>NW_027508920.1:13142500-14347500 GCF_051911475.1 Siphateles boraxobius | reverse complement strand
CAAATGTTATATTTAATAGAAAATCATATTTTTAAAAATACAATTTTTAAAACCCATGCAGTTCTTTTTTTGATAAACCTTCTATGTTAGCTTCTTTTTTCTCAGACATGCTGCAGTGGCTGATTTTAGGGCAGAATGTCCACTCTGTTAGTGTCCACCCTGTTAAATCAGAAGACCTAACAGAATAATTGAGTAATTTATGTTGAAGTTCTTCTTTGGTAATGTTTTACATATGGTTTACAATCAAAATGTTGTTCAAACAAAAGTAATGTCTGGTTGTATGTGAGAGATTGGAAATCATCCATCCATCAATTTTCTATACCTGTCCACCCTAATAGGCAGTTTGTTTGTTTTTTACAATAATGTCATAAAAAAGCAATAAATAAAGTTAAAAATGTATTGTAGTACCAATAATGTAGTACTTGTAAAAATTAAACAGAAAAGTCATCTAGGCATTTGTATATTTTTAAAAAAAGTAATACATAGGCTATAGGCCCAATGCATCATAATACATACATTCCCTGATCATTTAAGTTAACAACTCATATGTTTTAAAGGGACAATAGCTGTCTAAGAAAATGTAGCTACACAATGCCCATAAATTAGAATCAGCCTACGTATTTTAAACTGTTGTAGCTATATTTTTTCCTAAACAAAGTCATTTTTGTTCTATCATTCATTACATTTATTTAATAAATGGTTCTCCCGAGCTTGACCAATATTATTTTTCAAATGTTTTACATCACCCATGATTACATAAAATATATTTTAAAAACTGAGTTTGATTTTCTAAATTGTATGTTGTCCAAAATGCACTGAATACCAATGACCCCGTTACATATCTCAGCCACTTTAGACATCAACATGTGAACCGCGAAATGTAATGATAGTGTTGCTCTATAATACACTTAAAATCTATATCTGCCAAACAAACAACTTAATTATGATGAAATATAGTATATTGGGATCATTTGCACGTGACTGTGTATTCAGAATGAACGCGACCACCGCAGTTAAACAGACCAACTTTGAACACATCGATATATATTAATTCATTGAATCTTATCTGTGGATTCACTGAAAAGAATTAGTAATTAAATCTTTATTGCTAGCATAAGGATGCTGTGTTTCTCGCACACCCCTGATCAACTTTTACTGGGGATAGCTGATGTCAAAACACATTTCCTCAAGCATCATATGAGCAAAAGCAGGCTCTCAAAATACACTCACTCACCCCTTTTCTGTCCACCAATCCGTGTCTTAGCAGCTGATATGAAAACAAAAATGCGAAATGTTCGATTTCTGAATAATCCCATTCGAGATGCTCGCTGTTTCTACCAACTTCTCCCACAGGACGCAGTTTTATTTCCAGTCATTTGAGAGCAGCTGTAGGTGACCGTTTCGCCGCCGCGTGGTCAGAGCTGGTGTTACATTTAGCAACAGGTGCATTTCTGACCCCCAGGGTGCCGCAAGGGGTGCTAGGGGGTACCAGAGCCGTTAAATATCACGTTTTTATACTTAATGAATAAAATAAAATAAATAAATAATATTTTTACTTATATAAATAAATAACTACATTAACAAAATATTTTTTTAAATATAAAAAAACTAATAAAAAATTGTTTAAATACTAAAAAAAAGTGAATAAAACATGAATATAAAAAATAAGTAACTACTGTCACACGCCGGCTCATAGCCTGTGGCAAAAAAGAGGGGACACGAACAACAGGTATAGGCCAATTAAAAAGGTTTTATTTATTGTAAACCAAACAACTATTAAGTTTAAACAAAGAAAAATAAATGAGGTGTGAGAATATCATAAAGTGCAGGGATGCGTGAATCTGTGTGTGTGAACAGGACTAAGTGGAAACTAATGGCGCTTTTCCACTACACAGTACCAGCTCGCCTCGGCTCGGCTCGACTCGACTCGACTCGCCTTTGTTTGGTTTTCCACTGTGTAAAAGTTGTACCAGTATCTGCTTTCGGGTACTTTTTTTCGTACCACCTCCGGCGAGGTTCTAAGCGAGCTGAGGCGAGCTAAGGCGATACTAAAATGTGACGTGAAAACAATGCCGACTGCTGATTGGTCAGAGAGAATCGTCACTATTCACTGCGTCATCATTGCACGCGCCAGATTGAGTATCCAGAATAACCCCGCCTTTTTAAAATAGTTTAGCCAGAGATAGTTACTAAACTTACTACTATTATTATGGCAACTCGGAAGAAGTCAAACGAGGAGGTGCAGACATTCCTTTGTTTGGTTGCCGAACAGAGGATCCAGCGAGAGCTTGATGGGGCAACGAGGAACGAAAGGCGTCGCTATGACGACCGGGTACTATTTGTGGCGATACTTTCTGCAATGGAAAACGGAACGAAAAGCGAGCCGAGTCGAGGCGAGCCAAGGCGAGTCGAGTCGAGTCGAGCTGGTACTGGTAATGGAAAAGCGCCATAAGTAAAACTACAAAGGAACAAACAAAACAGGATCATACCTGGAGGAGCAGAGAGAGTGAGTGAAGAGTGGCTAGTGAGGCCATCATCTCCCCTTAAAATGAGGGTCCCACCCTCAGCCCAAAATTTGGCCCAACATATTTAGAACAATCCAAAGTTCCCCAAAAAAGAATTAAAAAAAAAAGGATACCAGTCCCGGCTCCTAACAGCCGCCCCATGTGCCCTGGCCGACTGTCCACCCCTCCAACTCGGCAGCCCTGGTACCTGGGGAGCAATTTAAGAGAAAGAGGTGCAGAAAGCCAGCAGGGGTCAGCAGAGAGAAGAGATCCAGGAGCACGGGACAAGGCATCAACAATGATATTATCCTTACCACTAATGTGTCTAATATCGAGGTTGAATGGTTGCAAGAACAAAGCCCAACGCATCAGGCACTGGTTGAGATTTTGCAGGGACTTCAGAAAAATTAGAGGGTTATGGTCAGTAAACACAGTTAAAGGGGTCAAACCGGAACCAACATAGACTTTGAAGTTCTGTAGTGTAGTGCTGTAGTGCTTTGAAGTGCTGTCCAAATGAGTCCTAAAGCCGCCTCCTCAATTACAAAATAGTTTTGCTGATACTTATTAAATTTCCGGGAGAAGAAACTGACTGGACACTCAACATTGTCATCATTTTCCTGGAGAAGCACAGCCCCAGCACCGATTTGACTGGCGTCTACCTGCAATTTGAAAGGTTTCCCAAAATTTGGTGCTGCCAACACGGGTGCCAAACACAAAAGAGCCTTAACTGCATCAAATGCCTCTTGACACTGGGTGTACCAGATAAATTCAGCCTTGACCTTCAACAGATTGGTCAGTGGGGACACTACTATCGAAAAGTTTTTACAGAAAGCACGGTACTATCCCGCCATTCCCAGGTAGCGCATCAGTTCTTTCTTTGTGAAGGGCTGTGGGAACTGCTCCACAGCCTGGACCTTGGCTTCCACAGGACAGACAAAACCCTGACCAACAACCTTGCCTAGGTATGTGACTGTAGCTTTGGCAAACTCACACTTTGTCAAATTGATAGTCAACCTGGTCCACACCAGTCTTTCGAACAGGGATTGAACTCTCCGGACATGCTCCTCCCAGGACTCAGAGTAGACGACCATGTCGTCCAAATACATGGCACACCCTTTCAGACCTGAGAACATCCGCCTCTGTAAGGTGACTGGAGCATTCCGCAAGCCGAAAGACATCACTGTATAAGAGAACAAACCAGATGGAGTTATAAAGGCAGCAATCTCACAAGCTCTTTTGGTAAGGGGTACTTGCCAAAATGCCTTTAAAATATCAAATTTGCTAACATACTTTGCTGACCCAACTTGATCAGTACAGTCCTCCATCCTAGAAAGAGGGTAAAGGTCTGCTTTAGTAACATTGTTTACTTTTCTATAGTCAGTGCAGGGTCTGAAAGTGGAATCAGACTTTTTGACAAGACAGGTTGAAGCCCAATTTGAACAACGTGGCTCAGCAATACCATTGTCCAACAAATACTCCACCTGATTCAAATTGCCGTCTCTTCTCCTCAGAAACACACTAGAATCTCTGTTTGATAGGCTTAGCATCTCCGATGTCCATGTCATGCTCAATTGAGTGGGTTTGCGCTGGGGTGTCAGAAAACAAATCGGGGTAGTTTCTGATAAGAGGTACCAATTCATCATATTCTCAGAGTCTAAATGATCTACTTTTAGGAGTTTTCAGCCGACCTTGCAAGACCTCATCCGAAACCATAACTACCTCTTCTCCCCCCTCCACAAAGTTAAAGCCACAAGATGCAGTGACTGGAGCAGCAGTCAACGCTGACCTCACTGCTGGAGTGCCTTCAACTTTGCTTAGATCACGGGAAGGATAACATTTTAACAGGTTCACATGGCAGAATTTAGAGGACTTGCTATGACCAGGGGTTTCAATAAGATAGTACAAATCGGACACTTTGCGCAGCACAGTAAAAGGACCACAGTATTTTGCCTGAAAAGGTGAACTTACAAGAGGCAAAAGAGCTAGTAAAGGTTCACCGGGACTGAACTCACGCAGCTCAGCCTGTCCGTTATATCTCTGTTTTATTTTATTTTGAGAATATTCTAGTTTTTCTTTTGCCAGTTCACCAGCCCTATACAACTTCAGCCTAAAACCGTTTACATTGCCTGAGGAACCACCTCGGAACGTTATTAACTAACAACCATCCTGCAGCACTGCTAAAGGCCCACGCACCTTATGACCAAACACTAAGTCATTAGGGCTGAACCCTGTGCTTTCCTGCATTACTTCACAAGCAGCTAGTAACAGCCAAGGTAACCCCTCCTTCCAATCTGCAGACAATTCTGTACAGAATGCACGAAGCAAGGTTTTTAAAGTTTGATGAAAACGTTCCAAAGCTCCCTGGCTCTGGGCATGGAACACAGTAGACTCGTTGTGTTTAACTTTAAACTGTTTAAGAACCTGAGCAAATAAATGGGAGATAAAGTTAGACATCTGATCTGACTTCTGAAATCTGATCTGAAATCCCAAATGATGAAATAAATTGGGTTAACGCTTTAACTGCTGATTTTGAAGTTATGGTTAGGCATGGGAATCGAGAACCGGTTCTTCTTCAGAACCGGTGCCCAGTGAACCAATTCCTTGGAACCGTTAGTATGCCTGCTTAACGATTCCGCTTATCGGTTACCAGGTGGTGATGGAGGAGGTAAGAATGGACTCTATGATGGCTGTATAAAAGTGCACCATCATTGTCTTTTGGAGATTGAATTTCTTCAGCTGCCGTAGGAAGTACATCCGCTGTAGTGCTTTCTTGGCGAGGGAGCTGATGTTCAGTTCCCACTTTAGGTTCTGGGAGAGGATAGTACCCAGGAAACAGAAGGACTCCACAGTGTTTACTTGGGAGTCACCCAGGTTGATGGGGGTAGGTGGGGCTGTGCTCCTTCTAAAGTCCACAACCATCTCCACTGTCTTTAGAGCATTGAGCTCTAAGTTGTTCTGGCTACACCAGGACACCAAGTTGTCAACTTCCCAACTGTAGTCAGACTCATCCCCATCAGAGATGAGCCCAATGAGGGTGGTGTCATCCGCAAACTTCAAGAGTTTGACGGATGGGTGACTGGAGATGCAGCTATTGGTGTATAAGGAGAAAAGCAGAGGAGGAAGGACGCAGCCCTGAGGGGAGCCGGTGCTAATAAACCGGGGGTCAGAGACTTGTGACCCTAGTTTAAAACACTGCTTTCTGTCAGACAGGAAGTCTGTGATCCACCTACTAGTAGAATCAAATACATTGAGCTTGGTGAGCTTGTCCTGAAGCAGGGCAGGGATGATGTTATTGAAGGCTGAACTAAAGTCCACAAACAAGATCCTTGCATAGGTTGCCGGAAGGTCCAGGTGCTGAAGGGTGAAGTGTAGGGCCATGTTAATTGCGTCGTCCACAGACCTGTTGGCTCTGTAGGCAAACTGCAGGGGATCCAGGAGAGAGTCTGTGATTGATTTGAGGTGGGCCAGCACCAAACGCTCAAAGGACTTCATTACCACCGAGGTCAAGGCGACAGGTCTGTAGTCGTTATGTCCTATAGGCCTTGGCTTTTTGGGCACAGGGATGATGGTGGAGGACTTAAGACAAGCTGGTACATGGCATGTCTCCAGAGAGGTGGTGAAGATGGTGGTGAACACAGGAGAGAGCTGGTCCGCACAGTGCTTAAGGGTGGCTGGAGGGATGGAGTCTGGCCCGGCTGATTTTCGTGGGTTCTGCTTCTTGAAGAGTCGGTTTACATCACACTCTTGAATGGAGAGAGCCAACGCTGTGGTGTGGGGAGGGAGCTCTGGTGAAGGGGAGTGTAGAAGAGGACTGTCCATTTGCCTGTCGAATCTACAGTAAAATTCATTCAGGTCGTTAGCCAAGCGAGAGTCATTAGTGGTGTGGGGGGGCTCTGGGCTTGTAGTTGGTAATCTGCCTGAGACTCCTCCAGACAGAAGCGGAGTTGTCAGGAGAGAACTGGTGCTGCAGCCTCTCTGAATACAGTCATTTAGCCTACTTCACGGCTTTTCCAAACCTGTTTTTCGACTCCTTGAATCTATCCCTATCCCAACTCCTAAATGCTTTCTCTTTCTCCACCCTCAACCTTCTGAGTTTACCTGAAAACCAGGGCTTATCGTTGTTAAAATGCACCCTGGCGCGTGTTGGAATACAGCAGTCTTCACAGAAACTAATGTATGTCGTTACAGCCTCTGTGTGCTCATCCAGGCTATTGGTAGTGTACCTGAACATGTCCCAGTCAGTAGAGTCCAAACACGCCCGCAGGTCCTCTAAGGCCTCACTGGTCCACTGTTTTGATATCCTCACAGCGGGCTTACAGAGTTTTAGTTTATGTCTGTAAGCAGGAATCAGGTGGACCATGGCATGGTCAGAGTGACCCAGTGCTGCACGAGGAACTGCATGGTAGGCTTTACTGACCGTAGTGTAGCAGTGATCCAGAGTGTTATCTTTTCTGGTAGGGCATTTGATGCATTGTCTATATTTGGGGAGATCATGACTAAGATTACCTTTGTTAAAATCGCCAAGAATGATAACTATGGAATCCGGATTTGTCCGCTCCACGTTTAGTATCTGATCGGCGAGTAAGCGCTGGGATTCTTTAACATTAGCTCCCGGCGCTATGTAAACACCGACCAAAATAAACGATGTGAACTCGCGAGGCGAGTAGAAAGGTTTGCAGTTTATAACAAATGATTCCAAGTCCGGGGAACAATGTTGCAGAATCGCTGTGATATCTACACACCAGCTACTGTTAATATAAAAACAAATACCTCCACCTTTCGTCTTGCCAGAAAGAGCCGTGTCTCGGTCTGCTCTCAGGAACCTAAAGCCGGCCAGTTGTAACGAAGAATCCGGGATCAGATCGCCCAGCCAAGTTTCCGAGAAACATAGGACAGACGCTGCAAGAAAGTCTCTGCTTTGCACCATCAGTAGCTGGATTTCATCCATTTTGTTGCATAGTGAACGAACATTTGAGAGAAAAATGCTTGGTAGCACTGTACGGTTACCGCGTCCGCGAAGCCGCACAAGAGCTCCTGCTCGCTTTCCCCTTTTTCGCCTACGTTCCTTTGTTTGCACAAAGCCTAGTCCGGCTTCCACTAGAATGCCCACTAATTCTGCCGCTGGGAGCATAAACATGGGTAATAAATCCACAGGAGTTGTTTGCCTGATGTTTAGAAGCGCTTCTCTTGTTAGAGAACGCCGAAAATCATGACAAGACACTGAGTTAACAAACAAAACAAAACAAAACACGACGCACCATCCGACCGTGGCAGCCATGCACGGCGCCATTTTTTTTTTTTTTACACATAACAGTTAATAAGTAGCTATGACCTGACTTGGACCGTGGTAAAGGCCCAACATTGATAATAAGATGCTCAAAAGGTTGCCCTATGGCTGGTATTGGATACAAAGTTGCTGGCTTTACACCTGGTTTGGCTTGCTTGTACGCTGACACGTATGACAAGTTAATAAACTGAACTACATCCCGCTTTAAACGTGGCCAGAAAAAATAACGGAGTATGCGATCATAAGTTTTACGAACACCCATTTGACCTGCCACATCAATGTGAGGTATGCAACACTTTATTTCGCAAAGTAGTAGGTACAACTATTTGACAAACTGGTTCTCTTAGACCCTGATCAGTCTCGAACCCATTTCCTGACCAACAGCCCATCAAGAAGAAAGTAACACTGAGCACTATTTCTCACCACTGAATCAGGAAAAACTTTATCAAACAGATCGGCCAAGGTAGTATCGGCCTTTTGCTCAGCCATCAATGAATCTCTATGTAACCCCTTTGAATTGTACGATCATATTTTTTCTTTATTTTTAGTCGTAAAGTAAATTTATTTGTAACTATGGTCTACGTTTGATTTGTATACCACAAAGAAACTCCTGTATCTTTACTGCAGTACTATGATAAACCACTAGAGGGTGGTTAACTCTGCGGTATGTTGAGTGAGTTGATTTTATATCGAAGCCAGACCAAGAAGCCAGCTGAACATGAACGCACGAGGTTAAAATAAGATTGCACAAATGATTCAATTTTGATGTTTCTTCGTTTTTATGTGTATATTCTTTTATAAAGAATGTTATTAATCATTCAGGTTGCCAATTCATCCTGTTACTGAGGGGGAAAAAACGGTCAATGCTTTAGATTACTGGTCTTTCTTTTACGAGAACTCTGGTGAGTTTTGCTTGTTTATTAATTACTTTGATATTCAAATTGACATTCATCTTTCTCTATATATGTCCTAAAAACCAATCAGAGTTATATATTATGTTGAAGAATGTATTTTTGTATGTTTAGAAGGTCAAATCCAGAAGGATTATTGAGACTTTGTTTTATTTTATTTTATTCCTGGGCTGCACATTTAACTTTTGGCTCAATACGAACCATTTTTTTTTTTTTTGTTGATTCAAGGTGTTGAGTGGAAACCAGACAATTGTGTATAATTTAAATTGTGAAAAAAATGTTTACTCAAAGTTTTTTTAGAGTCTTTGTAATAAAATTGCTGGCTGTTAATTGCTTGAATTTAATTTGGCCCAAACTTCTACTTTTAAATCCTCCTAGAGCCGAACCTAGGCTTTATTTAACCTATGTTGGGTAAATACACAAAATACTTATTCTGTTGTCCCCGTTACATCCCTTTTTGTGGCAAGCCAGCCAGGAGGATTTCAAATATATACATCAAGAAAGTAGTGAAATTCCAAGTTTTATTCTGTGGAGTATTTTTTTTATTTTGTTGTGATTGAGCACAATGAGTATGTCTGACATTGAAAAGTGTTACAATGTGAAAGCAAAACATTTGTTATGCGTGTTAGGCATTACTGATAATGACAGATGATGACATTATTGCAACTTTTGAGAATTATGGGGTCATAGTGAAAGTAACCCCCTCTACTGAGCAGACAGGACAGCCCATCATTATAGGTGAGTTTGATGCACACACTCCTGTCACACTTCTTGAGCCCAATTTCCCCCAAGAAATTAAGAGTGTGCGAAACCCAGCAGTTGCGTGGTAGGCAGATAACATCAAAGTGCTAGCACAGCCACATGCCCAAGCACAAAGTTTATCCATTAAGTCAGTGATGACAGTGATAATGCGGTTCCCGAAGAGGTCTCTTCTGACAACAGTGACTTTATTCCAAAGAGGTATATAAAAAGACAACCACTTAAGAAGCCAAAATCAAAGTCACGTGCCCTTAGCTCAGACAGCAAGCCTGATCCTGCTGTGAGGAAAAAAACACCACAGCCTGCTTTAATACACTTACCAATGACGACCTAAACCCTCCTGAGATCCAGTGAATAATAGTTGAGCATGTCATAAAAAATTATGCTTTTTCTGCATAGACACACTCCAAATGACTGCATTCCTTCTCCAGAAAAGTACCTAAGCCCACAGGTGAAGCTGATTTTGACACCTGGTGTCTTCATGTTGACCTTCTGTTGCAGGATTCTCTTCCAATAGATATCCAGCGGAGGAAAATCTTAGAAAGCCTCTTGCAACCAGCTTCTGATGTGGTAAAAACGGCTTGGTTCCAAAGCTCCTCCTAGAGATTACGTAAAGCTCCTAGACTCTGCATATGGCTTAGTTGAAGATGGTGATGAAATCTTCGCCCGTTTCCTGAACACCAACCAAGATCCTGGTGAGAAAGCATCTGAAAGCATACTTACAAAGATTACAAACACTACTTAGTACTGGGGTTAGGAGAAATGGTGTAAAGGAGTCATATGCAGATCGTCAATTGCTTAAACAATTTCAGCGTAGCTGCTGGGATCACTCGTTAGTACTTACACTTCAGCTGGAAGCCAAAGCCAAGACACCACCTGACTTTGCAGAGCTTTTGTTGCTGCTCAGAACCAAGGAAGACAGACGTGCAGCAAAATTGGACAGAATGCAACGACATTCAGGCAGTTCAAAGCACAAAGCTGCAATTCACAAACAATCTGTTGTTGACATGTCTCCTTAAAGTGACTCAAGTGTGTAGCAGACCTACATTACAGAAACAGAAGCTTTGAGAAAACAGGTGGCTGATCTCCAGATCCAGCTTAGATCCTCCAAATCTGAGAAAAAAAAGAAACATGAGGCCAAATTAACAGAATACCCAAACACGATGACACCTAAAGTGGAGATGCAAGCTCAACAGGTAACTGCTAATCCTCCCAAACCCTGGTTTTGTTTCAGATGCAGTGAAGATGGCCACATAGCTAGGACATGTGAAAGTTCCATCAACAAAGCACTTGTGGACCGAAAGTACAAAGAGCTCAAAGCGAAACAAGATGAATGGAAAGTGAAAAATGGAATGCCGTTAAACTGGACGGGGTTTCAGTAACGGGACATACTGGGGCCAATTGCAGCAAAGCATGTCCCAATGAATTGAACCAAACATAAGTAAGATGTCAAGCTCACTCATGTCTTCCTTCTAATGAAAGTGAGTTAATCTCTAGCATAATTGATCCTCCAATTGTAGTAGAGCCATCCACTCACTCCAGCCTCCCTGGTCTGCTTTTGTGCAGCTACGTCCTGACCAGTCCAAGATGGACCTCATTTCAAGTCCCCATTATCCCTCGGAATGAAACGGCACACGAAATCACACTCTTAGCTAACTGTTGTTTAGCTGAGCTCTATGCCCCATCAGCTCTGTGCTCATTAAGGAATACCTCAGCTAAAGTTAAAAAGCACCTAGCGTGTCATGGAAAAGTGCATGGGCACCTTTGATCTCAAAGTCATCCTTGTCTTCCTCGACGATCTCATTGTTTTCTCGAAAAGCCTGGAGGAACACGAAGAACGCCTCCTGAAAGGTTTGGCTGAGGTTTGTCAGGGACTACTCCAAAATTGCCAAACCATTAAATGCACTAACAGTTGGCTATTGTCCACCTCGAAGGAATGCAAAGGGTTTTAAGCCCGTCTCCAATTCTGATTTGAAGAAACCTTTTGGTGGTAGATGGATGCCTGAGTGTGACAACGCATTCCAGACACGAATTCAGAAGCTGACCACAGCCCCGGTGTTGGGATTTGCGAATCCAAAACTGCCGTACATCTTACATACAAATGCTAGTCTCCACGGTATCGGCGTTGCCTTGTACCAGGAACAAGATGGTAACATGGGGGTGATTTACTTTTCCAGCAGAGGGTTGTCCAACTGTGAAAAGCATTATCCAACCCACAAGCTGGAATATTTAGCCTTAAAGTGGGCAGTGACGGATAAGTTTTATGACTATCTGTATGGGGTCGAGTTTACCATCATGATCGATAATTACCCCCTCATATATATATTAACATCTGCCAAGCTTGATGCTGCAGGACACCGGGAGGCTTGCGGCACTGTCTGCTTTCAATTTCAGCATTCGATACAGAGCTAGAAAGAAATATCAAGATGCTGACGGTCTCTACAGGCGACCACATGATCAGGTAGACCCCGATAACAGTTCCCAGGTTGAAGATGACCGCATTAGTCAGTTCATTTCCCGGTTTCTGAATGAAGAAAATAGGATTTCCTTTCCTAAGGAAGCAGTGGGAGCCGTTTGTCAAAAGCATAAACTGTATGGACGCACTGTGGCAGACAAAGATGCCAATTTACCTGTTGCTGTGGAATGTCTTGCCATTGATGCTAATGCCATCCCAGTTGAAATCTCCCAAGCTGAATTTCGTCCTGGTTCCAGCATTGGGCTGCAAAGCAAGCAAATGATCCTGTCATTAGTAGAGTAACTCACCTCTTGAACACTGGCAAACGTCTCTCTTACCGTGTCAGACAGCAAGAAAACTGAGAAATCTAACTTATGCTTCGACTGGTTCACCAACTTGTAGTTCTCGATAGAGTCCTCTACAGAAAGAATATGAACAGAGGAGAGCCCTTCTATCAGCTAGTTCTACCTCAGAAGTATAAGGAAGTTGTCTTAGAAGCTTTGCATGACTCAGTAGGTCATATGGGAGTTGAGCGGACTTTGGATTTAGTTTGTACGCGATTCTGTTGGCCAAGGATGTCTTTGGATTTCGAAACCAAGGTCAGTACCTGTGAGAGGTGTATCAGAAGAAAGGCAAAAGCGGAGAAAGCATTTCCCCTTGTTAACATCGAGACCAGCCGACCTTTAGAACTAGTCTGCATGGACTCCCTTTCTCTTGAGCCAAATGGTAAAGGTACTAAGAACATTTTATTCATCACCGATCATTTTACAAAGTATGCTGTAGAAATTCCAACAGCTGATCAAAAAGCAAGGACAGTTGCTAAAGCACTTTGGAGTAACTTCTTCATTCATTATGGGATACCAGAACACCTGCACAGCGAAGAGGGTCGAGATTTCTAATCTGCTGTGATCAAAGACCTTTGTCTTCTACTGGGTATAAAGAAGACTAGGACCTCTCCTTACCACCCACGTGGAAATCCCGTGGAGCGGTTTAACCGAACTCTTCTCCAAATGCTCGGAACTCTTCAAGAAGACAAGATCAAATGGTGTGATTTTGTGCAGTCTCTGGTACATGCCTATAACTGTACGAAAAATGACACCACCGGTTTTTCTCCTTATCAGCTAATGTTTGGGAGACAACCAAGCTTTCCCATAGATGTAGCCTTTGGTATCAAGACTGAAGGGGAAAAGAGAGTTAGTCATGCCGAGTACGTCAAAAAGCTTCAAGAGAGTCTGCAAGAAAGCTACAAGATTGCTGTTGAATACAGTAAGAAGACAGCTCTTCGCAACAAGCAACGATATGATCTGAAGGTGAGAGAATCCACTTTACAAGCTGGAGACCGTGTTCTCGTCAAGAATGTTGGCATAAGTGGCAAGCACAAGATGGCTGACTGATGGAGCAAGACCATCTACCAAGTAGTCAAGCAAATAACTAAATAAGATTCTCCAGTTTATGTTGTAAAGCCTCTTACTACTGACGGACCTGAAAGAACCCTCCATCGAGATTTACTCTTGCCCTGTGGTTTCTTAACCCCCAACAATTCCAGTGATGAAGACAACAGGATGGGGGGAAAGGAAAACACGACTTGTTCTAAGGAATCACCAACAGTTCCAGAGATGACGATGAACAAGCGTATGATAGGGATGGAGAACCAAATTTCTACTTCCCCCAAATAATGCAGGATAACGCATATCATACCATAACGATTGTCAAGGATGTGCCCTATATACAAGGGGATGAAGGAAGTTCTTGTGAGACAACACTGAATCCAAATGCACAACCATTTGAACCTTCTGGAGGCGTGGAAAGTATTGATATTGAATTTGAACATGTGCAATTTGATTGGGGAAACGCAGAGGTAGAAGTAGCTACCTTGTTAGGTAAACAAACTTACCTGAGGACACCACGGAAGAGAATGAGGGAAACTCACCTGTCAAGGAACTGGATTCCGAGGCCGTTGATGTCAACGATGATGACCGCACTGAGGAGTTGATCAGGTATAGAACAGAACCTGTCGAGGGAAAAAGAGATGGAATGAGGAAAGAGGACAATGACAGTGAAATGCTGATTGAGGAGAATGTTGAAATAAATGGAAATACCCCTGTGCAGGAAATACCAGAGCCAGAGTCCAGACGTTCTACCAGAATCAGGGAGCCACCCTTATGTGCTAACTTACACATCATTAGGAAACCCCTTAGTGTTAGTCATGCAATCCCAGTTAAGTGGTTTAAACAAAGCCTTCACACAAGCCCTTGAGTCAGATGATTTCCCTGAGGTTAGGATACTGACCCCTGATAGATCAATGATTTTATAGGTACACTGCATGGAGAGACGCGTGCAGGTTCAGGAGGGGAGGATGTAACCCCTTTGAATTGTACGTTCATATTTTTTCTCTTTATTTTTAGTCCTAAAGTAAATTTATTTGTAACTACGGTCTACTTTTGATTTGTATATCACAAAGAAACTCCAGTATCTTTGCTGCAGTACTATGATTAACCATTAGAGGGCGGTTAGCTCTGCGGTATGTTGAGTGAGTCGATTTTATATCTAGAACTAGTCAACCGTTCTATCTGGAGTTTATCTGGCAACTCAAGACTTTCTGGCTTACTCACAACCTCTTTACGAGAGGCAGAGCGGGTAACAGCATAAACTGGAAATACCCCAGGAGACACACAGCTGCAATCTGGAGATTCCCTTGCAGGGGGCACTGAAGGTTGCTTCTTAAAAGATGTTTAGTTTTCCATCTGCCCACACTTTACTACCAGCCAAGTCATTCCCCAAAATCATGTGGACTCCCTCTAGGCCAGTGGTTCCCAGCCTTTTTTTGTCTGAGACCGCCTTTTTCCAAAGAAAATATTTTAGGGCCCCCCTTCACATTTAATGATATTGTCGCTCTTGTAAGCTTGCAGCAAGGATGACAAAATGTTTTGTTTTTAAACAAACAGTATGTTCATTAATATAACCATGTTTATGCACAAATAATAGTGTATAATATTGAAAATACTATAACAAAAACATCAGTAGGCCATTTGTAATTTAAAAACGTAAGCCTAGGAGCAGAGTCGGTCCAAGCCTTTTTGGGGCCCTAAGCAGAATTTGATTTGGGGGCCCCTCCCACTACGCGAAGTCACCTGTGCTTGACGATTATTGACACAAATGTCACGCAATAATGATACATTATAAATGAATACAGTGAGGTTATGTATTAATACAAAATAAATACATGATAAAAAATAGATGCCTACTTAAATAAAAAAGTGTTAACCTTTACTTTACTCTTTTACTAACTCTTTGAAACTTCTTAAAACAAACTGTCTCAAAACAAATAAAATAAATTTGCTAAAATAATGACAAAACTGAGAAATCAGAAACTTAATAAGAGCAAGGGTTCAGCAATGACAATTATTGTTGAAAACTGTAAAAATATTATTATTTCTCAACTGTCTCAGTACAGTGTAAGTGTCCTCAAAATCTTTTTTATTATTATTATTGTAACAGACTTTGTTGGATTGTACATGCCAGAATCCAACAAAGTCTGTTACTATGATACCGGTAATGATGTACTGGCGCTTGTTGTATGTGTGTATACAATGTATTTTTCCCCTCGGGGGTTGCCGTAGATATGAATGGGTCGTGCGCACTTGGTACTGGAGTGTCGCGGGTTTTTGGAGTTATTGATCTGATGTGTGGTATAATAAAGTGGAGAAGAGTTCAAACTGCTATGTTTATTATTTATTCAAACTGCTACCCTTACACCTAGAAGGTTAAGTTCCCCTGCGGCTATTTTCTCCAACTTAAATCGATACCGTGACTATGCGCAGTTGCGCATGAATTGTCTATGCACTCGCGAGGTGTCTAGATTATGCGCATAACTTAAACGCTGGCAGACACAGCAGCAGTTGTTGGCAGGTATATTGATCATGAAATCAGAATTTTCTTGTCTTGAATTATTTATTCATTCATTCATTCATTGATTCATATTCATTCATTCATTTATGTCACTTGTTTAAGTCATCTAAAAAAAATTATAATAATTTAAACTCGATTGGGGGGCCCCCTGGTGGCCGCTTAGTTCGCTTATGCCTCGGGCCGGCCCTGCCTAGGAGTAGCCTATTAATTGGCCCCATTTTAAATGCAATAAAAATATCAGTATTCACACTGGTGTGTAGGGAAAAAAGTATTACTATAGGCTATAACAAAATGACTGGTGTCTGGGACCTCATTGAAAACCCATTTTTTGGTCAGCCAAGGGATTTTGAATAGAATTAGCTAATGTAATATGATCGTTTGGCACTCTAGCGATTAATAAACATGCGTTTATTAACAGTATAATGCGTCTTGCGGAAGAACATTGTAGCCGGAGCTACCTCTCTCCGTTTATGTCTATGACGAGTCACGCAGGCACTGGGCTACACCGCAGCGGTACGACCCGAACCAGTGTAAAATAGTCCCAATATAAACACTTATTATAGGTGTACCATAGTGACTCGGGAAAAGACGGTTTGGAAAGTGGATTCATGATGTACTCGCTCATTATATAAATTTTGTAAATTTTGAACATAAAAAAAGTTACGGACTGCTGCTTTAATGCTCTACGTTCAACACTTTTCAAAATACGACTACTACCCCCCAAAAGAGCTCGCTGAGGCCCCCTTGTGGGCCGCGACCCCCCTGTTGGGAACTGATGCTCCAGGCAACTGGGGTCTAACCCCAACAGCCACATCACTCTCTACCAGACCACATTTTAGGGTAACTTCAAGTAAAGGAGAAGAGAATGGAACTAAACCCATGCCGCGTACCATTACACAACTGCCAGTATCAGAGTCCTTAGAGAATGGCAAAACAGATTCCAAAATAAACTAAATCTAAAGCTCCAGTGTCTCTTAAGATTTTAATTGGAACATTTTGGTTGCCATCTACCAGAGACACTACACCATCTGAAAATAAAGGCTGAAAATCAGTGGGAAGACTGAGAGCCAACTACTAGCTGCAAAAGCTCACCCTGGTAGTCAGAGGCTATAACAGTAGCTGCAATCACAGCAGGTTTAACTTGACCTGACTTTTTTATGATTTCAGTAGAGGATAATCTTTCTTCTAATGTCCTTCAACTAAACAGTAGGGACTGGTATTAGCATTAACTGTTGCTTTAGGTCCCCCAGAACCAAACTGAAGCCTTTGGAAAGAAGCTCCAGAAAAAGGTGACCTATTCCTAGGAGTAAAGTTATTTTTATGGTACGTCACGGTTTGACTCAAAATGGCTTTTATGCGTTAGTCTGTACTCATCTGCAAAGTTTGCTGCATCACTTGGAGACTTAACTTTACGTTCATTAATGTAGCAACCTTGTTCAGACACAGAATTTAACTGTTTTAACACAACCAAGTTAGACAAACCCCCGAAAGTGCGAACTTCAGAAGCTATACATCAACGATGAAATGCAGAAGTCAAATCACGAACAAACTCAGAATAGGTTTGTGAATCTATTTTTTTCCTGTAACGAAAGCGTTGACGATATGCCTCCGGCTCGTAGACCTTCAGAACTGCTGATTTAACTTACGATCTGCTACACTTAGTGCTGAAAAAGCCTCACATGCTTTACCTGTAAATACACATTGCAACAACATAGTCCTGTCCAAATCTGGCCAAGCTCTAGGTCCCGCAATACACTCAAATAAAGTAAAGTATGTATCTGGATCAAATTTAGGCAACAAATGAAGATTCTGTGAAACAGCAAACTGTGGTACTCCTCCTGGTCTATAGGGACGTCCCACGTGACGTCACGCCATTTGGAGCAGCCATCTTGACGGAATAGAAAATGCTATACCGCCGGTTATAATACAGCTCGTCACTAAATCTATCATGCCCGAGCGATGCTGTGCAGTTGGATGCGATCAGATATGTGATCATACAAAAGGAATATCTTTATACCGTATCCCAAAAGAAACAAAACGGAGAAACAAGCGGTTGGCAGCAATAAACAGGCTAAACGTTGATGGCGGTGTTTGGCTTCCAACTCAACACACGGCTTTGCAGTCTTCATTTTGGATCAGGTAAGTTTTCCCCTCGAAGGCTAATGAATGATTTCTCTGAGTTTGGGATCAAATGTTAAATCCACTGTTGCCATAGAAATCCGCAATGTTTGTGTGCACAACCAAGCATTCAGCATAAAATAAGCTTGTCTTAGCCGGACACATCAGGCTCCCAATTTTACGATATATAACGTTATATATATATATATATATATAATTTTTTTGTTGTTGCTTTGAAACAGAAAATCATTTGTTAATCAAAAGTTTAGCTGTCGCCCTTTATGATAGAACTGCTGTGCATTTTTTCACGGTTCTAACGGTGTATGGGTTGACTACATTTTTCTACGTTTTTTTTGTAGCAGTGAAAAAAAACCTACCAACATTAGCTAGAAACAGTATTAAAGTAGTAGTAAAGAATAGAGAAGAGAGCTGTGGAACTGCTCAGTTAGCTTCAGAGTCACTGGTAAATGCATTTACCTAACACACTGTAGCCCAATGTCAAAACGTTTTTATGTAATTATATTATTAGTATAATAATATACTAATAATATATATTACCACGGCAATGGATCTATTATTAGGGGTGGCCAACCCCTAACAAAGAGTATAGAAGAACAACTTTTATACTCTTTGCCCCTAATAATAGATCCATTGCCACTGATTAGCTGACGGATGTATTCCGTCAAAATGGCTGACACGCGGCTAGGGGTCACGTGACTGGGAGATCCATATTGGCATTTCACAATCCCGCTATCGCTAACTGCATTTGCAACAGCTCCCTCTGCTGCTCAAAAGTTAATGAAGGGCTAGACTGAAAACTTGCACTCTCACACTACTAGCAGAATGTGTGGTCAGTCTCTTTAAGTTTATCAACCATCTCAATCTGATAATGGTCAGCCATTTCAATTAACTGCTCCTTAGCACACAACTCTAAAGCTAATTCTGAAGAAATCTGAACAAAACTTCTCAAAATGAATGACATTTTCCTCAACCAATAGCCTACAACTATTACACTACACTACAACTACTAACTGCCCAAAAAAATAAATATACATAATAATAAAAAATAAAATAAAAAATAAATAAACACACACACTGGGACATTCCATAGGCGTAATGGTTTTTATACTGGACAAACTGTATATTCTATCCCCTTACACTGCCCCATCCCTAAACCTACCCATCACAGGAGACATTCTGCATTTTTACATTTTTAATAAAACACTGCTTAGTATGTTTTTAAAGCCGTTTGAAATATGAGGACTCATGAAATGTCCTCATAAATCACGTTCAAGTTGTAATACCAGTGTAATACCCATGTCATTATACACATTTGTGTCCACACACACACACACACACACACACACACACACACACACACACACACACACACACACACACACACACCTCACCTGTTGCCAGTCTAGGTTTAAGAACAGGAGCCACACCCCACTATCCTCCCAAGACAACTGACTAACTGGTCCCTGGTCTTCGTGCAGACACATGTGGTGGGGTTTTTATGCACACAAAATCAGTGGAGTGGAAAAGACAACCAGAAACTACCGCTCAGCGCTCTCTCCAACAATATTGGCACAACCAAAGCATCCCCTCAAACAAAAAGTTTGGCAATCTGAACTAAACTGACAAAACTACTAACCCAAGTTAACTACAAAACAATAGTCAAATAAGCCAAACTACAAATAAACAAATGTATCAATGATAAGAAAAAGACAAACTAGACCAGTGGTTCTCAACCTTTTTTGGCCCAGCGCCCCCTTTCCAAGATCCAGAACCCTGACCGCCCCCCACCACCACCAAAAAAGGGCTAAATGTCTTTATTGAATGTATGCTGATTATCATTCTGTTATAATAATAATAATAAAAACAATAATAATGTGTATGATTGACGTCCTTATTTTCTTCTTAAAATTATAATTATCATTATTATTATTATGAAATCCGTAACTTTAAGTATTTAAATTGTGAAACATTTATGTATTGAGTCAGTATATCCATTTTCAAAACCGTGCTTTTGTCTTATTCTGAATTACTAAAGTACACCTAATAAGTGTACATAAGGGCCGCATCGTTTTCTCCTTTCCACAAGCGCTTGCGCTCCCGTCTGTTGTTGCTAAGAAAGCATGAACTGCGCTCTCCATGACATGATGACGAGGATTCATTGCATTTGATACAAAGGATTGATTGATTTCTAGCCCTTGCATTAGCTTTACTAGTAGATATATTTATGGAGATGAGAAAAAAAAAACCTGCCCTGTACAGCTATGATCCGCTGTCCGGCCGAGCGTTCGATGTTGTTACGGAAAGGCCGAAGCTGATCAGATGGGTTTTGTCATTATGACTTGCTGTGCACTTGCGGCATTCTGAAAAGTTGAGATGTTTTCAACCGAGGCGTCGGTTAACATATTATGTCTTCAGTTAACTAATTTATAGTTATAAACGCAAATAATAATAATTACCATTATTACCATTATTATTATTACATTTGGGCTATGTAGAAGACGCTTTTATCCAAAAAAAAAAGAAGAACAACAAAGCAATTCTTCAAATGTCTCTCACAATACAAGTTAGTAGTTAGTAGTAAGATTATCACAAATAAACACAAGATGTTTACGCATATCCAAGTGTGTGTGCGGAGTGTGGCGCTTGCTGCATGCAGGCACGATCACGTGCATTTTCCTATCAACAGTGGAAACAACTGAAAATACTAGCTATATAATTTCTGGTCATACAAAAAAAAAAAAAAAACATAATTTGCAACTTTTATTTAAACTCACAATAACAAGAAAATGTGCTTTTGTAAATAAAATCAAACTATCAGGCGCACTTTGATGAACTGGAGCGCGTCTCAAATATGAACAAACAAAATATAGCCTACCTATATTGAAATGTCCACTTTTAAACTAAAAAAATCTGATCGAAAGCAAATACCCGTATGAAAGGTGCATTTCTCTCTAAAGGCGCATCCGCTTAACAGCGGAGATGGAGAGGTTTTCAGCCGACAGCGATCCTTGGATGCCTTATCCGGGTGAATTTTAGTAAGGTGCGGTTTCATTGCCTCGTTAGAAAAAACATGCTGGCAAAGCAGGCACATAGGGAGCTGGATGTTCGTGGGTGAGGGAATAAATCCATATTTAATATACTCGACACTATACTGTCTGCACTTCTTCTTGTTTTCCGCCATGATGTTTAAATGTGTTTTGATGTCAAAATTGTTTTAGTTTACGTGATTGTGTGCATTTTGATTGGACACATTAATCTTAAACCGCGAAGCTTGTGTACATTTTGATTGGACACATTCTTTCTACCACTCTGCCGGCTGCGGCATTTGTTTTTAAGCGTTGCCATGGAGATAATTTGCCGGTAACTAGCCGGGACAAGTCTGAGTGGGCTACTAGCAACATTTAAATATAAATTAATTAACACAGACATAATTTTATTTTACATTAAAACATGGACGCTATGGAATTATGTCGGACAGAGACGCATTCGGAAGGGCATTTTCAAAAGTGCGAATGACTCATTCATTCTTTTTTTTTTCTTTTGCGCAGGTAATGTTTTGTAAGACGATGTCTTGTAACGTTAGCTTACTGATGTAAATAAATAAAAATGTATACAAAGATGTGATGATGTCCTGATTCACTTTCTTTTTTTTTTCTCTTTTTTTTTATTGCATAACAAGAACAATAACATACACATACGGAGGATCACATAGTATTATATCTATTACATTCATAATAGCATCAAAGAAACAATAGACAGAAAGAAAAAAAAAAACTATAAGGGGAAACATTACAAAAAAATCCAAAAAGAAAGGGATTCAAAAATAGTATACATCCGTTTCGCTTTTTTATTTCTTACATCTTTTAGGGAGACTTTCACTTTCCGTAACGGACTGAAGTGCGCGTCCGAGTGAAGACAACACATTTCAGCGCTAGATCGTCTCTTATTTAACAAACGAATGAAACGAATGCTGCTAGTTAACTGGATATGTTTTATTTGCATTGGTACATCCGTGCCGCGAGATGTTTTAAAAGTGTTTCAAAACCGCCCTGTAGGCTAAATGACGCCTAGGCTACTATTTCATATACCGGTAGGCTACATGTTCTACGATATGATATTTTATATTAATATTCTCATAGGAACCTGAGACTCGCGCTTGGGACTGCACGTGCGTATTGGATCGTCTGGCCTGGTGGGACTCCGAATGAAGGTGGAATGGATTTGAGCAGCAGCGTGGAAATCAATGCTGTACCTAAAACGCCCATGCATTCAAATTAACATTGTATGTGTTGTCAGAGGCTTAAAAAAGTTGTGATAATAACAGTGAGTATATAGTGCCACAGTCAGACATAACGCCCCCCATTTGTGCCTGAGCGCCCCCCTCTCAGCTGCCTCGTTCCCAACGCCCCCCGACACTGTCCAAACGCCCCCAAGGGGGCGGTACCGCCCCCGTTGAGAAACGCTAAACTAGACAGAACTTTAACCAACTATGACTAAATTTTAAAGTAAACTAAAATACTTAAGTAATATTAAAGTACAATTAACTTTAACTTAAGGACAAACCCCCACTTGTCACAGGCCGGCTCATAGCCTGTGGCAAAAAGGAGCAACAACAGGTATAGGCCAATTAAAAATAGTTTTCTTTATTGTAAACCAAAAACTTTTAACTTTAAACAAAAAAAAAGAAAGAAATGAGACGTGAGAATGTCATTATGAAAGGTGTACGTAAAGCGCAGGGATGCGTGAATCTGTGTGAACATGACTTAGTCGAAACTAAGTAAAACTACAAAGGAACAAACAAAAAAACAAGAAGAAAAAAAATGCAATTATGTAATGTAATAGAAACATATTTTACAGATTTTTCACAGTATTGTCTGTAGCCTATACGTGAAAATATATATGCCTTTTAAATTTTAGGATGGTGGTCCGTCGCATAAGAATGATTATAATAGGGGGTCTTTGGCATCTAAAACATTGAAACCCCCTGCTGTAGGGTATAGGCTACGTTGACACATTCACCCATGAAACTGATGACATTTCTGACCCAAAAAATCGCAATTGTTAGTGTTTAATAACAATGTCTAGAGCACAGAAACCAAAAGATTTGTGGCACCCTCATGTGAGCAACCTCCCACAAGTTACTTTAGTTGACGTAATTAATCTTTGGCATTAAATTGTAGGCTATTTTATGTTTTTTAATACTTTTTTGGGTTAATTTACACCTGCTTAATAGAACATTTAAACACAAACTCTTATTGTAGGCCTACTTGGTCCCAAATATCTTGGTTCAGGACTTACGCTAGCAAGAAACTGCTAGGTTTTTAAATAATAAAATATTCCTCTTGTGTGGGGGATGTTGTTGGTTGTTTGGTTAATATGCACACACTCTACACTTGCAAGCAACAAGGCTTTGAAAGTATTGCCTGCAATGCATCCTTCTAGAATAGAAATTTCGTTGCACCACGTCACTTTGTAAGAACTGTGACGCTCGAGACCCTGACGTGTTTTTACAGTCTATGGTTTAAAGCCAAACAGGCAATCTTGTGATCTGGAGTCAGACGCGCTAGCTACCCTTTCTAAATAGAAAGTCCTGTATGGTCTAGCTAGCGGCAAGATCCAACCAATGGTATGGAAAATGCAGCACAGATGTAAGCTTTTAATGGTTGAAGGGCAAAATCACTTTCCCTGACCGGGAATCGAACCCGGGCCGCGGCGGTGAGAGCGCCGAATCCTAACCACTAGACCACCAGGGAAGGATGTGCGTTATGTATCCCTCAACTGTAAGATAATTATGCTTCCAACTTCAAATCGGTCGGTAACTGCCTTCCAGGATTTAAACTCGGCAATAAATGTTACAATAAAAAATAACAATATTCAGTTAGCTCTCACTGTTGTATATAAATGACAGGATTGCTCACTGCAGTATAAACTGGTACTCCCAAACAAACGCAAGAGGGCATCATTGACTTACAGCCAAAACCTTGACATGAATCACCCGATTTGCAGCGGATCAGGATTACTTTATTTGATATATGCATGTAAATTAATTATTTCGCAGGTTTAGTCTTTTCGGGCAGCGATGAATCGGTAAGATAATATTGCACTCTGGTAACTGAACTTACACAAAAATAGATTGCATGCTGTAGCCTACTTAATTATGCAAGAAATATTAAGCATGAATCTGGATGAGCAGAAATTGATTCGAATATACAATAAATATCACAAAACATAGCCCCTAGTATTATATTGCACTATACTGTATTGAAAGCGACATTAGCCTATAAATGCTTGGAAATAACGCTTCGCGTCTTTAAATCCATACGCAGTCAATGTTATTTATCTGAATAAGTAATGAAGCTTGTGTGTTATTTCCTGATGTCTTTTTGTTGACCAACATCAACGTAAGGGAAAGTTTTTAAAAGTAATGTTACTCCCTAAAAAGTAACTAATTGGTTACTTTGTATGGAAAGTAATGTATTAGTCTACGTTACTTTTTCTTACCTGGGCTGGGCTTGCTTGTTTTTTGAGAAAAGGTAATTTCACATCAAAAGTGCAATTGATAAAGCCTCAAACTGAAGGAAATGCAAATTTACACCTGTACAGTAGAGAACTGAGCTCAAACAAACCTTTCAGCTGTGCTGTCATTCTGGAATAGGATGCAGAATGCTCAGGACTTATTTCAATACAAACTAAATAAAATAAAAGTGATGTTTATCTAAAGTCATTTTTGCTTATTACTAGCTATATGGTTTAATTGTATCATCGAAGGTCATTAGCAAACTGAAGACATTGGTTAATACATTTATTTGTGTTGTTCAACATTTAATTATTGCAGGTTTGCGTAATATCTGATTCTGTATTTCACCGTTATAATTAATTTTGAGGAATGCTGAATCTGTTTTTGTCCAAGTGAGATGAGTAAGTGCATGCTCACATTTAGTCTAGAACTACAATAACCATCGTGTTTACAGGGGGCACAAACGCTTCTACACCCCCACGAATGGGGACATGCGAGCTGTCAGAGAATAGATGGGGAAAGTAACTTGCATTACTTATTTGAAAAAAGCAACTCATATTTTGTTGTAAATTTAAAAGTGAAATACTTGTACACACTCCAACACTCAATCAACCCACAGGGAAACAGATATCCATAGCTCAAATACAGTCAATGATTTACATTTGTACATTTCTGTCATTTTTATAAACTGAATGGAATTTTTTCATGAGGGTATCTATTCTTAGACTCAAATACTAGTCAGCCACTTGTGTTTATGTCGATTCTAGTAGTAGTTTTTTTTTTTTTTTTTGGTAGAAATTTAGTTGTAGGCTATTTTATATTTACCTTAAAGTTTAATCAGTTGATGCAAATACTTGAATTTGACCCTTGACAATGTTGGACTCATTAAGCAACACAAACTGCAGCTTGGTCAGTAAAAGGACAGGCTGAGTCAAACAATTACTTTATTTATGTTCAGGTAAAAACATGAACCTGATGCAGTAAATTATTGCAGATCTTAGAAACCAGCACATGAACAATGAGGACAGGAGAGCACACAGCAGCACCTCCTCCTGGCCACAGACTGCAGTGCACACCACGGTTTGTTCCAAGCCAGCAGTGCAAAAATAAACTACAGCAAGAGGAAAAAAAGAAACAATAGAAAATAAAAAAAAAGCAGACAATCCCACCTCAAACCGGGTGTGAAACCTGCATATAAACTTTATTTTATTTAATGAACTTTTTTTTTTCTTTTTGAAATGCAATCTGGCCATGAAACCATAAAATAAGACCAGCCAATTCTTTTAAATGAATTTCTTGTGCTCAGCTACATTATGGGATTAAAGCCCGGCTTCATCAGCCAAGCAACTTCAGCAGGCCCATCATTAAGGACCTCAAGTTCCCAGAAGTCCAGCAGAGGCACACTACTATGACCATATAGGAGTCTATTTACCCAACTCAATGGATACATATTTTCAACATGGAGCTGACACTCTATGTGAAACGTCGGCCAGAAAACAATTTCAACTTGGGTTAAAAAAAACAAAAACAATAATAATAATAATTATAATAATAATAATATTATAAAGATACTACACTTCCAACACTACCCGCATTCAACCAACTGGAACTCTTTTACACGTTCAAAAACCCTTTCAAATAAAAAGGAGGGGAAAAGTAACAAGAGGAAAAAGAGAAATAAATGAAATGGAACCAAAATGCAACAAGACTCCGGGGTATAGTACAGAACAGAGGGGAAACTGGGCAGGAGAGCACACAGCTATTCTATCAAATGTGTCGAATAAGCAAAATCTGCAAATGTTTGTCTGTACAAATGATCTTTGGAGCTATAGGAACCCTCGCCGGCTTGATGAATGCCCCCTCCCCAACAGGAACACACAGTGAAGATGTCATTCACCAGTAGAGAAAAAAAACAAAAAAACATCCCTTTATTCTTGATACATCAGACAGCAACGCAAGATTTAAAATGTCACCCAGGTTTTTCTCCTCTTTTTTTCAGATTGAACATCTCTCAACTACTGATATATCTTAATAATCTGCTCTGAAGTGTTTTTTTTTTAAACATTTCTTTAAAAAGTGTTTTCTTTTCTTTTTTTGAAATCTGATGAGTCGCATAACACCCTTTCCTCCTGTTTAGGAGTCAAAAGGAAGTCTCTTATGTTCTATTGTTTAGTTTCTGCAAGCTGCTTTTCTTTAAACAAGTAGGCTGTACATATTTTGCCTCAATGTAGGTGTTTAAAAAAAAGAAAGAAAATAAACGAAAAAGGGGGAAATGAAATGGGAAGAGCAACTCTAAAGGAAGAAGTCACGATTTGTGTGGTTCTGCAGTGAGTTGATTGAAGGCCATTTTGAGTGTGAGGGTGCAGGAGGTGAGATCAAGACAGATGGAAAGACTGCTGGCCCTCGCGCGCAGCAATCAACAGTTTCTCGCGCATGATCTCGATGCTGGAGTAATCCGGCAGTTTCAGGTAGTTCACACACGTCATCACCGACGGGAGGAAGTCGTCTGGGTTCTCCGTCGACTCGAACGTCTTCCGAACGATGGTGAGGGGAGGGTTCAAACTCCGGAATCCTGAAAGGAAGCAAAGACAGAGGCAGCGTTATCTGAGAACATCTCTCTGAAAGCTGATCCTCTGCTGTTGTGGGCACACAAATCACACCAAACCACAATGATTGAAACTATTGCACACCTCCGACAGGAAGTCTGGGGCTCCCTGTGACAAACTGCAGGAAAAGCCTCTGCTGCTCCGCATCAAAACTGCTCAGCACCTCAAACAGGAACCGCACTGCACGGCTACAGACAAACACAACAAAAGTTCTGTCATTCACACAGCCAGGGATGTTAATTATAGTTTGTCTGATTATAATGCATGTTGTGATTACGCATCTACTGGTTTTGTAATTAAGGCTGGAATACACTAACCCCCGATTTCGCAGACAAGGCTTAAAATGTCAGTGTTAGTTTCGTCTCAGTGAACAGATTTTAAAACAATGCATCATACACAAATGGCTACAGAGGAAAAACTGGCACTCATGCATGATTGAGGATGGCTACAGGCTTGAGTCATTCCGAACACAAGAAACACGGACAGAAACATATGCCTGGTTGCTAGAAGATGCTTGACAAATAAAAACAAAATGTGTTCTAAAAACGACTCAAAGTATTTATATCCTTTAACTGGATTCTGAAGCTAGAGAAAATCAAAGTCTTTGTCTATCACACCGAGTGATTTTCTGCTAAATTTGTCAGCTTCGACTGGCTCAGACTATGCAACTAGTGCCGACGACTCCAGTCTGTAAATCTGGGCAAAAGTATTGCGGTCTTTAGTAGGGGTGTAACGATACACAAAATTGACGGTTCGGTTTTCCCACGGTTTTGACGTCTCGGTTCGGTTTAGAAAGCTAAAATTGCTTTTTTTTTTTTTTTTTAAACAGTGGTTTAATGAAAAAATTGTCTTTGTCTTTAAATTAATTCAATTACAATTAAACGTTTCACAAGGATTAAAAAAAAATCTGCTAAATCTGTAAACTATATAGGGAGCCGCACATTACTATAACATTAAAGGTTGTAGCCTAGACTTTTAACCTAAATTCAGATGCTATTTATTTTTTAGATATAATAATCAACACACAACACATTGTATGAAAACATGTAAACTGAACATAAGGCAGTTTTTGCATTAACTTGTGTTTTTACTCTAATTTGTTATTGTAATATAATACTTTACACAGTTGTCATTTTCATGAAAGATATTTTAAACACATTAAATAATCAAGATATCATTAGCAGGTTAAAGGTTGTATCAGCGATTGTGGGTGAAGTCACTTCTGTTTGTGTTTGAAGCGAGATCCCAAACAAACAAAGTTAGCTCGCCCCTCCCTCAACGAATTCCAATTCGTCAGAATCAACTCGCTCACTAGCATGCCAATCTCACACACTAAATCCCTACAATCTGATATTCGCTAGAGCTATCCAAGTTTAGTCGAGCTTCACTCATATTTTTTAAAGAATTATATTTTCACACACAGTTCACATACAAAAAAGTCATCACTAGCAGCTACTCACCTGTCCAGAAGAAACAGTGCAACCTCGACGTCCGATTTAAAAATTTTCTCTCCACCGTTTAAAAGCCTTCCCGATTATTATTTGTTTCTTTGACGAAAAACGAGGGTATTCCCTCGCCCTAATCCTCCTTCTCTTTTTGGGGATTGCCTCTTCCATGTTAAATGTATCTGGTCCGTTGATAACCTAGGGTTGATAGACGCTGCCTTATTCTTCAGCTCCGACTTCGCGTGCAGGCGCCGTGCACGAGCGCAAAAACAAACACCCGCCCTTGTCGGTGATTGGTTAGAACACTGTTTATTTTGATTTTGAGTGGTGGTTGTACCCATTTGTTTTGTTTGCAGATCTCAGAGCCTAGGCTGCCTACAGAGACTTGGTTTATTGACAGCCTGCTTATGGGGCGGGCAGCTAGCGGATCGTTAGGAAAGATTAGATGAATGTGATAATTTTTGTTTGGGCCTGAAATCGCTGATACAACCTTTAAGTAAAATATAATATATAGGCTAACATGGTGCATTTATTTAGTGCAAGAGTTCATTAAATTGTGGACACTGAATCACTTGCCTGTTGAGGTAAATATAATGCTAGTGACAAGCTATGCTGTTTTATCGACGTCTTTCCGCTGCTGAAACACTGATTGAGCAATTACACGAGTTATGGTGCCTTTCAATAAGTATACTGCATCTTTCAACATACCTTCAGGTGTCCATTCTGTAACTGAGGAAGAGATGATCGCGTTTACCTGCGCGCCGCGCTGCCGCTTGAAATGAGGAGCTTAGTAGGCCTACAGCGATCTGTCACGCCACATCAAAGAGCGCCAAAACGCCATTTATTGTTTGAATTTTGTGATCAAATAGACAGAATTTGAAAGATTACAGCTTGCTTATTATCGAAAGTAACAAAACACGGAGCTTGTTATTTGGTGTTAATAGTGGTTAGGCTACAAAACTGAATTTGTTGTGTACTGTACACATAAGACATGAGGTCCATTGAGTCGAGCTGGGCGGGGCCGGGGTAGCAGGGGGCGGGGAGGGGCATGTTCAGTACGCAAATCGTGTGTTCTGTATCGCGGTTTTTCGGTTCGGTTCGAATATAGTTAGACCCCTAGTCTTTAGTATGAGCATGCCGGTGTGATTATATACCTGTCGTGTGTGTAGCCGTGGTCTGGTCTGCAGCACTCCATTAGTGTCTTCACATCCCAGGACTCTGACTTACTGCCACATAACAACTGATCCAGCTGTAAAGGGAGAGCACACAAGAAATAAAGGCCATTTCCACCCTGATTTTAGCCCTCAGATTTGAACTCTTTAAATGGTGATGCCCACTGCTATGATTGGAACACTTTTGAAACCTTACAGTTGCCAAGATTAACTCATTTTTAAAAGTGTTGATAACATATTTAAAACGGTTCCCGTTTCATACATTTGTCGAGCACACGAATGCAATGACCTCACCATTGCAACATGATTTCTGCACTCTTCCAAATGCTTTCATTATAACTAAGACTGCACAAATCTCTTATTTACATCATGTTTGTGCTGTGTAGACAGCGTTGATTATAATTTGAATTTTGGTGAGAGCTTGCACTGCTGAAGTGATCGACACCTCTGGCGCTTATAAAGGGAGCATTCTTTGATTGCTTTCTGTATATAATGAAATTTAATCTATAAATAGGGATGCACCGATACTGTGATCGTGTACTCACTCATAAAAATGCTTTAGAATGCATAAAAATTCTCTTTCACAGACGAAAAAATATAAAATTTAGTAAAAACGCCCATCTTGGTGAAATGAACATTAAGGTAGTAGTTTTTATAGAATCAAAATTGGAATAGATAATTATGATATTTCACTGGTATCTAAACATTTGTACCACTGACCCAATCCTTAGCACTGAGCCCTGCTGGAGCAGCTCTAAATGTGCACTATTCTAGTAAATGAAAGACAAAATATGATACAATTGAATGAACAGTGAAAGTAACAAATTCATACAATACATTTCAGCAGGCTTAATTAAGAATGAAAATAACTGAAGGAAATATATATTTGCTTAAATAATGACAACTAATGTTATTCATATTCTTTTGGTTTCTCTACCCAATATTTAAAAAAAAATTCAAATGCAATGAAAATACAGGTATCAGTATCGGCAACTACCAAAGTTGAAAGTATCGGCATCGGACTTGTTCTGGAAAAAGTGGTATCGGTACATCCCTATAAATAACAAATGTTGTCTATGTTATTAACAAGAACAGTGTGAAGTTTTGTGTAACCATTTAGTCACTGGCTTGATTTACTAAGGTGTAAACAATTACGTAAATTGATTAACTAAGGCGTCTGAGTGCACAAGAGTCCTTCATAGCAATCACAGATTAGACATTAGAATCATCATGCTTTCTTAAACATTGCTGCATTACTGTTCGGTCAATATCCAAGTCATTTTGGCAGCTTGATTTCCTCTGTTTTTGGATTATGAGGACATTTTGATGTTTTAATGTTTTATATAGTACTCTTATATGTCAAAAGATCAGGGAAAATTATATTTCTCAATTCATGACCCCTTTAAAATAGGTAGGTCAGCACTTTCAGTGCTTGTCTCTTAAAGTGAACTACTGAATGAATAGAAGTGAAAGCACTGACCTCTTCAGGATAGAAGTACTGCAGGTGTTGCAGAGGAAAGACAGACTCAAATCCTTCCCTAAACGACTCAAACTGTCGGGAGACGCCCTCATTGAGTGTCCAGTAGACCACCAACTACAGACAGATGGAGCAAGAGGCAATGAAGTTAAAGCGGTTCATTCAGACTACACAAATGATGTGACGTGTCATGTTATTCGGTCCCCTACTCTGAGGTATTCCTCCAGGTTGTGAATGGTGACTGGCACGTCTTTGCCCCCTTTTTTCAACTCTATGTTTGGGAATCCAGGCAGAGTGAAGTCCAGCCCCAGATCTTCCACCGAGCAGCCGTTCATGTTGAGACTCTCTAAGGCCTGCTGCAGGGTCTCCCGCGTCTAACAAATACAGACAGATACAATAAACAAAACACATTGCAGATGTCTGTTGGTTTTGAGAAATGTCATTTGTATGCGTCATCACTGAAGTGTGTGTTTCATGTCTTTAATTGTTTGTTTATGTAGAGGTTAGGGGTCAGAGCTCACATGTGATCTGTCCTGTTCTATTCTCTTCTTCTGGCGGATGATGTCCTCCAAGTGCTGGATGGATTTGGCGACACCAGGATCAATGTTAACTAGGTCATGAGAGCTGATGGAGGACTCGTGCCTCAGCATCCACTTATAGAATGGCAAACCTAGAGGCAAGTCCAACTGGAGACAAAAAGAAAAAAAAAGAACACCAATTAACAAAACTATACTATATAACATTTATTTGTTGTGCCTGGGGTAAAACCCACAAAATTAAATAGTTCAGTTGCCACATTCACACTTTGATTCTGTAAAACTGCCAGACACCCTGTGAATGAGGGTTAACATAAATTAAATGTTATAATTTACCAAAACTTTAAAAAGTAACCATTTCATTACGTTATAAACGTAATCTGAAATAAAATTCAAGATATATTTTATTCCAGCATTTTATTCTTGTTTTTATTTGGTTTAACTTGATGTACTAAAATAAACTAAAACTGAAAACCTTTTGTGCATTTTGACAGGGCAAGTAAAAATCTGAACCAGTCTGATTAGGCCAATAGACAAAATTGAGTCCTGATATATTGAATAGCACAGGTAAATGCGGCATTTATTGGAATGGGTTAATGTGAAGATTATTTTAAGTTCACTTAAATTAATAGTTATATTTAAAAAGCCTAATAAATGTTCAAATTAATAGCTATTAATTATACTGTAATGCTGAATGCCTGTAATTAATCGCTAAAATTGAGAAAAAATCTATTTCATAGAGACATCAGTAGTAGTATTGTACCATTGATACTGGTCTTCTTTCAAAAAAAGATGCCATTAAACAAATTTAAAATATAGGCTATTGTATTTTGTTTCTACATTCATTTGGAGATTAAATGTGAAATCATTACAACTTAAAAATATTTAAAAACTTTAATGTTGGGTGCAGTTAATTACAGAAAAATGTGCGATTATTTTTATTTTATATCACTGTTTTCAATCGATTAAAAAAATAAAATAATTAATCTCAATTATACTAAAATAAAACTGGCGTTCTGGCCCTCGTGAGCATTCAAACCAGAAAAATTCTTCCCAGCATCAAGATCTAGTAACGTATCTTTCATACAGTGTAAACATACCAATCTGAAGTCCATGATCGCTTTAGCCATGAGTTTCCCAAGAAAACGAAACTTCATTTTGATCTTGGCGATGTGAGCTGGTTTGGTAGTTCGTCCAAACGGTACAGCAAACAAACCCCTGGAACTGAACATATACTTGGTACCCTCCTGACTCCCTGCTCCAAGACAGACAGTGTGTGAGAATGAGATAGGACAAACAGAGAAAAAACAAGCTTAGTGAACAGCAGTAAAAAGCCAGTTGCATTACACTGGAAACAGGGCTCAAATTTATTTTGACAAATATATGACAGTTACCTTTAGGGTTGGAGAGAGAGACTTCCTCTCCTCTCCAAAGACCCAAATCAGCCCTCTGCAACTCCTGAGACACCAGAGCATAGAACTCTTGCGTAGGACCGAGACCTGTTCCCACCTGCAGAGACGGAGAGGATTGGTTTTGGATTTGTTATGCAAAATCAGATGTAGTGTTGTCACGGTACCAAAATTTCAGCATTCGGTACCAATACCAGTGAAAATCCACGGTTCTCGGTATCAAAGTTTAATTTAGATGAAATTTACATATATTTAAGTGTATATCAAGGATATTAAAGTGTATATCACAGTTATTAAAAACAATTCACAATAAGATTCAATTTGTTAGATAACATTGGATAAAATGACCTAACAATAAACAATAGTTATATACTGTAGCAATTATTCTCCTTGGGGTTAATTTAAAAATTTACTAATACATTTTTAAAATCAAAAGTTTTATCTGTTAACATTATTTAATGCACAAAGAATGAAGTGAACAAACATGAACAATCAAGTGTTTGTATCAAATAAAATTCACAAACATTAATGTTGTAAAAATATATTGTTCACTCAATGTGTTGATATTAGATAACGCATCAAGTGATGTTAATGAATGGTATCTTATTGTAGTGTTACCAAACTATACAGGAGATAAAACATGTTTTATTTGACTTAACTGTACTTTTATTTAATCCAAAACAGCGTTCATATTTAATTTTAAAAGGGCTTTTTAAACCTGCTAAGAGTTATCAATCCAGCCAAGAATAAGCCTAGAACTGCTTTTCTGACGGACTGATTTTAATGACATAAATAGGGATGCACCGATACTGATACCAGTAAGTTACTCGGGTGTCGGTACGATACTGTGCTCATGTACTCGTAAAACTACCCCGATACAACTGCACCCGATACCACTTTAGGGACCGTTCACATATGGTGTTTTTTGTGTGTGCAAAACTGCAAATTCGTTATTTCAAATGTAGGCGCGCGGCAAGCGGGATCATAATAGAAGCGATGCGCTCGTTTTTCCAGGCACACGCGGCGAGATGAAAACATCTCATCTCAACAGGACATGTAACAAAAACCAACCGATCAGCTTCGGCGTTTCCGAAACAACATCAAAAGCTCGGCCAAACAGCTGATCATGGCTGTACAGGGCGGCTTTTTATTTCTCATCTCCATAGATATAACTAGTAGTAAAGAATGCAAGGACTAGAAATAAATTAATTCTTTGCTGATACTTCCTCGTAATCATGGAGTGCAGTTCACACAGCTTTCTTCTTTCCAGAAGCGCTTGCCCTCCCGTGACTTGGGTCGTTGCTATGCAACCATGAACAGAGGCGAGCATGGAAAAACAAGCACGCCACGTCTCTTCTATTGTGAGCACGATTGCTGTGCATATACATTTGAAATAAAGAATTTGCACGTGCAAAAAAACGCGCTGTGTGAACGGCCCCTTATGGCAACGTGACATTAGCCTAATTCAAAATATTTCCGTATGTGGCTCTTTCCTCCTTTCTTGTCAGCAAGTGGATTCAGAGCCAACGAATTAGCAGCGCCGCCGGTCGCCATGTCTGAGTGTTTTTATAAAGAGGACGTAACTGTGCACCTTTCGGACAGCGCATCAAGAACCGGATTAACCCGGTACCACCGGTACTTAAGAAAAGCTGGTACCGTAACGGTTTAATTTTTTTAGTACCGACTTGGTACCGAAGTACCAGATCTTTTGACAACACTAATCAGATGTGGGTGTTTTTTTGTGTGGTTCAGACTAAGGCCGTGTGTCCACCAAAGCGTTTTTTCACGCAGCCGGCGTAAAATTCCAATTGTTTTCAATGGGAGCACCGCGTTTTTTAAACGCCATGAGCGTAACGAGGCGTTGAGCGTGTATTTAACGCTCAAGCACCCGGCGTTTTTTACTGGTCGCTGAGAGTTGAAAAAGGTTCAACTTTGGGTAAAACGCTGCGCTCATCACTGTCACTTTTTACCCAGCTGTCCAATTACAGTGGAGGAGGGGCGGGACAAAAACCACACTGACCAACTGTCACAACATTCTTTCTGTACAACGACGTCAACCAGCAGAGCTAACCGAACAAAATGGATAAAAAATAAATTTGTAAATTTTCTCTTTCATGTTTTACTGTCATGGCAGACTAGTAGTATGAACAGAACCTTGCTGAGCAAGTTAAACTATCAGCATGTTTATAGCAAGCTACCAGAAAAAAACACATCTGCAGAATTTAAAGGCCCTATGGGTGCTAATGTTTGTTACTGTAATACAGTAATGTAAGACAACTTGTTTGAAATGGACAGGCCAAGAATTAGCGTCCGTGTATTTTTAGAAATTATGTTTCCGGCCTAAGCGTCAGTCATGCATACCTCATTCTCGTATTGAATTTCCAGCATGGCTCTGGAACTCCCGAGATCTTGCATTACTGACTCCGCTTGCTTCAGGAGCTCATCACGGTTTATCGTTCTCTACACAAACAAAACAAAGAGAAAGAGAAAGTTAGATACTAGTTTGTGAAAACATACTACAGCTATGGCAAATTTGGAACAATTACAGCATGAAATGCTTAAACTGGAATTTGAAGGCAACCTTCTTCCTGTCAAGGCGTGGAGCGACACGGCTGTCTTGTGAGTCAGACTGGTTAATCTCAGGGTTGGTGTCAAGCAGACGTTGCATGGCACGATCACGGTCAAACGCCGTCACGTAGAAGAGCATCTGCCGTGTGTCAAATGGGAAGAAGAACGGACTAGAAGAGAGAAGATTAGAGGTGTAAAAGGTACAGAACAAGAGACTCTTTTATAATTATAAAAAAAAGAAAAAAAGAAAAAAAGATAAGGGTTTACAACCATGAGTTCAAACAGTAAGATCAAGAGTTTGCGGTACCATGTCTTGCCGAGCTCAGTGAGCCAGGTCGGGATGTTTCCTGTCATGATGACCAGTGGATCCTGCAACTGTCTGTTGGCCTTTGCTGTCAGTTTACTGTTAATAAACTCACCAGTGGTAATGATCTCCTTACATGCAGCATTCTGGGACAAAGAGAGATAAAAGGATAAGAAGGTAAAACAGTAAACTGATTTTTAAAAAATATATTTAAGATATTGTAATGTACTTGATTTAATCAATTTAATTACAGCAATAAAACTACTGTAATGATTTTTTCAAAGTACTTAATTACCAAATAAATAATTAAAAATAACAATTGCAATAAATAAAAATAAACGCAATATTTAATTATAATATCTCAAATAAAAATAAATATATAAAATGTTATAATGCAAAAAAAGAGATCATAATGGGCAAAAACAAGCTTTATTTTTTATGAAAAACATGATTATTTTTTGCGTCTAGGGTAATATATGAGAACCACACTGCTAGATTGTGTATTTTTTAGGGCTGCAACAACGAATCGATAAAATTTGATATTAAAAGAGTTGGCAACGAATTTCTTTATCGATTCATTATGTCGCGCGACTATTACACCACTCATGAAGTTGCGGAGATGAGTATAAATACAAAAAAGTTGAGCACGAAGCATAGCAGAGCTATGTGGCACCAGACTGGACAAAAGCGAAGTGAACGCCACGAGCGAGCGACACTGCGCGAGAGAGACTGAATGTCCGAGAGTGTGCGAGAGAGACCGAGTGTGTCTGCGCGCTAGAGACCGACTGTGTCGGAGAGCGTGCTCGACAGTTCGCGAGAGAGAGCGAGTGTGTCTGACCATTATATGGACAACAATATAAATAAAAACAACAATTCAATTCTTAACACTGAATTAGCAGACTGTAATTTGAATCAGATAGACAGAAGATGAAAACAATTTCTTGTCTGTCCCAAGTACTGTATACTGCCCTTAGTATATTGTATTTATATTATACATTCGTATTTATATTTATACATTGTATTTATGTTATACATCGTATTTATAATTAATATTAGGATAGACTAGAGATATTATCTTCTGTTATAACTACTATTGCAATTATTATTACCTATTATCCGACTGCGTGAGACTTGTCTTTTGTGTGCATGTGCTTGTCAAATAATGTCAAACATTTTGTTAAAGATTATAAAATCTTTGACAAAAAACAAAACACAAGTTTGTGAGTGTGTGCATCTGTGAATGTAGAGAACAAGTTCTGACGTTAAAACAAATCCTGTTAAGTTTTCTGATTTGTATTTTTCTTTATTTTTGATAAATTATTTATTTTTCTGACAGCTCAGGTCCCTTTAAAAAAATATATAAATCTTTTTATGCACTTTATTTTAAAAAAGGCCTATATATTCGGCAGATGTAAAGCATTCATGTGTATGTTTTTATGTTAGTCCATTTTTTTAAAATTTATTATTATTATTAGCTCAGGGATGTTCAAGGAGCAACCTGTATGAGCACTTGCTAAAGATTTTTTGCACTGTGAATTTGCACGGTCAGTTCTGTTTTTGAATAAAGGATTGGAAATGAATGCTTTTTTGTTTTGTTTGATTCATCGATTATTAAAATAATAGTTAGTTGCAGCCCTAGTATTGTTACTGTAACTCTGTGCTTTAGTACTTATGGAAGTGTTCTCAAACACGGAGGTACTCACGTTGTACAGGTAGAACCAATATCTACTGATGGAGTGCAAGACCCTCAGCAGCAGAATCACCTCCATGGAAGGGTCATCAAAAGTGATGCCCTCTGGAGGACCACAAATGAGGTATGACTCTAATGCGTTTGTCACACTAGGACACACACCCTCTGAAAACACACAAAAACTCCATGGTCTGAATAAAGACACAATCCAGTGCATTTCCATATTAAATTCCAGCACATTTTGTCGTTTTTAGGATATTGGTAAACTTCACACATTTTTCCTACCATGCCACAGTTCGTCTTGTTTTTTGGCATTTCGAGGGGAAGTTTTAGTGGGAGCCGTTTGTGCACGACCCCTCTTCCCTCCAACAACATCTTTACAGCCCTCCTCATCCTCTCTTACTGGCTTATACCTGTAATATCCACACACACACACACACACACACACACACACACACACACACACACACACACACACACACACACACACACACACACACACACACACACACACACACACGTACATATTAGAATACACTTTGAATACAAGAAAGGGCAAAAACAGGGTAACAGACACACCGTTTTTATGGAATTGACCCAATACATTAGTCAGTATGTAGTTTGTGAGAGAATGGCATACAAATTGTGTACCATATAGTGTGTGTTTTGGTCCAGATGCCAGCACGTCCCAGAGGGTTTGCTTCATCATCTGTGCTCTCTCTCTCCTCCTCGGCCTGTAAGCTGAACTGCCTGACGGCCTGATAAACAGTCATGTTGTATGGCAGCAGGTGCTCTCCTATGTAGAACTGTAGCCTGTGACGTACACTCCCAGAATTCAAGAACTGGGCAGCCTTTGGAAAACAGTTAGAAATCCACAGTATTAATTTAGAGAAAGAGAGCACTTCATTAGTCTTATAGGAAATTTTCAGTAGTGTACACTATGGCCAAGTTCAAAATGGAATACTATATGAATACTATACAATATACCCCTGCACAATGTTACTAATTTCCCAATTTAAAAATAGTAAATTAAGTGTAAAAATATTTTTCATGCTCTGCAAAAAATGAGCAATTTCCAACAAATTTAGTAGGCCATCTGATTATTATATACAAAATAACTGCATACTACACACAGAACACAGACTACATGGAAGAAAAAACTTTCGCACCAAAGATTCATCAATCTCATCATCAGAACCATCATCATCACTGTCTTCATCCTCCTCCCTGATCCTTCCATACCCTGTGGAGACAGCAAAAATCAAACAATTCATCTGAGAACTCAGAAACCAGAGAACTGAAAACATCATGTTCACATTCTTGTGTTTATACCTCTAACCACGAGGTATCTCTCGATAGCCTGTACCAGAGCCAAGGGGTCAATTTTGACCGGCCCACCCTTCCACTGCTTGACATTGGTACAGTCTGGGTGTCTCTGCAGCTGGCACTTCAGCTGATGGGTGTTAAAGAACTTAAGGGCTTGTGAACCCCTGCAAACACAAAAGAATAACAATAATAGCATGATATATATATATATAAAACAACTTGATACCATATCTTTGTTTTTAAATCAACTGTTTTAAAGCAACTGTTTTTTTGCACAAAAGCCAAGCTCATTTATTTGTTACAAATATGTATACATATATACATATACATGCAAACCAAAAGATACAATTAATTATTTGTAACAAATAAATGAGTTTGGGTTTTGTGCAAAAAACAGTTCTTACAGTAACAAGAACATCAGAGAAGATAATTCAGGGGCATTACCTGCTTCCGTTGCCATTTCCACTCGGAAAATCATGCACTTTAACAGGAAACTGTTCCATCTGACTAAGGCAGTTGTTCATCTTGTTCACCAGAGATTGCAGTGGGCCATTCTCTGTTGGGTCCAAACGCCCCAGAGGTTCCTGACCTGGTATCTGAATCACATATAACAAACAATGAATCACACCAGTGACCACTATAAAAATAAAACTTTAGCCAAATTAATGTAAAAAAAATAAAAACACCAAACAAAAAAAAATCCTAGCAGTTGACAGTCTGACTAACCGGGCAGCCGAAGAACACATGCAGGAACCTCTTGATTCTCTCATCTCTACTGACAGTGTCCCGTTCGCTATTTGATGTCAGATACAACAACAGCTGCTTCACAAGCCCACTGTGCTGGATCTCGAAGGAGGACACGTCGGATTCAGATACAATATTGCTTATCTCCTCTAGACACTCTACACCACCGTCAACCTGAAACACACATAAAAACAGTTTTAGAGAATGAATAATTGCCATTGGATGACAAAACCAAACAAACGTGTATTTCTTTCTAAACTGTAGACATTAAAAAGAGATAAACAGCATCATAAACAGTTATCACTTGCAAATTTTTTCAGTGGTAATAAAATACCTTCAGCAGCATGACAGAACTGGCATATTAACTGCTTTATAATGGCTACAAGTGTTAACTTCGTGTCCAGGGGTTACCTGTAAGTTCAACTGTTCTGTGGCATTGCAGAGTCTTTGCAGGACATTCAGGGCAGGGTTGCTTCCATCCACGCTTTCAGAATTAAAGTAACGCTCCACAAACTTACTGGCTTGTTCCTTTATCCAAGCCTTTATCTTATCCCTGAAAAGTGAACAAAAACTTAAATACAGATGCCAAAAGAACTCGTCAAAACTAAACCGTTTAACCAAGAGATCAAAGAACGGCAGTGACAGACTAACTACATGACTTGTGTATTTATCTATGTATTTACCACACGTTTACTGTCATCTGTAAATTTTTTATGCATTACAGTAATTCAATAGTTGATTTCGGTTTTTCACTGAATATTTTATTTAATGTTTTATACGGCTGTTAGATAACCAAGCACTGTTTACATCACATGCATCTGCTAATTTTTGCTTATAAATTCTTCTGACTTAAACAATTGTCTGCAAACTTGAGCAATGATTGTTTAAAAAAAAAAAAAAAAAGTGGGTATATCCCACATTACACTGTTTGAGGTCAGTAAGATTTGTTTTTTATAAGTGCCCCTAATATCAGTTCCCTCCATTTTTTCACGATTCCATGATCACTGAATACACGCAAAATCAACAAAATATCGCTTTTTTGCGATCCTGCATAATTTGTCATTTTTGCCACAAAATAAAACGCAAAAATGAACAGGTCTCACAAAAAAAGATTAGAATTATCTAATTTAGTTATCCCTAAATAAAATAAAGTTGTAATGCATTATTTTCACGAGGATACAGATGCTGCGCATATAATGTCAATGAATTAAACAGCGAAAGCGAACTTCTCATCTGCCATCTTACATAAGTTCCAAGGACCGGGAGAAGCGATTAACAAAAAAAATGGATGAATGACAAAATAAAAAGTATGCTATGCTTGTTAGTACTAAACAGAGTTATTAAAGGGCAGTATACAACAAAAGAGAACTCAATTCTGGCTGGCTGTGCATTTCTGTGCATGCGCTTGCCGCCTGTCAGCTCGGAGTACTGAATTGTGTTCTCTTTCTAGGCTTTTTGCACCTGAACTGTCAAATACACACAATTATGTCAAAATGTCCATCTTGGTGGTTATGTTTTAACCCTCCAAACCCGATTGACGCTCTAGAGCGTCAAAGGACACACCCCTCAAATATCTATTTATAACTTCGGATCGGATCATGGTATTAACTTACTTTTTTTTTTATGAAAAAGCTGCCATTCCTCTGCATATACTGTGTTGACTTTCGCAAATTAAAAGCATTTTTTATTTTAGTGCAAATCTATTGCATTTTACTGCAAAACAAAGAAATATTTTATTCTGGTCTAATGATATGAAATGCTGTTGTGGTGTGTGAACCAATCACAGACATGTTTGTGAACCAATCACAGATCAAAAACAAAAGATGACGCTCTCAGACAAAGGGGAGGTGTTTACAATCACGCCAGGTGTGTGTGATAGCCATAGCCGATGCAACGTGTTGTACACGGTCTTAGGACGCGCAGTTGAAAGTTTTCAGATACAGCTCTTTTGTACTTCGCAAGATTGGTTTCGAAGAAAATATGGCACAACAGAGATTCTCTGCCGAGCAAGTCGCTGAAATGCTTTTTGCCGACAGTGAGGAAAATGAAATAGGATCCGATCCAGATCGGTTTGATTCAGAGGAAGAAGACCAAATATTCCACGGAATCGATCCATTTGAGGAGTAAGTGTGAATAATATATTACTGATAATATGTTTGTCTGATATATATTGTATCGTTTTTTAGTCAACTGATTTTATTATAGCTGTTCAGAAATAGCGGAGCTGTAATCAAACAATGTGTGCCGCGCGCGTATTCAAACAATGTGCGCCATGTGCGCCATGTGCGCCATGTGCGCAATCAAACAATTTGCGCGTTTTGGCCGCATGTAATCATCTTCATTTATAAGCTATTTCGTTTACTTTGTTTGTCTATTTTTATTGTAATATTTTTTTAGGAAAATGTTATTGTAGTTTTTCAGAAATAATGGTACAGGGCGTTATCTAAGGCCTGTACTATTTGTCTATATGAGAGGGGGTTTGCTTTAGACATTGTATTTACTCTTTGCATTTTATTGTAATGTTTTTTTAGGGAAACATTTTTGTAGCTTTTTAGAAATAATAGTGCAGTAAGCCTTATCTAAGGCCTGTACTATTTTGTCTACATGGGAGGGGGTTTTAGACATTGTATTTACTCATATACTATGATAAAGGCACCAGTAATAATTTTGTAGTTAGTCCTATGAGTTGAACATAAAATATGCACACATGATGATAAATAGCTAATCTTTATTAGTAAGGCTGTACAACTTTTGATATGTGGGAATCTAAACTAATGACAAAATCTGTGTGTTATAGTCTAAATCAGGAAACTGCAGAGCAGCCGAGTACATCTGCTGAACCCATGACCCCGACCGCTCGCCCATTTCCATCCAGCACCGCTTCTGCTCCTCCTGCAGCCCGCCGATCAAGGTCTCCTCCTGCAGCCCGCAGATCAAGGTCTCCTCCTGCAGCCCGCAGATCAAGGTCTCCTCCTGCAGCCCGCAGATCAAGGTCTACTGCAGCCCGCAGATCAAGGTCTACTGCAGCCCGCAGATCAAGGTCTCCTGCAGCCCGCAGATCAAGGTCTCCTGCAGCCCGCAGATCAAGGTCTCCTGCAGCCCGCAGATCTATTTATCCTCCTCGGCCCGGCTCCTCCAGCACTGCCACAGAACCACCAACATCATCTGCGACCCCTGGCTTGAGGTCGCGTCCTAGGGGAAGGAGGCAGTCCCTTTCACCTGTCCGATGTCCAGCACCACCACCAGACCAGCTGGAACAAGGATGGAAGACTGAAAATGATCCTGATGTGGCCCCCATTCCACACAGGTTTTGCCCTAGACGTGAACCTGGAGTGCAATTGGACACCTCCGTAGAGCAAAGCCCCCTTGGCCTTTTCAAGCACTTTTTTAGTGCTGATTCAGTCAGGACATTGTGTGCCAACACAAACAAGCTGGCGGAGAGAAACATTGCTGCTGGGAAAAGGTACAAGTGGACCAACATCAACCCTGCGGAGATGTTCAAATTCATTGGCTTGGTTCTGTACATGGGTGTTCTAAAGCTCCCAGCAGTAAGTGACTATTGGAAGAGAAAAAACATTTTTTCTGTGAATTTTCCAAGCACTGTGATGTCAAGGGATAGGTTCTGTGCCATATCTTGGAATATCCATATGAGTGACCCAGAGGAAGATGTTGTGAATGACCAAAAGAAGCAGACAGCGCCAGATGAGTATGACACACTCTTTCGTCTGAAGCCATTGGTGACTGAGATAAAGGCCGCCTGTCAGTCTGCCTACCATCCCAGGAAGCAGCTTTCCATTGATGAGAGGATGGTGGCCACCAAGGCAAGAACTGGGATGACCCAGTACATGAAGGCGAAACCCACCAAATGGGGGATAAAGCTGTTTGTGCTCGCAGACTCCAGCAACGGTTATTCCTGTGACTTCAGCATTTACACAGGTAAAAGCAGGTTGGCCTCTGGGCAAGGGCTCTCATTTGACTCTGTGGTGGAATTGATGAGGCCATCTTTCCTAGGCAGTGGTTATCACCTCTACTGTGATAATTTTTACACCAGCCCAAAACTCTTCAGGCACCTGCTGTCCCTCAATTTCGGAGCCTGTGGAACCATACGTGAAGGGAGGAAGGATGCTCCAAAAACAAAACTAAACCAACTGCCCAAGAAATCCCCCAGAGGAACTCTCAGGTGGATAAGAGAAGATGGCCTTCTCTTCACTAAGTGGATGGACAACAGGGAGGTGGCAATGTGCAGCAGTGTCCATGTTGCTTATGATGGGGACACTGTCAAGAGGAAGCAGAAAAAGAGGGATGGATCCTGGGAGGAGATAAACATACCAGTACCAAAACCGATTGTTGATTACAACATCTACATGGGGGGTGTGGACTTATCAGACCAGCTGATCCAGTACTATTCAGTGCACCACACAACAAGAAGATGGTACAGAACCATGTTTTTTCATTTTATTGACATTGCTGTGACGAATGGCTTCATAATGTACAGAGAAATCCAAAAGCTGAGGAACACACCAGCCAACCAGCTCACCACCCACAGGGCCTACGTGGAGCAGCTCGTGGCTGAGCTGTGTGGTGTCACAGTCGGGGCTGTTCCAGTACAAAGGAGAACTGGGCATACACCTGTGCCAATCTCCACTCCAGTTACAAGGCTGAGGTGTGAGAAATGCAAGGCGGATGGGCTCCCAAGAAAAGACACCTCATGGAAGTGTAATGAGTGTGATGTGCCGCTCTGCCTGCAGCCAGAGCGCAACTGCTTTCAAATGTGGCACATGTAAGAAAAGCACATCAATATTGCAACTTTCCAATGCAGTGCGCAGTGCACAGTGCCATCTAGGGGTGGTTTTTGTATATTTTGTACATATAGACTGAGAATATTCCATTCTAATGACCATTGGGTTCCCTTCATATTCTTATTTCTGTTTTGTTCACAAAAAAGTATGGTGACTACAGTTACAGAAATGTAAATATTTCTTTTGTTTCTTTATATTTTTTCACCCAATTTTTTTTGCAAGTGTTCTAAAGCCTTTGGGGAATTTTTTTTTGTTGTAAAATCCTTTGTTTATTTATGTTTCATATTTTTATATAATAAAAACAAAAAAAATAATTTCTGTTTTTGTATTTCTTGGTGATATATCACACAATAACTCATATAAATGTCTCAAAAAGTGTATTTTCAATGCATCCACATTGTAGGTGAGAATCTATAGAATCCAGAAATATGTCTCTCTTTACTCTGCTATGAAAATTGACCATTCCAGAAGCAAAAATATCAACATAGTGCCAGGTGGCCTTAAAACCCCTTAGGGTTTGAAGGGTTAAAGGGGTCCTATTATGCCCTTTTACCAAGTCTTGATTTTGTTAAAAAAAACACATATTTTTTTTCTCCACAGATTTTACATTACTACAGCACCTCTCTCGAAAAGTCTGACTCGAACATGCCGATGTCGATGAAGCCCCTACTTCCGAAATCTGAAATGTGGTTAGCTGGCCCAGTGTGTTGTGATTGGTGGGGCTTAGCGCATGTCCATAACCACCTCTCCATGACTGCGAGTTCTTCTCTAGTGTAAATATTGAGGATGGCATCAATTTCAAACCAATTCGAGCCAGATTCAGACCCTGACTGTGTTAACGAAGAGATTTCATGCACAGACTTAGCTATTATGGATTTCAAAGGACGTTTGAGTGATAGGCTTTTTGTAATTTTCTTATACATTATAGATGTTACCCACCATTTAATCGTGATATTTGTCGGAAAACAAAGGTAATACAAACAGTAATCGATCACAAAACCATGGTTAATTTTCCTATGGAGCGGTGAACAGTCTTACAAAAGTGAGAGCTTACAAAAGCAAAAGAAAACGAGCTGTTCTCCATAAAATGTGCAGCATACAGATAAATGTTGCAGTTACAATGTTCAAGAAGAGATTTAAAATAAATTAACCAATTAAAGTTCATCAGCCATAGGAAGGTCATACAAATGAGTTTTGGAAACGGTGGAAAAAACAGTGTCTCTTTGACAGGCCTCCTCCCTTTTTTTGCGTATTGCGTGGGTGGGGATTATTTAAATGAGTAACATTATGGCTTAATAACACCCGGAAAAAATCGGGTTGTAGTCCAAACCCGTTGTTGTTCATTGTAGTTCTTGAAAAGAGGATTCTGTAAAAAAAACAAAAAAAACTCCCTTTGGAGTAGACTGAGCTTTGTGACCTTGCGGATCATTTTTATGCTCAAACAGCAATATTACACACTAAATAAAGTTTTAAAAAAAGTGGAAAAGCATTATAGGACCCCTTTTAGTGAATAAACAGTTCAGGGAAAAACAGTTTAGGACGTGTCACTATTGGATCCACGCATAACTAAGATGCACTGTGTAATTTTAAGCGGCATCTAGTGGTGAGGTTGCTAATTGAAACCAACAGAAGTTACGGTGGCTGACAGGAAAAGATGTCGTCGCCTGAGAGAGTAGCCAGTTAAGAAATGAGGATTCTTGATAAAGATAAATTAAGAAATTAGGTTTACTTAATTAGGCATAAAAAAAAAATTAGTTTGGTTCCGGTTTCCGGCCGACCCTGCCAATTTATGTGCGACCCAAATTTATTTTATGAGCTTGGGGAAGAAATAATACAAATTAAATAAATACACAAATAAAAAACTTTGAGGCGAACTATAATTTATGTTTTTGTACAGCACCGTATTTGTATAGCCTGTTGTCCTCCAGCAATGCTAACAAAGGAGGCAGCCACGGGCGTTCACACATCGTTGTTGTCATGTAGATGCACTGCTGCGCTTGTGACAGGGCGCATGAACTGAACAACCAGAGATAGATAGAGCCCCGGTCGCGCTCGCCCACTCTCTCTGCGGAGCCAGGCGAAAGTATAGGCTTCACCGTCTCAAAACTAAGCACTGTCTTGCTCTCTCTCCCTCGCACATATTAATGAAAATAAATCGACACGATGGCAAGGTCGGAAGACTAAAGTTTCATGTGGAGCATTCAGAGATTTCTTTTTTCCTGAATTACTGCTGGGTGGGAATTGTGCTAAAATACGTTGCCTTATCTTCTCTGAAAAGCGTTCCACACATTCAGCTGACATATAAACCACACTTTAAATAAACCAAAAAACTATCCAGTGATGAAATGTTTTCTGTGATGACACAAATCTTGTGGGATGTCCTAACTGCCAGGATAATCACACAACGCGCACACGTCCGATAATGACACGTCTAATTCGCGAACTAATGACTCATTTGAACCGATTCGTTTTAATGAATGGTTAAAACAACTGATCTTTCCAACACTGAACTCACGAGACGTCTGAATCGGTGTATAACTAATCAGTAACACTTTACAATAAGGCAACCCCTTTTGCCCCCGCGCACACATTTAAAATCAGCGTGTGTGTGTGTGTAACATGCTGGGACACACAAGGTGGTAGACTACATGTACAGGTAGGCTATGTTATGAAAAAAATAGAATAACTTATCCATCGCTACTGTAAATTAAAATGAAAAAAATTATAATTTATTTCCTATCCTTTGCTGCCAGTGAAAAAAAAAAAAAAAAATCCCTACAACTGACAACCAACCGGAACCAAACTTTATTTTTTTATGCCCTATTCAGTCAAACGATTTATTACGAATATTATTGTTACTTGTTCATCATTGTGTCAGTGTTTTATTCGATGACTTAAGCTAGCTTCTTTGCACGAAGAACAACATGGTGACGATACACGTTTGTCCGTTTAGGGCTACTGTACAAACATATCGGCGCATTTCAACGTAAGGGGACCCGTGGCGTATGTAGATAGAAATGGCACATTCTAAGGTAATAAAAACATAACAGTTCATTAAGTAAGGTCTTTATACACCACTGAAAACGGTTATGTATATGTTATTGCATTTCTGTCAACATATTCCCCTAATATTACACAATGAACCTTTAAGTGACAGCAACATAATATACCTGATGCTGTCTCTGTCATTGTTAAACAACAAGTAAAAACAGTTTATATATGTATCTTTATGTTGTATTTAATTGTACTATTGTCATTTGCATTATGCCATTTGAAACATTACTAATTTAGTTTTAGAGATCTCCTACAATAGGTTCTCTTTGATTTTCTGATAATATACATTGCGGATTCACTTCTTTTCTCAGTGTCTGAAAGGGCTTGACCAAGGATTCAGGATTCATACTATAAACTCCTCCTTTCCGAGAGATTACTCTACTCTGATTGATCAGATGGCCCAGTCTGTTGTGATTGGTTACTGCTTACAGCAGGAGACAGAAACAAAACGCCCATTACCATAGTCTTCCTCAGCACTTGACACACAGTGATAGAACATTAATGATGGCTTTAGTTTTACCATATCAATTCCAGAGCGAGTCGCCATCCTTTGGAAGTGCATGCAAACTGGATTCGCAGTGCAGAAAACAGCATCGTCTTGACATGTCGACAACACAACGTATTGCTACAAAATGTTTCTTCACAAGAGCAAACTGTATGTTCACGAGAGCACCACGACAATGCGTTGTTGACAAGAGATCAGACGTTGTGTTGCTTAAACACACATTGGAGATAAATATTTTGTAAATAAAGTGGTATGTTATGTTTTTTGCGCAAACAAAGCTCTCACGTCGCTTTATAAAATGTTAAACCACTGGAGTCACATGGATTACTTTAATAATGTCTTTACTACCTTTCTGGTGCTTGAAAGTGGTAGTTGTGTAGGCAGTCAATGGAGGGACAGAAAGCTGTCAAATTTCATCAAAAAGATCTTCATTTGTGTTCTAAAGATGAACGAATGTCTTACAGGTTTGGAATGACATGAAGCCGAGTAACTGATGGCAGAATTTTCATTCTAGTTTCATTCTGAACTAACCCTTTAAAAGAAAATGTCATTCAGCTAGTCTGTGTTGTCACGACCCGCTTTCGCTATTTGCTGCAAAAATTGTGCATGCGGAATAAGTGTACTTGAACAACTTCTGTTCGACAACACAAGTCTATTTTGCTGTTGTTTGAATAGAAAAACAATAATGTATGTTAATTAATGAAATTATTCAAATTACAATTAGGAATTAATTTTTTTTAAATAAATTCATTGCGATTATAATTTTAAGCAAAATAGTCGTCATTATTAGTTTAACCATTATGCAGCATGACGAAAACATGACTTTTCAGAGACTAAATCTACACTAAGATTCCCACACTTAGTTGATTAAAACTTGACTGAACAAAAACAGGGCAAGGTTGAATAAATTAGATAAAAACTAGGGCTGGGCGATAAATCGATTTTATCGATTAACTCAAATGTGTAGTTTACGTCGACTTGTTTGAATGAAAATCGTTTTTCTCTTTAACATCCGCCGACGCTCCCCACTGGGCTCCCGTAGTTCCGAACGGGCTCAGAGTTTGCCATAGAGATACACAAACAACATGGCAAATGAACAAGACCGCGGCAGCACAAGCACACCCGCCAAAAACATTTACAAACTGAATCTGCAGGGCTGCCAACTCTCACGAATTCACCTCAGAATAGCCATTTAATGACCATAGCATGTTATTTGCCTTACAACTTACTGACTGACAACTTGTTGACTTACAACTTGGGTTAACACCCAAGATGGCCGCAGACGGCTGCCTCGGTGTGGGGCTCTCCAGCTATTGTGTTGTTTTTGTTCGTTTGTTCTGCGTTTAGTCATTCTTTTCCTATCAGTTTCACCAAAGACGAACTACTGGACATTAGGAGACACACACCAGATAACTTTTCTACAGTTTTTGATTATTCGGACGTCTTGCAGGACATTCTCGTCGGAGGAGTAGCGGTGTTGTTAAAACACGCGGTCAGACGCAAACGCGGGAAGCGAGCCGGCGCGCTGGTTAAACACTCTCCAGTGTTCATCTCGCGAATCTCCGATCCCTTCCTAACAAAACGGACGAACTTCTCCTTACCCGCACTAACAAGGATTTTTTAAACTCTGCTGCTCTGTGCTTCACTGAAACCTGGCTGAGTGAAACCATACCGGACAACGCAATACATCTGCCGGGCTTCCAGCTGTTCCGAGCGGATCGCATCGCAGAGCTAACGGGGAAAACAAGAGGTGGTGGATTGTGTTTCTACATTAACGAAAGTTGGTGTTCAGATGTAACAACACTGAAGAGGATGTGCTCTCCTAATTTAGAGGCACATTTCATAAACTCTAAACCTTTCTACTCGCCTCGGGAGTTTTCCTCTTTCATTCTTGTGAATGTATACATCCCTCCAGACGTGTGCGTGAGCGCGGTGCTACAACAGCTGGCTGAACAAATAGCTGAAACAGAACAAAGGTATCCTGACTCTTTTAATCATTCTTGGGGATTTGAAGAAAGCAAATCTTTCCCATGGACTACCAAAATACAGACAGCACGTTACATGGCCCACCAGAGACAGTAATATACTGGACCACTGTTACACCACAATAAAAAATGCGTATCATTCCGTCTCACGAGCAGCTTTGGGGCTCTCTGATCACTGTTTGGTTCATCTCATACCGACCTACAGGCAGAAACTGAAATCAGCTAAACCTGTAATAAGGACTGTAAAAAGATGGACTAATGAAGCAGAGCAGAATCTACAGGCCTGCTTTGATTGCACTGATTGGACTGTTTTTGAAGCTGCTACCAACGATCTGGATGAGCTCACAGATACTGTAACATCATATATAAGTTTCTGTGAGGATACATGCATTCCTACCAGGACATTCTTATCATTTACTAATGATAAACCATGGTTTACTGGGAAACTCAAACACCTTCGCCATGCCAAAGAGGATGCCTACAGAATTGGGGATAAAATCTTGTATAATCAGGCCAGAAACAGACTGACAAAGGAGATCAGAGTTGCTAAAAGAAGCTACTCTGAAATACTGAAAAAACAGTTTTCAGCCAACGACCCATCATCAGTCTGGAATGGCCTGAGGAACATCACCAACTACAAGTCACCATCCCCCCGATGTGTGGACAATCAACACCTGGCTGATGATTTAAACTCATTTTATTGCAGGTTTGAAAAGCCCTCATTCACACCACACACCGGCTCTGACCTGCACTTCACACATTCACCATCACCTCCTGCACTCCCATTACTCCCCCGCTCCTGCCATCCAACCTGAGCTTAAGGTCTGTGTGGAGGACGTGAGCAGAGACTTCAAAAAACAGAAGACTAGGAAAGCCTCAGGCCCAGACGGCATCTCATCCGCTTGTTTAAAAGCCTGCGCTGACCAACTGGCCCCGGTCTTCACCCATATCTTCAATAGATCATTGGAGCACTGTGAAGTTCCCTGCTGCTTCAAACGCTCCACTATCATTCCTGTCCCCAAAAAACCCAAAATCACTGGACTTAATGACTACAGACCTGTCCCTCTCACGTCTGTGGTCATGAACTCGTTTGAAAGACTGGTGTTGGCCCACCTGAAGAACATCACTGGACCCCTGCTGGATCCCTTTCAGTTTGCTTACAGAGCAAACAGGTCTGTGGATGATGCAGTCAACATGGGACTGCATTATATCCTGCAACATCTCGACAGACCAGGGACTTATGCAAGGATCCTCTTTGTGGACTTCAGTTCGGCCTTCAATACCATCATGCCTGGTCTTCTCACAGCCAACCTGACTCAGCTCTCCATACAATCCTCGATCTGTCAGTGGATCACCAGCTTCCTGACGGACCGGCAGCAGCGAGTGAGACTGGGAAAACTCTCATCCAGGACTCTCACTTCCAGCACTGGTGCCCCCCAATGGTGCGTTCTCTCCCCACTGCTCTTCTCCCTGTACACTAATGACTGCACTTCTAAAGACCCCACTGTCAAGCTCCTGAAATTTGCAGACGACACCACTGTCATCGGTCTCATCCGAAACGGTGACGAGTCTGCTTACAGACTGGAGGTTGAACAGCTGGCTGTCTGGTGCAGTTATAACAACCTTGAGCTGAACACGCTCAAAACAGTGGAGATGATCGTGGACATCATGGACTTCAGGAGGAACAGCCCAGCACTCCCCCCACTCACCATCATGAACAGCACTGTGGAAGCAGTGGAGTCATTCAGGTTCCTGGGCACTTCCATCTCTTAGGACCTGAAGTGGGACTCCATTGTGAAAAAAGCCCAGCAGAGACTGTACTTCCTTCCCCAGCTGAGGAAGTTCAACTTGCCACAGGAGCTGCTGATTCAGTTCAGGAACAGTTTCTTCCCACAGGCCATTTCCCTCCTGAACAGTTAACACTCCTCCCAAGGCATATGCCTTAAGTGCAATACCCCCACTGTTTAGTGCAATACCATACAACTCAGGTGATACTTGTAAGTAGATTTATTTATTTATAATATTCAAAACACTATAAATATCTTCACAATCTGTAAATCTGAAAATGTCTATTCTGACTAAACCCAACTGTGATACTTTTATTCTCATATATTTATATTTTTTATTCTTATAATTTGTAGTATTATGTTTCTTGTCGTATTTGTATATGTCCACTGGAAGCCTCAGTACTAAAACAAATTCCTTGTGTGTGCAAGCACACTTGGAAATAAAGCTCTTTTTGATTCTGATTCTGATTACAAAAGAGAGAGAGGTGTATTTTGGTAAATAATATGATAACTATTACATATTTATTATATTTTTACCTATATCATTAAAATATTATAACGTTGTTATAAAAAACGCATTATATTTAATTTGAGATGTTATTTTTAACCTTTAATAATAATACCAGCTGACAGGGCACTGTATTTTTGGAGAACACATTAACGTATCTACTGTACCTAATATTTATCCCAAGGAATCGATACTGAATGAAGATCAGAATCAAATCACAAGAATTTAATTGAAATTGTGAAATCTGTGTCAAGCAATAATAAAAACAGTAGCATACCAATCATTGTACCACATAAACATTGTGTTGTCACTAAACTTTATGTTTAATTACCAAATGTTTTGACAATCACAATACACTTATTGTGATGCAAGGTTTTTATTTTATTTTTTTACATCCATGCCCCAAACCCAATCCACCCATTTTATGTTATGTTACGTTACATTTTCACTGTTTAAAAAAGGCAGGGCCTGCCCTCTTGTCTTTTTGGCTTGTTGTTTCTGATTACACTTTAACCCCAAGGGGGGAATCCAGATCAAATCCCAGAAGGGAAAATCTAAACAAAATAAAGTTAAAACTTGTTTTGCAATTTCTTTGTCATCTGCAGCTTGATTTTAAGTAGGGGGCAAAAAAACGATTTAAATCGTAAATCGTATTTTATGTGAAAAAATCTTGGATTATTTTTTTTAGGCCATATCGCCCATCCCTACTAAAAACTAAAAAGTACATTTAAAGCCGACTAAAGCCGGTTGCACAATGTGCGATTTATTATAGTCCTTCACGATTGTTCCTTGTCAGACTGTACGAACATGATCCTCGCTGTAAGCCATGTCACACTGTAAGATCTCAGTTGTCATTAATGTCAGACTGTACGACAGTCAAGACGCGTTAAAAACTGAAAAACGCAAGAAAACTCTTCCAGAGTTTTACAATCAATGACACATTCGGTGACAGTGAGCTGCATTAAACGCAGGATTGAAATGGTGGCTACAAATCTCTAACGTTAATCATGGTCATGGCTTGTATTGAAAAAATAAGACAATTGGACGGTTTTCGTCTTCTGACACTGGCAGAAATTAGTTGTAGGTAAAATTTGATTGCAACGGTAATTAATCGGCTGTCGGTGATCATGTCAAACTAACAATCAAAGACTTCCGATTTTATCTTAGGATCAGAGGATTCTTTTAGGATTTGCTAAATTTGTCTCAGATGGCCAAATCGTGGCCAAAACCGCACAGTGCACCCGGCTTAAGACTAAATAAAAAAAAGCTGACAAAATAGGGCTGGGCGATAAATCGATTTTATCGATTAATTCGAATGTGTAGTTTACGGCGATTTTTTTAAATGAAAATCGGTTTTCTCTTTAACAACCGCCGACGCTCCCATTCTCAGTTCTCAGATTCTGTCAATTTTATTACGAAATTCAAACAATAAACACCTTTTTGGCGCTTGTAAATGTGACGTGAAAGAACGCTGACAGATCTCAGTTCAAGCGGCACGTGAACAGATCATCTGTTACTCTTTACTACCAACTTACCGAGAAGTAATAAAATTGATCGATCAGTGTTTTTCAACCGCGGAAAGATGTCCATAAAACAGCTGGAGAACAACATATGTCACGTAACGTTACATTTACCTCAGGATGGCTTTTAATGACACATAGCACGCATGTTAGTTGGACTTAAAATAATTGCTATAGAGAGGAGTATTTTGCTAAATATGATATTTTTACCTATATCATTAAAATATTATAACGTTGTTATTATAAAAAACGCATTATATTTAATTTGAGTTAGTTTTAACCTTTAATAATACCAGCTGACAGGGCTCTCTGTATGTTTACAGCATTAGGTGATTTTTTTTTGGAGAACAATTAACACATTAACGTATCTACTGTACCTATTTATCCAAAGGAATTTATATTGAATCAAGATCAGAATCAAATCACAAGAATTGAATTGAAATTGTGAAATTTGTGTTAAGCAATAATAAAAACAGTAGCATACCAGTAAACTTAATAAAATTATGTTTAGTTACCAAATAATTTGACAATCACAATACGCTTATTGTGATGCAAGTTTTTTGTTTTTTTACACATCCCCCCAATCCCAATCCACCCATTTTATTTTATGTTACATTTTCACTGTTTTCAAAGACAGGGCCTGTCCTCTTGTCTTTTTGGCTTGTTGTTTCTGATTGCACTTTAATCGAGATCAAATCCCAGAAGGGAATATTAAAACAAAATAAAGTTAAAACTTGTTTTGAACAATTTCTTTGTCATCTGCAGATTGATTTAAAGTAGGGAGAGAAAAAAATCGATTTAAATCGTAAATCGGATTTTTTGTGAAAAAATCGGGGATTTTTTTTTTGGCCATATCGCCCAGCCCTATGACAAAATGAACACTAGTTGGCCATAGACTGGCATTATGTAAATGTGTTACAAACCTACTAGATATATTACAGAAGTGCGAACTTTGCTAATATTTGTTTAAAACTTTGCAGACCTTTTACATTCGCAAACTGCTATATTACACACCATTAAAGGTAATATTCAAAAAAGCATAATAGGGGCACTTTAAAGAAAGAAAAACTATAAACACCTTAAATTGATCAAAAGCGACTAAGATATTTATAATGTATGATAGCTTATACATTAATGGTAGCTTGTATATTACTGTGTATCAGCGGTATAACAGTTCTCGGTAAAAAAATTTTATAAAATAAAACCCTACTGTTCTCCACCCACGGGTCGGCACGCACTTGCTCCACGGTTCATCTTTGTTTGAACTAAACATTTAAACCTAGTCAATTTAAACATTTAAGAGCCAGAAGACTCAAATGAGAACTCACTAGTGCTGTGAGAAGATTGTGTGTGAGCACTCATCTGTAAAAGAGATTTTTAATCTCATTAAGTTTTGTCTGGTTAAATAAAGGGCAAATAAATAAAATAAATAAATCTGAGGCGCACAAACCCATGTCTCTGACAGCACGCAAATATTGAGTCCTCTTTCAAGTCTTGCGCTTCAACGGACAAATTGACACAAATTGTCAACATGCCCGTCTTGGTGAGTATCCTAGCAGACATAGGCATTAAGTTGAGGCATGTGTATCAGTGTGTACTAGATCCGTGGATTATATTTTAAAATGACAATAGGCTAATATTCCTACTGTCTGTGTGTTTAATGTTAATCAATCAACAAAAGACAAGGAAAACACTCACTGCTCTAGATTGAATTGCTTTTATAACTTTAATAAGGATTAATATTTAATTTATACAGTCAAATATGCAATGTTATTTTACAATTTCTGTACCTGAAAACTAAGGTTAGACCATCCTGAAAAACCTGAAAAGCAGTTTATTTTATTTGTATCTTTGCTCTATTGTATTTATTTGTGTCGTTTCTTGTAGTTAGAATATTTGTTCTTATTATCTTTATTCTTATTTAACAGTAGTCCTTTTTTCCCCTGAACATGGCACACACCGAATCGTACCGAAACCTCGACCCAAAAACCGTGATGCAAACCAAACCGTGAGTAATTTGAACCGTTGCACCCCTAGTGTATCATAACCCTATTTAAAACAGCAACATTTATTAGAAACAATGAGCTGCAAATATATGTTATCAATCAGCTCATTCACTTACCCCTCCCCATCCACAAACAATGCTGAACAATACAATTAAAGACAATTATAATCAGAACATAAATAAAACCTGTAGCTTTACCTGTTGTTTGAAACAGAGTCCTTAGGCGGCACTCGTGCCAGACCACTGACCCCTGCAGTGCGCGAGGGCTCTGAGTTGGTGCTGTTCGTCTGAGTTCCCAGCTTACCCCAGGTCTTGGGATTCAAACTGGCCAGGAAAGAGGACTTGGGGGATTGTGTGGTTGTCGGACTCTTAGCTGTGGAGGAGAAATTATAATAACCAGATTAAAGTTTGTGTGTAATGATGGATGTGTATTGCGTACTGAACATCATTCACAGCACAGAAAAAACAAAACATGATGCCAAAAATTAGCTACATTTTCAAAGCACTTAAAACTGTATGAATGTCATTGCATTAAAGCTACACTATGAAACTTTTGGTCGTCTAGCAGTTGAGCATAAAACTATAAGTCAATTGCAGCGAAACATTGTTTTGGTCATTATGCGAGTTGTCTTCAGCTCTACTATTCTGCACGGGTAAATCTGATTGCTTGAGATGCACGTACTGCTGTACCCACGGTTACAGATAATAGCCCTAGTGTTAATATCACTATCAACATCAAAACTCTCCAAATAAGGAAAGACGGATATCCGAAAAATGTCTTAACAGGTAGGTAGCTTGTATGGCATGTTTAGACTAGCTAAAATTAATTGTTTTTAAAATAATGTTACAAAAGATGGTAACATTGACATAGACAATAGTGATGTGTCGTTCATGAACGATTCGTTCATTTTGAACGAATCTTTAATATGACTCGGGACTACCGAGTTGTCTCAGAGAGTGATTCGTTCATTTTGTGTCGACCGCGCATGCGCATTGCGCAACATATGGGTTCTGAATCTTTACTGGAAACAGAAATGATTAGTTCATCTCTCTCGAGTCTTCGGGTTCGGGACGGGTCCGAGTCTTTCGTTCTTCCTGTCAGTCCATAGAGACTATGCTGTCAGTACCGGAAAGAGAATTGATTAGTTCATCTTTCGAGTCTCGAGTACGGGTTCGGCCGGGTCCGAGTCTTTCGTTCTTCCTGTCAGTCCAATAGAGGCTATGCTGTCAGTACCGGAAAGAGAAATGATTAGTTCATTTTTTCGAGTCTTCGGGTTTGAGTCCTTCGTTCTTTTGTCACGTGACTTGTCACCGTATTGAATAGCCTACTAATTTACAACCTTTTTACAAACAAGCACATAGTTAAGGTATTAAATATAATAGTACTTAATTAATGTATAATATATAATAAAACATACCACAGATGCACAAGAAACATTTAGAAAAGAGAAGGACAGGGACAATATAAGATGGAACTTTTATTTTACAGATAATGTTTTGCACATATTTTGTATTTTAATTCCTAAATATAAAACAATATACATTCAGACGCAGTCAATAATACGAATATAATGTTGTATTTGATGCGAGATAACAGCGGTCACGTGACAAAAGAACGAAGGATTTAAAACCCGAACTCGAGACTCGAAGAAAATGAACTAATCCTTTCTCTGTCCGGTACTGACAGCATAGCCTCTATGGACTGACAGGATGAACGAAAGACTCGAACCCGAACTCGAGACTCGAGAGATGAACTAATCATTTCTCTTTCCGCTACTGACAGCATAGTCTCTATGGACTGACAGGAAGAACGAAAGACTCGGACCCGGTCGAACCCGAACTCGAGACTCGAAAGATGAACTAATCATTTCTCTTTCCGGCCCTGCTGTATCACACACGGCACGGTCGGCCCAGCAGACAGATCCGAGTCAGACACTGGCGAGTCGACAGCTAATGTCTCGAGACACGAGAGGAGAACTAACCTGATAAATATGAAGTTGCAAAGGAAAGAACGTCTCGGATCAGGAGGTGAGGTGAACTAACAGAATCAGACTGCAATAGCCTGAACTTAAGACCCAACAACTAATCAATTAATAAAACATTTCGGTTTCTTATAATTTGGCTTTGGCTGCATTACCCTATAGTTTATTTTTATTCTTTTTACAAATGTAATCAATATTTCCGTAAGTACTAGATGTGTTGGGATATTTAACATGCCATTTTAATTATATTATGCTGAAATGAACGAAATGAACGAAATGACTCGAAAAAAGATTCGTTCTTTTTGCTGAACGAGACTCAAAGATTCGAGTCAGTAAAATGATCCGAACTTCCCACTACTAATAGACAATGATTGCTATTCATATCAAATAACATTGGAAACTAACTTGGCAAGGCTATTTATAGTCAAATAGATCAAAGCAGTAACTGGTTTAGAGATTAGCAACATAGACATTGTTTTATTGCAAATGTGATGCTATGCTAACTATGTTGATTCGTGTTTTATTACATGTACTGTTGTAATGCCTTTTTGCTTGCAAAATCTTTTCAGGGCAAGTTGCTTCCACTGCTTACAGTAATTGCCTGACCTTCTTTCTTTTATTTAGGGATATAAAGTAACACATGGACGAATGATGAATTATGCTGCAGAATTCATTATTCGTCCATGTGTTACTTTATATCTGCAGACAACTCCTAAATATAAATCATAATAGGCTTACCATAGTAATTTAGGGTAAGGCAAAAAACACGGTTTGGAAGATGGCTTTATGATGTACTTATTATATAAATTGTAACTTTTTCATCCCATCAAAATTAACAAAGGGCCTATTTACACTTGCTCACTTCATGACCAAGTGTAAATTATGGTATTTTCTCTGATTAGATAGCTATCCGATAGTGAAAATACCACGCTTTCAAGACGGTTTTAAGTCCAATCACCCAAACCACTTCAGGAGGTAGTTTGAGATGCATTCCAAATGAAAATGGATAGGAGTTCATGCACTTGGTTGTTGAAGTCACATTTTACTTCTACCGAAATGGTGAAAAATAAAAAATGTGAGAGCATGTTATACCGGCTCCTGGGAGCCAGATGCAACATGCATCACAGATATAATGTAGCTTTAAATAAAACATATGCACCCAATTTCACAGACAATGCTTAAGTCTAGTCCCAGACTAAAATGCATGTTTGTGCTATTTAACTGAAAGCAACTTGCACTGACATATCTAAAAATATGTCAGTGCCATTGTTTTGACTCAAGATGCACACCAGTAATGTTTTTTTTCTAAAGCAAGGGGGGAAAAAGCTACTTAAATGTCCTAATTGAACTAAGGTCTAATCCTGGCTTTATCTAAACCCTGTCTGTGAAACCAGGCTCAAGTGTCCAAGTAGATTTTGGGTCCAATGTTTTAACACTAGGAGTGCAACATACCCTGATTATCCACTTTGTCATCGTCTCTGGGCGGGGAGTACTTTGGACGTCTCGGCCCTCTTTTAGGAAGGCGTTTTCTTTTCAGAACATCACTCAACCTACTAGAGAAAAGAGGGATTTGTTTTTAAACTTTAATGGGAAGACATGTCACCAGGTATGAAAACTCTAGATCAGTAAGGGTGCGTGTCAAAGTGGCTCTATACCCTTGCGGACTGAGGTCCAGCGAGTCGTCCATGCTGTGCTGGAAACTGGGGGAGCCCAAGTCGGGTGTGACGTTAGAGGCAGCTGTAGTGGTTGCCGTGGTGATGGTGGTGGTGCAAAGACTAGCTGTGCCGCTGGTGCACGCTTTCGGAGGGCTGGTGAGGAACACCTCGGATTCAGCTAGGTTCTTTACCTGGTGCATCACACCTGAACATAAACAAGAGCAACAAAACACCAGTGTTGACAGAAAAGTATTACTGTAATGAATTTTTTTTTCCCCAGTGATGAAAACGTTGGAAACAATTTTTGGAATCCTGTCATAGTTAGCTACTTCATTCTGTGGAGTAAACTTCTATAGAACTTTGGTGTAAAATATATATATATAAAAAAAAATCCAGTACCTTCGCGCCTGAAATAAACACTGAATACATCCGGTAGCTTTTGCATGAGGATTTCAGCCATCTGCAGAGAGCCCACTACAATCTTCAGGTCCTGACTCGACAGCATGGAAGCTATGTGACTACAGACATAAGACACACATTTGCACGTATTAGTTCAGAATTAGTCAACCTTCAAACCAAACAAGCACTTCATAAGCAATGCATCTTCACTCAAGTGGAAGACCATTTAAATTGTGAAATGGAAAAAGCTGCACACACTATGGCTCGGTGGTGTGACGATAACAGTTGGTAGAGATGTGTGATAGATATTTTAGTGTAGTTTACATACCACAGTAGATAGTACATGTGTGCAACTATCAGTGAGCAGGACTGCTTTACATTATTTACACAAGAGAATGATAAGACATGGAAAAATGCTTGCCAAAAAAACGTAATACAAGCGAAAATTTGTTTTTAACCCTAGTCTACTTTATCCTATTTGATATGCAAAGGCCTCCAAATAATCAACCTGATCAAAACTTTGCTGAAGAACCTGTTGTACACAATCTACTACATACCTACAGTCATCTGATAGTTTATACTCTTTTTAGCAAGTAAAAGGCTTTTTAGGCCACATTTAGATAACATGGTTCAAATAACTCAATATCTATTTTTTTTCCTAGCATGTGGCACAGATTGGATATGACCCCTTGCGCATAGCAGGAAAAAAGCACATGGATTCCAATTTTCTCAGTTCTGTATGTGATGTAAAATCACTTGGATCATGATAAGATTTTGGTCAATTCTCACACGTGGCACTTCAATCACTAACTGACCTAGACACAGCATGGTTGCGCAGTACGTCTTTAAGCAGGTCTGCATCTGCGAAGTAGATGATCCGGAGGATGGCTCTAAGGCACTTGTGTCTGACGGCAGGCCCGGCTGAGGAGCTGTACACCTCATAAAGGACTCCAAACAGAGTCTTTATGAAGCACTTGGCCAGCTCAGGGTCCTCTTTCATCAGCTGAGCACGTGCGTCCTCTCGCCGCACCTCCAAGTGCCCTCCTGTGAAGACAGACACTGTTTTACAACATTTCACAATAAATATATCTCAATTTAGTAATGAGTCATTTATGGAAGCAAAGTTTGATTCCATGCTTATCTACAACATTTTAAGTGTGCTTATGGTTTACCACTGGTCATTATTATTTGACATCAAAGGTCTACCAACCAAAAACCAGTCAGGATTTGCATGGAGTTTGTTGTGACACGTGACTATGCTTTGCACAGGAAGAAGTGAATTTAAAAGACGGCAGAGAAAAGCCGCAGTATGTATCAAGTATGCGTTATTACATACAGTTATTTAATCATTTAAGAGATTAGAGGATAAAATTAGCTGTGAGTTACATAATACAAAAAATGGACAAACCTTTCATCTTAATTTGCCTTTTTTGTATAAGACATCACTTATGCTTCAATCATACCGAGATATGATTTCTTGGCCATATAGACCAGCCCTAATCTATCGGTTATAATAAACATGAGAGCTCCAAAGAAAATGTGTTGTGAAGTAGATCTTGTTGTAACTTAAATGACTAATATCAACCATGTTAATGTGGAAAAATGCTAACTGGATTTTTACTTTTGATTATCTGATTGCTTGCTTTAGAAAACAAAGTGCACACACTGCACAAATGCACGATGCATACACAGGAATAGCCGTTTTCTCTTTTTAGCTTTCCAAATGTTTCTGTTCGTACAAAATAATATTTCATTAAGTGGTTATACACAAAAAAGATGTAAGAGTGTGGTAAAATATATAAATTTAAACGTGAGCACAGCATAACATTCATGTGAGATATACAATGCACATTGAAAATTACATTTAAAAAGTTGTTTTTATTTTGTCAATATTTTCTCTCTCCATTTCTTGTACATTATTCATTAATTTCACATGACAATAAAACTAATAAAAGCGTCAATGTCAGTAGTGATGAAGCTTAAGACATTTATTTAATGTAATGACAAAAGATTCTCATGGTTAAGTCTTGATAATTTTCTAATAATGTTCATCACTATTTTACAATTAAGTGGAATGTTTTGGTTCATATTCATTTTATTAAAACTATCAGCTATTAATCTGTTTTCAGACTTTTCCTGTTTTAGTTATTGGTATCGGAAAAATCGGTCAACAACCTCTATTTGACAGTTTGCCACAAATGCGGTTAAACAATATGGAACATTTCATTAAGAGTGACTGCGGCATGTGTACCTGTGTTGGGGTTGGCCAGCGGGTTGGGTTTCCTCTGAATGGCACGGGCAGTGCCAGTGTCTTCATTTATCTGCTGCATAGAGTTGAAGTCAATGGTGTAGACACGGCCGAGTGTCGACAGACTTATTTCATCTTCTCCATTCTGGTGTGCAGTCTGAAAAAGAGTAAGAAATAAAAACACATGGTGATTCAAAATCATTAACTGGTCTTCTGAAACCCACAAAACTACATCTGCACTGAATGTAATTAGCTGAACATACTTCAATGATACGGCTGTCAATGCGGTTGTACGGGTGCCACAGGCCTCTGTCATCTCTCCACTGCCAGATGGCTCCTTCTGTAGTGTGGGCACTTCCTTTCTTCAGCATGGCATCAACCGCAAAGATGCCCTCTCTGGGCAGACATGGCATCAGCTCACTACAGGAGAGAGATAAAACAGAGTGATCAAACACACTCAATACTCTGCTGAATTGCTAGCAAAGATGACAGTTTTCATTTTGGGGTGAACTAATCCTTTAAACATCATAATAACTCCTACAATCTGAGTCTTTTTTTACTCCGAGCATGTCAATCAGATGTCACTGGCAGAGCCACACAGATCGAGATGTTTTTGAAAACAGGACATACCAAATAAGTGAGGTGAGTTCATAAAGCTCCTGGGGGCTTCTGGGAACAAGGTCAATCTGTTCTTGACAGCTCCCATTGGATGCTCCACAGAGCAGGAAACGCAGGGTCTCTGCTATATCTATGAACAAGCAAAACACACAGTCACTCAATCTACATTTATATTGGATGGGAAGGCATGTGGGCTGATTTATGAACAGTGTTGAACTTGGTGGAGAAAAAAAAACTGCTCTGAAGTACCACATTCTTTCCTGTGTTGGTGTTCTTGTCTTTCTGGTAACAGGCAGCAGGGCAGGGCAGGGTGTGTGTGTGTGTGTGTGTGTGTGTGTGTGTGTGTGTGTGTGTGTGTGTGTGTGTGTGTGTGTGTGTGTGTGTGTGTGTGTGTGTGTGTGTATGTGTATGTGTGTGTGTGTGTGTGTGTGTGTGTGTGTGTGTGTGTGTGAGAGAGAGAGAGAGAGTGACTTACTCTGTTTCATGAGCTGCACAGCCAGGCATGGGCAATTGGAGCACATGAGAGAGAACATGCGCACTACCATGATGAACATGCCAGAGCTGAGCACGGGTGGAGTGAGAACCAGCAGCTGCTGGATGTTGGTCAGCAGGTCCCGTGACGCCACCTGCTGTAACAGGTTCTGGGACAGTGACACAGGGGAGTGGTTAATGAGGTCATCATGAATGCACAAATATATTACGCAATTTAAGTGACGGTCAATTCACAAACAAGTTATTTTGACTTTGCTTAGTTTGAAGTGATTCACAAAGCATTTCTAAATCATGACAATGAAAATGTATCAAAAATATTTTGATCACTTTTTGCCAGCATGGTATAGAGCTGCTGTCTGCAAAATTTTGTGGAGATCCGATGAAAAGTCTAGTAATTGGAAAAAATGTTTTCCAGACAATTGAAAACAGCAGGACAAAATTCACAGATCGATATGAAATCGAAGATACATTTTGTAGTACTTGAATAAAGGATTTAAAGTATTCTATACAAGGGAATATGTTTTTCTAATTAAATAAAAAACCACATGCTGCTCATTTATACGAAACATTTCAACAATCAATTAAATTCTCATTCTTAAAACTTAAAAAACTATATTTTTTAAAATTGTTCAAACAGGTTTAAGTTGATAAGATTTGCTGTGCTTGTGTGCGAGTAATGATCTCACCTCCTCATGCTGAAAATTGTCCACCAGCCTGGCAAAACAGAGACAAGTGCTTTCGACAGATTTTTTATCCTGTAAAACAAAAGTCATAATAAAAATGCTGATTCATCTGAGACAGACAGTGCTGAATTATTGTTACACTCAAAGTCTGCCAACAGAGTGTCAACCAGGTGTGAATCACACCAGTAACACTATGGCAAACATAACGCTTACGTCCTGGCGAGTGTTTATGCATGTTAGAGATCCAGACATGATGTCTGTTCATCTGCTGTTATAATTATGAATGAGGTGTGTGCTGTGTCTTTCAGCTCATCACCTGGTGTGTGAGTCTCTGAGTGAGCAGGGGTAGAGAGTCAGCGACAAAGTGAAACTCGTCCGGCGTGATGCTCTGGCAGCAGTTAGCAGCGATGGCTAACGCGTTCCTCTGAGCATTGATGCTGAAGAACTCCAAGTAAAGCAAACAGTCAGCCAGACCTCCCTGTAAAGAGACATTTTCAAAAAACAGCACAGCCTCAGTCAGTGGTGTGTCATTTTCCATAAGAAATTAAGATGGGGGTCAATAGAACAGATTTAATATTCAAAGCCATTATAAAACAGACAATGGTTTACATAAAGGCTAATTAGATCAACTGGGTGAAGTGTTTGTGGTTATTAAATTTAATTCAATATAATTGGTGTCTTATTGGTTGAATTAGTGTTGATTTTGCCAGCTATTTATTTATTTAGTCATAGCCATGTCAAAAATCCTTTTTAGTTAGTCAACCTTGTCCTGTTTAGTCAAGTTTTAGTCGACTAAATGTCTGGGCATTGTCGCACAAATCTCGCACACATGGTTTATTTTAACTCATTTAGTTACATGATTTATCATAGGCTATTTATCATATTAACACACTCTACATTATGAATAGGGCTGGGCGATATGGCCAAAAAAAAAAAAAAATCACAATAATTTTTTTATATCAGTCGATATCGATAATTATCAGGATAAATGTCAAATCTTTTTGTCAAAAGTTTAAAGGCAGATTTTTGCTCTTAAGTGAAATTTGTAGAAACGTTAATTGTGGTTTTAAACTACTCTTTATTGTCAGAACATATGACAAACACTTGCCAAACAGGTGAACATTTCACAAATCTGAGGTAGAACATTCAAACATTTGTCATTTTTCCTTAAAAAAATAAATATCTTAATAGAAAAATAAATTTCTTAGTTTCTGCATGTGCTAATGGAGGATATTGTTTCAAGTCTTGAAACAGGTTTGTGTTGCCTGACTTTGATGGCACGTATCTTCAGCACAGTTTGCAGTGCAGGCTGCAATATTAATATTACATATTTTGTCTCCAAACACATATTTGACAGTGAGTTCTCAAGCTAATACTACCATGTTAAATTTATGTTCATTAACAAAAACAGTAACATCTGTTAAAAAAAAAATTAACCAAAATTTTTATTTGGTAAAATGTAATATTCTGACTGTTTGAGTTTTATTAAAATTAACCATTGGTCCTCCAGTATCATGCATTTAGATCATGATAACCACAGATAAAACCAGGGATAGCCTATAGCACCTCACTATCATGGCAAAAGTAACTTTATGATTTCTATGGTATTTGTATGAAAAACAGTAGCCTAAATACATTATTAAATACTTTAATTATATTCCATTAGTCATTTAATACATTGTCTACATTAATAATATAATACAATTCAATATGTAACGTTATATCCCACATTTCATGGTTTAGTTAATATTACTAGGCAAACATTACAGTAAATCCATAGTAAATGGATTCAGTATCAATTCAGATTCTGACTGTATCGTTGCGCACAGTGTTTCTCCTGTTTGTCAGTGCCGTTTCATCTGCCTTTAAACTGGTTTAAATCACTGAGACATTTGTGTTCTTCGATGAATTCAAGCGCTTCTCACTGGATCTCGTGACCGTGACCGATCAGAGTAAACAGGCCTGCACTAGTGAGCTCGCGCTGCGCATAGACAGTAAAAGAAATGGACACAATGACCCCATTGATTTCAACGGAGAAAACGTAACCATAACGTAAGATACAAAGTAATGGAGCTTTTTATACATTGTCATGTTTCTTTAGAAATAAATAATGGACAAATTAAGTCTTTGGACGCCTCAGATGTAAAGTTATTCGCTGTCAAAGTGACGGCAAAATGAATGGGAGTCAATGGAATGCTAACAGCAGGTGAAGTTCTGCTACAATGGCGGCCCCCGCGAGGCTTCAGTTTCTGGCTGATGGAAACCCGCTCATTTTTTTCTATTCAAACAACAGCAAAAAAAAACCTTTGCATTCACACAGAGGTTGTGTCAGTGCATCTATTCAGGAACCACAATCCAAACAATGTAGTAGAGATCCATGTTTGGATTTATTACAGTTCATCACTAAAAAGGTTTGATCGCAGATTTAGTAGCAGGAAACAGCACCCCGTGAAGAAACAGACTGGCTGTATGACACTTTCATTTGAGCAAAATAACTCAATGGAAATCGCTAAACTCATGCTTACATTTGTTGGTAGTTTTCAGTGCTTCTTCGGCAGTGTAGAGACCGCGTGTGCGCATGGTTGCCAGATTGCAAAGATTAAGTAAAACACAGGGCAGAAAATGCATCTATTTAAGAGAAAAGCTCTGTCTGGGGGATTTAAAATCTAGACATCTGGCAACCACAAGCACGAAAGCTTGTAGACTTGTCAAAAACAGTCTGTAATCTTTTGTATAGGGCTGGGTAAAAAAATATCGATTTCTGGATTTTAATCGATTCTCATTTTTATATCGAACTGATATCGATTCTTAAATCCCAAGAATCGATTAGGCTATAGTCATAGTTGATTAATGAATGGAACATTGTAGGGTGCATCCCATCAAATAAACGCAACAATTTTTGTGCTTTGTTACTATTGATATGAAACCAAAGTCTCAGATTTCAAATTACCTCCATTTTCTTACGAAATTCAAAAACAAACACCGCTTTGGCACTGTGGGGTGAGATCGCTCTGGCACAGCTCAGCTCAAGAGAAGCAGTAGCGCGGGCACATCTTATCTTCCGCCTTAATAATACCAACTACAGCGCAAAATAAACATTCATGAGCATCTGAAAGTGTTTTAAAAGATAGAGTACAAATTTTCGAATTCTGTATCATGTTACATGGAATCACTCAATCAGTGTTTCAACCGTGGAAAGATGGCAGGGAAAACAATAATATAAACAGTGTCATGTAACGTCACATTTACCTCATATAAATGTCCATATCCATAGCCAGTGACCATAAACTCGTTAGCCAGCTAGAAAAATTAACTGTAGAGACGAGCATTTTGCTAATATATGCACCATATTACATATTAATTATAATTTTTTTATGTTCTTTAATATTTAATGCATGTTTGAACAAATTTGGCAAGTTTTTATGACATCCACCATTTAAATGTTTATATTTCATATAAATGTATTATTAGAAACATAAATAAAAGTGTAATTGAAGTGTTTATAAATCAGTTAGTTTTTACCTTCAATATTATAGTAGGCTAATGAAAGCTATAGGGTACAACTGACTCCCATAGGTAAAGCATTAGTTTTCCTTGAGAAAATTTGCGATGTATTGTACCTGATATCCAAAATGATCAATATTGAATCGAAATCGAATTGCAAGCTTGTGAATCGAAATCGAATCGAATTGTGAAATTTGTGTCAATACCCAGCCCTACTTTTGTAACATTTCAGTAAAGTGTTTATTTTTTAACAACATTTTACCCCAATATTCCATGTTGATATAGTCAAAGTTATCATTTAATGACGCTGGTCTCGCTGCGTCATATACTACGTTAACGAAATTAAGACAAGGTTGAAACAGCATACAAGAAAGTAACAAGAAACCATCAGTACTCACAGCCTGTAAGATGGCTTTGCTGTGCCTCCGTGACAACATCTCCAGGGCGGTCAAGGCTTGCTCTGCCACATCAATAAACTGAATTACCTGAAGCTGTAAACACAAAGGGAAAAATTATTTGAGACAACAAGCACAAAAGATGCCACTTCTTAACCTTTTCATGACTGCCTAACATATTCACATGTGAAATGTCACACTCCAATCAAGTCGGTGAACACATAATAGGTGTTGCTCTGTAAATATAAGGAGTGATATGTGAACATGCACATAGTTGTGATGTCAAAAATGTTTTTGAGGGAGGCAAAACGTTGTTAGATGTGTCTAAATTTATACTGTTTTTTAATATATTTTTTTTAATAGGTTTTTTTCCTTTATTTAACCCCTTTAATTATGTTATCTACATACTGGGCAGCCAAGGTTTAAAGAAACAGTGAGGTGCCATTTACCTTTTCCAGGAAGACTGGGATGGCGTCTACCACCACAGCCGAGGAGCGTGGCAGAGCCTCCATCATGTAGGTGAGGGCGCGAGATGCATGATTCATCTGCAGAAATGTCACACATGGTGAACAGCTATTACATTATTTTCAAATTTTCAGTGTCAAAATTGAACAACTGAATATTTAAAATGTAATGGATGAAATGTTTGTAGGGTGATAAATTCACTGCAGTTTGCCATGACAGGCTTGCACAATGTTCTATCTCTCCGTAAACATGTACCCACTCACAGAAGTTTCTAATACTCACAATATCAAAATTATGCTCCATCTGTAACAGTGTGATCTGCAAAGAGAAGACAAGAGGGGAACAGGACATATGGGTAAGAATAGAAGGGCAAAATGGATGCTTGACTCCCGAAACAGACAGGAGGTTGGTTATCTTTCTCAGAATATACATGTCAGAAAGCATAAATCTAAGGCCTTAAGACCTGATATAAACATTTTTAAATGATTAAACCCCTTGTTGTCAAAGTTAGTATTGTGGCTTTATGTATGGTCAGACAGTTGCGCGTGTCGTTATATTATTAATATTTTTCCTAAATAAAGCTCAAATGGAGTTACTTGTCAGAGATTTGTGTTTTGTCCGTCATTAAAATGGTTGCATCTGAGGCAGAAAGTGCATCGCATCACATCTTCAACTTACAGTTTACAAAGGTTATTGTAGCTATGTTTGCACTCTGTCTTTTATAACACAAGCTTTTTGCCAAATATATTAAACAACTGTAAAAACTAAGTGTTACGCACAGGCTGTATTGGCTATGACTAATCGGCAAATACCAGACTAAGATACTCAACTCCACTCCTGAAACACATAAAACGTTAGCTTTTACACACATCATGTTTTGAATAAGGAAAACGCTATACTTTTTCAAGGAACCAATTTTTTTGTTTACCTGTACACTGCAAACAAGCATAGACGGTCTCCAGAATGTGTGCAGCACTTCAAGTGCCTTGACCTCGTATGATTTTTGCAAGTTCAACTATCCCGCATCCAAAGAGCACCAAGATACGAATACCCCAGTAGCACTTTTTGCATCTTGTACTCAATGTGGGTACCACTTCATTCAAGATGGAGCTACTGTATGAGGGTTTGCCGACAGTTTGAAGATCCACTCGAGTAACGAGTTTGTCACAAGCTCTCAGTGTAAGTTTCATTCAAGCTCTAGTACAAAGTATTGTCAAAAAAAAAAAAACCTTATTAACTGGTATTTTTTCTGATCAAACCGCTTTCAGAACGATAATTTTACAAAAGGAACACATGAACAGAATTGTTAAAATACAGATTCTGCTTGCAGTGAACTGATAAAAAATATACAAAAGTATTGTAATTTCCCTAATGTAATTCTAAAGTGAAATAATATACATCAGGGATGGGCTGGGGGAAGGGAGGGTGGGTTTCGGTTGGCATTCACCCAGACCCCTAGAGGAACAGAGGTCCACCACCAATACGCTCTATGCACGAACGCTGCTGACGTATTTCCGGTAGGATCTCAGCCAGCGTCTTTACTTCCGCATAGCGCGAAGTGTATAGCGGCACAACTTTAATAAAATTCATTTTCTCAGAAACGGAGACAACGATTTTAGAAACTGATTCGCTAGTCGGATTTCGCACGATATGAGAGAATACTCACCCTCAAAGTTGTCGATGTAGGTCGAAATATATAATTTAAAGCCCTTCTCTTTCTTACTCTTATGTGTGACAGCTAACTGCCTCACAGTGTTGTTAACATCATTCACGTCAACCGCAGGAAGTTTTTGTAAACAGCGAGTGTAATTTGCCATTATCTCCACCTAAGGCAAACCCGGCTTCTGACGCAGCACCGGATGTAACTGGGCGGGCTGAGACAAAACGCGGAAGCGATCGTGCATAGAGCCTATAGACTCACACAATCCTGTGAAACTGCCTTTAAGGCTTTTTAAGGACCTGCAGCGACCCAACAACCACTATCTGGGCATTATTATTTGGCGATTTGAAGAATTTTTTTCACTCGTCTAATTGGGTGTTCTTGACGCAGGTATACTCACCAGGGCAGGTACGACGCTCTTGACAGGGAATCCTCCCAGCGTCTCCTCGTTACCCATCACTAGCAGCTGGCACATCTCTATAGCAGCCTGGAGTTGCTGGGATTCGTCACCTGTAGCCTGCAGCCCCTGCAGCAGCTGCTGTGCCTTCGAGCCTGCAGAGGGAGAAAGAAGACGGACACCTTGAGCAGAAGAAATACTTAATCATCCCACAAAAATGTCACAAACATTAGTCAAGGTCACTCACTAGCTCCACTCCCAATGGTCCTATGAAACAGCTGAGACATACGGGGCCCAAAGGGGCCAAACAGGTGAGGAGGAAGACCCCTGGCCTCCAGCAGAGCTGTGGAGAGAGCAAGACATGAAACCTCACACACAACTAGATGTTTGTGTTTTATTATGCTTTGATCAGTCTTGGTCAATGAAACTACTGAGTTTTGTTAAAGCTTTTTATTTTTGTCTACAACGAAGATAAGAAAATTGTGCATTGTGACGATAATTAAGCGATTTTAATTATAACAGTTGATTAAACTACGACAAGTAAACAAACACCGTTTCACTGTTTCAAACACTTTTTCCATACATTTTTCTTCTAAATACAATGTGGTAAATACTCCAGTCACATCTATAATCTAATAATCATCTATTCAATGTTGAGATTTGTGCAAAACATAACACTAACATAACACTAAGAACACATTTGTTTTCTTATCACTGAACATATAATTACTTTATCTTCACTAACTGTATTTTTAGAAAATTAATGAAATAAAAAGAGCAAACATGCCTTGCAGTCTTCCCATTTCAGAATCATCTGATTCACTCTCTCCAGAGGTGGTCATGCCAACAGCTCCAGCTACTGAGCTAGACGCTTCACAGCAGAGACAGAATGAGTATGAGACCGATGTAATAAAACATACATTTTCATGCCTGTGTTAAGGTACTGTCAGAGTGTTCTTAACATACACATCACAGTATCACATACAATATAATAAAATCTTAGGGGACTGCTGCTCTCTTACCTGACGCCCCTTGGGGCGTTTCCTCTGTGCGCGCGGCCGATGAATTGGCCCCATCCTGGTTGTTGTCAGAGTCGGCCATTTTCTCCTGTCGGCGAGCTTCGGCTGTCCCGCGCTTGCCCAGGCCTGAGCCTCGCCGACTAGAAAGGTGTAAAAAAAACAACAACAGTGAAAGCCCAATATTCTCAATAAAATTTGTATATTAATACATACTTCACTAAAACGATGCCAAACAATCAAAAACTATTTACTTGAATAAAATGTCCATATTCATAGTGCAGGGTTTGACTGATATATATATATATATATATATATATATATATATATATATATATAAAAAAACGCACACACAGTTGTAATCGAAATTATTCAACCTCCTTTATTACTCAGAAACGCTGCCAGAAGCTAAAAGAGCTGAAAGTCTGTACATTTTGCCAATAAATCTGAGGAGTCTTAGCCCATTCCTCATGAGCAATGGCCTCCAGTTCAGTAATATTCTTGGGTTTATATATATATAACCAAGGCTCTGTAGGCAGGGAAAGACAAATCTTTACAAATATAAAGGTTGAAATACACTACATGACCAAACAGACAACTGAGAATCACACAAGTAGTGAAAGGTTACTACATATACCTGATTCATAAAATAAACACTTTAAAAACTGAATAATTATTCATGTTTTGAGGTGTCAGGTCTGTGTTAAGTGCAGGCCATCCTTAGGGCAGTGCAAACGGTGTGATCGCACTGGGCCCCGCGACGAACAGACAGAGGGTGACATCACCACCACAATGCAATCACGGCGGACGAGGGAGGGGTCCGCTTACGTTACCTCGCACTGGGCCCTGCCCCATGATTGGGACTGATTCAGACCATTTCATATCAGCTTAGAACAAACCTCAGCAAATCAAAATCAAGGACCGAACCATCTGTTTTATAACTGTCGTTTAACATTGTCTTTGAGTTCCCAAACATTCATAAACAAATCTCTTCTGCAAGACAATACACAACATTGCACCAGATTTCTCATGAGGATGAACTGGAAGTTCCAGTAATGTAAGTAACTGAAGAGAAACACCCATCTGCAGTTACCACAAAATACAGCTGAGGGGATAGAGCAGCTGATTAATGGTTCTACTAAATCTAACAAGTAAATGAACAGGATTAATATGGAGGAACCAACTACTCATGTATTGTCATCTCTGTATCAGATCCAGACAAAATAGACCTTAGCCAAGATTAGGGGTGTAACAATACATCGATATGGATCGATTGCTACACGTAAAATATCTATATAAGGTACCTTTATTTTGACACTCTCCACATCCTCACGTAATGTTGGCTACACATTTCTGCCAAAGCGCGCATTTTTGTTTACTCACTATACTGTTTGCCGGTGTGTCTTTGTAACGTTAATGTCATCTAAAATAAACGCCCGGACAACATTGACTGAACCCTAAACACGTTTTGTCACAAAAGCCGGAATTGTTCACGGTCAAGGCATCACAGTTCATGTTTTACAGCAGAAACAGACAAGCCCCCTTATTGTTTGTGAACATCTCGATAAGTCTGTTTTAGCGAATCAGCGCACAATATTCAGGTCAGGTGACAAGGGTGTTAGTCACTTCGAAAAGACGCGCTAGCTGAGAGGAGTTTCGACAAAGCTGACTAAAAGTGTTCGAGCTTGGATAATTTCAACAAACTTGATGTACCGGTGATATCTAAAAGCTGAAACTTTTTCACGCAACTTTGCTAAAGCAGCATGTTAGTAGTGAGGGAAAAGCTCCCTGTATTGCGTGTACATTAATCAAAACAACTAAGTTTTTCAGGCGTCTATGTCAGATGAGGAGATTAACGTTACAGATTAACCGAGTGTTTTATTATATATCATAGCAATTACTTGGTTTTGTTAAACTCTGAAACATGAAATGTGGAGTCCACTAGTATTTTGTTGGCAAAAGCAGATATCTGCTTTTGCAAAAAAACTAACTTTTAATAATAAAAAAACACTTTCAATGAGCTTTAATTTGAGTAACTTGGATTTTTTTAAGTTATTATTACTTGATTGATATTACTTGCACAACAAATGCACAAAAAAAACCATGATTCATGAAATAGAACAAGAACCGAGTTATCTGTTTTTGCAGATGGACTCTTCTGTTGTAAATGTCCTAAATGGGAGAGGGTGTGCAATTTTCAAATGGTTTAATAAAAAGTTAATGTTTGTTTGGTTGCATTTGTGAGTTAATAAAAATGTAACATAAAATCTAAATATTTAGATATTTAGACTTCAATTGATATTGCCCTGAATCGAATCACAGAATTTCTTTGAGGTATCGCAAATATCGTATCGTTGGCTGAGAGAATCGATATCGTATCGTGACAAACTGTCCAATTTACACCCCTAGCCAGGATAGCATCATATATATTTTTTTTGGTGGGAATGAAAAGTTTTTTTGTTTTTTTTACTGTGTTCAAATAGCACATGCGTTGTTCACATGCGTGTAAGGAAATAATAGTCTATATCAGCAGGTGGTAGTAGTCTATACTCATTCAAAAAGGGAAAGCAACATAACTACGGATATACAAAATGTTAACAAATCAGAGCTTGATTACCCTTTTGAATATGAATCATGTTGATCAATTCATTACAGACGGCCTTGTCTTTATGAAACTATTCGCGTATTGGGATGCCCAGATAAGATCATTAAAAAATTAGAACAGCCTTCTGTGAGTGCCCTCTTGACTGTCATCTGCTCACTTTCATTACTTTTGCTTTTTTATTGTGTGCTAGTTCCCTAAGCTGGACAGCCAAGCATAGTGATCCATCTCACCAATTGGCTTAATCAGTAGACTGTTCTGGATTGAAAAGGCTGGTAGTTCAGTACCTGGTGCTGGCGCAAGAGCCCGTGGTCTTTTGACGTGTGCTCCTCCGACAGCTGGGGAGCTCTGCTGGGGGAGACTCACTACGCTTCTTAGTTGACTTCCTCAAACCTAGAGACAGAAACATACAGCATTACACTCATAATAATCAGAATGAAGGGGAAAGAGAGCGACAGTTAAAGGATAGCAAGCCATAAATTCAGACATCCCTCCTGCATATTGATAGCGGCTCCCTGACGTCCGCAAATTATTTACGAAATCCCAGAAATTAAGTGGGCGAGAGAGAAGCCCCGTTTCCAACTGTTATTAAGATGAGTTTACGGCGATCTGGCCACAAGTGGTCAGCCAAGACACATTACCGTTTACACACGGTACTCAATTGCGCCTTATGTGACCACTTGCGTTCTGATTTTGTCGAGGGCCTCATCTTATTTCATGACCCTAGTTTACATCACTTTCAGCACACAGATAATATTGAACGAACAAGCGGCTTACACGAATGAACATAAAATAATATTAATTTAATGTGTAATGTATATATATATATATATATATATAAATAATGTCGACATTGGCAAGTATGTAAAACGATATCACTCGCTACTACCTCCTGGAAATGAGTTTTTGCAGGGTGGGTTGTCAGTAAATTAAAAGCCAGTCACTGAGAGAAGATCACAGGAGAACATTGTGCTTAAATCATACAGAGAACAGTACTCCATTCCTCAGCAGGTTGCAATGATAAATCAAAGAATGGAATTAATCCTTTATTTACTCCAGAAGATGCTGTATATTTGAGAGTTTGTGCCCAATTATCATTATTTTAAATTTGCACACGTTTAAATGCATTCAAACTTTGCAAAAAAAAAAAAAAGCTTGTCTGACATGCATGTCTTTTTTGATGTAATAATAAGCAGCAATTATGCTACCAGTAGCTCCAGTGAAATCCCTGGTGGCTTTCTCCAGTTCTGAACGTGGCAACTGCGCATGAGCTGAAGCTTTGTTTGAAATACATGTAATGTAGGCTTGGGTACAAATATTTCTCATTTTGACATGTTTCTCAAACATGAACATCAGAAGGTGTGTTAAAAAATACAGTACAACTCTAGATAGGTCCTCTGATATGGTGAACCAGTACATTAAACTCTAGATAGGAACATTTTGCTAAATATGCACCATATTGCATGTTTTTAATATTTCTTTATTTACTGTTCTTCAATATTTAACATTGTTATAAAAACTTCCTTTAGTGTAATTTAAGTGTTTTTATACAAATTAGTTTAGATTGTAACCTTCAATGTTATAGTAATTTACCAACAGTATAGTTTACAGAAGATTTTCCTGTAAAAAATGGGAATAACAGCATTGTAAGGCATTTCCCATCATCTTGCTCTGACCTTTGGTCACAACAAGCACATAATATTTGCTGTACGGAGTGTCAGAAGCAGTGGAGTAAAGACTGTTTCCACAGAAACCAGCACGTTCTGCACATCATCTCATTAGCACTGTGTGTAAAATGAGTCACATCGTACCATCTACAGTTAACGATAACATAAGCTCCTCATCAGCCACAGACTTATGCTCTCTTTCTGATTAAGCCAGAAACATATGCTTAATTCCAAAGCCTAGTGTGCTGCCTATGCAGGTAGCATCTTAAGGTATAATCATAAAATAATTTCATTTGACAAATTTTAAATGCCTATTCACACCGCCTGTAAGTAGGTTTACATGTTTTAAAGGGGTGATGAACTGAGAAATCAAATTTTCCTTGAGCTTTTGACATCTAAGAGGTCCTCATATTATAAGAATATCCTGTAAGTTTCAGAAGTGAAAATGTCCTTGTTAGTCCAATAAAAGCTTTTATTGACACCAGGCTCAGCAAATGACTCGTTTTTCAAATTGGGGAACTATGACGACAAAGAGGATAAAACAAAATATTACAAAAATATTTACAAAATATTGTTCAGTGCCTGGTTGTGGAAGAAGACAGTCGCTGCATAAGCTTCCTCTGGATTCCAATAGGAATGCATGGTTAAACTTTATTTTTAAGGACGTTCCAGCTGATGTGGGTAAAACATTGTCCGTTTGTTCGCTTCATTTCACTGAGGATTGTTTTGTAAACAAGACACAGGTTGAGACTCGATATGCAGACCGATTAAGATTAAAAACGGTGCTGTGCCTTCTATATTGGATCCGACAGGAATGGTGCAACACACTTATGTGAGTAAAATTTTTATTTAAAAAATAATAATCTGATAGGCTAGTATTGCATTGTTACAGATCGTTTGATATCTAATAATTATGTGTACGTGTCTAATCAGTCACAGAAGAGTCCAACTATGAAGGATGTAGCTTGTCCTCTTGTATATCTCTTGTAGCAATCATTCTGGTTGCCATTTTACAACATTGGAAGTTTTCAAAACAATTTCCCCCACGTGCACTGACGAGTGAGTTGAAACTCATAATATGCAAAACTGTTATCCACTCACAGCAGTGGGCGTTTACTTCCAAGTCTTCAATGCGAGACGCCCATAAAAACCGAGCCTTTTTGAGCTAGGCTCAAAAGTAGGGTAGAAAATAGCCTATTACTTATTCATTTTGATGTTTTTGAATGTAAAATCCAAGCGAACGTCATAAGTTGACCTCAGACAACGATATAAAATTTTTTTAAAAGCCAGTTCATGACCCCTTTAAAAATTTGCTACTGACTATTTAAACGCGAGTTTTGAGCAGTATAGAGTAGTGCTTGCTTGTCGTTTCTACGATCACAAATGCAGACATAGTTTTGTTTACCATTTAAATGTACCATTGTTCTTCAAGAGTATCACACTGAACTGACTGACAGCTTCAGTGAATTACATAGAAAACAAGTGCAAAACACTCCTTTTTTAATCAGTCACAAAAAAAAAAAAAAAAGTTTTTCTTGAGACTTTGTGACTTCCTACTTTTCCCATATATTAGGGTGTGGAAATAGCTAATAAGTAGGGCTGCAACTAACGATTATTTTGATAATCGATTAATCGGACGATTATTTTTTCGATTAATCGATTAATCGGATAGAAATTAAATTAGATTTTTTTTTTAATTATAACTAAATAAAACCGTAAATCAGGGTATTTATGTGTAAAAGTGTACTTTAAAAAGTGCAAAAGCCACACATTGAGTTTTACTAATATTTGCATTGTTTTTAATGATAATTGCTGATGGCAAGTTGACAAACATGATTATTGTTAAAAAAAATGATATCCAACATATTATGTTTTAACACAATTTTTGTTAAACAAATTTACACTGACATGTTGTTCAGATGTGAATATCTGAACTAAAAACAAACTAAAAACATCTAAAATATATAATTCATTTAATTTTTATTTAAAATTAATTATATATAAGGAATATAAGGATAAAGAATATAATATATATTATATATAATATATAAAAGAATATAATATAAGGATAAATTGATTAAATAAATATAGAAAGACTGAAAACAATTGTGTGAATGTAGAGCCGCAGTAGATCGCGTTTGAAAAACAATTAAAACTTAGTAGACAAATGCTATAAAAAGAGAACGGAATGGAGGTAACGTTACCCAGCAAGCTAACAGGCTTGAGTAAAGGACAGGAGAAATTATGCATTAGTGCACAAGCATTCGCTGAAAACCACTGAGTACAGTGACTAAAAAACAATATTTTACTGCTGCTGTTATTAACTGCCTTTATATTTAGTGCTTCGCTTTGTAAAGACCGTTTTAATTTAACCTATTTCTGCGGTAGCGCTATTTTAATCCATCACTTGCGTTGCGAGCGAACTGATTGCGCAACCTGATGCTCGAGACAAAATACAGACATCCCAAGATCCCGGAAGTCCCGGGAGTCTCCCGCATATTGACTGCGGCTCCCTGATGCCCGCGAATTAGTTCAAACTCCCGAAATCATGCGAGACAGAGACTGTTCCAAACCTGTAGCGCGCGCGCTCGGCAGAGCGCCTGAGGGAGAGAGACCTTGCGTGTGTGTGCGTACCAGTAAACGCTCCCCGTGACGTAAGCAGACCAACTAATCGATAATGACATTCGTTGACAACGATTTTCATAATCGATTATAATCGATTTTATCGATTAGTTGTTGCAGCCCTACTAATAAGTCTAATGAATTTTAATTTATTTAAATGATAGCCCCTCCAGATTTAACATCTCATTTTCGAGGGGGTCCCACATGCCTGCAAAATTGCGGATATACAATAAGTGCTCCTCTGCTGTCGTCTACTGGTTATAGTGATAATGTCATGTCTTTTTTAAATAAAAGTGTTGTTTGCCGCAGTGTTAAACTTTTACTTTTACAAATCACAATAAAAAAATTAATTAAAATTGGATAATATTTAGAGTTTTGAAGTGCTGGAAAAAGTGTGAAGCACTTGAAAGACCTTGAAAAGTGCTTGAATTTCACTCTCAAAAGGTTGTACGAACCCTGAGATGAATTATAATTAGTTACATTTATATAGCGCTTTTCTAGTTACTCAAAGCACTTAACATGGAAGGGGGAATCTCCTAAAAAATCACCAATGTGCAGCATCCACCAGCTTACTGGTGGAGAGGAGACAGTGATGAAGCCAATCAGTGTTTATATGGGGATGATTAGGAGGCCATGATGGACAGAGACCAAGGGGCAAATTTGGCCAGGATGACGGGGTTATACCCCTACTCTTTTTCGGAGGACATCTTGGGATTTTTAATGACCACAGAGAGTCAGGAACTATGTATAATAAAAAAATTAATAAAAAAAAAAAAAAAACATTTGACTATTTCTGCCACAGTACCATGGTTACAGTTAGCTTTACTACATTAAATCCATGGTGAATGTTGGTCAGGGCTCAAAGCTAAGGATTTTTTCTACTGGCCCGGTCGGGCGAGTGGTTCAAATTTTTACTTGCCCAGCCAAAATTTTCACTGGTCCCAACATAAAAAAAAGTAATAAATAAAATAGGCCTAGTTATTGTTTTAGTTGTTTTTAATCCATGTAGCCTAACCTTAATAAATAAGGTCATGACACCAAAAACTACTAGCCCAACTCATACCTTTTAAATATTGTCTACCCTTTGATGCACAACATGGGTCTAAAGTGACCCGACTGAGTTTTAATTTCCTATATCTTTACAAGAAATTAATTTTATCTTTCAGTATTCCAGGTATTCTTCAATTAATTTGTTTTTGATCATCACAAATCCTTATTTTTATTATACACTACCCTTCTAATGCACAACATGGATCTAAAAAGACCCGTATTCATTTCCTTTGTTATTTCAGTCATGGCTGAGTGTTTCTTTTCTGAATCTTTAAAATATATGCATTTTATAATTTGTTATTCCAGGTATTCATTAAATATCTTGTTTTTGATTTCCCCAAATCAGTATGTTTATGTTTCCTTTCTTACTTTATAAACAAACACAGTTTCTGTATTTCTACATCAATTTTACATACACGGGTCTAAAATGACCCGTATTCATTTCCTATGTAATTTCAGTCATGGCTGAGTGTTTCTTTGCTGAATCTTTAAAAAATATATGTATTTTATCATTTGTTATTTCAGATATTCATTACATATTGATATTTATGTTTCCTTTCTTTACAAACAAACACAGTTTTTGTATTTCTACATCAATTTTACATACATGGGTAAAAAAAGACCCATATAGAAACCTTTGATATTTGCACATTTTTGCAAGTAGGAACATATTTTTAATGCATAAATACTATTTCTATAGTATTACATACTATACACCTGCCACACATTTCACAACTTAACACAGCTGCTTTTGTATATTTGATGCAAGTCTTATTTTATTTTAACCACAGAAAATATTTGATATTTTGTAAAAGATAACTGGACATAATATTTGAATATTAGGCTATGGTTACCTTGACCATGAAATCCTAGTGAGAAATTACTTGAGAAAGAGAAACATATCCAATACTATTAACTAGCTAGCTGTTGACATTCTATTCTAGCTAGCTAATGTTAGCTACATTAAAAAAAGATGGGTAATTAAAGGGGAACTCAGCAACTCTAGCGATTTCTTTGCTGATTTTCACTTTTGTTGTCGCATGTTTTCTCAACGAGCTCCCCCTACAGCTGTGGGGCATATATTTCACAACAATGTCGAAAAAAAAAACGACATTTTTTTTTCTCCCTCCCCCTTCCTACCGCTGCTCATGTGCATTTTTTATTATCAGAGCCGGCCAACTTTATTGTGTGGACCTATGTCTACCAAGGTGGGTAATACTTAATACACATTGAGGGCGGCGTGTGCGTTTATGTCGAATTGCTGTAAAGCAGTCTGTATTTCTCGCTCGTTCTCGTTTCTCATGAGACTTCCTATTTCCATCTTACCGGGACGTTAGTCCTCATGTTGCAAGGTTGGTTTTCCGCCAAGGAATATTGGGGGGAGCGGGGAAAGTCACCATTTTTACCAGAACAGGTTATTAAACCATCCAAATGATTTCTAAACGGTTTTATTAAGTTGAAATAGTTACCGAATGCCCCTTTAAAGCTTATTTACATGTAATAGGCCTAAAAGTTCTATTAAGAACCGTATCGTCTTGAATAAGCCTTCATATGCTGAAATGGTTCTATGTGTTAAGAGTTTAGGGTCCTTTTTTCCCCGCCTTTTTGATTTTAAAATCTGTAACTGTCAAAGCCACCTGAAATAACATAGGAAATGAATACGGGTCATTTTAGACCCATGTATGTAAAATTGATGTAGAAATACAAAAACTGTGTTTGTTTATAAAGTAAGAAATGAAACAAACAATGATTTGTGGAAATCAAAAACAAGATATTTAATGAATACCTGGAAAAACAAATGATAAAATGGATATATTAAAAAAATTCAGCAAAGAAACATTCAGCCATGACTGAAATAACATAGGAAATGAATGCGGGTCTTTTTAGACCCATGTTGTGCATTAGAAGGGGTTTTCATAGCTTGTGCATCAAAGGGTTAAAGACAGTCAGTAATAAAATAAGAACAAAATCAAATTATGAGCAATAGCACAAAAAAATACAACAGAACAAAGATATTCAAATGAAATAAAGTTCTTTTCAGGTTTTCATGGTCTAAACTAGTCTTTTGTCTGATAAACATAATAACAGACAGCAGCAGGATAAATAGGCAGCTGTCACTTTAAGAGCTGCACAGATCCAAAATGTACACATGCATCTTATCCCACGTTAACGCTCACTTAAGACACAACCAACTATGTTTATGATGAAATATTTCCAAGAGTTTCTAAAATTTACAGATGAAGAATATACTTGTGAAATGCAAGTTATGCACCAAGGAAAACACTACATCAACATTAAACAGCGCAAGTAGGCTATCTATCTTTTAGTCAGCACCATCAGAGCATCTGACAGGGCAAGCCGCTGTAACTATAAGTGTTATATCTTACTAGCTATTTTAAAGCCCTTAATATATGATTTGGATAACTGACTTTCCCCACAGATCACTGCCACCTTCGCTATTTTTCAGATGCCCTCATATCAAACGGTTTATCAATATAAACGAATATTGTATATTAAATATTAAATATTAAATGTTGAATATTAAAAACATATCGATATATCGTACATATAAACTCGATATGGCCCTAATGTGACCGTTCATGCTCAGGAAGACGTGATAGAGTAGCCTACAGTCGCGCTGTGAGATGCGGCGCTCTGAGCGTGCGCTTTGGATGCACGTTGCTGTGTACACAAAACTTATCACACAGCACGCGAGTATATACCAAACGTAGGCGCAGGTACTTTTACGTCTACGTGCGCTTGAATATTTAAATCTGAGAGTCCTTATTGTCAAGCCCTGTTGGTGATCTGTCGATTAAAAGGCCTTCTATAACAATAGGTTACTATCGTAACCCCGGTTCTCTGAAACATCGAGTGGAGAGATCCACCTATGGGAAGGACATCCGTACCTGACCTCTGCAGAAGCATCCAATTGCACCAAGTCTGGCTAGACAGACAGAAGCGCGCAGCCAATGCCCGGTAAGGTCCTGCCCCCTTACCTAGGGGTATATACCGCTTGCACGCGCTGCTAACCTCCAGTAAGTATATTCGCTTCTCGTGCGGCAAGCGGGGCAAAGCTGGTGGATCTCTCCACTCGATGTTTCAGAGAACTTGGGTTACAATAGTAACCTACTGTTCTCTTTCATCATCTCGTGTTCGAGATCCACCTATGGGAGAGACATGGACAGCTCCCCGATTGCCCAATACACTCACAGTGAGGTTCTGAAAGCCTAAAGCCTGGTCGCTCTTCCGGAAAGCACTGGTACTGGTCATATATGTCTGTAAAGCACGGACGGGACACAGAGCATTTAGCCTCTGATCCTCCAGGGAGGAAAAAGGAGGAGGGTGAAAAGCGGACAGCTCCAACACCTCGGAAGTGAACGCAGGAAAGCATTTCGGCATGAAGGCCGGATTAGGCTTAAGGGAAACCTTATCTCCACTAAGAGAGAATTTAGTGCACGAGGAATGAACCGAGAGTGCATGTAGCTCACTGACACGTTTAGCTGATGCCAAGGCCAAGAGCAAAACTGTCTTAAAAGACAGCAACTTCAGGGAAATACTTGCCAGAGGCTCAAAAGGAAACTGAGACAGAGCCTCTAGCACCATGGAAAGGTCCCACTCAGGAACAGTTCTCCTGATGACTGGCAAAGAGCGACGGGCACCCTTCATAAATCTGTGGATAAGAGGATGCTGCCAAACTGTTGAGCCCTCAAAACCCAAATGACAGGCCGAAATCGCAGCCAGGTAGACCTTAATTGTGGAAAAAACCCTCACTTTTTCAATGAGGTCTTGAGGGAAACACAATATCAGGAACCAAGCACTGATAAGATGTGAGACCACGCCCATTACACCACCCTTTGAACACTTGCAGCCATAAAAGGACCGTGTAGAAACGGCCCTGGCATTCTGTATAGTAGCAATTACACGCGGCGCTTAGGTTCGTCCTCTCACGGGCCAGGCCCAGAGAGCTACCCTGTCCGGGTGTGGGTGATAGATCTCCCTGTTCGCTTGAGACAATAGCTCGCCACGGCTCAGCATGTAACAGAGGGATTATCTCCGCCAGCCACGGTGCTTTCGGCCACCTGGGTGCTATCAGAATTAGAGACAGGCCCTGCTCTCTCACCCTGGCCAGTGTGGGAATTATCAGGCACAGGGGAGGAAAAGCATACAGCAGCACTCTGGGCCATGGGTGGGTCAGTGCATCTACCCTGCTCCACACCAAAAGCTTGTAAGCTAGAGCGTGAAGTTTTGATGAGCGCACGCCGCTCTGACAGTTGATATAAGCCACAGCCGTGGTGTTGTCGCAGCGTCAGGCACATGATGTCCCTGCAGATGAGGCTGAAAATGATTCAGAGCTTTCCAAATGGTCATAAGCTCTAAATAATTTATGTGCACTGAACGTAGTCTGCTCGGCCACAGACCGTTCACTGTTCTGCCCTCCTGGGTGGCACCCCAGCCTGTTAAGGACGGATCCGTCGTCACAAATTTTCACATCATAACCATCCCCAGAGGGGTTCCCTGTGCGTAAAATCTGCGCTCTTCCAGTGGCGCAGGGTTGCAGAGCAGACACTCGTCACTGTTACAGAGCGGTAAAGATCGTGTATCGGGCTGAAATGTAGTGACAAAACCCATTTCATGAACGCTCTCATTCTCAGGAGTCTCAGCGGTACAACTTGGCTGGATGAAGCCATAAGACCCTGCAGCCTGAGGCATGTGCGATATTGTACTTTCGCGCCCTCTCTGAACTGTGACAGACAGTCCATTTGAGAGAGAACGCGCTCTTGAGAGAGACACGCTCGCATGGAGACTGAGTTCAACTCCAAGCCCAGGAAAATGACATTCTGACTGGGTATAAAATTGCTCTTGCTCTTTACTCTGAAACCGAGAGACGTGATGTGCGCGAGCACACGGCAGGTGTCCTGCACCACTTTCTCTTCCGAATCGGCTATAATGGGCCAATCGTCTATGTATGTCAAAATCCTCAGACCTGACATTCTCATGGGTGCTAAACCCGCCTCTGAACACAGACAGAAGCAACGAGGACTTAGGGCGAGTCCAAACTGCAGAACTGTGAATTTGTAACATATGCCTTGGTAGGCGAAACGAAGAAACTTCCTGTGTGGAGGGTAAATGCTTATGTGGAAGAAAGCATCTTTCAGATTGACCGATGTGAACCAGTTGTTCTGTTTTATGGCGCGAGCGAGCCATGGGTTAGCATTCTGAAATTGTATTTCCTCAAATGTTTGTCCAACGCCCGGAGGTCCAAGATTGGGCGTAGAGAGCCGTCCTTCTTTGGGACCAGGAAATAACGAGAATAAAATCCCTGATTTATCAGATTGGGGGGCACCAACTGAATCGCTCCCTTGTCTAGGAGGGAGGATATTTCGCTCTCTTCCGCGTGTGAAGAGAGAACGCCGTTGAAATGCAGGGGTTTCATAGCAAACTGAAGTCTGTAACCCTGCATTATTGTACGCATCACCCACTCGGGAGTCGAGACATCTAGCCATCCGAGTCGCCACGGAGCGGTGTAAGCCCAGCTGGCTCATTTATGATGCAATGGCGCTCCCTTGTGGACACACTAGGGGCAGCATGCCGGGGTTAAGAGAGATTTTCTCTCTCTGCAGGGAGATTAATTCTCTCTGCGGAGAGAGATCCTCTCTCTGAAACAAATTCATATGATTTGAATTCTGGGCAGCCTCGAGAGTGGGGGAACCGACCCATCCGCGGGAAACCCTGCGTTTTTTGGACTGGGGTTCTGGGACTTCAGAGTGCGCCATAGAGCGCCCGCAGGCTTGGATGTCCTACCGAGCGTTATGTAGGACAAGGTCGATCCGCTTTTGGCGCATAAACATTATCGAGCATTTATCGAACTCATGATATCGTTTTAACGAGAAAAATTATATTGCAATAATTATCGTTATCGTTTTATCACCCAGTCCTAGTAGAATGAGTAAAATAATCCATATAGATGAACAGATCAAATCAATCAACAAATCAATTTGAAACCTTTCTTTCAGACTTCATTTCAGCCAATCTTACATTATATCAGTAGTATAACAAATGGAACAGTCTTAAATAATGTGCCATCCAATGAAGAGTTGAGCGCAAGAGTTCCTTATCAAAACAAAGGTTACATCCAAAAGCTGAAGGCAACAAGGCATGTCAGAATCCAACTACTAGATACTGAGATATCTTCATCTGATCGGTTTTTGAAGGCAGCATAGATGTATCCTTTGCTGGCTATGATATCCCACAATCCTCGGTTTCCAATTCTTTGACAGCTGAGCTTTAAAAAATATGGCATCTGAAAGTTGGGGTTGGTGGTCAGTTTGTGTAAATGCAAGTTTCTGACCAACTTTTTCCACTTTTGATGTCATTTCAAGCAAGAAATTAGTATTGTAGTAATTAAATATTAACTTAGTTATTAGAGCTTTCTCTATTTCACTGTAGATTGTAATGCTGCCTCAGAAATCAGTATCGTCTGGTGCCTTTGTGTGTAAACGCTGCCTGCAAAAGTCATTGCCTGATAAAACAGCGACACAAGTCAGCTCCCTATTGCCTAAGCTTTTGGACGCAGTGCAAAATTTCACAGGCAGCATTGAAGCACACTGACAGAAGACAATATCTTCTGTATGAAAGACAATCTATTGTTTGCACAACCCATCTTAAGTGTGTAAAATATTAACACTGTGAACCAATCAAGGTGAAAGTATGAATCTGTCTGGCCAGACCTGGTGAACAAAATTTAGTCTGACAAAATTATATATATATATATATATATATATATATATATATATATATATATATATATATATATATATATATATATATATATATAATTATTTTTTATCTTCAAATAAATCAAAATCAAAGTGAAATCAAGCCATTTCACTATGTGCGAGAAACCTGTGATCATTTAACTGCACATCGGTTGAATTCTATATTAATATGCACTATTAAAATGCTAATCTTGCTTAGCTACCATTAACAACCGAGAGTTATACAAGACGCGAGTGGCACAATGCATCACAACTAAACTGGTCGAAGTGGGTTATATTTCAAATGCTCATCTTATACACAATATATGTACCGTCATAACACTCAGCCTGCTGGATATAGAAAGAAAGTGAAGGAAAAATGAAAGACAAAACCTTTAAAAGACCTCTGACAGTGCTTTCCCTGTAAAGTCAGATGAATCACACAACAGCTCCAGTCTGGTGGTCAAACCCTAACACTGAGGGTCTATTCTGGGCAAAGTTCTGCCCCCTGCCCTTTGGCAGTATGCCCTCCCGTGACTCTTCATGTCTTTCCATTATCAACCCAGCCTGACCTGTCTACACAGGATGACCTCTTACTCAAGATAAACACCTCCAATGAGCCTTCACAGAACACTTTAAAGCAACAATTAGTGGATAAATCAGGGACAAGACAAACATGTAACCAATACGCGATCCTAAACATCCTACCAATAGCACTCATAAGCCTATATCCACGCATGCCAGTGTGCTGACCCACCTCTGGGCAATCTGATATTTCAAAGCTCTGCTAGGCTCATCCACACAGAAAATAACTACTATACCAAACGCCCTTCCTACCTCAGCATACATCCAGCCGCGACTCTTGTCCATACAATACTGTAAGGCAGCAGGAGGCTGGTATTTTTAGCCCAGGACACTGACACTGAACTGGACTGAAATCTGAACCAGCTCCCCCTGCCATGACCAAACCTTCATCCGCTATTACTGGGGCAAGAAATGATCCCCATCACAACCAATCACGCCATTACTGAAGACACTGATTTGTGAAGGCTGGTTTGCTCAGGATATTAACCCTCAGGTCAAGGATCAGGTGAAATTACAGTAGAAATACCAGCAATGTACCATGCCTGTGAGATTGAATCCCATGAAAAAGGTCAAGAACACACACAAGTTATATTTTACCCCAAAATCTAAAGAAATGCTTTTTTTATTTATTTACTGTGAACTGGTAATTTTGTTTTCACTACAAATTTTGTGGGAAGATATGCTACATTTTTTTTGGCCTGTAAAATTAATTTATCTCTCTGTTTTCCTTTTGATTTTGGGCTGAAATATGACCCAGATTCAGAAAGGAATAAAACAAAAGTACCTGAGAATCATATTTATCCTCAAAACAAACCATTGCAGAAGACCTAGATCAGATCTGTCATGGAAAAGCTTGTGTCATTGCCTCACTTCCAGCAGGTGTCTGAATACTGAAGTCCACTTCTAGCACCATTGCAGCTGGTCTTCTACATGTGCAGCTCTGATGAAACTGAAGCCTAGATGTAAAATGTAGGCTGTGTTCTATGGAGCTAGAAATGTGTCTTTATTACATGTGAGAAAATAAATGATCTGAGAGAAAAAAAAAAGTTTGAGAGAGAAAGTTATCACACTGATAGCAAAAAAGCATTTCATGAGAGAAAAAAGAATATTTGAGAGAAAAAGTTTTCATACCAATAGCAAAAAATAATATTTGAGACTAAAAAAAGTTTTGAGAGAAAGTATTTTCTCATAGAACATAAAAAAATATAAATTTGAAATTTTTTAAATTATTTCTGAGAAAAAAAATCTCTCTTAAAATACTTGGAAAAAAAATCTCAAATATATATTTTTGCTATCAGTGTGAAAACATTTTCTCTAAAAATAAAAAGTGTTTCTCTCAAAACGCTTTTCTTTGCTCTCGATGCAATTTTTTGCTCTCGTGTCAGGATTTTGCTTTAGCTGTGAAAATTGTGTCATGGGCGGGGCCACGTTCTTTTTTTCCTATTGGAACGTTCCTATTGGCCAGTCGGGTGAGCATCGTCTTGTCTTAGGAGTCGAACTGAATCATTACACCATTGTTCGCGTTCGGTTCACCTAGATAGATGCAGTCTCTGCCTTAGAGTTTAGATTCTCTGCCCGAGCCCAGGCCCGACCTCGGGCCGATATTTCCCGTCACCATCCTCGGGCCAGGCCGGGCTTTTGATCTAGAGACGTGCACTCCCAATGCAAGAGAGTGTGGCGCGGGACTAGGTTTGATGGCCGAGTGCGAGCGCGGGCTGTAATGCACTCACTCTGTGTGTGTGGGTTCCGGGAGAATAAAACGATTTGTGGGACTCCCGCAAACTAGAAATATCTATGAATAAAACATAAAAACTAATACATTTTTATTCATCTGTTGCAGAAAAACAACAAGAACAACTAAAACAAAATACAAATGATTTACAGGCCAGAGTTTTGTTTTATAACATGTTTGCAGCGTTGAGCGATGTAGCCAATCACAGACATATGTGTTGATTTCTTGAACGCAATGGCCAATCAGAACCATTTAAGATAGTCTCCCCTCACTGCTCAAAACTGACTTTTTGTTCAGAGCTGAATTCTGTATGCTGGCAAATCCTCAAATTATAACAAACAAAGTGTATATATTATGAAAGATTCATTGTGCAGTCAGCGTCATTGATAATAACAGAGATGTGTGAGATCGCGATGAACTGATGTCAGCTTTAGGGATTTTTCAGGGAGCGCACTTTGCGCGCATTCAGTCATGCCAAACCATGCACTCAGTAGTTGCTTGATTTTATGTTATAACAGTGGTTTGTGTGTTAATGCTTTAATAACACATAATTTATCAGGAGCATTTATGCTGATGTGTATGATGGCGACACGTAGGCTAACTTGAAAGTATTGAGGTGCAGAACAGAGGAGGAGGAGAAAGTAACATAGAAAGTAGTTGAGAACGTCAGTTATAACGACCCACGTATTAAAATGGTCGGGACTCAGGGTTTAAATCGGGCTCGGGCTCATAATTATTGTTAATGCGTCGGGCTGGGCTCGGACACAACGTGCACGGGCTCGGGTAGGATCGGGCTTGATTTTTTGGGCCTGATCTAAGCTCTAAGTCGAGCACGGACACTCCAATGTTTGGGTAAGATGATGACACACACAACTGGATGTTAGCTGGCTGAGCAAGTTCAGCATCACTGAAGATTAAACATTAAAAATAGCACTCATATTCATGAATGAATGTGTATTATATTATTAGCTTGCTAATCGCTAGTAAAGCTAATTATTAATTAGCCATCATGCTAGGTAAACTTGCATGAGTGCTATTGTTTAATGTGTAATCTTCAGTGATGCTGAACTTGCTCAGCCAGCTACCCATCGAGTTGTGTGTGTGTCATCATCTGCAGAGACGGCATCTATCTAGGTGAACCGAACGCGAACAATGGTGTAATGATTCAGTTCGACTCCTAAGACAAGACGATGCTCACCCGACTGGCCAATAGGAACGTTCCAATAGGAAAAAAAAGAACGTGGCCCCGCCCATGACACAATTTTCACAGCTAAAGCAAAATCCTGACACGAGAGCAAAAAATTGCATCGAGAGCAAAGAAAAGCGTTTTGAGAGAAACACTTTTTATTTTTAGAGAAAATTTTTTCACACTGATAGCAAAAAATATATATTCGAGATTTTTTTCAAAGTATTTTGAGAGAGATTTTTTTTCTCAGAAATAATTTAAAAAATTTCAAATTTATATTTTTTTATGTTCTATGAGAAAATACTTTCTCTCAAAACTTTTTTAGTCTCAAATATTATTTTTTGCTATTGGTATGAAAACTTTTTCTCTCAAATATTCTTTTTTCTCTCATGAAATGCTTTTTTAGCTATCAGTGTGATAACTTTTTCTCTCAAACTTTTTTTTTCTTCTCTCAGATCATTTATTTTCTCGCATGTAATAAAGACACATTTCTAGCTCCATAGTGTTCAAGACTGTGCACACATTGACATCTAGATAAAAGAGCCCAGCCCTGATTTTACAGCTACACAAACGCTTAATACACATCCTGATTCCATTAGTGTTGTCAGAAATCCTGGCACTTCGGTACCAAGGCGATAATGATTTTTACAAAAAAAAGGTAATACCAGCTTTTCTGCAGGACCAATAATAACGAGTACTGACTCAATTCGCCATGCAGATAAGCAGCTGCTTTCAAATGCTCCTGTGCATACAAGTATGCATGCTCTGTGAAAATGTGTTTTTTTTTTAAGTGTTGAGCCTTTTAGTCATTTAAAACTTCTTTTATTGACAAAGCAATGGACGGGACAAAAAAAAAAATCTGATAATGTAAATGTAAACGCAAACTAACAGAACTGCCAGTTGTTTTATGTAATGTGTTCCTTTGTTCAATGTATTACTAAATGTTTACTTACCTATTTTAAAGGAATGTTTGTTTATTAAATTGAAAATATGCTGTTTTACAGTGTTATTTATTTTAATTTAATTTTAATATAAGTTTCACCGCTAGAGGTCACTTATTCAAAACAATAACAAAGACATAGCTTGATGGCGGCATGAATGAGTGTGGAATCATGCGAGTTGTCGTTTTCACTTCCAGAGCCGATGGAAAGCGATCCGATGGGACTCAAGTTCATGGATGAGCTAATGCTCTAAAATGCAGTGTTCTTGTTCTTACAAATAAAGCTCTTTCTGATTTTACTGTTAGCCAGTACAACTACAAATAGTGTTGTCTCTGAGGCATGGTACAAACGTTATTCACAGTAAATTAAAATAGATAAAATAAGACTAATCGTCTTTAGCTATATAAAAATAACTGGTTTTCTGTCGATAAATGTAACCAAACAGTTGCTCGCCTGTCTAATAAAATGCATAATATATTAAAGCATCTTTAGGGTTTCCGTAAATCGAGGGTAACATGGATGACGTCATTGACAGGCGACGCAATGAACTGGTTAAAAATGCGGATTTCTCTGGATTTAAACCTTGTTGGAAACAGTTACAGGGATAACTCAAGTACACAAATCAACAGAATATCATTGTTTTAGTGGATTTTAGTGTAAAAATCTTACATATTGTGCCTTTAGTAATTAAATATTTTTATTTTCAAATACTTAAATAAAATGGTTCCAGTGGATTGTTCTATGGTACCAAAACCAGTACCATAAAATTGAACTAGTGCTGTCATGATACCAAAATGTCAGTAGTCTGGAACCAGTCTCAATAAGATTGCCTAGACACACCAACCTTCAGACTATTTAGTCTCTTATTTTGTCAGAACTTGAGAACCCCACACCATGAATTGCCTGAGAGCTTCATTTTTTTTTTTTAGTCTACATTACATAATAGAATGTGTATATGTGTGGTTCTTGGTGGGTCTATGGGAAAGACTTATGATCTCAGTCTAAGTGCTTAACAGGACCAACTTGTTTTGAACCTGGAACAGCTCTTTAAAAATACAGAAGCAAATGATAGGAAACACTCTGTTTTGCAGTTTGGACACTCTGTTTTGCAGTTTGGACACTCTGTTTTGCAGTTTGGACACTCTTTTTTTATTTAGTTTGGACACTCACTTGCTAGTTTGGCCTGCAGTCCGGAGGGCCCAGGCTTGGAGGAGGTCTCAGCCTTGGCCGATCCTGGCAGGGACAGTTTGGGCTTTGGCAGGTTGACTTTGGAATTGAATCGGGACGTCCAGTCAAACTTGGAGGAGCCGGCACCCTTGTTTTGCTCTTTATCCCGGCTGCTCCTACGTGGGGAAGGGGAGGACGCGGAGCGCGACCGCCGCGCTTTGCTCTGGTCCTTGCCCTGCTTTAGCCGGGCACCCTGAGGGGCACAGCTGTTGGCGCCTGTGGCGGCCGAGGAGGAAGAGGAAGATGAGGATGAGGAAGAGGCACAGGAAGAGGAGGAGTCAGTCACGGTGCTACACCCAGCTTTGGCTGAGGCGGCCGATTTGGACGCCAGCTTGGTGGGTTTGGCTGCCCGGCTGGCCTCGCTGCGGGCTGGCAGGGGGGCTGCCGCGCTGCTCGAGCTGGGGAGGGAGGAGGAAGAGGACGACAACGAAGAGGCGTCTGCCTTCTTGCGCTTTTGAGAGGGGGTGCTCGAGACCCCACTGGGGCCAGGGTAGGACGCGCTCTTCTTGCTCAGGGCTCTTGCAGGAGCCGGCTCGGCTGCTAACCGTCTCTTTTTGGACTTGGTGCTGGCAGATGCTGGAGCCTTCTTCGGCTCTGTAACTTCAGGTGAGGTCGCGGGGGCCGATGGCCCACTGGCTGAACTTTCCGAAATGTGGCTGGACACTGCTTTGGGCCGCTTGGCCGGGCTGGGCGAAAAGGTGATGTTGAGATCTGTTGCGGAGCTGCGTTTGAGAGCGCGGGTGCTGCTGCCCTCCCGTCTCCCTTGCTGGGCTGAAGTTCCTGCTGCTTCTATATCTGGATCTGGGATCGAGTGTGAACCCACGGATAGAGAGAGACTGTTCCTGTAAAAACAAACAGAAAGGGGAAGGACTTGAGCACCCAAGAAGAAGCAGTATGCACATGGTGAACTTACGTCACAAAAGACCCACACGCAATACAGGAGGAAAAAGGGATACCTTCGAGAGGCGTGGCCGCGGGCGGAGCCGACGGCAGAGCTGGGTGGGGCTTTGGAAGCCTTAGAATTAGATCTTCTACTTTCAGGTAGGGAATTTGCTTTTTGGTTTACTTGCTCTGTCTGCAACCTGGAGAGGTTGGGAATTAAACAGCAGAGAGCAGTGTGGGATGGATGGGCAGTAGATGAGGAACACCTCAAATTCAATTTCACAAGCTGACTACTCTTCCAGCCCTATTCTCAGCACTTCCTACACACCCGTCAGCCCAATGGTGAAGACAAACAGCAATCATTACAAGTTTCTAGCTAGACATTTCTCATACGTTAAGAGCATCACCCTTGTTGAGTTGGGCAGCTAAACTATAAGCCATATGGCTGAGCCACTGAAGGATATAAAGTAACGAATATAAATTTATTCGAAAGAGAAGAGACAGAAGAGTCTGTGCATCACGCCTAAAAGAGACACACTGTCAGTTATTCAAAAACTGCTATTCAGGAAAGATGCTGTGCGCCAGTTCAGTGGAACAAGAAATTATATTCTACTCAAGTTGTGGGTTTGCAGTCTGAATCTAATGTAACTATAGAGACAGACTGGGCACCCCTAATAACCTACATATATTTCTATTGCTGGTATCACATAACCAGAATAGTTTGCTTCAAGAAAAAATTTATTCTTATGTGCTAGTTCGGTCTTGAGATCATGTGTTATATTACACTACCATTCAAAAGTTTAGGGTCAGGGCCCGGTTGCATGAAAATCCTTAAGTTAAGAAAGCCCTTAGCTATAAGGTTAAGGGTACCCTTAGTGAAACATGGGTAGCAAGAAAAAACCGAAGTGTTCATTAGTGTTGTCACGATACCAAAATTATGACTTTGATACGATACCAGACAACAATACCGCGATACCACGGGAAAAAAACTAAAACGGTATAAGTAATTGAAAATTATGACACAACTTACAATTCTTTGTTTTATAAATTAATTTAAAAAACTTAACTCACTTGACCAGCATGTTCCTGGCCTGCTTTTTGACCATTCCCTCCCCTTTATTAAATAAAATAATAATAATTACATGCCAGTGTGTATGTCCTTACAGAGATGTTTGCAACATTGACATTATCATAAATCATGTTAACATTCGCTAACCAAAATCAAGATACGAGTCATTTAAAAATGTTTTAATATAATTTTTAAGGTGCAGTGTGTGATTTTTAGCAGCATCTAGTGGTGAGGTTACGAATTACAACCAACAAAAGTTACGGTGGCCGACAGGAAAATATGTCATCGTCTGAGACCGCAGAGAGTAACCAGTTCAGCAATGAGGTTTCTTTACAAGGATAAATTAAGAAATTATGTGTACTTAGTTATTCAGTAAAACTGCTCATTCTATGGTAATACTAGGGCTGGACGATATGGCCAAATTTTATATCACAATATATTTCTTAATTTCGGTCGATACGTATAATTCCGATATCGATATGAACAATATAAAAGCCTCAGAAAAACTGCCAAAAACGCCCATAACAGATGTCTGTTCCTACAATCTTCTGAAAAATGAATTTGCCAAGTCTATGAAATCTGCTGGAGTCTTTCGCTACTGCACCATAACAAACTACATGAAGCAATGAAATAACCCATCATAACAATAATATTCTCTTCTCAATACCTGCTACAAGACTATGAAAGCATATGGGTAGCAATATTCAGTTTGAAATGTAATATGCAAAATGACAATGTAATATGTAAAATGGCAATGCATTTCTGTTTTTAAATTTACATTTTCCATAACATTTGTGCAACATTTGGTACACAAAATGGGGGAATTTTTTTCCGATTTAAATCCTATTTCATGCATTTACATAAATTTAGGGACTATGGTGTTACAAAATCCAGGAAATAATTAAGTTGATTATAATGATAAATTCTGCCAAAAATAAAAGTAGGCTACTAAACTATGTATAACAAAAATATGTCTTACTTTTTTCAAGACTTGAGATAATCATTTTAATAAAGTCAAAAATGTTCACCATTAATGTTTTGTGTGTAAATAAAACTGAAATATACAGAAATTGAATAAGGTTATCAAATAGTCTGAACTGCATAAATTAAATATAGATTAATCCTTATTAAAGCTACACACGTTCTTTAGACAAGATCAGTGAGTAATTTGCTCTGCCCCCCTTTGTTCTTTGGTTAACTTAACTGACAGACAGAATTGGCTGCTGTCCCTTTAAGATCTGTCGCTGATGAGAGGATCTTACGCATTTAATTTTCTCATTTAGGCTACTCTTAACTTTCATTTAAGATTTTATTTAACTCATTTAGACTGTTTTTGAGAGGATACAATTGACAAAACGGACATTTTGGCATAAATGTGTGTGTTATTATTCAAGCGCTAAATAAAGAGAACTGGATTCTGCGCGTCGTGTGAGTGTGTGTGTGCGCGTCAGGACATTCACAGGGAGCGATACCTGCTCATTAGAATTTTCGGTGAGCTATTTTTAGAGTGTGGAGTTCCTGGCCGCGGACGTGCGCATCGGCACAGTCTATCTCCTGATTCTCGTCTGATGTGTTCCCGCTGCCAGTCGGACTCGGCAGTCACACTCCGGCACATTTTGCAGCACGCTGAAACACCGAAACACCACTGAATTTATACCACTGAATTAGTCTTTCCTCTCTTATCAACTATTTCGTCTGCTTTCTCCTCACTTGTGGAAGCTCGTTCAGTCACATTTGCATTGCGGTCAGGGGCGCTCATTCTGTGGCTGAAACTTGCCGCGTTGGAGATCCGCTGCTCTGAGCAGTGGCTGCGTGTCTGAGGTGTACGTCATCAGGAAAGAAGCCAATTGTGTTCTGCTCTTTCTGACGGCTGCGCGCCTAACGTCAGTCAGTGACAAATGTTGCTATGTATATTGAAATATCGAAAATGTGTTTAAAAATCATATCACAGTTATCGAAAAAAAAAATATCGCGATATATATTGATATTGAATTATTGTCCAGCCCTAGGTAATACAAATATAACGGCTCATTAAGTAAGGTCTTTATACACCACTGAAGAAGTTATTTTTCAAGGTAGTGACGAAATGCGCTCTGTAGCGCTGTTTGTTCACTGTCGGCTACGGTAGAAACATGACGACACAATATGTCGACCTCCATAGAAGGGGGTGCCCGCGGATATGGAGATAATAAATTGTCTCATTCTAAGGTAATAAAAACATAACGGTTCATTATGCAAGGTCTTTATACACCACTGAAAACATAGTTATGGATCTTATTTTGCATTTATGTCAATAGATCCTCAAAAATATTACACAATGCACCTTTAAAGTTACAATAGATTTTATTTTATCCTTATTAAAAATAAGCAAAAAAGAAAATGACAAACAATGACAAATACTATAAGAGACAAATAAAATAAACAGTGCTTAATTTCTCTTTTGAATGCAACTCTTAAATAGACCTACTGTGGCTGAAAAAATAAAGTCTTCAGTCTACAAATTGACTATAGACTGATTCTTAATAAATGGATTACATTTATTTAGTCAAGCATTGGGTGATAGTTTATTTTATTTTGTTGTTTGATAAACATTAAATATTAGGCTGCAGGTCCGGCCCTTGAAGACCTGCAAGAAAAAATAAGATTTCTTTTTACAAATGCTTTACGTTCACTAAAGACATAGGCTACCCGACAGTGTTTACGTGAATACTCGCGCCAGAACGTGCATTTTTACATAAAATTGACTATTCCAACCTAATAATCCGCGAAAGAGAACTTAAGTTGCGATCGCATGCTGTGTGAAAGGCGTATGCACACCCTACAGGTCTGAGCCCGGCAGCGCAAGCACGTCCCACGCATGCATTCTATGTCAAGCGCTGCGTGTTTATTTTACTGTTCTGCTTCCGTGGTTTAGTGAATGTAAACAGTGGAAGCAGAGCTCTGCACACACGTCCTGACTCCAGCTGTCACACATCGACGCAAATAAAGAGATACTGCTCTTATTATTTAGAGTGCTGTTACTCTTAAAGTACCAGTACTAATAAAATGTCATTTTGTACCATAATTAATAGCAGGGTATCGCGATACCTTTCTAGTACTGGTATATTGTGCAACACTAGTGTTATGCGTTGCAACAAAGTCCTTAGTAACACTTTAGCCCTAAAAAAATTAAGGGATCAAAAGAGGTCCCTTAAGTCATCTGCTGAACTCAAACACGGATGGATAATTGCCTTTAAATTGAGCAGGAGGAAGTACCAATGTACATTTTTAAAATAAGCCTGTTGAAAGTATGACGTGAAACAGTGTGTGTGGTCAAAATAAAATTGTATGAACAGTTTTCATATATTTATCACTTTCACTGTGCCAGGCTTTTGTCTTGTGCGCAAGAGTGACTGATTAGAGCGGCAGGCTAGGGTGTTTTTCCAGTTTTTTGTAGAGATGCACCGATTGATCGGCTGGTGACCGGAATCGGCCGATTTTCACGTGATCGGCCATGACCGGCGACCGGCCGATCAGTCTGCCATATTCCGATTTTTTTGCCTCGGGCGCCACGATTAACATCGCGCAACATCAGCATCACACGTGCACACGGAATGCACATGAAGGAAACCAGGTGAATTACGGCCGTTTCACACGCAAGCGTGAGCAGCGCGGGTTTTTTTTCCCCGGCGTGCATGTTAATCAATGAGTGCATTCAAACCGAGAGCTGGAGCAGCGTGCGAGCGTCGAGCAGGACCGTCGTGTGTTAGCAGTGAAGCGGGGTTTCGGCGCAGAGTCTATTTTTGCTGCACTTCTCACGCTCAATTAAAGTGATTGTTTACCCTGGCTGGACATGTGGCAGACGAGAGAACAACTGTTTGCGAAATAAAACTTGCCATTGATGTACAAGTGATTGCAATAGACGTGTGTGTGTGTGTGTGTGTGTGTGTGTGTGTGTGTGTGTGTGTGTGTGTGTGTGTGTGTGTGTGTGTGTGTGTGTGTGTGTGTGTGTGTGTGTGTGTGTGTGAGAAACATCTTTATACTGCAAGGCTATATTTATTTTATTTGTATTTGCTATTTATATATTATTTTATTGCCATTACCTGTTTTCATACAGAAGTTTAGTTTCCTAAATAAGTAAATATTTAGTTTCCTAAATAAGTAAATATGGGTGGTGATGGCGCAGTGGATAAGACACATGCCTTTGGTGTGAGAGACCCAGGTTCGAATCCACTGTGAGACACCAATGTGTCCCTGAGCAAGACACTTAACTCCTAATTGCTCCAGAGGCGTGCGACCTCTGAAACATAGCAATTGTGAGTCGCTTTTGATAAAAGCGTCAGCTAAATGAATAAATGTAAAATGTAAATATATATCACTTTTATTTTTTTAGTTGAATATATGGAAATGAAAATTGTTCTTCCATACCATAACACTGCACTTAGATGTGTGTGAATTTCCCACAGCAGGAGTAATAATTGATATAGTTCTATTTTATTTAATTTGTTCAAAAAATGTTCTATGTAAAATGTTCTATTAAAGAAAAGATAGAAAATACATATTTGTGTTTGCTGTAAAGTGGTTAGAAAAAATGAAATCGGAATCGGCTAAATCGGTATCGGCAGGCCAAACTCATGAAAAATCGGAAATTGGAATCGGCCAAGAAAATTGTAATCGGTGCATCTCTAGTTTTTTGTTCTTCGTCTGGTTTAGATTTCTTGTAGCCTACTATAAAGCCGGTTAGCAGACAAGACTAGGCATCAAGCCACTTCCATGACACCGAAAGCATCATTCTGTACTGTTGCTCTTAAATTCAAGGCTGAAAAAAAAAAGATTCTGATCAAGGTTGCGTTGACGCGCGAGTACAATAACAATGAGTTGGATAATGTTATTTAACGGAAAACTATGTGAGTGGTGCGGCAGGATTTTGAGCATCCACTGGTGTCGTATAGAAACAATGCGCTTGATATTTAGGAAGCTGTGTCGTCCGTCAGACCGCCTTTAATTATCTCCACAACTAAGATAATGTAGTACAGCTGTATAGTTTAGTAATGTTAAACTTGTTCAAATGTCATTGGTCCGTTATGTTCTGTTAATTATGGGAGATTTCTTAACTATAGCAACTACTTCTCCATTGACGTGATTTGCCAGAAACTATCACGAAATAAACACTTAGTATTAAACTTAGTATAAACACTGAGGTAAGGTTGACAGTTAAGATGTTTGTTGCAATGCTCTTTTTTCACAAATAAGGGATACCTTTAAGTAAAACCACTTATGAGGTTTCATGCAACCGGGCCCAGAAAAAGTGACAGTAAAGACATTTATAACATTATTATATATTATTAAAACTATTAAGTAGAACAACTGTTTTCAACATTGATAAGACATTTTTGAGCAGCAAATCAGTATATTAGAATGGTATATGAAGGATCATGCAACACTAAAAGACTGAAGAGTAATTCAGCTGTGCAGTCACAGGAATAAATTACACTTCAAATATACTAAAACAGCTATTTTAAATTGTAATAATATTCCACAATATTACTTTTTTAATATTGTATTTTGAATCAAATAAATGTATCCTTGTTGAGCACAGAGATCCCAAATTTTTGAAAAGTAGTGTTAAATTAGTTAAATTACTGGCTGGATGTTTATATGTCAGTGTAGTTAATGATACACAAACACACCCAGTATTTTTTGTAATTAAATTTCTTAGCAACAGTCTCACAAAAAAAAAATCCTAAGGAAAAATTTAATTAATTAAAACCATTAAAGATGCAGACAGTAATGTTTTATATTGTACTGGTTAACATGTTTGTCACATTGGACTTAAAACATATTTGATATTGAAAAATAGTGATGCATCACATAGAGGGAACAATTTAAGTTACTGTTCCCATTTTTAAAAAATCTGACATTATTAATTTATGAACCAAGTGAAAGTGTCCAAAAAAGAGCCTTAAGATAGCATTGGAAAGGTTGTGTGACCTCAACATGGCACCTGCTGCACAAATTCTGTAGGAAAAACTGCTCTAGATACAGACAGGTAGATAAAGGTACACGTACAGACCTAACCTTTGTCTGCAAAACAGTTTTACATACAGATTTCAGATTGGACACTCACCTTCCTGCAAGTGTGTGGTCTATTGGCTGGGCCGCGGCTGTGTTCCTCTGTGAACGGCGCAGTGACCCCCCTGGATTGGAATTAGGCCGGTTGGACATTGGCACCTCTCTCCTGAAGGGACATACCCTTTCTAGACACTACCATTCACTGGTAGAGATTTAAAAAGAGAGAAAAAAGGAAGGTAAGTTGAGCTATGCTATAAATACAAATTTATGAAATATAAATTTATTATATAAATACAGGTATATACGGGGTCTAAAACGTTTTGAGCTTGTCCACTTTGGACCACTTTCAGATGTAGTCGAAAACGCATTCAACCATGATCATATTTTACAATTCAAGTTGAACAATGAATCAAGGAAGGAATTTATTTAGCCATTTAAGATAGCCCGTCGGGTAGGGTGGTGATACAATTTTTGATTTTGCGAGCCCTGCAACCCAAAAGATCAATTCATCTCTACACTATCTGGTCAAAGCAAACAGGTCCAGATGCATCTCCCATTCCATTTATGCAAAGCCAGTAGGCTTTCAAATCACAGATATATGTACCACAGCACATCCATGGCACCATCGCTTGTCACAGATCAATAACCTTGCTCACATCTCATATTAACATACATCACAGCACCAAAGCACAAATTATCCATGAATACACCAAGAACGTGACGGAGGGGTTAGCGAGAGCGAGATAATCAATAGGAAAAAAGCTTCATATGGAGACGCTGAAGGAGAAAAGGACAAATGCTCAGGAAAACCAAACACAAATATGAATGACTTCTACACTGACCGACCAATCAAATCTGCATTTGGTGTCCATTTCCTTAGTAACGCTTGGCATCATCAAGCTTGAGGCAATTTTGAAGACGACCGTTTATTGCATCATTACAGTGAGATAAAACACATCCTGAGCATAGACAGAAAATAGCTGGAGGGGGCCTTGGTGTCCCTCTCCAGTTCAGTGGTAATGAACAACACTAACCATCAATCACTACGACACCGCTGAGACAAACAATCCCACCACACCTTTATCCTGTGTACATGCGAGATGGCGTCCTACAGCACCATCACTTAAGTGGGGTGCATGATTATAAGAGATAATCTAAATGAAAGACTATGACAAATGGCATCATTGGACTCTAATGGGTATGAAAGCTCAAGGCTAGATCTACTCATGAAGTCACTTCACTTCTAAGACAAACGACAGACCCAAAATCATCCATGAAGAATGTTTAGATCCAATTTGAGCTTCAGATGTGTTGAAACATTTTAACTTGTGTGACTAGACAGTATGTCATGTATTCTAATCAAAACTATGTGCTTGAAGTCACTATTAATGATTTGTCCAAATTTATCCATAACACCAGATTTCAGAGAATGTCACAAAGAATGTAAGAAATATGTATAGCGTTTAATAGTTCCATAGAAGTTCATTATACACATCCCCGTCATTTGTTATATGTGACCCTGCATCACAAAAACAGTCACAAGTAGCACGGGTATATTTGTGGCAAAAGCCAACAATACATCGTATGGGTCAAAATGATCAATTTTTCTTTTATGCCATAAATCATTAGGATATTAAATAAAGATCATGTTCCATGAAGATATTTTGTAAATTTCCTACCGTAAATATATAAAACATTTATTTTTGTGAGTGAATGCAGCACAATGACGAACATAAATGGACAATTTTAACGGTGGTTTTCTCAATGTAACCTAGATTATTTTAATGTTTCCAGATTTTCAAATAGTTGCATCATGGCCAAATATTGTCCTATCCTAAAAAAACATACACCAATGGAAAGCTTATTTATTCAGATGATAACCTGGGTTAGTGGGTTGATGAAAAGCTGATTATATCATAAAAATAAAAAAAATAGGGTTACACCATTAATCAAAACCGCTAGCTATATGATTATATTTTATCTGATGCCCAGCGTGTTTAAGAGAAAAGTGCTGCACTGGGTTCAATTACATACGAGCAGTTAATGACCCAGTCTTTTCAGTGGCTCTTATCACAGTAAACACTGCTGCACATTGTGGCAGCAGAAAAAAGGGGGGGGAAAACTCATTTCATAATCGCACTAAGCCAAATCACGATTCCGGTTTAATTTCGATTAATCGTGCAGCTCTACTCGACATGGACTCCATCTCTGCATGTCGCTAATGTGCATTTGGGAATGCAACTGTCAGAAGTGTCACTGACAACCTTATTATCTTCTATTTTTAGTCTTAATTCCTCTAATCTCTACCAGTGGAGGAAGAACTCAGATCTTTTTACTAAAGTAAAATTAATATCATAATGAAAACGTTTTTAATTATATATGTACAGTACTTTTATACTATTTTAAATTAGTAAGCAAAATGTACTAAACGTGAAAAAAAGTGTTATAATTATATAAATTATTGGAATATTGCTTGATGTTGTAACGTTATAGGCGGAATGAGCTTTAACACTGTGTATATACCGGACGCGGCAGTTATTGCTCGCGTCGCAACAGCTGTTTACCCTAGCCGCAAAAAAGGACCCGTTACAAAGCAGAATGGGGCATCAGTTTACTGTCGGGTATTTGTCGCTCGCACAACGCATTTTAATCAGTTTCATCAACAAATTGCCTGGATTTATTAAATAAGAAGTAAATATAGCAGACAATAGATAATCTCGACACGGAGGCGCCGGCGCATGAACTGCAACCCGTCTCTTAAATGAACCGAAACTCAGCGTATAGACATGAGAAATATATCTATTCTGAAATGTCTAATTTTAAACAGAGCAACTCAAAACAAAAGACAGACTGCTTTCTGCTGTAATCCGTATGAAATCTGCATTTCTCTCTGGTGTGTTCACTGAAGATCGCGAGTCAGCGTCATCAACTTTGCAGCGACACTGACTGAAAACACTTGTTTATTAATAAACAATTAAAATGTCTCCTTGCTATATTTGATGTATTCACAATCATTACTTTTGGCAGTTCTTTGTGGCAGCTTTTAGGTGCTTTATTGGCAGCGCCACCTGAATCACCGCACCCGCATTTTTAAAAATATTCATTTATCGGCCATTATAAGTGCCGATAGTTATGAAAATGCCTAATATCGGCTGATAATATCGGCCCGCCGATATATCGGTCGGGCTCTAATAATTATCAGGTATAGCAAAGAAGGATTTTATCTTACAAAGCTATGAAATCCAATGGTAAAAATCATAGCCTTTTAAAAGAGGGCAAGAAAGGATGACAGTCTCTGTCGGCCACCACCAAAGACCAATTTTGACCCAGTAAAAAAAAACTGAATACACAGAAAAAAATTAGCATGCTGTTGTAAACTAATCAAAATCTGAAAATTTGCTTGTTCCTTCTCTGATGTCAGTTTGACGGCTTAGATTGAATATCCTTATCCACTCCCCTCAAACCGTCAGTCTGCTATGAGTGCAGAATGGAGAGGAGGTCCGCTAAAGTAAAACCCTCTGATCAATATTTTGTTTTACTTGGAAATACGTCACAATACTGAAGTCGGTTGCAACCTTAGGTTCACGGGGACTATAAATGTCTCCCAGCATTTTTCCACTAAAAAAAAGCTTTTGGATTTAATGCAATGTGTAATATAGGCCTAGCTCTTTGTGAATGTAAACGTTCTGCAAAGTTATAAAGTCAAAAGTGCACGATAAATACAGATATTGTCTCTCAAAAGAAAGCGTTGAGCATTAGCCAATCACAGACATGTATATTAAGCGCATGAAAACAGTGGCAAATCAGAGGCATTTTAGAGTCAACATGCGGAGAATTCGCTTAAAATGTATGTTCAGAATCAGCACAAGCTTTATCCTTTCGCAAATCCCCTCATAAACAAAGTCTTGACGCAATATAAATGAGAGATTCACTGTGCAGTGTGGACACTTCAGTGTTTATGACAAGAGTTTTAGGGAGAGTGCAGAACGCGGTAAGTGATGGCTTAAGTGATGGCTTAAAGGGCGCGCTATCGACAATCTAAATAATAGTTTTGTCTAGAGTGCTTCTAGAGGACCAGTGGTTACGTTCACACTGTAAATTATAAAGAGTGATAAATGCATTTAAATGTGGGAGTGAATCTGCTAAATTTTAGTCCTGTGAGTATTGAAATTGCGATGATTGACATAGTAACCATAGCAACATGAGAAAGTGATAACCATAGCAACATTTTGGTGTCTAATAATTTAATGATTTTTGTTACATTTACACTTTAGTCATTAGTTTACATACACCTTTCAAAATCTCCAAAATGGAATTTATTTATTTATTAATAAGTAGGACCATAAAAACATTGTTTCTATTTAGTACTGCACTGAAAAAGCTTTTTCACATAACAGATGTTTAATAGCCTAGTCCACAAGACAAAATACAAACACAAAATACAAGAAAAATTACTTGATTGTAAACATCATTACCTGACACACAATATTACAATCAAGTAATTTATCTTGTATATTGTGTTTGTATCCACAACTGTTTTTTTTGTTTTTTGTAATGGTTGTTCATGAGGAAAAATCCTCCAGCTCCTGCACATTATTTGCTTTTACCTATTATTTGCTTTTCCAGCATCTTCTGCATATTTGACTCCTTACTAGCAGTGACTATGATTGTGAGATCCATCTTTTCGCACTGGTGACAACTGAGGGACTCATACACAACTATTATAAACCCTGCAAACACTTAGTGATGCTCAAGAAGTCCATTAAGGATGTAACTGGATGTAAATTGTTCTTATTTTGTTGAAAATTTATATGAATTTAGGCCTGCCCTTCAGAGGCTAAAAAAGATATTAGCATGTAAAACAAAATAAGAAAACTTTAAACATCACCATTTGCTCAAAAGTTTACCCCTGGCTCTTAATGCATCGTGTTGCATTCTTGAGCATTACCTTGCAGATTCTGAAAGATGTATAGGTAAACGAATGACTTTGACTATACAATGCAATCATTTTGTAAGGTTTAAAATATTAATTTAAGAGCTCAGTGTTGAGACCATTCGCCGGAATTTGATTGACAGGCGATCTGACCAATCATAATGCAGATACCGCCATTTTTGTCCGACAAACAAACCAAATCAGTTAGTAGATTAAAGTAAGTGGACTTGAACTTGAAAAATGGTGTGTATTGATATCTTTTTGCAGTTCTGATTTTCATTCATGTTTAATTTGTGCTATAACTAAGAGATTATCAGTTCATGTGCTGCTTGAACTGAGGCCTACACATTAAAGCACCACAAAACAGGATTTATTGTTTGAATTTCATAATTATAAAAATGTAAAAGATGAGACTTTATTTCATACCAAAAGTAGGCTGCTCTGTCTTGTATGTTGGCGCACATTCAGTGTCCTCTTTGCTCCGCAATATATTTTTCACTGTGTGAGAACATTTGGAGTGAGAGCGGAACGGCTTGTCGGACGTAGCAACAGTAACTAAGAGGGGCGGGTCTTTGTGAAAGGTCAATTTCAAATCATTTAAAACTTTGTGGACTCGGCTGGACTCGACTCAGATGTTAAGGACTCGGACTCAAGTCCGACTCGGCCCTCTTTGGACTCGGACTCGATTGTTTAGGACTTGGACTTGACTCGGACTCGACCAAGGTGGACTCGGACCCAACACTAGTATGCGCTGTTATTAGCCATGTTTCCATCCACACCTTTTTATCCGAATTAAGTGATATCGAATGAAAAATGCCTTATGGAAACAGTAAAATACGATTAAATTTCATGAATATCGACTCAAATGAAATACGTTCGGTCTCATCGGATTTTATCTTGATCGATATACGGCAAATGCGATAAAAGCTGATGGAAACGTTATTTGCCGAATAAATAATGAATTGCGAATAAGTTTTAGGCCCTTTTATGGTTGCAACACGGGAAGAAGACGAGTTCATTTCCGGCCAGTATTCCCGCTCTGTTTGCGCACACATGGCGGATGTCAACCAAGACAGATGTAAGTGGACAAAGCAAAAAAATGCTTCAACCAAAGGGTTTCCGTGAAGTGTCTCTGAACCACGATCTCCCAGAACTGATGGAGCGCTGTCGTTCCCACACCACAGGCTGCCTCCGTTGTCGTCGGGCATTTATGTGCATCTGCATCATCATAGCAATGTGTTTATAGAGTCGTTGCTTTCTTATGTTAGGTTTGCTTGTTATTACGTGGCTTGGTTGAATTCTAATGTAGAATGCGGTGTGTTATTTCTTGTTAACAGACTGCGGAGCTGCTAAGTATAACACACCGTTGCCATGGACGCAGTTCAGAGACGGAACAGACTATTTTCTTTAGCAGAAGCACTACTCGTTTTAAATCAATAAACTCCTTTTTAAGTTAATATTTTGTGTCAAATTATTGATTTATTTGGTAGGTAGCCATGTAATAAGCAGGATAATGTATAGCGAGGCGGTTGTTAGCGAATACAACCCCTTCAGGCTAACAACCGCCTGGCATATACATTTTCCCTTACATATGTCGCTATCAGCTGGCACAAAAGCACTATTTGGCTCCATTTTGTCTAGCAAAACTTTGTTCGCAAAAGTTTGCTTGAATGTTGTTCGATTCAGTGCGAAAATGAATGGAAACACCTTAAAATGTCTCAAATCAATTCGATATACCAATTTGATCGCAAAACAGCATGTGACGTCATTACGTACAGGTTTTTATTCGCTTTAAAGCCGTTGGATGGAAACACACTTTCACCAGCTTTATTCGCATGAGTTTTTTTACCGAACTTCAGATAATTCGGTTGACAAGAGGATGGAAACATGGCTATTGATACAGTTCCCGCATGTGCACAGCAATAAATTAGAAGTATACACATCCGTTTACTGATGAACATATGTGATAGTGAGGAATTAAAGTTGCAACACCTCAAATGTACCTCAAACTGAGTAGCATATCACTGAGAAACATCCTGCTCAAGTCGCCCTTGCGATGTAGGTTTGGGTCAAATAACTAGGCCTAGTTCTTCCAGTGTTTCTTCATTGGACTCGCGCTCAGATTGATATGGTAAAAATCGACGTCATTGTTACGGTCTCTAAAATGTGTTAAATTGCAGAAAGACTGAGGAAGACTCCAGAGTTGAAGTTCAGTTATGGTAATGGACGTTTTGCTTCTGACAAGTGGTAAGCGGTAGACCAATCATAACTAGGGATGGTTATCGTTATGGTTTCAACGATATTACTACTCTTACCGATACTGCTTATCGATCCGGTACTTTAACGGTATTCTTATCGGTTCTTTTTTTTTTTACATTCGGGTAATAATTAACATTTGCTTTATATTTTGGAATGTAAAATATCTATAGCAAAAGAAAAAGCAATGCTTTTACAAAACCAATAAAATATCTATTTGTTATGCAGCAGTGTGCAGGCTTTTTTGTTTTATATACATGAGATAGGACACAATAAGCAAAAACAAGTACAAACACATGGTCAAAAAAATAATACAATTAAACAAGATACACATTATACACAGTGCTTTAATTTCAGGAAGGTCTACTAAAATTACTTTTCAGGTAAGCGTTTATACTGTCTGAAATGAAATCTAATTTAGTAATCAAATGTAAAATAACACTGCATAGTTTATTATAGATAGATTAATGGTTATTAAAGTTTAAGTTATTAATTTAAGAGCTGTGAGTGATTTTCGCATTAATGGCTCAATCGTCAGCAAGTTTATTAGACTGCTGCCCCTTTAAGACCAAGTGCAGATCTAATAGGTGACTGATGCACTAGGGCTGCACGATATTGGAAAAAAATTACATTGCGATATTTTATTTTTCTGCAATATATATCGCGATATGAAAACAATTTCAACAGATGACATGAATAACTCTCTGTGGAAAGAATGAATCATGTGAATGACTGGGGTGATTTTGTAATGGAGTAAATCTGCATAGAAACTATTATAGTTAACTAATGTAGTTAACTAGAGTTTAATAAACAGAACCTTATAATCGGTAAAGCGTTACCGATTTGTTAGGTCTCGTGAGTTCAGTGTTGGACAGATCAGCTGTTTTAACCATTCATTAAAGTGAATCAGTTTCAAAGGAGTCATTAGTTCGCGAATTGGAGGTGTCATTAACGGACCACGGCACACGTGTAATTATCCCGGCAGTTAGGACATAGCACAAGATTTGTCTCAACACAGAAAAACATTTCATCACTGGATAGATTTTTTTGTTGTTGTTGTTGTTTATTGAAAGTGTGGTTTATCTGAATGTGTGGAACGCTTTTCAGAGAAGATTTTTTGTTGTTGTTGTTGTTTATTGAAAGTGTGGTTTATCTGAATGTGTGGAACGCTTTTCAGAGAAGATTTTTTTTTAGCACAATTCACAACCAGTTCAGGAAAAAAAATATCCGAATGCTTCACGTGAAACTTCATTGTGTATTCTCAAAGATATTCAGTCAACTTAATTCATTAATATGCACGAGGGAGGGAGAGAGAGCAAGACAGTTTGAAAACGGTGAGTGCGCGCGACGGGGGCTCTCTCTCTTCTTGTTAAGTCAATGCAAAGATGCGTTACTTGCGTAAAAAATTCCTGCGGCGCGAATGAGGCGTAGAGCGCGGCGCGGTAGACGCGAATTCGCCTCATTCGCGCATCAAGTTCAGCGAATGGTGCGAATAGTGCGAATTGAGCGTCTGGGGCGTTCCGCGCAAATGATTTTAGTGCTTTTTGTGCATTCACGCGTTTGATGCGAATTCGCGTCTGCCGCCCAAGTTGAAAAATCTGAACTTGTGCGCCAAATTCACGCCGTATTAACCAATCAGGAGCCAGCTTGCTGCTGTCACGTGGTGAAGTAAATATTTTACCACATAAAAACTTGATTTTAATATATGAGACATTCATTTTGTATGCTATTTATTCCATATCTAATCTGGATTATATGAAACATTATTATTATTCTAATGTAAAGAGAACCAACATCTTTAGTGCAAGAACATAGTTCGTGTCTGTGTTGTGTGAGGGAAAAAAACAGTACAGTTTAATCACTTTTGTAGTAGACTAGGCTGGCTCCATTTATCATCAAAACAAAAATAAATTACAGATTAGGTGGGTGAGGGCGAGGGTGATCCTCGCTCCGATGCAGGATAGCAGGTCATTGAACTGAAAGCGGGACAGGCGGAAGTACCACTGAAAGCGGCCGTCATCCAGGCGCAGCTCCTGGAGTAAATGGAGAAACTCGCCGAACTGGGTTCGCCTCCGAAGGGTCTGGTGGACCCAAATACGGCGATGATGATCCCTACGCCGCTGTTGTTATTGGATTGAATTTTTTATAATTAATTTTGTAAGGTGACCTTGAGTGTTGAGAAAGGCGCCTATAAATAAAATGCATTATTATTATTGGCCTGCTCTCCAGAGCAAATACAGAGCGGTGACTCTCTCGATAAATGACCCATCAACAACAGACATCTTGTAAAAAGATTGTCGCAAACAGGGTTTGAAACTTTCGCCTCTGACTGCTGCTGCGCTTGTTGAACTAACTGTGCGTTCACACCGGACGCGAATAGAGCGTCAAATTCGCTTCTACCGTTTCTAGTTTGACGCTTGACCACTTTGTTAATTTGCGCGACGAGAGTGAAATTGACGCGCGTAAAAACAAAAGTTTGAAGCGAAATTTACGCGCGTCAATTTCACTCTCGTCGCGCAAATTAACAAATTGGTCAAGCGTCAAACTAGAAACGGTAGAAGCGAATTTGACGCGCTATTCGCGTCCGGTGTGAACGCACAGTTAGTTCAACAAGCGCAGCAGCAGTCATCAATCACTCACCGGTCAAATAAGGCTTTGGCGGGACAAAAATACACTTTCAAGAAATGTTCAGTGCAGGAAGGGCATTTTGACTTTCTCTTATTTCTGAGCATCAACAAGCACGAGAATTCAAAATAAAGACCACTGATCTTTGTGTCTGCCCGGCTCACAGAAAACAACGCGCAAGTTCCAGTCTTCTTACGCTTAATGTTTAAACTGACAGGACTTAAAAACACATGCAAATGATAAACTTTCACTATATGATGGTTAAACTTTGCAATTAATCCGCGAATCACAAGCGTTACGGGTCGGGGAGCTGCTGGCCCGTTACTGATCATGAATCAGATCCACTACAATCCCGAAGGCTACTTACATTGCACATCCTGCGATGTGACTATCGTGGATGCGCACATCGCGATATTGATGCTAAAACGATACATCGTGCAGCCCTATGATGCACCATAATTTTCCCCCAACTATTTACGTCCATTTAAGTCATAAACTGTGTTTAAGTGAATAAACTGTTTCAGTGAATCTCAGACCTGGTCATTTTTATATTTTTATGTATATTTGATAGTTTAGATGTGCACATGAAGCCCAAAGTATACTTTTCTTGTCGCAGTCCATTTGGGAGAGCGCGTAGAAAATTCGCAACAGAATGCATCTAGTTTGTAATGGTTTCATCTCAAATATATTCTTTTTATAATCTCTGAAAGCCGAAATCTAAAATAAAATTAGAATAATATCCCAGATCTAAAGTGTAACCACGTTTGAATGTTTTGTTCTGTCCTCATTGTCACTCATTAAGCAGGGCTGTCTTGTTGTGCGCGCTGTGGCTCCGCGTGAGAGATCGCTCTCTCTCTCTTCTGGACTGTGAATAGCAAAATTGCATCACAAACAAATGGTTTACTATTATTATATATAGAACTGGCTGGCGAGATCAACATGTTTAAGATTACGTCTTTATAGCAATAATAAATAGTACGTGTATTTTCTTAATTTCTCCAGTACCGACAGCAGAACCGATAACGTCCGAGCCTATCGATACAACGGTCTTTCAAAATTCAGCCCCGGGGCCCGTTTAATACCGGGTTTCGGTACCCATCCCTAATCATAACAGACTGGACCATCTGGCCAATCAGAACAGAGTAGGCTAGCAGAAAGGACTGATTAGAGACTGATTCACCCGACGAGTCGTTTGAGGATCACTGAAAATTGTGGTGATGTGCAATGCATATTATGAGAAAATGAAAGTGTTTTTTTTTTACCTTGGAGACAACCAAAACAAAATTAGGAAACTTTTCCACTGTGGAAAACACAATGGCTAAAATAAGTAGCCTTTAAATTTGCATGAATATATTTCAGCCTCATAGTGATCAGAATCCCAATAGGATCACAAACAGAAGTTAGGCTATTTCAAACACACGCTTGTTGCTAAAGGTGACGAGCTAAAAAATTGTTTTAAATGTCTTAATTGCTGAGGTTAGTTGTTAGCCTAATATGAAAACATGGGAAATGAGTAGCTCTCCTAACTCAGATTAACTCCACCTTTGTTCATGACCACCCCTCAAGCCCCAGCTGGCTTGTTTTGGATCAAGGTATTCCACAGGCAAAAAAAACCAAGGCCATTGGCCCCGAGGAAGCCCAGATGACAAGTTTCAAAATGACTTTTGTTCTTTTTTTTCTGGATGTCTCAGCAGCAGCAATTTATGAGACATGTTCAGCATTTCAGAGATTAAATGCTTATCAATTCGCAACAGCAATATATGACAATATCCAGAGCAGAATTTTTGCCCAAGTTGTCCGTCCCTATACTATAGATAATTTTAAAATAAAACACTAAGAAAATCTTGCCTGTCACATACCTGCAACGTGTTTTTAAAGTGCCCCTATTATGCTACATTAAAGGTTCCTAATATTCATTTTATTTTTGAGTCTCCTACAAAAGGTTTATTGTCAAAAAAAAAAATGTATTTAAATATTTGCTTAATCTTGCTTAATATTTACTTAAACTAAATGTTTTATAACAAAGAGGTTAAGCTGTGAAAATAGTTTGGGAATCCCCAACTTCAATGAGTATTAGAAAAAAGCATGAAGTTCCACCCCTAACTCCACCCATAAACATCCGTCACTGGGGCGTAATCAGATTGTATGAAAACGTTCAATTGAGATTGTATAAATTCCTAAATTATCCACCAATTCGCCAAAACTTAGAATACTGCCATGAGATAGCTTTGGAATTCCTGTTCTAAACTGACTGTCAAATTAAAAACACTCACTATTCAGACAAGAGTTACACACAAGACACTTATTCTCGACTACAGTATCTACGGTGTCGATTATTAAGCATAACATTTAAAGGAACTAAAGCTGCACGATAATTTGGATGACTCTGCGTTTAAGAATAAATCTTTTAAAGGGGAACTTGGCAACTATTTCAACTTAATAAAACCATGTAGAGATCATTTGGATGGTTAAATAACCGGTTCTGGTGAAAATGGTGATGTTCCCAGGCGGAAAACCAATCTTGCAACATGAGGATTAACGTCCCGGTAAGTTGGAAATAGGAAGTCTCGTTACAAACGAGAACAAGCGAGAAACACAAACTGCTTTACGGCAATTAGACAAACACACAAGCCGCTCTCAATGTGTATGATGTATTACCCACCTTGGTAAACATAGCTCCACACGATAAAGTTGGCCGGCTCCGATAATAACAAATGCACATGAGCAGTGGTAGAAAGGGGGAGGAGGCTGCCGGAGGTCCGTTTTTTTTACGACAGTGTTGTGAAATATACGCCCCACAGCTGTAGGGGGAGCTCTTTGAGAAAATATGCGACAACAAAAGTGAAAATCAGCAAAGAAATGGCTAGAGTTGCCAAGTTCCCCTTTAAATGAATGATTCAATGACAAACACTTTGTCATGGCAGCTGCTCTCTCTGGATCAACGGCAGCTCAAACGCAGATTTGAGTGTTGCAGCATGATCAGAATCAGAATCAGAATCAGAATCAGAAAGAGCTTTATTGCCAAGTGTGCTTGCACACACAAGGAATTTGTTTTGGTACTGAGGCTTCCAGTGGACATATACAAATACAACATGAAACATAATACTACAAATTATAAGAATAAAAATATAAATATATGAGAATAAAACTATCACAGTTGGGTTTAGTCAGAATAGACATTTTCAGATTTACAGATTATGAACCTATTTACAGTGTTTTGAATATTATAAATAAATAAATCTACATATAAGCATCACCTGAGTTGTGGGATATTGCACTAAACAGTGGGAGTATTGCACTTACAGGCATATGCCTTGGGAGGAGTGTTAACTGTTCAGGAGGGAAATGGCCTGTGGGAAGAAACTGTTCCTGTGCCGAGATGTTCTTGTGGCCAGTGATCTGAGTCTCCGTCTTGACGGTAACAGTTCAGTAACAGTACCAGACGGTAACAGTTCGGTAACAGATGATTGTACTTTCAAAAATTAACCACAGTCCCTATATTCTTCTAAAGTCTTTGGTTTAAAAACAGTTTCACATCACAAGCGTCAGCGGAGCTTGACGGCCGACCCTCTCATTCATTAACATAGGGAACAAAAAATATGTGCTGTTCAAACTCCACTGACGCTTGCAATGTGAAACAGGTGTTATAGACATAGTGGAATCGTTGTCATTGAGAATTAGATTGTGCGGTATTTGAATTTGTTTGCAATCTTTTAACGGCTAGCCTAATCGTACAGTTCTAATAGGAACTTATTTATCACAACCCATCTAAATAACCTATAGCAACGTCCTAAGAACATGCCAGAACATAAAGCCAATCAATTTCACCACACAAAGGCTAAATAATGCTGTCTTTTGCAAGTTTTGCAAAAGAAAACCATGAGCCATAAGATTTCAAAATGGGACTCCACATCAGAGCAATGTGGTTACTTTTAATCAAAAGTTATTTAAAACAAAGATTGATTTGAAGCCCCCAAAAATTAAATATGGTGGAATGTGTTGAAATTAGTCTATTTACAAATGATGAGTTTGAACTAATGAACTCCTAATTTTTTTTTTTAAATCTTCAGTTTTCAAATCAAAACTGATATGCATACAATCTGCCAGAAAAGCTGGCAAGCAGCTTGTATGATAAAGGTGTTGATATGCAAAGCGAAATCTGTTTCTAACCTTTATCGGAGGACAGTTTAAAAATGTACACATTATTGTTCATTATATAACAGGTGTAAGACTGTGGAGTTAACTGATCTGAAAGTGTTATTGTCAGAAACAATGCTAAGAAACAGTTATTCAAATCAATCAAACGTTAAATCTAACGGTCTTATCAAATGGTTAACGAAATGAAAGTGGAATGAAACCACGCTAATCGTTTAACGCTGCGTGGACCATTTATCAGCTCGGACCAATAATCGTGCAGCACAAGCTCAGAACAGGTTCACACGCGGGCAATCTCAAGACACCATTACTTCACTGCGCAAGGAGATCCAGTAGCTAAACGTTCAAAGCATTTGAATTCACCACAGAATCGCTGCGAGAACTAGTGGGAAGTATCCAAATTCAGCGCAGAATTCTCTGTTATAAAATACAGGTATCAGATCAAACAATGCTGACTTGGAAACCAGGAGAAACATTGTGCCATGAACGAACAAGTTTTAGAAGGTTTTTGAATCCAAATCAACCGCATTACCCATAGATTTAAAGTAGTAACGCTAACTGCAACTGTGGTATTGTGGCAGAAATATATATATTTTTTTACATTATTCAACTCAGGGTTCATACAATCTTTTAAGAGTGAAATTCAAGCACTTTAAGGGTTTTTTTAAGTGCTACACACTTTTTCCAGCACTTTTAAGCTCTAAATATTATACATTTTAATGTTATTTTTAATCTGATGATTTGTACAACTAAAAGTTTACAAATTTAGGAAAACTAAAAATGCAGCACACAAACACTTATCTAAAAAAAGACATCAAATTACCACTATAACCAGTAGATGGCAGCAGAGGAGCACTTATTGACTGATTAACCATTTCCACTCCCAAATATTCAGAAAAGGGTAAGAAGTCACAAAGTCTCATGGAAAAACAAAAACTTTTCTTCAAATTGTGACTGAATTAGCCTAACACAAAAAACAAGTAAAGAATGCTCCTTTCATAATCACTGAGGCAGTCAGTCAGTTCGGTATGATTTCGGATGAGTGGACAAAACTTCTCACAGCGCCCTTTCTCCGTCTTGCGATCGAATGTTTGAATTGGCAAGGCATAAATGAGTTTAGTTTAAACACAGATAGCAATGTGTGCTGTTCAGATCTCTACAGCGGTTGCCCATTATCAACACCTGGGTGATGACGGTGTAAATGACTGGTCATATAGAGCAGGGGTTTTCAAACTGTGGGTCGAGACCCATTTGTGGGTCGCAGATTGGGAAGAGGTGGGTCGCGCAGTCACTATTGGCTGCAGCGAAATTTACGCGCGGCGTTCTCCTTTTTCCAAAGCGCTAGGGCGGTTGCGCTCCGGAGGCGTCTGTCGTTGCTAAGCGCAACCATCAGCTGCGCTCTCCGTTACAGCAAGGAAAACGCTTGCGGCATTCTGAAAAGTTGAGATGTTTTTATCTCGATGCGGCGCGGACACGCTTTGAAAAACGAGCGCGTCGCACCGCGAGCTTCCATTATGAGCGCGCATACCGCGCGCCTACATTTGAATAAGCGATATGTGAACAGACCCTTAATCTGTCGTCTGTTCAACACAGCGCTGTTGTCTTTCAGATATGGTCTTCGTAAGAGTGCGTTGTTTGCATTCCCTCGCATGCATTTTGCTACCTACCAACACAAGGAAATTTTTTTATGTAAAACGTATTTCACATGTACACACACGAGGACGAAAGTGTTTTCTGCGCTGAACAACGTGGTGAGTTTAACAACACTTTTAGCAGAAATATTAGTATTGAAATTCTAGGTCATGGGCCTACTGTCAAATTAAATAATTTAGAAAATAAAATTATTTGTTGTTATATAAAAACTTTGGTTAAGATTAAAATTACTTAATCTTTAATTTCTTCGTGTCTGGGTAAATTAGTTGAGGCAGCAGACAAGAACTACTCGGTATTCTTCACTTTATTTCAACAGCCATTAGGCTGCTATTTTAATTCTACATTATTTTGATAATGTACCATAAGTTTGTATTGCAGTTAAACTTGTATGTCTTTCATACTATGACAAGGAGAAAACTGCTCTGAAGAGATCTAACGCCTTCCACCCCACCCCACATTCATGCTTTTTAAAAATCATTTTGGTGGGTCTTGAGATAGATTATTCTTGTCTAGGTGGGTACTGGAATGGAAAAGTTTGGAAACCCCTGATATAGAGCATACGGAACTCGCATTGAACAAAGTTTAAGGGATGCCAGAATGCTATCTATCGACAGAAACATACATTAGCCCAGAGCCGATCCTGACCTCCCTGGGGCCCTAAGCAAAATTCTGTTCTACCTGACCCATGAGCCATGTAAACCATTTGCCATTGCCACACCGTCACACTTGACAACCCAGTGCTCCCACTACAATCCTCCCTCCTTAAACTAGTACTAATGAAAATGTAATTCCTGATATCAGAAGTGTACTAAAAGTAAATTCTTAATAAAGAATTCACTAGGGCTGCAACTAACGATTATTTTGATAATCGATTAATCGGGCGATTATTTTCTCAATTAATCGGATAAAAGTTTAGAAAACTTAATTAGATTGATTGTTTATTATAACTAAATAAAACCCTAAATCAGGGTATTTATGTGTAAAAGTGTACTTTAAAAAGTGCAAAACCCACACATTCAGTTTTACTAATATAATCTTTATTTTTTACATTTTAAAATTTAATATTGATAAATTAAATATAGAATGACTGAAAACAAGCATGTGAACCTAGTAGAGCCACAGTAGATTGCGTTTGAAAAACTTAATAGTAGACACATGCTATAAAAAGAGAGGAAAGGAGGTATGCAGCAAGCTGACAGGCTTGTTTAAAAGGACAGGGAAAATGATGCATTAGTGCACAAGCATTCGCTGGAAACCACTGACTACAGTGACTAAAAAACAATCTTTTACTGCTGCTGTTATTAACTGTCTTTATATTTAGTGCTTCACTTTGTAAACACCGTTTTAATTTCTTTGGTAGCGCTATTTTAATCCATAACTTATGTTGCGAGCGAACTGATTGCGCAACCTGATGCTCGAGACACAATAGATCTAGTGTGACTGTCCCGAAATTAGTAAACAAAGCTGTTTACACAGTAGCATTGTTTTCTCAGACCGGATAGCTATCCGATCGTGAAAAGACCAGGTGTAAATGCCCTCCGAAACGCATTCGAGACGGATTTAAATCTGATCGCTCAAACCACTTCAGGAGGAGATCTGAGACTAATTCCAGACCAAACTGGACAAGTGTAAATGCATCTGGTTGTTGAAACCACATGTTAATTTTACTCCTCCCAAAAATTCTAAAAAATAAACATGTGAGAGCGTGTTATATAGGCTATATGTAATGTTATAGCCAGATATGACGGCGCTACTGCAACACGCATCACCGCAGATGAGAAGCTGACGCCTGCCTCCGCCATCTTGCTGAATGCTGCAGAGACGCAGAGCCGCTGTGCGGGAAGCACGTGACATAAAACGAGGCCAACTATTGGCTATTCGCTACCTGCTGCTGTACTGGCTGAGTAAAACCTCCGGTGGCTCATTACTGCCACACTTTGGTCACCGCAGATTTAAAATATTTACGAAATGAGCCGCTTACGGCAAATAAAAGTTATTTAGCAACTAATCGATGACTAAATTAGTTGACAACTATTTTAATAATCGATTTTAATCGATTAAATCGATTAGTTGTTTCAGCCCTAGAATTCACATTTTAAATGGTACAAATTTAATTATTGATATTAGGGATGAGTCACGATTTTCGAATATTCAATTAGTTGATTTTATTATAGAACAGGGCTCCAGACCGCGTTAAACTCGGAAGGGGTGCGTCAATGAATCCGGAATGTGTGGCAGGCCAATGAGTGTGAGAAGAATAGGGAAAGGTCACTGTAAGTGGCTAATGTGTGGAGGGGGAGGGTCCTAGAGATAATCGAGTGTGCGTAAATCTCTGTGGGAAGAAGACGGAGAAAATATCACAACCATCTATGTATGTGCGTCTGAGCTAGGGATGAGTCACGATTTTCGAATATTCGATTAGTTGATTTTATTATAGAAAATAGGTTGTGCGATTATTGTCTATAAAAAATCCCCATGTTTTCGGTTCTGATGCAGTGACACGTTCATGTAACCAGAGGGGGGTGATGCCAATAATGCATCTAAAAGCAGTCAATCAACACTCAGACAACAGAAGATGATACACATTGTCTCACACCAGAGCATGCGAGCGGAGTGGTAATATTTCCTCCAGAGCGGAGAGCGCATTTTCTGACGATTACGCGTCGCTCGCTAATATCAACTGAGATGATAAAGTTCTCCATTTTAATTTCCAGAAGTGCTGAGGAATGAGACAAATGCACACAGATACGCATGCACAAAAATTTCTTACAGAAAATTGTGGTGGTCCAAATCTGTTGAACAATTTTCAATGTGCCTACGCACTAGAGCCCAAAAAAAAATCAAGCCCGACCCTACCCCCGTTGTGTCCGAGCCCGGCCCGACACATTAACTGTAATTATGAGCCCTATTTAAACCAGACCATTTTTAAATTCTTGGGCCGTTATAATTGACATTCTCAACTAAAATTTTGAGTTGTTTGAAATACAGAAATCTGTTTAGAATTATCTTAATGAATAATGCAACAAGGCAAAGCATTTAAACTGCATTGTTTGTTTATTCAGAATGGATCGCAAATGGATCCAAATGAAGAAACTAGGGATGCTCCGATCAGGATTTTTGCAGCCGATACCGATAGCCGATTTCTTGTCATGGTGATCGGCCGATACTGATCCCGATACCGATGCTTAATATACTTAATATAAGACAAAGATAAATACAAACAAAATGGAGCAGTCTGATGCAGCCCACAAGGCTAAATTAAACATTGTCCAATAGTAAACTGTGGAGGACAACAAACATTTAATCACCTAAAATAGAGAAGTCTGATCTAACTTAAACCTTGTCCAATACAAGTCTGAGCAGGACAAAAATTAAATAAATAAATAATTTAAACTCCTAAAAAGAACAAATTGGAGTAGTTTGATGCTACTCATTAGAAGGGATGGGCATTTCAAATTAAAATAATATTCTAAGATGGCTGGGTATTATTCGCAAATCGCACCCCTCCCCGTTATGCACGCACACATGCATGTATAGGCCACACACGAGAAAAGCGGAGTGTTCTGACGTTTAAATATAACTTAAAAAACGTAAATATTTCATATTTGTTTTATATAATATAATTTTCTTTTTTTAGTTTCATCTATGTTGATTATATGAAAAAGAACCTGCATGAGATGGGTAAGATAGATCATAAGATGCCCAATATATCAGGAGACGAGTGGGTCAGACATGATTTCGACCACTTAACCTGTTAACCTTCAAGGCCACTTTTGAAAAATCCCCAGAAATGGCATACCCAAACTTAAACAGATACAGTTCATGAACCCTTTGCACTAAAAGCACAAGTATGATCTCATTTGAAAGCTGACACCTAGTAGTTTATTGTAAATGTAGAATTAATTATTGTCATAATGAAAAAAAAATGTTTAAATAGCTTCAAAGTTTTGTAAAGTTATTAGAAATTTACTTTTATGAAACATCTTCATAAAAATATAATTGAAGTTGGCCCTGGAGCAATCTAGAAATGCACTGCAGCTAAAGCCATATGTGTGACCATTTTATATTTAAAATCTGAAAATGATAAGTCTAAAACTCTGTATTTAGTTAAATGTTTTTCAAGATCATGTCAAATTACTTTATTTTGATTAGACTCTAAAATGCAAACTGATGTTTAGTCATCTTCTGAGTCATCTAATCAGTCTATTGTCTATATTGTTTTGTAGTGCAAACGAGCCCCATTCAGTGTGAGTCTCTCCCTGCACACATTTACACCTCTCCAGACTGGTTATGGCTCTAAATATGCATTTCTTTTGTCTGCATTATAGCTACTAACGACTGGCTATTCACAGGCTATTCATAGGATTTCAAACCCTAATTTCTTTTATCAAAGTTCTCACTAAATATTTGAAACTGGTATCAAATGCACTGAAACATTTCAGTAAGCATTCCTATTTAGAAAAAAATCATAAAACAATATCTGCTGGTGGCAGGTGCACCTGGGCTAGCTAGCATGTTAGCTTAGCACACCATCAATACACGACCATTTATGAGATTAAAACCATGTTTGTGCTCCAAACTTACTTTATAACGCAAGTCGAGTGTTTTAAATAATCTTCTGTGCTCTAATTTGGCTTCAGATAAAAAAAAATCCGACAGAAAATTTATTATTTATAGTCTTCTGCACGATGATGAAATCTATATCGATTAGCATTGCATTATAAATATAATCTATTATTATGAAATACCTGGCATGGCTTGAAGAACACAGGTAACTCAAATATCATTGCAATCATGTTTATTGGCTTCAAAACATCTTTATCTGCATGTTACAGCGATCTCTGTCAGCTACTTTCTGTATCAGTGACGTCCTGGAATGTCACATGACTATGGGTCTTCTTCGTGATCCATATATGGACTGTTATTGTGCATATAGCGCCCTCAGGCTATTGGTATGAATTGAAAACACAGCACATCTCAGTAAGAAGCGATCATAATGATTACATCGACGCATTTGGGTATAAATTCAACAAATAGTATTCATGTCTATAGAAATATGATGTGAATCTATGAGAATATATCAATATTTCTCCAAGTCTGCACATTTTTGAGCTAAAGCCCTGAGGGACTTTGTTTTGTGAATCGCCGTCATGACGACAGCACGGAGTGTTTTTTATGAATGGACCAGCTGACGCTCATAATTCATATTAAAGGTATCGACTCATTTTTCCATTTCATAACTCCTGACACAAATTAAGACATAACTGTCACTATAAGTTTCTCAGAATACAATAGTGGTCAAATACTGAATCTTGAGTATTATATCTTTTTAATGATGTATAGTTTGTCAAGGTATAACATTAAATCTGATAGTAAATTTGAACTAAATAAAAAAAAAACGCTTCAGTGCGCCGACGCTCTGGAAACGGTTAACAGGTTAAGTTTTGTTTTGTAGAAAGCCTTTCTTTAAAGTGAATTTCGTTTTGTAAAAATTGTATCTTAATTTCAATCAATGTTTCATCAAACAATTGGCTGGATTTAATAATGAAGAAGCGAAATATAGCAGACAATATAGGATACGGAGGCAACCGCGCGTGAACTGGAGCGCGTCTCATAAATGGACCGATTAACTCAGCGTATAAGATACTTTGCCTCACAGACCTGAGAACGTATAGAAAGCTTGAAATGCGTTAAAAAAAAAAAATCTAATCGATAAGAAATGGGCTACTCTCTGCTTATGTAGGCTGATCCGTATGAAGTGTGCATTTCTCTCTATAGGCGCGTTCACTACATGCGAAGATGGCGTCAACATCGACAACTGTATCTTTGCAGCCAGAAAACACTCGTTTATTAATAAACAATTCAAATGTACCATGCTGCTTGAACATTAATTTTCCCGGTTCTTTATTGCAAGCTTTATGCATGCGCTTGATATGCGGAATATGCAATATTACGATAACGCTCATTATGGTTTAGTATTTTCTCCCATATATATTTAAGTAATTAAATTAATATAAATATGCGATTAGACTAATGGCTTAAATGAACTACTACTAGTCAACTAGAAAAAAACGTGCACGGGCAGCCCAATTTATTTCACATTTCCTAACCAGCGCGTCACTGCGGGCGTTCTGAGTGAGCGGCGCTGTGTGGACTGAGCGAGCGAAGCAACTCTTTAGAAAGGCGATGTCTCTGGAGGACAATTCTCCTCCACGTGAGATTCCTTTGAAACAGACATGGCAAATAGCTCATTTTTTTCATTGTTTCTCGACACGGAGTAATTCCACACCCGCGATGACATGACTGCCAAATCCTTTAAGTCCCCACGCATCATGCACCTTCTCACCTTTTGACTTCATCAAATTGTGATCGGTTTGTGAGATCGGCCAAGTTTAGTGAGTACCAATCGAGTCATAAAATGTGAATATCGGCCGATACCGATCTCCGGCCGATCGATCGGAGCATCCCTAGAAGTAACGTAAAAAAACAACGTGATGCTTAAATGCAAAAAAATTTAAGCACTCGACAAAGCCAACACATACATTGTAACTGCCCACGACTTGTTTAAAATGGTTATCCATACCTCAGACTTTCCTCCAAACTTGCTCAAAGTTAATTCTCCTGTTTTTATTTTTTATTTACATCTTCAAGCTCCATGTTGCACTTAGGCCACATCCACACGAAGCTAGAGTTTTCCTGATCCAATCTTTTTTTTTTTCTCGTTCTAATTTTTTTTTCGTAAACACAGCTTGGTCTCAAGAAATAAATGCGTACACACGAAACCACTGAAACCAACTTAAAACGATGTGGTATACATGCCAGACCAGTATGTGGCGCTGTAATTCTGCCACAGAGATACACTAAACAAGGTGAAGAAGATTTGGAGCATGCGCATAACCTTGCACCCTCTATATGAACCCAACACGACAGCAAGGTGAAGACAAAGATCGCTCACCATAGTAGCATAGAAGCAGAAGATTTTGCTTTAGTAAAAGCTAATAGTCTCAGTAGCTTCTGCAGCACGATCACAAGCATATAGTCCGCCATTGTTGTTGCTGTTACGTAGCGGTGTGAGACTAATGCTGACAAGTGGTGTGATGACATCATCGTTTCACAAAATGTACGGATTGGCCGTAGACACGAAAACGCAAGGGTGTCGGTTTCAGATTTATCCACTCTGGGACCCGGTTTTAAAAAAATAGCGGTTTCAGTGTCCCAAAATGCCGGATACGTCTGGACGAAACGCTAATACGATACAAAATTTTTACGTATACAGCTAAATGCGTCTCCGTGTGGACAGGGCCTTAAGCTACACAATACAGCACAGCAGGCCCGGTGTGATGAGTGCGAGTGGAGGAGACGCTGCGCATGACGTGTTGCATTTTGTAACTTGTGCAACTTTGTACACATTTGTTACTTAGAAATATTACATATATTTTAGCAAAGTAGACGTGGTTATGGCACAGATTTCTCCCCACCTAGAACTAGACTAATAAAGTAATGATTAAAAAAAAAAAAACTTGATCAAGGACCCGGCTCGAGGATAGTGGCGGGAAATATCAGCCCGTCAAGTTTGGGCTCGGGCAGAGAATCTAAGCTCTACAATGCACACAAATGATCACCGTAACACATTCTTGTCTTGTTTCTTAAAAACTCTACAAAAAACACCCCTGTTGTCTTAATTTAGGAATGTAGAGAGAAATGGCTGCCATAGTTTGATATGGCATCCCACCCTTAAACTGTCAAATAACTTGCTGAAGGTATCATGTAATCACTGCAGTGCAATCAAAGGCAATATTTTAAAACCAATAGGCCCGGAGACTCAGACGTAACAAACTTAACTTCCCCAAGGACTTTACTGTTTATTCTATTACACAATCATGTTTACACAATTATTACACAATTTTAAAAATGAATTAAAGCGTTTTTTAAAAAGAGATCAAGTATCCAATCATAGATAGTTTGTGCTCAAATGCACATTTCTTTATGCAATGTCAGAATTAAGTAATGTTCTTGTAAATGTAAATGTATTCTTGTTTACTTTCTGTATGTACTGTTATGTGAAAAACCCATCTGGGGACGGACATTGCAAATTAGCCTTGACTATAAATGTTGTAGTGTGGTGCATGTTGATTGTTCCCACTGGTCCCTATCAAATAAATAAAAATAAATAAATAAATAAATGTTGAAGAACAGAGTAACAGACCACTGGTAACAATGGCGTAATGATCAACAACAAATTAAGTAATCATTACATCTATCTTGTGTGGTACATGTCACAATTACCATTTTTTTTTGGTGTCTGTATCATTATAATTTTACCTGCCTGTGTTGCATCTAATGGTAGTTTCATCAACCCTCTACAATGAGAGAAAATCCCACGCATATGTACAATAAAAAATGGGGTCTCATTCACTAATAACTGCATGGATTAGTTCTTATTTGTAACTTCTCACAAAAAATCTCTGCCTAATTCACAACACGTTTGTACGAACATGAATTGGTTCTTAACCTTGTTCTGATGTTAGTGAATTTGGAGTATTCCAAATGAGTCATTTGCATATAATACGCACAAACCATCTCCATATAAGGGCTTTCCACACACTTTCCTTTCGTCACTCTCGTCAAACTTGCCGCTGTTTGCAGACGCGCTTTCGCCTGATCCTCGAGCAATGCGAAGTGTGCCATTCTCCCCAGTTCTCACAATACACACCTTTTATACAGACCCAGATTACAGACCTCTCATTAGCAAGCTGTACATACGCGTTTATCTGCATTGTTCAGAGAAACGTTGCAGCTTTTCTTACTCTTTATCTGTATACGATTAAATGTATTTAAGATTAAATTAAATTTAATAATTTTAGTATATAATTCTATATATGGATTAGTACAATTAATGCAACAATTCAATGGAATTATAGTCATGTTAGGATGTGCTAACTTAACACGATTATAAGGCCATACAGAGTAAGTGCTTTTAGCGTACGTGTGGTTTCAGTTGTTTCTGAATAAATTATATGAAATTTTGGCTAAATAGTGATTTGTTCTTAAAATCATTCATTCTCACATTTCACGCACAAATTTGTGCATACGGATGCTTAGTGATTGAGACCCATTGTCTTTAAATCACCTGTGACTGTGTTAAATTAATTGTTTTGCCTCTAACTACGCACCGTCGCTTGGCTAAGAGCGCCCTCTGTCACTTTCTCTCACATGTGCATGTGAGAGAAAGAGAGAGGTTTACACATGCCACATAAGGAGAATCAACGCGCTAGAGGCTCAATTATAAGGACTGCACGATGGCCAAGAGTTGACAGAATGGTCACGGTCCTGATCAGGCCAGTGCTGCATCAACATGAAAATGTATCATTTGCACATTTTTAAGCCTTACCAATTTTAATCATTCAAGCGCAAGACGACGTCAAAGAACTCAATTCGGCACTCACGCACTGTGCGAGAAGTATTGTGTGCACACATCGGACTTGCGCACAGAAAGTCGCGTCTGACAGCATGTAAATACTGAATAGCGTTCTCTTTCACGTCTTGTGCTTGAATGGACAATTTCACACAAAAGGATTTCAAAATGCCCATCTTGGTATCCTTGTAAACAGTCGGTAATGTCTGAAGTGAATGTAAACCAGGGCCGGAATTTCGATTTGGAAAATAGGGGGGAAATCCCCCTTTAGGTCATTCTTATGGGGGGGATTTTTTAATTTGAGGGGGAAGTTTATTTTAGACAATTTTTAAAAAATAAGTTTAGCTAAATGTTTGCTCACTCATTGTATTTGTGTTTTTACAATGCTAGAGCCAAATGATTTCCGCGATGCGGAAATCGCGGAATTGGCAAATTAACGCGGAATCTACTGTTAATGCGAAATTTCGCGGAATTTTACATATTTGGAATGAATTTCTGTTTTTGTGTGGGAGAAGAACGTATGTCTGGGGAAAATGCAGACCGGGGAAGCAAATATGGGCGACACAACCTCTCCCGTCATTTCAGCTGCCTCTCCCCCTTCAACACAACGAAAGCATGGCGAAGCGGCGCTCCACGGCTCTGCTTTCGTCTGCGAAAAAGTTAAGGAAACTTGACGCGTCAGTACCGAGGCAAGCAGTTCCCATGTGACTGTTATGCAGTGTTTCCCACACATAGACTAACTCGTGGCGGTGTGCCACAGAATCAACACTTGCCGCCACATTTTGCGTTTCGTTATTCATTTTTAACGTTATTTAAAACGCGCAGCATATTCTTTCAGTTGCATTTCCTTTCCCTTCTCTCCCTCCGTCTCTGTCACTCACGCGTCTCTCTCACACACACACACAATGCGCGGGTGAGACCGAGTGTGTCCGAGAGCGCGCTCGACGGTGCGCGAGAGAGAGATGGAGTGTGACTTTTATTTAAACTTAAATTAATATAATGTATTTTACTGGATAGTTTAAAGCTCATAATCATTAATATTTTGTTGTTACCTGAAGGACTTCGAGTGCAGTGTTTGCATCATGCAGTAAATGTGATGTTTGTTACCTCAATAAATTTAAGGTCATTCCTGTTTTATGTGTGTACATTTAATCATTAACATTAAAAGCACACTCTTTTTACAACAGTAAAGGGTAAAAAAAAAAATGAATACCCAAATTAAAACGAAAAAAATTAATTTGCTAAAATTAAAACGGAAAAAAATGAATTTGGGAAAAAATAAAACGGAATTTGGAAAAAAATAAAAACGGATTTCATAGGGCCCTACAATGGGGTCATTTTTTTTAGTTTCCACAACAAAAGGAAGCTTAATTTCAATCTTTGAATTAAATTGAAAAAAGTAGCACAAATAAATACATGAAATAAAGAGAAAAGTTTAGGTCTAACACTAGTATTCAGAAATGCTAGAAACGGAAAAAAGTAATCAAATGTAAAATAACACGGAATAGTCTTTTAGTCCTGTATAATTTGAATACATAGGCTATTAATCCTGATTCCTTACAATTAATGCGATCTTTTGTTGTTTTATATACAATAATGACAGACACATTTTAGGCTACTCTCACTTTAAGAGCTAGTGCACGGATCCAACGTTCACATGTTGCGTGTAAAGCGCAGTCCGTGCCACTTTCTCTTCTTTTAAAAAGGGCTCCCTGTTACTAAGCAATCATGAGCCACGTTCTCCATCAAGACGAAGACGTTTCAGCAAAGGATGAACGCGCAAAAGACGTAACGTGAACGGCCCATACTGTTTTCATTATAGTGTCACATGCATTTTCTTTTTGTATTTTTTTTAAGACATAACCGATTGTGTTTGAGAGGATACTCCCCAAGACTGGAATTTAGACAATGTTGTGTGCTTTTAACTGTTAAAGCGCTATAATTCAAGAAAAATAGCTCAGTTTTGTTACTCACGAGCTGTTTGTTATGCGGGTTAAAATCGCTTGAATCTTTAAATAGGTAAGACTTAAAAAGACGCACAAATTATAAACAATAGTGACGATGCGATGGCCCGATTGTGCAAGTGACATTTCCATCAAATGTCCCGACTCCTGAAACGCAAGAGTCTAGAATCACCGCCTGCAGCTGCAGCGCGATTGGCTTGCCTTGTGTAACCTATTTTAAGAGACAGAGAAGACGCGGTATTGGCAGAATCACTCACGCTGTTTGTGAAATTGCGTCTCGCAGAAAGTTTTAAAGATCTTATAATCTGATAGGTTAAATTTACTCATAGGCCTACATGCTAGATTGAATGAATGTTTGCGGGAATTTCCCGCATTATAAACGCAAGACCTGCGGGAATGATTAAAATGATGCGCAATACCCGCAATCCCGCACCGAAATTCGAGCCCTGTAAACAGTCGAGAAAGACAACGCATGTGTAACAGTAGATTGGATACGTGCATTATGTCTAAAGTAACAGCAGTCAAAGACTCAAAAACAACAAAAAACAAAGACAAAATTTAAAAAAAATCTATCACTGCTCTTGACTGAATAACAATTGTAACTTTAACAAAGACTCATCTAGATTTCATTTATACAGTGAAGACTGCAGTGTTATTTTACATTTCAATACTTTATACAGATTACTTACAGAAATTGAATACTGCTAGATCTACCTGAAGAACTACTTGCTTGTAGTTTGATTATTGGTTCTTATTACAGACGGTCTTTAATAATGTTTGAAAATTATATTTTTTATTTACATAGAATTTGCTCATTTGCATTCCATGTAAAAAGCCTGGCGAGCAAAATAGAAAATTTACCAGCCAATGGCGACTCAAGCATCTGTGTGTCCGTAGAGGGTTGTTTATTTTATTTTTTTTTAAAAGGGGGAAAACTGTCTGAACAAGCTGTTGCTATTCAAGAACACTAATTGTATCTAAATATTCAGTGGTGTTAAATACGACTCTCTCTACAATTTTGCTTGCTTGGCAATACCACTGGGAGGAGAAACAAATGATTTTAATTACTTTACCCTTGTTAAAACTGACACAAGCTCAGCTCAAGTAAACTAAAAATGGTCCTGAAGCCTGCTGAGAGACAGTAACCTATAAAGCAGCAAGAGGAACGCTGCCATACAGGAGATACTGTCCTGTCCTTCAATGTGTCGAAAAAGAATAAATACTTTGACTTTTCATTTAGACTGTTCCCATTTATCCATTAGGAATTGATTGGATCATGAAAATGGTTTCGGAGGTGATTAGATTAGAGAGGGTTTGAAAAATAAGGTAAAAAGGAAATTTGTTTCAGAGATGGAGCAAGTCATCACATTCTAATGAAAGATAAACATTTTTTCTTTTAAATAATGCACTGATTAATCATTTAGTTTCCTTACACAAAACCAGGAACTGTATAAAGGAAATGGGGTCATTTCTGATTTCATGTTGACTTTAACTGGGTGCTCATTTTGAATATATTAAAAATGTTAATTACCTATAGTGTACACTGCTTTCCTTAGTCAGTGGGAAGACCATTAAAACACTCAGGCAGAACCATCCTTTCTTCACAGCAAGCTTGTTCATCTTCATACTGAACAACTTAAATTGTATCCACATACAACAAATCTAAATGCTACACATCTAAAGCACTTAAAACCAGAAATCTGAATAACGTAAAACTTACTCCCCTTCCCAAGCCATATATTCTGGATGTCAAGAAACTTAACTGCCAAACCAAGATTTTCAACTTCCTGTTTAACCCAATCTTCACCCCACCTGTACCACACTGGACTCATCTTGTCAGCATGAAGGTAACAGCAAGCTCTATGCGAACTTACCGGCCGTGTGCAAATGCCCCAACCAGCAGCCTAGGGCGACAAGAACATGGACAATAATGGGGGAAGGAAGGAGGGGGGAAGAGTGAAAACAAAAGTTGATTTTAGTCAAATGTGTTAGTCCATTAAAAGATGACAACGTAAAATCAGAGATAAATTAAATTACAACTGCAGACTAAGGTGGCGGCCATTTTGTTCAGTAATATAATCAAAACTGATGACAAATGTCATTATTTGATATGCAAGACATTTTAGAAACACTAAAATTGACTATAATATCATGAGAAAAAGGATGAGAAATACTGAATTAATAGGCTATACTTAATCACACTCTATATAACACCTATATGACTTTAGATGAGATTATAAAATGAGGCTCTAACCACATTCAGCTACACGGACAGGGATATAACACATTTTAACTTAATAAACTAAGCTTGTTTCATGCATTACTACCATAATTGTGCCTCTCCTACTCACTCAATTTAAAAAGGTACAAATTATGTTCACTAATTAAGCATTGTACAAACATCCCACAGATTAAGTATGCTGCTCTTCTATATATATGAGGATAATAGAGAATTGTGTTGTTGTTTAACGTCACATTCAAGTGTGCATCATTAATATAAACAGTAGGCTATTTATATCCATATCATTTAAAATAATATACACATACAATCCAAATTAACGTCTGTATAGAGATCGTGACGTATCAAAACGGTGTCTAGGTCGTCAGCTCGCGAGGTTTTTAAAGATAGCCGTTAACATTAAAATATGATGGATTTTGACGTAAGATATGTTTTTTTGTTGTTCAGACGAGCCTAAAGGCCTTCCTTCTCACAACGACACCACCATTAAAGCAACTTCAGCAAGCTAAGCAACGTCCACGACATTCAAACAACTAAACGTCAAATATACATCCCAAAACACAAACATTTACAGACCCGAGCATGAAAAGCGCTAATTTCGACCATAACGCCAAACAAATAACAAACAGCTCAAAACATGTCAAACATACCCTGTGCAGTGAGCACACTACTGAGACTTCTAACGTTACTTCCCTAAAGAGAGGGTGAACTGTTGTCGACGATTAGGAGTTGAATTCCTTCATATGACCATAAAAACAAAACAAACCCATCGCTAGATCCAATCAAGCGCAGTTTGCTAACTGGGAATTGTGCTGCTTTGTGTATTTGGACTGTTGACATGAAAATACGACATGATTATGAAGGCCGTTCTCAGCACAGGCCTGAGCCGATCCTTTTGTTTATTTTGCCCAGTCCATGAAACAAACTCCAATCAGCATAGACCAGCTTACGGTCCTTACACAACCAAACCACACACAAATTCACCTCATAAAAACATACACGAGTTTAGTAAGTTATAAATAAACAAAATACAGCATGATAAGTTGATTTTCGCACTCCCAAGGCCTTACACACCGGTCTCGCGTTTTGTGGCCCTGCATAGGCGCTTTTCCCAATTCAAAACATCTGCGCTGGTTCTATAAAAATGCTTGGACATTCAAAACTACGTTGCCACGGTTGTTGTAAGGCACCACAGCGAACAACACACGATGGGGAGATAATTTAGGTGTAGTTAACGAAGTCCAGGTGATAATCACGATCAGCTAATGCTAGCCCTCACGCTAGCCATGCTAAGTTAAATAAAACACTCAAAATCAACAGAGTATCTAGCCACTCACAAATTAGCAACATTTTTAAGACTGACAAACAGCGTGAAATAGTTTTACGCTTTGGATAAGAAAAAGGGCAAGGTTTTGTGTTAAGCTGTCTTTGGTGCTAACGTTAACTGTTAGCACGGCTAACCGATGCTGATCTGCTGAAGGGACGAAGCGTGACAAGCGATTATCAACAAATAACAGGCATTAATTACAACAGCACAAAAAAACATAGTATAATATGAACATGCAATACAATAGCAGTAAAAAGAGGAAGACTGTACCGTTGCTGTCAGTATTTGGCCTACATTTGGCAAAGCTAAAGAGCAAAGCCGGTCTCCTGTCGACGTGTATGCGGGCAAGATCAGGTCAAAGTGACTGAAGACGTAAACAAACTACCAGCACCAGCAAACTAGCGTTACACTAATCAACATCCAAATTAACACAACTGGATACAACAGACAAATCAACACTTGTGATACATCGAAACTTCCTCATTTAAATTACACGTTTTGTGACATTACTAACAAATAAAGGAGAAATGGAGAGAAACTTGAATTCATTTCTCGTTACCTTCTAGTTCGTGGGCCAGAATATTATTTATTTTAAAAGATCTCGAAACTGGTCCATCCCTTAAAAACTAACAAAATCACCAGAAAACGAGTCGTCATATACATTGTGCTACTCAGATGCAGATCATGTTTGTGGTTAACGTTATATTTGTCCTGAATATTTATTTCAAAGGGAATGTAGCGCTAAACGAGTCTCAATTCGCTCACGTTATCTCTCCAAACTTACTAAAAAAGAATCGAGTGGCTTATTGTCTATACCACCATACCAATGCCAAAAAGTGAATATATAACACTAATACATAAACAGAAACAAACAAGGGAAACGTGAAAAGGGCTCGAGGGATGACAACTGGAAACCATTTTTTCTTTCGTCTGGCTTTTCTCACTCATATTACACGGCTGCTGATTCACACGAAGGGCTCCAATGCGCATAGGACGTAAGACGATCCCCGGACATTGAAGTTAAATATATATATATGTATATGTGTATATTTTTGGTGTTATTGTAATTACCTATTTGTTCCAGTGTTGAAGTAGCTGTTAAACACAGTGCAGCAGCAGCAGCAGCTTTACCTTCATCAGCTGAGCGACCTGCGAACTGCCGCATCACATCCGCTTCCACAGCGCTCCGTACTTCCGCAACGCACTACTTCCAACACAAATTGACAACGATTATGACAGCAACCGGCGCGCCGAAGCCTTATCAACCACCACGACTACGAGAATAACGTTCATTGGAGCTACTACGAACGGGTTGTGTCACCATTAACCCGCGCTTTATGAGTGTATCACTAGTGCATCAGTAACGTACGTCAAGATTTCATAATATCAATCCGCCGGGTCGTGACCCCCCAACACCACCATCTTAAAAAACCGTTCACCCTTACAACGTTTTGTGTTAACTATTTTTAAAATGATTTTAGACGTATGTGTTTCTGTCAAGCCAGATGTGAATATATATTTTAAAAAAAACATTTCTCTAGAAAAAGTATCTATTTTTGTATACCAGTTGTCATGGTAACAATTCAGCGTCCAAATATGGCATCTCTGCTGGGTGAAATTCTGTTTGAAATTGCTGGACAAGGTCCACCTCCCACTAAAGACTTCTACCAATTTTGTATCACACAAAAAGAGGTATTTAACAGTAGCCTACACAAAATGATAATTCAACTGAGATTACGAAGGAACAATTATTTTAATGTGGTGGTAAATTTTTGCACTGTGTTACCTGAATTGCAAAAACAGCACATTGTCTGTCATGTCTGATAAGCAAAATTGATTATCCTGATATAGTCGGCATGAAACAGAAGTTGCAATTGCATTTTTTTTCCTCCTATTGTGATGTATATCGGAGCAAAATGGCTTCTCGAAAAAGAAAAATGTAGGGCGGGACTTGATTTTGTCCATGGGGAATTGATTGTGGTTTGATATTGGTCAATCTCATGTGAGTGACAGGTTGTCCTGCCCTCGTGCCAGTGGTGACGTCATCAGAGGAGAGATATCTCTGCAAGAGGGAGGAGAGATCATTGTGATTAAAGATTACGAGGGCACATGCATTTTGAAAACTAAAAATGTGCACGGATTAATCATTTATAATCATTATGTCAATATTCCATAAACATTTGAATGTAAATTCGTGACAGTCTTACTACATAACAACAACAAAAAAAAAACATAAATGTTTAGTCATATTAAGCGTTTCATAACTCTTTATTACCAACAGCTTATATGGAGGTGGTGGAAGATTTCAGTCCGAACTGAATTCAGAGGGACAGCACCTGGAGAGATAAAAATGTTCCACCATGACTTTTTGAATGATTCAAAGTTGCAGGGTAACGATCCAGTCTGAGTTTTATCCAGCTTTACATTTAAATGTGATCCGACTTGTAATCATTATTTTGTGAATGCTATTCCTGATTTTAGAGCAGTTAACTGTGGTGTTTGGCACCAGGATTCTGGAGTACACTTTGGCTTTGTGTCAAGGGCATTTTGACTACCTGGAACGCTTACCTGACCGGCTGCTCCTTAAAATCCTTTCCTACATGTCCATTCAGGAAATTGGCTGTCTCAGCCAAACCTCAAACAAGTTTAAGAAGGTTAGAACAATACTCTGTCCCATTCTCTGTTGTTGTTGTTTTTTTAAGCAAAATGAATAAAAAAATATTTTACATTGTAAAAATGTTGTGATTTATCTATATTTTGAATCTGTTTTATTATTACTGATTATTGCTAAAGAAAACATCACTATTACTATTGCTCATAACCCCTAACACTAAGTAGCCTATTAAAGGGATAGTTCACCCAAAAATGAAAATTCTGTCATTAATTACTCCCTCATGTCGTTCCAAACCCGTAAGACTTTAGTTTATCTATAGAACACAAATGAACTTCTGTCCCTCCATTGACAGCTACGCAACTGACACTTTTATGCTTCAAAAAGTTCATAAAGAGGTCATAAAACTAATCCATATGAATTGAGCGTTTTAGTCCAATTTTTCTGAAGAAACTGAAGAACAGATTTAATTTAGGCTTTTATTCACATATAAACATTGATCAGTGAACTTAAACAGAAGCTCAACTGAACCTGCTTGACATTAGAGAACAAACCTCGTTGGTTCTTGCAGAAGCTCAAACTTGCTGCGTAACACACGAGAATGAATCTCATTGGTTCTTGAGTAAGCTCAAACGTCCTGCGTAACACGAGAATGAACCTTATTGGTTCTTGAGGAAGCTCAAACATGCTGCGTAACACAGGAATTAATCTCATTGGTTCTTGCAGAAGCTCAAACGTGCTGCGTAACACGAGACTGAACCTCATTGGTTCTTGCAGAAGCTCAAACATGCTGCGTAACACACAAGAATTAATCTCATTGGTTCTTGAGCATAGATATAAACACTAGATGTCGCCTTGGCTACGGCAGGTCATTGGAACGAATGCGTCAATAGAGCCGCCATCTTGAAACAGGGGAGCCACTCATCAGTGTCAATGTAGGAAAAGGTCTAACGGAAATAACATCACCATAAATCGTCATGAATGCGATTTTCTAGTTGTTTTGGTTCGTTCCAACGGTCAGACATGTATTTATTATAGAGTCCAGAGAATGTTTTTTTTTTTTTTTTTTTCAAAATCTTGTGAAATGTAATCCCTTGCTGTCTGGTTTTTAGATTTTGTTCGTGTGAAGATCCATACGCAGCACAAAAGTCCGGCATCATCCATGAATTCAGCGTCACCTAGCTACTTCCTATGAGAAGACCCCTTTTCCAAGATGGCGGCGGTTTGACCTATGCTCAGAACCCCAAGGCGACATCTAGCGTTTATATCTATGGGTTCTTGAGGAAGCTCAAACGTGCTGTGTAACACATGAGAATGAATCTCATTGGTTCTTGAGGAAGCTCAAATCTGCTGCGTAACACACGGACACACATATTTTACCAGCAAACACACACATTGTACCCTCCTTCTCTCTACTTTCAGAGGCAGAAGTCTCTAAACTCCTCCTTTCCAATCGCCCTACCACCTGTCCGCTTGATCTGATCCCCACTAATCAACTTCAAGCCATTTTTTCCTCAGTTGTACCCACACTCACGCACATCATAAACACCTCTCTTCACACTGGTACCTTTCCCACAGCTTTTAAGCAGGGTCGGGTAACCCAACTGCTTAAGAAACCCAATCTAAATCCAGCACATCTAGAAAGTTACAGACCAGTATCTCTTCTTCCATTCGTCGCGAAAACACTTGAATGAGTTGTTTTCAACCAGATCTCCTCCTTTCTTACACAGAACAACCTCTTGGACAACAATCAGTCTGGTTTCAAAAGCGGACACTCAACTGAGACTGCCCTGCTCTCAGTAATTGAAGCTCTGAGACTGGCAAGACAAGCTTCCAAATCCTCAGTTCTCATCCTGCTGGATCTGTCTGCTGCCTTTGACACAGTTAACCACCAGATCCTCCTGTCAATCCTAAAGATGAAGGGCATCTCGGGAACTGCACTCCAATGGTTCAAGTCTTACCTCTCAGGTAGGTCCTTTAGGGTGTCGTGGAGAGGTGTGGCATCTAAGACCCAGCATCTAGCTACTGGGGTGCCTCAGGGCTCAGTGCTTGGACCACTCCTCTTCTCCATCTACATGACATCACTAGGATCTGTGATTCAGAAACATGGCTTTTCCTATCATTGCTACGCTGATGACGAACAACTCTACCTCTCATTCCAGCCTGACAATCTGACGGTAGCTGCTCGTATCACAGCCTGCCTAACAGACATTTCTGGCTGGATGAAGGACCACCACCTTCAACTAAACCTTGCGAAGACAGAGCTACTTGTGGTCCCGTCCAACCCAACACTTCATCACAACTTTTCCATTCAGCTAGGCTCGTCATCCATAACTCCATCAAAGTCAGCTAGGAACCTTAGCGTTGTAATTGATGATCAATTGAACTTCACAGACCACATTGCTAGAACTGCCCAGTCCTGCAGATTTGCCTTGCACAACATTAGGAGGATCAGGCCCTTCCTAACAGAGCATGCTACACAACTCCTTGTTCAAGCGCTTGTTCTATCCGGACTGGACTATTGTAATGCTCTCCTGGTTGGTCTTCCAGCTTGCTCTGTCAACCCTTTACAACTGATCCAGAATGCTGCAGTCAGAGTGGTCTTGATGAGCCAAAGAGAGCACAAGTCACTCCTCTCCTCACAAAATTGCACTGGTTGCCAGTTGCAACTCGCATTAAATTCAAGTCACTGACGTTTGCCTACAAAACAACCACTGACACTGCTCCCTCTTACCTAAACTCATTACTTCAGACTTATGTTCCATCCAGAAACTTGCGCTCTGCTAGCGAATGTCGTCTTGTGGTACCATCTCAAAGAGGCACAAAATCCCTTTCTCTGACCTTTACCATGACTGTCCCACATTGGTGGAATGATCTGCCTAACTCAACTAGAGCCAGTAGCCAAGAAACTGCTGAAGACGTATCTTTTTCGGCAGCACTTGATCCAGTAATTCTAACACTTTCTCTTCTATTCTACTATTTCAAAAAAAAATTTTTTAAAACTGTTAAATTAAACTTAGAGGGGTCATAGCACTTACGTATTGTTGTCCTACTGTTCTCATTTGTAAGTCGCTTTGGATAAAAGCGTCTGCTTAATGAATAAATGTAAATGTAAACACGAGAATTAATCTTATTGATTCTTGCGGAAGCTCAAACGTGCTGCGTAACACTCGAGAATGAATCTCATTGGTTCTTGAAGAAGCTCAAACGTGCGTAACATGAGAATGAATCTCATTGGTTCTTGCGGAAGCTCAAACGTGCGTAACATGAGAATGAATCTCATTGGTTCTTGCGGAAGCTCAAACGTGCGTAACATGAGAATGAATCTCATTGGTTCTTGCAGTAGCTCAAACGTGCTGCGTAACACTCGAGAATGAATCTCATTGGTTCTTGAAGAAGCTCAAACGTGCGTAACATGAGAATGAATCTCATTGGTTCTTGCGGAAGCTCAAACGTGCGTAACATGAGAATGAATCTCATTGGTTCTTGCGGTAGCTCAAACGTGCGTAACATGAGAATGAATCTAATTGGTTCTTGAGGAAGCTCAAACATACTGCGTAACACATGAGAATGAATCTCATTGGTTCTTGAGGAAGCTCAAACGTGCTGTGTAACACACGAGAATGAATCTTATTGGTTCTTGAGGAAGCTCAAACGTGCATAACATGAGAATTAACCTCTTTGGTTCTTGCTGAAGCTCAAATATACTGCGTAACACATGAGAATGAATCTTATTGGTTCTTGAGGAAGCTCAAACGTGCTGCGTAACACGAGAATGAATCTCATTGGTTCTTGCGGAAGCTCAAACTTGCTGCGTAACACGAGAATGAATCTCATTGGTTCTTGAGGAAGCTCAAATGTGCTGTGTAACACATGAGAATGAATCTAGTTGGTTCTTGAGGAAGCTCAAACGTGCTGCGTAACACGAGAATGAATCTTATTGGTTCTTGCGGAAGCTCAAACGTGCTGTGTAACACATGAGAATGAATCTTATTGGTTCTTGAGGAAGCTCAAACTCGTCGGTTTGTAACACACGAGAATGAATCTCATTGGTTCTTGAGGAAGCTCAAACGTGCTGCGTAACACGAGAATGAATCTTATTGGTTCTTGAGGAAGCTCAAACGTGCTGCGTAACACGAGAATGAATCTTATTGGTTCTTGCGGAAGCTCAAACGTGCTGCGTAACATGAGAATGAACCTCATTGGATCTTGCAGAAGCTCAAACGTGCTGCTTAACATGAGAATGAATCTCATTGGTTCTTGAGGAAGCTCAAACGTTCTGCGCAACACGAGAATTAACCTCATTGGTTCTCACACTTCAAGCAAACATGCTTAAGCTTCATATAGCACCACTGATGTGTGTGTTGATAGATTATATGTGAATAAAAGCCTAAATTCAAACTATTCATAAGCAATCGTTTCTCTTTAGAAATTTTTGACTAAAACGCTCAATTCATATGGATTAGTTTTACAATCTCTTCATGAACTTTTTGAAGCGTCAAAGTATCAGTTGCGTAGCTGTCAACTAATTTCATCCAAAAGATCTTAATTTGTGTGAAGATAAACAAAAGTATTACAGGTTTAGAACGACTTGAGGGTGAGTAATTAATGACCAAATATTTTTGGTGAACTAACCCTTTAAACTTTGTTCTTCAGAAATGATACAGAAGGGTGATAAGTGTTTTTATGTTAATGTACATGTGTGTCCAGATATGTAACTCAGAGGAGATCTGGAAGCAGACTGTGATGGCTCATTGTGATATGATAACTGAAGACATGGAAATGCTGGCGAAAGCCATGGGTTGGAAGAACATCTTCTTTAAGTTTTATTACAAACAAGATCATGGCAACATGGCCTGTCCTGCAAAAGAAGAAGAAAAAGCCAATACTGAATCTCCATGAGCTATTAAATACAACTCTCAATCAACAGGACAATTAAAACTATCTCAAAGTGTTCATTCATTTACTACTTCTGCCTTTTAATGCTTGCAGTTATTGATTAAAGACAAGTTTATGAAACATTCAAATTAAATCATATGCTGAATGCCAACATATTAAAGCTTTACTTTGAAATAATTCATGTATGCAATACATAATTATAATTTTATTAATTCGTGTAATTCGTTATTCGTCTTTTTGTTTAGAAAAACATGATCGAATAATTCACCCAGTGTAACAGCACGTCTCTGATTGACTGTTTGGCTCTTTTCATTAACTGCAGTGGGGAAAGTGACCAGCAGATGGCGCGCGTTTATAAAGTGAGTGAATGTGCAATATCAACGCACACTTTCACTGTAGAGATGGTCGTAATAAAGTATGCCTTATTAAACATAAATGGGGTTAGCTGTCACAATAGAAGCTTGTGTTTATCAACATTGATTTGAGAATAAATATATGTAATTTATATTTCACTTAAGTAAAAAAGAGGCCTTCCACAAAATATTTGTATTGAAATATATTATAGGTAATTTAATGGCTTTTCAGCACTGTGAAAACTATATGAAACACAAAGGCCTGGTTTCACAAACAGGGCTTAAATCAAGCCAGAATTTGGCCTTAGTTCAAATAGGGCATTATAAATGTGCCTTAATGACTGGTGTGCATCTTGAGAAAAAACAATGGCATTGACATATATAAGGATATGTCATTGCAAGTTGTTTTCAGTTAAAACTGCTAAAACATGCATTTTAGTCTGAGACTAGGTTTAAGCCTTGTCTGTGAAACCGTGTTTCCCCACATCTTTCTGCAGCTTGTATCAGTCGGCCAGTAAGTGGTGACACGTGACTGTCTTACTGAGTGATTCGTTGAACAATTCTCTTCAATGGCTTGATTCATTAACGAAACAGCACTCAGAGACGCAGCGGTTGATGTAAGTTACTTAATGTCTTATTTATTGAACTATGTATAAAAGTTATCATATTCACAGTCGTGCTGTAGTACTTAATATTTGCAGCACTGTGTTTAGAGCCAAATCTGCCATGTTGATTAAAGTTACCACTCATTCTCCTGTGATAAATTGCAACACATGACAGATTTGCCTTTTCAGGTACAATTTCTGGTAAAATCTTCATTATATAGCCTAGTCTACTCTGTCAATTATTTTTTTGTGATCATTTGTTTACCAAGTTATATCATAAAAAAATTATGGGGATTTATTAGAAGGACACACAACATTATTCTAATCTAAGACCGTTTTGGACTGAGTGTTTGAAACCACCATCATACAAAACTAAACTCATTAGGTAACTAGAGTCAAAACTAGTAAATTACATAAAACCCTTGTTTTGCTGGTTGTCTTTTTAGTAACATTTAATTTTACAGTGTCCTATAGTCACACATGTACTAACAACTAACCCTAAACCAAACCGTATTCCTAACCCTAACTCTATATTAAGAATATGTTGTGTTTTAATATTACTCAATACTTAAATGTATAATTAGACTGCAACAAGGACACCATAAAATAAATTGTTACCTAGCTTTGTTTGTATTTTTAACCCTCTGGTGCTGCTAGTGTGACGGTCAAAAATGACGGATTTTTAAAAAAACAATAATTTTATAGCAATTAAATTATGTACTAGCCTATATTTTAGCTCGATAATGTTTTTTTATTTAATATTTTGTAATTTTAGGGGATCTATGGTACTAATTTATTTTTATGGAATAGTTATGATTAATTTATTACCTGTTAATCACTTTTTGAGCATAGATCTGAAAATGAAATTTCCAACTTAAACTTTCTTAAATCTCTTTTTATAGACACATGGTATACTTGTAGTCAATAGTGAATAATACAATTTATGTAGATGAATGACTCAGCCAATGTGATCTACAGTAAGTTTTTATTATTTTTCCAAAAGGTAACAAAGTATGGGGGGGAAATTGGAGTGTTGGGGGAGTTATATATTTCACTGCTTTTGCATTCTCACAAACATTATGTGTTTCCTCTGAGAAACCTTGTCAACAACCTTGAAACAACAAAAAATATGTGATAAACATAAAATGAAGTAAGAATAAAAACTATTTCAGTGCTTTTGTGACCAAGTCCAAAGTATTTCAGCGGAACCCAATTTTTTGCAAAAGCTATGAAATGTAATTTTTCCTTCTATCTCATATTTTTTTCCATCACCATGTCCCCCGATTGGAATTTAGACATTTAGTGCATACATTTAAAAGATTATTAAATAATGTCATAGTCCTGGGGTAGTTGCCACACTTTCTACACCAATTAATATTTCTGAAGGTTTTTACCATGTAATTACCAGGGGGAAAAACAATTTAACAAATATTATTCCACAGCTCTGTGGAATACTTGATTCTGATTGGTCAATAGTAGGGGTGTAACGATATTCGAACCTAACCGAAGAACCGCGATACAGAACCCACGATTCGAACCGCGATTTTTCATGCCGTACCGAACACGCCCCGCCCCGCCCCCTGCTACCCCGGCCCCGCCAAGCCCGCTTCATTGGACCTGGAATGTTTACACAACTAATTCAGTTTTGTAGCCTAAACACCATTAACACCAAATAGCAAGCTCCGTGTTTTGTTACTTTCGATAATAAGCAAGCTGTAATCTTTCAAATTCTGTCTATTTGATCACAAAAATCTAACAATAAATGGCGTTTTGGCGCTCTTTGATGTGGCGTGACAGATCGCTGTATGCCTACTAAGCTCCTCATTTCAAGTGACAGCGCGGAGCGCGAGTAAACGCGACCATCTCTTCCTCAGTTAAAGAATAAACATGAATGGACACCTGAAGGTATGTTGAAAAATTCAGTATACTTACTGAAAGGCATCATAACTCGTGTAATCACTCAATCAGTGTTTCAGCAGCGTAAAGACGTCAATAAAACTGCATAGTTTGTCACTCGCATTATATTTACCTCAGCAGGCAAGCGATTCAGTGTCCACAACTTGTTGGTTCCTAGAGAAATTAACTCTTGCACTAAATAAATGCACTATATTATCCTATATATTATATTTTATTTAACCTGTTAATTATATCTTGATTATTTAATGTACGTTTAAAATATCTTTCATGAAAATGACAGCAACTGTGTAAATTATTATATTTCAATAAAAAATTTGAGTAAAGTTATTGCCTTATAACTTAACTGCCTTATGTTCAGTTTACATTTTTTCATACAATGTGTTGGGTGTTGATTATTATATCTAAAAAATAAATTGCATCTGAATTTAGGCTGTGTTGTTAACCTTTAAAGGGTAACTAAACACTAAAACAACTTTTTTAAGTTAATGATGATCTGTTAGAATGGAGCTTCATAAATGCTGTTCATTGATTCCAGGAAATTTTTTGACATTTGGGTTTAAAGTGTTTTAATTCTACAATATATGGTATAAAAACGTCTGAGTGCTGCCCTCTTCAGGTTGAACGTTGGCTACTGCAGTTGTATTTTCCTATTGGATGTTTGCGGTTGTTCGTGACACAGCGGTTGTTGCTGACGTAGGCAGGTTCCATACAAAGAGATGCATCTCAGGTGTACGCCCCCCTCCGCTGGGCTCTGCCCATTTTTCCAGCATTTTTCAAATATTGCCAGTGGGTGGAGTCAGGCTCTGACCAGGGTTTTAGTTACCCTTTAATGTTATAGTAATGTGCGGCTCGGGCTCCCTATATAGTTTACAGCATTAGCAGATTTTTAATCCTTGCAAAACGTTTAATTGTAATTGAATTAATTTAAAGACAAAGACACCATTTTTTCATTAAACCACTGTTTGAACTTTTTTTAGCTTTCTAAACCGAACGAACCGTCAGTTTTGTGTATCGTTACACCCCTAGTCAATAGCGCCATCCAGCGGTATGTTATTCCCTAACAACTACTCAAAACACATAACGCAGGCTCATCTGGGTTACTGAAGTCAGCAGCGCTAGGAACGGGGTTTCTTCATGGAAGTTTTGCGTTCGGTGAGCTAATAAAGTATTACAACTCAGTCGAATCAATATTTAGTATACAGTTATTTAATTATGCCATCCACGACCCAGTATTGTGGACTCGCTCTCTGTTGTTTCATACAAATGTAGCTGCTGCAATATATCTTAGGATTTCGCCACATAAATAATTATGGGAATGTGTAATAAGTGGTATTACTGTATACCGTATCTCTTAAAGGGATAGTTCACCCAAAAAGGAAAATTCTGTCAGTAATTACTCACCTTCGGAACACGAATTAAGACATTTTTGATGAAATCTGAGAGCTGGATCCCTCCTCCATAGGCTTCTAAGGGATTGAAACTTGCAGGCCCTGAAAAGTTATTAAAGACATCTTTAAAATAGTCCAAGTGACTACAGTGGCTCAGTTTTAAGTTTATCAAGCGACGAAAATACTTTTTGTGCGCAAAAATAACGACTTTATTTCAACTATTTATTTCCTTCTCTGTGGGCCTCGAGTGAGTTCACGTAGTTTAACAACGTAAGCTTCTGTGTTATACGTCACACGTAGGCTCATATTGGCCGACGCTGGTCATGTGTGTGATGCGTGTGACGTACAACACAGACGCGCTACGCTATTACACTACGTGAACTCACTCGAGATAATAGTTTCAATAGTTGAAATAAAATCGTTATTTTTGTTGTTTTTTGCGCACAAAAAGTATTTTCGTCGCTTGATAAACTTAAAACTGAGCCACTGTAGTCACTTGGACTATTTTAACGACGTCTTTAATAACTTTTCGGGGCCTGCAAGTTTCAATCCCTTAAAAGCCTATGGAGGAGTGATCCAGCTCTCAGATTTAATCAAAAATATCTTCATTTGTGTTCCAAAGATGAACGAAAGTCTTACGGGGTTGGAAGATGTAGGTAATTAATTACTGACAGATTTTTCATTTTTGGGTGAACTATCCCTTTATATGTCCGTCTAGTTTGAACTCGCCGCGCTGCAACTGCTTTCTCCACGGAAGCTTTGCATTTAAAAGTTTAATAAAATATTTCAACTCAGATCAACATTTCGTGTCTAATTATTTACTTATGTGGCAAGTAGCCGTGACTTGAAGGCAAGTCTTGAAGCTGACTTCTGCTGATGAAATTGCAAACTAGCCTATCTTCAGTAAAACCTTTCTTTAATTTATTATAATTCTGACTCTTGTCTTAATGAATCATTCATTTCTGGTTCTGGGTCTTTAACTGTAAATCCCCTTGCAGCTAACGGAGTTTAATTACCTCTGCTTCGGGTCGGGGTCCTCATCACCCGGTCGGGGGGTTATTTTGACGGAACATGGATGTACATTATCCCTTACTTGACCCTATAATGGGTCGTATTGTCACACTACTGTATATAGGGTAAGTTGTCACAACAGAACATGCTGATTGCCTCTGATTTGAGAAGAATGACCTAGTTTTCATGCAATTGGGTTTTTGAATCTGACATAGCGCCTGTGTTACAACTAGGTCTGATCTCTCCTAGCTAACTGACAAATACAGAGTCAACCATCTATAAAGAACCCTCAGGGAGAAACAGGAGAAATTTTATGTCAAATAAGAAAACTACATTTTTACATATTCTAAATTAAGCGTAAGTGGTTCTGCCTGTGCAAAACCTAATATTAAAGTTGCAACTTTTAGTATTGTGACGTATTGTGTGACAACTTCAGGTCAAATTTAAGAAAGGGACAGGGACTAATTTTGGACTAAATGATTAGACAAGTTTGGTCATCAGAAAAGAGAAGTTTCATTACAAGCTCGAATTATAATTTTCTTTTTTTTTTAATGTATACATCACAATAGGGAAGAAAAGACTATTGCAACTTCCATTTCATGCCTCCTTTAAGATGCCTTTATAACCTTTTTGGATCTTCTAAGTTTTGATTACCTTGACTTTTAATGGAGGGACAGAAACTAATTAAAAATATCTACATTTGTGGTTCAAAGATTAACCAAAGTCCTTTGGGTTTGGTTATATAAATGGTGACAGATTTTCATTTTTGGATGAACTATCACTGTAAAGTTAAATATTTGTCTAAATAATTTTTACAATAGTAATAGTGATACTTGCCTTAGCAAACACCACACAAAACAGAATACTAAATGATGGTAACATAATTAAAGTAGTCTTTTGTGTTCGTCCTGTCAAAATGATAAATAGTATCCACTATCCAGAGCTTGTAACCGTTTCAAAACCGTTTGAGAGGAAGTCTAGCTTTCCCTCTTTTTCTTTCCGTTGCTTCTCCCTTCCTTTTCCAACCCCTCCCTCTCATCTCTCTCTCTCTCTCTCTAGGGCCAGGACAGCAGCTTGATGACGCAGCATTGAGAGAGGCCTGTGGAACGATTGCTGGGCTGAGAGAATAACAGAGAGGCGCTGCTTTGGCCGGCCTTGACTCTCAAACACACACACACACCACACACACACACACACACACACACACACACACACAACGGCACAAAGGAAGTACTGGTGAGAGAGAAACCAGCTGATCTGGCCCTGAGGAGAAACTCTGTTGCCGAGTCTCTATCCGTCGCTCTCCTCACAACCATGGCAGAACAAACTGATCTCACCCTGGGCCAGACTGTTTACATCTACAGCTTCTCAAATATGGAAGAGGAGGAGGAATAGATCAGGTATATATCAGCCCCGCTCACTCAGAACTCTCTTTCGCTGTCTTACTCACTCTACTAACACACAGAGAGATTGTCCATTAATGCTGACTAAAAAGAGGCATTAAAATGTGCACTGTACTTTCCACTTTGGGCCAGACGATCGAGTGTCCACGAGCGAGATGAGTGTGCGTTTGTGTGTGCAAGCTTGTTTTGAGCATATACTGTGGGAATCCATCCAGACAGTCGTTTGAGTGCGTTTCTCTTGATTGCGTTCCAAAAAAAGGCGGGCCTTACTGTAATAGTGACATAATGATATTGTAAACGGCATACAACTAAATATCTAAATATGTTCCTGCACTATAACATGATTATATATATAACTGTGGAATTTTTTAATTGTGACAAGATGAAATATTGTCAAATAATAATAAAAAACATGCATACTAAAATTTACAGGACTGGGGATTCTGCATGATGACCACCAGGGGGCACAACACTATAGTTCCTCGCACAGACACACATTTAACCATACCAACAGGGACCAGAGGAAAGACGATCTCGATTATGAGGAGCGGAATGAACAAACGTCAGGTTGGTAAAGGGATTTTAATCTTACTGCGTCATTTAAAGAGTTATAATTTAATGAGTCACTTGATAGCAGGAAATGTAGAACTGTAACCTGCCCTCTTGTTTTTGTTCAAGCAAGACAACAAAATTATTGTGGTTATACGTATGTGATGTTCATGTTTGGTTTTCACGTGTCTGTCTTTGATGTATTCACTTTTGAGTTGAATACCTCACTGCTACAATTTTGTTTCATGAGCGGCAAAGTTTCCATCTATAATTCATTACGAAACACAATAACCCACATATTGACCTAGGCCTCATCTTGATCGTCAGAGCGATTTGTATTAGTGTTCTGTTTGTTTTCTTTCGCTTTTTTATGCTATACTTCAGGTCATTTTGGCCTTGAGTGGAAGATTGATGCAATGAGCTCACTTTGGACCGTGGTTTTACATAGCATAGAGTAGGCCTCACTTTGACAGGCCTCAGATATATTAGCATCTTTGTCACTTTCAGGGCTACGGCCTGCTAGACGTATTATATTGTGACAAAGAACAAAAGTACTTCAGCTATGCAGCACTTGTCTGCTAACGGTTCACTGCTTACTTGTTATGACTCAGTTTTTACACCTCGGGGTTATTTAGAAGCAGTATCGCATTGCAGAAGAATTCATTGCGACCTTTTTTTTTCCAGAGGGAAATCACTTGTACAATGTAATAGTCTCAAACTTTCAGGTTTTGTTAAGGGTTAGGACAATAGTGGCTGAAAAATGTAGATTCAGTATAGATACAGTTTTAATCCCATTTTCAACCCCATTGCAAATCAGGTTTATTGGCAACATTTACAATGATGACAAATGACTTTCAGCTGTTTGCAATGAACAAATCAAACAAAAGTAATTGAAATAGCTCAACACAAGAAATGTTTCTAGTGGTTTCCCCAAATTCAACTGAAAATGCTACTTTTAATGACTTCTGCTGTCTCAGAATTATTCAACCCCCTGAATAGAATCCCTCACAACAGCAAAAATATGCAAAACAGGTGTTGTCTCAAGCACACCTGATGCAACTAATCAAGGGCTTCATTAGTTGCACCATGTGTGCTTGAGCTAGAACACCTAAAATATGTGAACTGGCTAGGTTTGTTGAGTGTCACGTTTCACTGAATGTTAGAAATATGGCTAAGTCAAAAGAATGGTCCAAAAAGTTAAGAGAAGATATCATCACCCTTCACAAACAAGGAACAGGATACAAAAAACAGCAAAGGCACTAAATGTTCCTAGAGACACCGTTGGAAGCATAGTTTGTATGTTCAAAGTTAGAGGAACAGTGGTTACACTACCTGGACGAAAAAAAAAAGAAAAAAAAAGGAAGCCATCAATGGCTGCAATCAGATTTCTGAGAAGACAGGTTCAGAAAAAACCTCAAGTGTCTGCAAAAGACCTGCTGCAAGACTTGGTGGCAACAGGCACTGAGCTTTCAGCTTGCACGGAAAGGTGTGTAATAAACGCATGCCAGAACTCCAAGACGTACAAAAACACAAGAAAAGTCGGCTCCAATTTGCTCAAAATCATATAAATAAGCTAAGAAGTTTTGGAATACCGTTCTGTGGAGCGATGAAACTGTTCATGAGATGAAACAAAACTGGTTCTGTATGTCTGGAGGAAGAAGAATGAAGCATATGCTGAAAAGAACACTCTGTGCACAGTTAAGCATGTTGGGGGCTCGGTGATGCTCTGGGGCTGCTTTGCATCCTCTGCCACTGGACACCTCCAGTGTGTCGAAGGCCAGATGGATTCATTGAAGTATCAGGAAATCCTTGGAGAAAACATCATGCCGTCAGCGAGGAAGCTGAAGCTTGGGCGTCATTGAACCTTCCAACAGGACAATGATCCCAAGCATACCTCAAATTCCAACAAGGCTTGGTTGCAGTAGAAATCCTTGAAGATTCTGCAGTGGTTATCAGTCACCCCATAGAAAATCTCTGGTGGGATTTGAAGGCGGCGGTTGGTTGCAGCACGCAAACCCAGGAATATTACTCAACTGGAGGTCATTGTTCATGAGAAGTGGGCTAAGATTTCTTAGAAACGCTGCCAGAAGCTGGTGTCTGGTTATATATCTCGTTTGCAGCAGGTCATAACAGCAAAAGGGTGTTCTACTAAGTACCAAAGATGCTTGGCATGATGGGGTTGAATAATTTTGACACTGCAGACAGAGGTCATTAAACGTTGCATTTTCAGTTGAATTTTGGGAAACCACTTGGAACATTTGTTGAATTGAGATATTTCAATTATTTTGATTTGCTCATTGGAAACAGCTGGAAGTCTCTAAATTTTGCCAATAAATTTGCAATGGGGGTTGAATCATTTCAATTACAACTGTAATTCAATTATCTTGTTGTCGAAGTTGATAAATATCCATGACTTGTCCAAATCACAATTTTCTTTTAATTATAAGCATTTTCCAGGACTGTGGGAACACTGATATCATGTATGAAATTTGTTTAGACATATTACGGCAATTATTCCTAATTATGTATAAGCAGACAGTGAGAGGTTGTGGGCTGCATGGAGAGATCAATGATCAGTCTAGCTTCTGATTCTTATTTCACCATCAGTGGTTCACTTATAAAACAACCTAAGAGCTGAACACAGACCAGGCCTCTAGTGAATGCAGCCTTTGTTACAGAAGCTTGTCTTCCTGGCACCCAGGTAATCAGCACTCAGCCTTGTTTCCAGAAATAACCGCTGGTATCTGGGCATTAGGTTCACATGATGCACTGCGAGCTGAAGGAGGCGGTCTTCCGCAAGCTTTAAAGAGACACTTCACCGACTTTAAAAGAAGGTCTGGTACATTTAACTCAGATGTAAGCAAGAGCTTATTTGATGAAAACTAAATAAATATAGCATACATATAGTGGAATAACCCATTCTTCATTATGCCATCTACAGATGCCACCCACTTCTGGGAAAATCAGGGATTTTTGTTCTCATTTAAATGTGGAAATAGTTTTAGGATCTTTAGAAATTTAACCCTAAGAAAAATTTAATTCTACCATATTTTAGATCACCAATTAAAGTAAGTTTCATCAGGTTTTGGTTCAGCTGAAGTGCTGCTGTCATTACAGCAAAAGAGGGACAAATAAATACTAAGACATAAGAAACATCTTTTTCAATTCAACTTACACTTTACACAAAATAGAAGCTTTTTCACCAGTAGTTTCAGAGCTCAGATTACAAGGAATTGTATTTCTGTACTATGTCCATTATAATTGAATTATGGACATTCAATAGTTACAGTGTTTATAATCTCCTGTTTAATAGTGTTTGGGAATATTTAAAATTATGTTTGATGACTGTAGAATATACACAGTGCATTCAATATTTTTTGTTTAAAAAAAAGATATTAGAGTAAATGTATTAGTGTGATTAAAATATGTTGGAAAATAAGGAGAAGCTTTAGAGAAAATACATTTTGTAAGAAAAAAAAGCATAAAAAATGAAATGACCATAAGTATTCAAAGGATTCGTGTGCAGTATTTATTTGCAGTCCTCACCCTGAATAAAGACGTACCCGGTTTGGGCAATAAAATGTAATAACCTGCAGATGGAATTTGAAGTTGCTCCTCCTATTTTTCCCTGTCCATTTTCTCCCATTCTCTCCCTCCCGTCTCCTCCCTCTCTCACGTTCTCTGCAGAACAGCCGCATCCCTTTGCATCAATCAGCAGCCATGTTGAAGGTGATCCCACAGTCCCCACCACCTTTCCACTTCCTCCCGAGCTCTCGTTCTCTCTTCAGCGCTCTTGCCCACTCACTCACTCACTCACTGACTCTCTGTCCACGGCGGTTTTTCAACCTTTCGCTGATACCCCTGTCTAGTCGTCCACCATGTTCCTTCTTCCTGTCCTTGTCTCAAATCACCATTTCTGCTTACTCACGCGCTCTCTCATCCTCTCTTTCTCCGCGGCTGCTCGCCCTCCTTCTGTTTGATTTCAGAAATGAACGTTCGAGAAGCAGACTGTGCCGTCTCTCTCTCTTGCTCGTTCTCTTTCTTTCACACCCACCCACCACCTCCACAAAGATGCACATATAAAAATGTTGCAGCAGTTATAGCGGAACAGCTTCGCCACAACAGCAAACAGCTACGTTCAGATGTGCAGAAACACATTCTGGACCAGAGAAAAGCATGTTTCATAAGGTGGGCGAGGGACAGGCAGAGAACACAAACACGTGTGTGCCTGTGCATCTAAATTCATCGCTGTTCATGATCTTTTTTTGGAGGGGTGGGGGCAGCGGGGCTCATCTAAAATAGCACCAGCCAGACCGCCGTTATTTATTCTACGTGATGGAAAATGTCAGACTCTGCCTCGCGCCAGGTGCCATTTTTGTTTTGACACCAGTGGTTGCATTGTTGCATCCACCTCAAATGCACGACATGCGAGCGCTTCTCACACATTAACGTGTGCTGATCCGTTTTTTCCGCGCCCTCTCGTTCCGGCTGCCCTTTTGCAGTGGTTAATGTAGTTGCAGTCCTTGCTAGCACGCCGCATCTCTTATCCGCCGCTAATAATGCACAGACAGCATTGGAGCTGCCCTGCCCGACTATTTATAAACTCCACAGTGGGCTAATAGACCCTAGTGGCCAGCTAGCGAGCGTACGGAAGGAACGAGACCTATAGCAGGGTGCAGTGGAGCAGACTGATGCCCCCTGCCACCTCTGGACTGGGCGTCTCATGCAGAGAGGGTACTGGGACTAGGGTGTACGAAAGAGAGAGAGTGTGAGAGAGAGAGAGAGAGAGAGAGAGAGAGAGAGCAGGATAGACTTATAGGAGAGACTGCGATCGCAGCAGAGAGCAGCAAGTGACGAGTTGAATCAAAAAAAAAAAAAGCTGTAACACTTTCGCCCTGCAAACGAAACATCTTTTTCCAGCCATCAGTGGATCGCAGGAACTGTAGAGGAAGGGGTGAGCGATGTTTTCCGCTCTCCATCCACTGAAGCGCTTTCTCTGATTAACTGAAATAAAGGTACGTTCAGCATGCTTTTCCCTCCAGTTTCAAACAGACATAGTCGACTTTCTTACAGTGCAGCGCATGAAGACTTGTGTGGTTTTATCTGTAAGAATGAAAGCTAATGTTTTCGCTCTTTATTTGACTGGACATTTCATACTCATAGGCAAATGTTTCTCTTATTTTGTACAGAACGGTTTGAGGGAAGGTGGGGGATTTTTATTTTTCCGCCATTTCGCTTATCCGGTATGGTAAGTCACGTTAAGGGTGTGGCAGGTGATACATCCACGGACAACAAATGCATTTTACGCCTAAAAAATGCCTGAATGTTGAAGAAACCTTTAACGGCCAAAGCAACAAATAGCAAGCATAAATGTTTTGTTGTTTAATGTAAAAGGGCCCTTCAACTCAAATTCGCATTGGCATCCAGCTCTTCGAGTCTAGGGGATGTGATTTTGACTGCGTACTAGTTTCACACACCAATGCAGATAATGGTGATCCCAGGCCATTGTCCGCAGCTAAATGCTACCGGGGCTTCCCAACATGGCGCTGTCTGTAAGAATGAACCGTTTTTCTCTGGACAGAAAACACAACTGCCTGCTCAGCCGCCATTCATACAAATCCCAATAAGTGCTGCGCCACAGCATGTTGCCGTGACAACGGAGGCCTGTCAGAAAGGGAGCAGGCGGATGTTTTCCCAGCGATTAAGAGAGGTCTGTCTCTCCCTCTCAGCGCAATCACAAACAGTCCAGATTAAAATAGATCTTCAGCAGCAGCATAGCAATAAAATTTGGCATGATGTTACATCCAGACTGTGTTGTTTAATGCAGAGTAAAGGTACAGGCTGAGTAATACTGCTGTGTCATGTTTTTGATGATCTGAGGCAGATATGTCTTCTTTGTGGTTCTGTTGTTTCCTTTCTCTTTATGAGTAACGCATAATGCATCAGGGGGACCACAGAACAGCCTGAGGAAATTATCTTCTAAACTAGTTTGTCTTTTCAGAAACTGAGCACTGACCATATAAGGCTTTGCTTGTCAATCATTTTAATATGTGATATTAATGTCTCAGAAGTTCCATAATCCAAAATTGTTAGTCCAAACAAGATCGACCTCTACAGTCTAATAGAACATTTACAGGCAGCCATTTTACTTTATACCAAGATGCTATTTGTCGTGGTTTCAAAATGGCTGCTCTGTTGAAAGAAAAAACCTATAAAACAGAGGCACGCAAAACTTTTCCTTCTCGCAAGAATCATGTACATTACTGAAAAAATAGCGCATGCACATTGCAGAGCATCTAGTCCATGTACGTACTCGAACATTGTCAGTTTACTACAAGTGCTCCAATGAAACGAATCTACTAACAATGGCAAAGCGTAATCTTTTTTTACTTTATGGGGAACATACAGAAAATACAAAGTTAGCAATGACTGTCATCTGTGCAAGTGTCTAAAAAGCAATTCTGCAATTTGGCAAATAAAAAGGTCAATTGACGCCCAAGTGTTTCATTTCAGGCTCCCACACAAGTAAAGGCCTAAAAACTACATTGCAGTCATTCATTTAAAGAACAATGTGATTTGGACATTCCATCACCGTCACACAGACAAAACTAGGGCCTCATACACAAAAGGAGCAAGAGAGGAGAAAACAGTGCAAATAAGAGACAAAAGACATAATCCATATGAGAAACTGTATTCACTTTGAGCTTTGTGCCTCCAAACAATATGTAGTACATTGGCCATGAATGTTGTTGCACCTGACATATTTCCACTTTGCAGTGACAGGTCACTTTACCTCGTGGGGAGCAGTCGAACTGGAAATAGATAGTAGTGAGAAGCAGAAATAGGTGAGTTTGCTAGGATGGATATTCAAAAGCTTTTGTGCTTCTCTACCAGCGGGGAGATGGAGAATTTTGACCTTTGTTCATTTCCTCATTGTGCCGCTATGTAGTTTAGCCAACTAATGAGTCAGACGAGAATGAACGAATGACCCTCCTTCGGTTGTTGACAGAAAATGAAGGACAAAAAAAAGAAAGAAAATATTTTTTTTCAGACACATACACATTACTTTTTTGCAGAGCTATGCCCCCCTCTGGCAACAAGCGAAACTGCAACCAGAGGTGTGCTTTCTTTGTCTTACGTGGAGTTTGCATTGGGGTTTGGAATGGACTACAAGCCGGTCTCTTTGAATCCAATTTCTACTTTTGTCGCTCGAGTTGTCTTCGCTGATACAGAGAATGGCGGCGAATACACAAACCTGCCAGACATAGCCAGGTGAGCGTGAACGCGCATGACGTCACGCCCAGTCTCAAATTTCGTCCCGAATCCCTCTTAGTTATTTTACTGTACAGGATTATAGAGGCAATCGCAGTGATCAGAGAAGGGCTCATTCAGCCCATCAGGCAATTGTTTATGCATGTATGGGTTAGAAAAATTTGTATTTTTAACATGAAATGTTGCTCAATGCACCTTTTAATGCTTGTATTTATGTTGAATAATTTTCAAATCTCATATTTATATATTATTTATGTACACTATAACACGCTGTTTAGCTGTGCTTGTGTTGTGTCGCATACATCTATATCTGCCAGGGCTGGCTGATCTCTATAGATTGCATTTTAATGCAGTATTTGCCACCTTTTCCCTGTTAGCCTACATCTGGTTGCAGCTGCCCCTTTTTCACTTTATTTCATCTTCCCACTCTCTCTGCCAGCTGGCATATAAATAAGTAAATAATTAATTAAATAAAATACATTTTCTCATTATATTTTACAATAATATAATGGCTTTTCCTGAAATATTATGAAAATTGAAGTTTAAATAAAAACTCCAAGGTACTGCTTATAAATCATTATGTACAAACACTGTCAATACAAGACACATCTGTTATTATTCTTAGGGATATTGTGTTGTTTTTTAATGTCTTGTTTTTGCTTGTCCATGACTTCTATTTTGAAGTAATCTTGTTCTTGCGAGTCTTTAGTCTCTGTCAAATGTATCCCTGCCATGACCTAATTGTGTTCAGCTGTGTTTTGCTCCCTCATTAGTTCTTGTGTGTTCTGTATATTGCTCCTGTGTTTGCCTGGTCTGCTGTTGCCTTCAAGTGCACTTGGTAAGATCTTGTGTCAGAGTAAAGAAATCATAATTATGGCATGTTATGTATTCAAGTCCACAGACATAGCCAAAAAGTACAAGATGTTATTATAGGTAGAAGTTTTTGTAGGTATATTTTTTTCAGGTATATTTATTTCAAAATATAATAGCTCGAAGCTATCTTGTGTGACAGAGGTGCAATAGTAAAACAGCTATTATAGTGCTTTATACACAACCTACATCCAGGATATAACTTAAAACTATGATTAATTTAGGCCTATATCCAGAATTATTTATCTGTATTCCAGCGCTTTTTTTTTTTTTTAAATCAAAACAGGTCATGATGTTATACAATTGTTTTTGGATTTTTGTTTTCTGTATTCTTTGCTTTAAAGGGATACTCCACCCCAAAATGAAAATGGTCAAACTTTACTCATCCTCGTGTTGTTCAAAATCTTAAATTCATCTGTAGAACATAAAAGAAGATATTTTTGAGAAATTTGAGGAGTGTTTTTTTTTTCATCCATACACTGGAAGTCAATGGTCTCCAATGTTGTTTGGTTCTTAACGCTTTCATCTTCTTTTGTGTTCAGCAGAAGAAAAAGTCGTACAGGTTTGCAACAGGTTTGGGTAAATGAAGACAATATTTACATTTATGTGAAGAGTATCGGAAAGAGCAATCTGTTCAGGAACATACAGAAACTTAAAGGTGAAATAACACTAATAAACAATCACAATATAAGCCTTTAGGTTCTGGCCTATCAGGTGGCAAAAGTCTTCTCATTACAGCAGTAAGGGCAGAGTTAAGCCTCCCCATGGCTAAAGCAACCTTATCTGTTTGACTTATTAATAAAAATGTGGTCACATAGATGAATGCTCTATGAAGGTTAAGCAGTGTCAGCATAAACTTTAATAATCATGAGTTAGGCCAGGTAAACGTATCCCCTAGTGCCCCTGGGATATTTTTCATTGAGAGAACCATGCGTGGCAATATGTCACCAAAAAGCCATTGTCAATAGAAGCACAGCAGACATGCCAATGACAAACAGTCCATTAGTTTCATTTAGCTTCACCTGTTCCCGTGCCTCCTAATGCTTGGAGTTCTGGGTTACAGTTTATGCTTCCCATTTGTATAATGCGGCCCTGCCAGCAATTCATTAACTATACCTTGATTTTGAGTAATATATTTTGCTTTGTGGAAGTGCCATTTAGAGGACAGCACATTCCCAGCCATGGATTCTTGCTCACTTCTTCCAGTAGATAATGGGATCATAGTGTGCCTTTCAACACATGCATTAATGCAAAGAGCAATGATGAGTAATAAGTCTCCATTCTTATCCTTCATTATCCAGTGAACTAAGCTGTCCTAAATATAAATACCAAATGGAGATGGAAGTGCATAGGTCAGTGGCAAAATATTTATTTAAAATTTTGTATTCAAAACTTTTCTTTTTTTAAAGGATTGTAACCCATTTATGCAAATTGTTGCAGTTCTTCGTGTGCATTTCTTTGTTTTTCTGTGCAATTACTTCTGTTTTATGCTTTTTCTTTGTGCATGTATCTATGTGTTATTACCTTGTACAAAGTATGCTTTTGTATACTGTAATCTTGAGCACAAAAATATGATAGAATAAAGACTGTTATGGCAATGTGCAAACATACTCAGTAAAAAATCTCTACTAGCCTTCACCTCATTTCCCTGCATCAAAACAACATCATATGTCTTTGCACTTTATAACTGATGTGGTCATTATCAATATTTGGGGATTAGAACTGCATATATTACAGTTTTGGTTATAAGGTAACTGCATCTGCTTACCACTGTACATTATGTACTAGCTTCACTTGATTACTGTTCAATAGACATGCTATGATAGTGAACCAAGTGGGCTTGAGTTTATGAGTTGAGTCATGCTGCCATCTAGTGGTTTGATGTGATTAGATTACAAATCTATTTATAGTCTTCTGTAATCTTATTATAGTCAACAAATAATTACACTTCTCATTATGTAGTTTAAAATGTCTCCTTTCTACCTTTTTTTTAGTAATGGTTAAATGTCACGTTAAACCAATACACAAAAATGTATATTTGTTTAACATTTAAAGAGATGGTTCACCCAAAAATAATTATTCTGTCACTATTTACTCACCCACATGTTATTCCAAACTTGTAGGTATTTCCTCCTTCTGTGGAACACAAAGAAGTTTCTTCTTACGTGCTCTGCCAAAGAAAAAAAAGTCATAGGTTCGGAACAGCAAGAAAATTAATTTTCATTTTTGGGTGCAGTCATTCAGCCAAGGCAAAATTTAGTGGCATGATCAGCTATGATCTGAATTGAATACGTCATCCAGTTATTTTTCCTTTCCTCACCCCCCTGTAAAACAGTTAATTGACATTCAAAAACACAGGTCATGTGCTGTTATCTTAAAGTAGCCGTAATTTTCACAGATTAAAATGATTGTTTTTTGTGTTTTTTTTTTTTTTTACTTTCTGTCTCTTCTCTGCAGATGACTGTGGTCAACCCCAGCACTCTTGGTCTAGTGGACAATTCCCACCCACAAACTGTCCTCAGTCATCTTAGTGAACAACGTTCTCAAGGCCTATTCTGTGATGTAATAATCGTTGTGGAGGATGTCAAATTCCGCGCTCACCGCAACATACTGGCTGCCACAAGTGGATATTTTCGTAATGCTTTCAAAACGGCTGATGTCTACACGTCCAGCCAGGTGCTGGAGTTAACAGACCTAAAATCTGAGGTCTTTGCTAGCATTCTAAACTTTATCTACAATGCCAGAGTTGAGTCAAGTAGTACAGAGGACAGCAGGTCTCTGGTGGCAGCTGGAAAGCGTTTAGGAATTCCCTTTCTGGAGAAATTGCTTGACTTTGAAAGGCAGAGCTCTGGTATCTTGCAAGGTCAAGCCTGTGCAAGCTGCGGAAGATCAAACAGTCATTCAAAGTTGGCAGACACATGCACGCTGAAAAAAGAGACACTCAAGCCTGAGGAGTTAGACTGCTCCAAGGGCCCAAGGATCACCAATGCTTTCTCCATTATTGAGGTTGGGGCAGTAAACAACCCATTCTCTACACTGGATCACCGAAACAAAGTTATTGAGGAAGAGTATTCCCCTTCCAGCTCCCAAGATACAAGCATATCACCCACAGAGAGTGAGCCTGCCCATGCTCTAACAGAGCACTCGTATGCAGTGAGCCAGGGGCAAGAATCTAAAGAGGTTAGCCAGGGGAACGACAACGGAACAATCATGCCTGTCGTTCCTCCAGCTAACCCCGTGGTTAACAATAGACTTGGACCTATAAAGAAGCGTCGTATACATGGTAATGGTATTCCGTCTCTCTCAATTGAGCCAGGTGCAACTTTGCCCACTATTACTGGCACATCTGCAGTGGAAAATGCTACTGTTGCACCTTTATCTTCTTCCCAGTTATCCTCAGATGCAGCACCAGTGATACATTCCAGCCTTGATCTCTTGCCACCACTTGACGTTACACCCTCTCAGGATGCAGAGCCACCCTGCCTCAGTCCTCAGAATACACCCAGTGTCCCCGCCTTCTGCTGCCAGCAATGCCCTGAAACCTTCAATGACTCTACGCTTCTCACCATCCACATGCAAATACACAAAAGATTTGTCAGTCATTTGTTTTGCAAGTACTGCCATAAAAAGTTTATGCATCTGAAAAGATTGCGCAATCATGAGCAGGTTTGTGTGAAATCTTTAAAAGGTCCATCTGAGTTAGAGACAAATAATAAAGACTCTTTGAGAGTCCCAGTCTCTAATGATACACCTAATGAAAATACAACGCAACACGCTTCACCTCCACTAGATCTCCATATCCCTTTAAGTTTAGACCCCACATTGACAAGTCCCCCTGAGCTGTCTCGGGATCAAGTTAATGGGTCGTTAAAAACAAGTAGCACTTCAAGGACATATAAATGTTTTGTATGCAAACGGGCTTATGTGACCATTTCCAGCCTAAAAAGACATGAAAATGTACATTCATGGCATAGAGCCTATCCTTGTCACTACTGCAACAAAGTTTTCGCTCTGGCTGAGTACCGCACAAAGCACGAGATTTGGCATACTGGGGAACGCCGGTACCAGTGCATCTTCTGCTTGGAGACCTTCTTGACTTATTACATCCTCAAGAATCACCAGAAGTCCTTTCATGGCATCGATCCACAGCTGGCTGTCAATAAAAAATCAGCAAATGGTGGATTCAAGGGTAGTGTCTACCCCATAAAGCTCTACAGGCTTCTCCCAATGAAGTTTAGAAAGAAACGTTATAAGTCATACAGTCAGACATACTCTGAGGGGTTCGAGGGCCATGATGATTCCTACAGTGAACCACTGGGCAGCTGTTCCCCCCACACACTTTTTGACAGTGCAGTACCTACAACTAATTCAGATGCTGTTAATGGTCAATCCTTATTTTCAATGCCAGTGACATTCATGGCCACTCCGAAAATGATGGCATCAGAAACTCCTCGCATCAGCTTTGACAAACCGTGTGACCAAAACATAGGATTTCCTGTGTCATCTGAGATAGACCATCCTTTAAAACACCTCTCTGCTGATTTCAAGAAACAGTCTGGATTTGATGGCAAAGGGTCACCGCTCTTCAGTCACAGATTTACAGATTCTTCACAAGTGATAGAGAAAAACACAGGGACCTCTCTCATTACAAATGGAAGCGACAGAGATTCTTCAACAGAGAAAAACACAGAAAACAGCACAGACATACTTCCATTCCTCAACATACCATCTGTCTGCTCCTTCGAAGGGTTGAGCAGGCTGAGTGAACTGTCAGCAGCAGCACAAACCATTGAAGACATGGCTAATCAGCTGCTACAAGCAAGACCCGAGAGCATAACACCGGATCAGCCACCTAGTGGGAAGACAGAAACGTACATTGCTAAGCCTGCATGTCCAGGCCCATCCGTTGACAACCAAGTCCTTCCCCTCTGCCAAATAACAGTGAAGATTGGCAACGAGGCAATTGTTCGACGAAAAATAAAAGGCTCAAAGCTATTTCCAAAAAAGAGAAAAAGGAAAAGCTGGAGACAAGAGGGCATAGGTCAAAATAGCCCTGCAGAGGAGAGTATTGGAAGTCCAAGTCTCCGACTGAGAACAGAAGTCACAACATCAGTCACAAAAAATGAATCATATGATGACCCAAATGATCCTGAAACCGACGAGCTATGGCGACCCTATTACTCGTATAAACCTAAAAAGAGGGGTAAGAAACTGAAACACAAACGAACAAGGATGAAACATGTGAGATGCTACACGAGACCATTGTCACCTGAAGCCAACGAAGACTTCAGAAAGACACCGTTCTGTCTAGATGAGAGGATCTCAGCAGACAACTATGGGGTCAGGAGGGAGCCAAGGCTTAGCAGCCAAAAGGAAGCTTTCTCCTGCCACAGCTGTGAGAGCTCTTTCTCTAGCCAGACTTCCCTCAGCATGCACATCATCAGCTGCCATCAGCCACGCTGCAGAATATGTGGTAAACACAGTCTCCCTGAATCCAGCACAGCTGGGCCCACTGCAGAGGATAGTGGTGATTTTATCTGCAAGAGCTGCACTGAGGATGGCTCCTGTTTCAGCTCGGATGTGGCATCCCACAGTCTGAGCATGGAAAAACGTTACAGATGTTCTTACTGCCCACAGCGGTTCCTTTACCTTGCCACTAAGAAAAGTCACGAGAAAAAACACCTAGAAAGGTCAGATAAAGGACACAATTGCAGATATTGCTCAAAGGTATGTAAATCAGCAGTGCTGTTGAGTGTGCACGAGAGCAGGCACTTCAAGTCAGAAGATGGAGAAGATCCCGACAGGACATGTGAAAGAACCAGTTCCATTTCTAATGAGCGCAAAGGACAGATCAAACCCGAGCCTTTTGAAAGCATGTATTCCTGCTCAGAGATCAAGCCAAAGATGGGGGAACCTATGGACATAGATTCTGAGGGGAATTATCCTACAATCACCAGTGTCTACAAGAAAACATCTTTATCGTATCCTTGTGCAGCAGATGGCAGGTCTTTCACTCCCCTTCCTTCAGAGATTAAGAGGAAGAAGTCCAAGAAAAAAAGCATTTTGAAATGTTCTAAAGGATTTGGATTTGAGGGGCACACACAGGACTCTGTGTCATGGGGCCAACAGGATTGACCTGGCAACACAGGTACAACCAAGTAAAGTGCTGACTCAGTCCAATCTGTCAGCCAAGAATGCCTGTAACCAAAGGAACTTCCCAACAGCCTACAGTTACATTTCTGTAAAGAGGAACCTCGTTTTCACACCCACGACAGGAAGGAAATGCTTCTCCTGCTGATGTCACATAGAATAATGACGTAAGTGACAAGGCAGGCCTTACAACGTTTGAAAAATGGGGGAAAACACACAAGAAAGAATGAGGAGGTTAACATGGTGACTTTGTCTTCAAGAGAACTTGTGATGTAAATATAGAGTATTTTTGGTCGTTCACATGAAATACTATTGGTAGTTTTCCACGTTTTTTTATGAGAAAAAAAGTGGTTTTATTTTTATACGTTTTTATTTGTCTAAGTCAGGTGAATCTTCCCTATTTCATTGTGTTGTATGCATCAAGTAAAGTGAACGGCTAGCAGCACCTTACAGTAAAGATAACTGCGAGTGATTGTACTTTTATTGTAACATAACCCCATTACCACCATTTCAGTCTGTTTGTTGCACACAAATGCATTAATAACTCTGCTGATAAATGCTAAAAATTATTTTCCTGAATATACCAAAAGTTTTACCTTTCATTTATAAAATTGTGTTTAATTTTGTGGAATACTTACAACAAATTATTAAATAAAACATAACACATAACACAAGTCATGTTATTAAGTGGCCTATAACTCAATAACTTGTTAAAATTGTTGTAATGTTGGAAAATGTAATAATGTTAGCCACAGTAATGAAATTTAATAAATGTTTTATCACATTATCCCCTGGTTTCACAAACCAGGCTTAAGCCTGATCTCAGACTAAAATGCATGTTTGTGCTGTTTTAACTAAAAGCAACTTACACAGACATATCTTAAAATATTGTATTATCTCAAGATGCACACCAGTAATGTTTTATTTCTCAGGCACATTTATAAAAGCTACTTAAATGTCCTAATTGAACTAAGGCCTATAATCCTGGCTTAATCTAAGCAGTGTCTGTGAAACCAGGCCTACATTTAGCAAATGAAAATGAGGCTGTGGGATAGACGAACAGTTCATGCGATAGGATGCATTTAGAGTTTTTTTTTTATTAACAAATGGTTTATTTTATTATACTTTTCTCAAATGGTTTATTTTATTCTATCTGCACAATATGTCAATACTATCTTAAGAGTTTTTTTGACAATTGGAAATATTTTGGAGAGATGCATGTTTTGTTCGCTGATTGTTAAATGTGCACTAGGCCTATATATGCAGGATTTTTAGTTTCTTGCCTCTCCTCGGATATCATATCAGTTGCACAAGCATCCCAATTGACTCAAGAAACTGGGAAGGGGCAGATGAACGATGAGCTATTTGTTTATCGTGCATTAATAGCATTTTTTTGTGTGTATATAAGAAGTTACGCCAATAGTTAGGTGACTGGCTGTAATTTGTACGCTATCGTCAGTCTAGCTCGCTAATAAACAACAATTACGTGTCGTAAAAACATAATTACAATCCATAAACAATGTCCCGCTCTCACCTGTGCCGTATGTCATCATTTGCTGGGGCTACACACGCACTGGCCATTCAAAACGCACTGGAAATTCAAAAAAATAAGAAAATATAGGCACAGGACAGAGTCTCTGTAGACAACCACACACTTCTAGTAGTCTATACTTTTTTTTCTTCAAAAATCCTGCATAGTGCACCTTTAAATAAAAGGGTACGCAATAGTAAAACACATTAAACAGTCTTATAGCCTTGTTTTAAATTGTGTCACATTAAAGTGGCATTTACCCTTGACTAAGGTCTATTGTAATGTTGGCTGAGTTTCCAGCCAGTAATAAAATATCTAATGTCAGTTTTTTACAAATTGGAACATATGTCTTCACATTTCCTAATGTCATATCTTTAGAATCCATTATACAAATAAACTGAAAAAAACATGGAGAGGTTAACAGAGAGAGAGAGAGAGAATGAGTGAAACAGAACCCAGAACTCCTCTTCCTCCTGAAACTGCAGACTTGTAAGTGGGAACTCTGTTTATTCATTCATATCGTCTCTCTCACTCTGTCTTTGGCCCTCCATGCTGACCTATCTGAGAAGCTCATTCCCGTTTCTCTGTCGGTCCTCCACACAATGCGGCATTCAGTGTCCCGTCTGGGCCCACGTGACACCAGTGCCAGATGTTCTGAACTCTCCGCCACCGTCAACTCCACTCTCTGGAGATATGCTGAGATCTGGCAGGTTTGTGCCTGAAACAGAAAGCCTATCAGTAAAATGTATGTGAAGGTTTTCATTCAGTCCAGCCATTTGGGAATGTCTGGTAGTTTATTCATCTGTACCAGGACGTTGTTGTACATTTTTGAAAAACTTCACCAGACAGCCTATCAGCTACTTAAAGGTTTTGCATGCCTAATCCACCCAAAAAAAACAAAAAAAAACATCTGCCAGTCTACTCAAATATTGGGCTGTCTCTTATCTAACCGACATAAACATGTTACAAAGGACTTTTATTTTATTTTCAACACAGTCCTTTTACAATAGCACAAGCCCTAATACATCCAACTGACAAGTCATTGATAAAGGTGCAACACATCATACATTAGCATATATATATAAGTATATATAAGTGCTGTATAAGTATATATAAGATAAGTGCTGTAAAACACAATCTTGCCCATGCATTTATATATATATATATATATATATATATACACACAAACACACACACACGCATACATATACTGTCAAGATCAGACAAGAAAGATGTCAAATTTATCAGCCTGTGAAATTAGTCCATAGTCTGATTAATGACAATAATATAATAATATTAGAATATAATTATTTATGTATGACATTATTTTGTATTATTATTACACTCAGTCATAAAAGTAAAAAGGGAGTCAAAAGTAAAAAAAAAAACAAGACAAAAACAATATGTCTTCTACATGTTTGAAACATTTAGGCCTATCACACTGGCCAGGGATGGTGCATACCAGTGATTCACTTGCAGAGGTTTTATTTATTAGTATGTCATACTGATATCAAAGATCGTGAGTATTTTCAAGTGATACTTGTGTAGAGCGACATTAAATATTATAAGACTTTTTAGGTCAGACAAAGTCTATCCACCTTAAAAGCAAACAATAGTAGATGTTTTACTGCTTTCCAACCAAAGAGCGGTGTATCTTGTTAGTAATTTAGGGTATGGTAACTTAAGTAAAATATGCTCTCTCAGTAGAGAACTAAGTTTTAAAACATAAGTAACTGAGTTTCTTCCGAGGGCCCCGTCCATCTGCTTTGTCGCTTGTCCTCCACTAGGGCTTCCGTTTGTTTTGACTACATGATGGTGCCTGTGTGAGTTGATTCACACAAATCCCGGTCTGGCGTCGCGACCAATCACGCTGAGCCGGTGTGGTGACGCTTTGGAGGGACGTCCATCAGTGAGCCTGCATTCATAAACGGATGTGATAAGTGTTGAATGTACTGTACAGAGACGAAACTTGGACCATGGCGGAAGAAGACGACACGAAAATCCGGATTTTGCAGAGCCTCAGAGGAAAGATATGTAAGTGCGACACGATGCGAGTTTGATGTGTGTGTGGAAGAGTGCGTTTAGATGGCTTTAAGAGAGAAAGAAGGATCGGCACGGGGGAAAGAGGGGCGCGGTAGGAGCAACACACACATCCATACACACACACACACTCAGAGATACTGGATGAGGTTCTGAGAATCCAGCGCTGTTTGCTACTTTCACGAAAGTTTGATTATGTAACGTTAGCTCACGTGATTTTAGGTGTTTTATGTTTAAATGATGTGTAAATCTTCCGTGACAGATATAGCTAAAAAAAAAAAAAAACCATTATCTGTGAGTTAGCCGAGGTGCTAACATGCTCCGTAGCCTGGTTCCCCCTCACAACCGCCGTTTTTATTCAGTAATGTTAGTAAGTTAACGTTACCGAAGTGAAATCTTGTTCTTTATCTACCCGTTTTAACTAAACCCGTCTTTATCACTTGGAGTTGGCGGTTGTTTTATTCATTCTTACCCGGATTGAGGTTGTGAAATAGACGGTCGGTGGAATCTTCGCCGAAATTTGACAAATTCTGAGCTGGACGGAAGTTGTTGCAATGCTTTAAATACGCGAACACTAACATAGACAATTATAGTAATTTGCAATTTTCTTCAAAAACAATTTGTAAATGCGTACAGTATATTATAAACTGTAGCTCAATCGCCGTGAAGTGATTTCAAATGAAATAATACAGAGTAGGCTAACCGTTACGCACTTAATTTATTTTCCACATATATATTACAGTTAACGTTAGTACAATAAAACTGTGGTAACTTGGTATTAGCTAGCTACTGTCATTAAAGAAGAAATTAAAATGACAGAAAGCTTTTTTACACTCTTTGCTGAAATCAATCACATATTAATTTATTATGACTTTACAGTTGTATCTATAGCTAGATTAACTCATAAAGTCTAGCTGTTAGGGTATTTGATATATTTACACCGTAAAAAGTGGACAAGATCCTTAGAAATGACACTCTTTTGTATAATCCAATTTATCCCTGTTGATTTAGTGATAGTGACATGATACCATGGTAATATTGTTTCTGGAGTTCTGCCATGGTAATAACATATTCTTTAATAGGACAATTTAAATTCAAATGTTCATGAGTATCATCATCATGATCACTACGGTATATGTCGGAGTACAGTGTAAAAAAGGTTTTGTCATTGTCAAGTAATAACTTTTGATTTACATCTAATAACATTTAAATTAACTGATTGAAAATTCAACTGCATGTTTTTAAAGTGTACTGTTATATTACCTTTTGATACCATTATTGTAAAATGGTATTTTTGGTCAAGTAAAATGTTTAGTCATGTAATAACATTTGAATTATATTTAAAAACATTTAAATTAAGTGATTGGAAAATTGGAAGGGCAACAGCATATTTTTAAAGTGTACCTACTTACCTTATGATACACTTGTTGTAAAATGGTTCTTTTGGCACATGGTACTTTTTTGTGAGGGATATGACAGGACAGCTGTCATTATCGGCAAATGAAAGATTGCAGTGTCTGAAATAAAATGGTCCCAGAGATTTTGACATGTCAAGTGTGTGTTGAATAGACAGAGCTGATTTAAATTTAAGATCATCTTAAAGAGAGATTTTCTTTATGCTGTCAGAATGATTGGTGCTTATGTTTTTACTGTCTCCCACCCCTCACCCACCAAAAAGAAAAGAAAAATTGAACTGAAACTTTCTGTGTTGCAAGTGACTTCGTGGTAAATCATCGCTCACTGGAAGCCTCAAATCCAAATGATATTGCATAATTCATGTGAAGTATAGAGTATAAAAAGAAAAACGTACAATATAATGAAATAAAAAAAGATGTCCTGTGGTACGAGTTGAACATTTTATTTTTAACAAACTTCTGTTAAAAAGTTTTATTTCTATTTATAACCCAGATATAATTTGTTTAGTAGCTTAAACCTGTCTTAATATATCTTTCAGCATCAGTCTATATGTATAGCCCTTAATGGCCATTTTTAAAACCGTGAATGCGTATGATTGTGTGAAAGACATCTCTTTTATCTTTCCACCTGGATGAGGGTAGGCTTTTCTGATTACAGTAACCACCCAGTAACTTGTGTTTGCCACTGTACTGAAACAGCTGTCTACAATGGGGGTATTTTTAGTAGTTGGGACTTTTAGGGCATTTGGGAGACTTGAAAGTTCCAACCTCTGATCAATTCCGGTAATGTGTTGTTGAGTAAGTGATAAAAATGATAATAGCAATATTAGTAAATACCTTACCGTTATGTGATGTGGATGTAGTTTCAAATTTCAGACATGTACAGTAGTCAACATTTGAAGTGGATCAAAAAAGTTAATCAAAGTTGTCCTAAGACAAGAACGGGTATTGTTCAAAATTCATGTATAACTTTGATGAAAGATTTTGATCGACTTCAAATGTTGACTTCTGTTTGTAAAAGAGACAATTTTGTTTCATATGATCTGACAGAAAATGTGTAAAATAGTTGTAGCTGTCATGTTTAGTGCATTAAAGTTTACAGATACCTTCAAAAATAATTGGGAAAGTCCCAGCATACTGATAAATAATTTCTCTCTTGTTCATAAATACTTTGAGAAGAAATCAGATACTGTTTATTTAGGCCTCTACATTATCTAATCTGAATTTCCTATCGTTTAAAATATCCTTTAAAATAATATTTAGGATAATCGTCTGGTTGCTTAAAAATGCCAGAGCCATCCGAAGAACTGCTTTTTTAAATTACACACAACTGAAGTCTTTGGTCAAACCACTTCCTACTCAGTTTTATTTGCCCTGACTGAAAAGATGAGGTTCAGGATAAATCAGGGAGATACCGACTGAATGACATGTCCCATGTGTTATCAAATCAAATTGTCCAGCACACACGTGACTCTGAACAATTGATCAGTTGCTCACTGTTTTAGTTGTGCAGTTAGTCTGTGTGTCCTATATTAACACACTGGGCTAAATATACGGTGTGGTTTGCTCCACTCCTATTTTTATGAAAGGTTAAGGGCATTCATTTGTCGTCTAGTGTTTTGTAGTTGGTTGACAACAACTGTTATGTCTTTGTCTAATAATGGCTACTGCCCATTGGTCCGTGAGGTAAATGAATGCAGCTCAATGGCTTTTTCATTCACAAAAGCACACCACTGTTTCAGAATGACTGTTATGAGTTTTTTGTAGGTAGGATACTGTGTGCTGTGCGTCACACTGCAGTGATGGCTTAGTCCACGTAAGTGTCCTAATCGGGAGGTATGTCAACACCAAGCACAACCAAAAAATTGGGTTACGGCCTTGACAAACAAAAATAAACCATTCCATGCATGTAGCATTTATTATTATTATTATTATTATTTAATTCATTTAATAATATTAATCTGCTAAAGTAACTGAAGTCCCTTAGCTTAACAGAAAATCAGGCATTCAGTCCGATTTAAGCCACAATATGCTCGTGGACATGGTCAAAATATATTAATAACAAATATACCAAGACCAAGTGTCAAGCTCATATAGGTTCCAGAGAGAAATTAGCATATAAAGATTTGAATAGCTTCCCTAAAAAGTCATACTTGGTTTACACAATAAGAAAAAGAAAATCCATAGAAAAAAAATTACTAGTCCCTTTTCTGTTAAGTTTACATTTTTTTAACTCTAAAATACAACATAATGCAATTCCAATACAGGTAAAACACGTAATACAGATAATTATAAAAAATAATACAGATAATTCCTTCATATTAACAGTACATTGGGCCCTATTTTTACGGATTGTTCTTATATTAAGAGTAATCTAGAGAACTCAGCTATTTTAACCAGTGCAACGGCCCGTGTCACTGTGTCGCCTGTCAATGACGTCATATCCATGTTACCCTAGATTTCTGTAGAAACCATGGAAACACCAAAGACGCTTTAATATATTATGTGTTTTATTAGACAGGTGAGCAACTGTTTGGATACTCTTATCGACAGAAATGAATCATTGTTATATAGTTCAACACAGTCTTACTGTTTGAATCTTGGTTTCTTGATTTACCGTGAGTAACATGTTTATACCATGCCTCAGAGACAACACTATTTTGTCATGTGGCTAACATAGCAAAATCAGAAAGTGCTTTATTTGTTGAAACACTGCAGCATTTTCTCTGCCATTTAATAGGCTATATTTTAAAATTAATTGCATGCCATTTAGCAACATAAGTCATCCAGCTTTTGTTAATATATTATAATATCGATCTAGCTTACTGCAGTGTGCAACAAGTGTCTCATACCAGCCACTGAGCGAACGCAGAGCAACGTTTTAACTTAAATTTCAACACACTCAAACGTATTTTTAGTATGAAGGTTTTGACCAAATAAACAGCGCTTCGTTACCCCACAATTTTAATTAGTCAAATAAAGTGACCTGTGTGAGTAGTAACTCAGCGCTTGTGGCTGTTTCATTAGTATGAAATAAAATAATGTGAATTTAAGTGACCAAACGTAACTCACAAAGTTCAAGTTCAGGGAAGGAGGAGGTAAACGTGACATGAAATTTAAGTTGTAACTTTAATCAAAATATGCATAAACGACAAAGTGAAACGAGCGGCAATGGCTGACTGTCCCAGGATCTCGGCCCGGCCCGGCCCTGCTTCATACCGCACCACAGTAACGTTAATAAAACCTTAAAACATTACCTCACCCATGAACATCATTTCTGCCCGAGTCCCGTGCTTTCCATCGGCTGTGGAGGTGAATACGAGAACTCCCATGATTCCACACTCCTTCACGGCGACATCATGCTTGAAGCTACGCCTTCGTTATTGTTTAGAAAAATCGACCTAGCGGCAAAACTTACGTACTGTGCCTTTAATAGAACACGTCATGACAATATATTATATTTGACTTAACCTGATATCTTGATTATTTAATGTATATTTAAAATATCTTTCATTAAAATGACAGCAACTGTGTAAATTATTATATTTCAATAACGAATTAGAGTAAAAACACAATTTAATGCAAAAAACTGCCTTATGTTCAGTTTACATGTTTTCATACAATGTGTTGGGTGTTGATTATTATGTCTAATAAAAAAATAGCATCTGAATATAGGCTAAACGTCTAGGCACTGTTGTTAACGTTTAATGTTATAGTAATGTGCGGGCTCGTTATATAGTGTACAGCATTAGCTGATCTTTTTTTTTAATCCTTGCGAAACGTTTAAGTGAATTAATTTAAAGACAAAGTCGCATTTTTTTTTCATTAAACCACTGTTTAAAAAAAACCAAACAAAAACCAATTTTAGCTTTCTAAACCCCACCGAATCAAACCGAACTGAGACGTCAAAACCGTGGGAAGAACCGGGCCGTCAGTTTTGTGTTTCGTTACACCCCTAGTAATTGGTATCCTCGTGGACTAAAATACTTTTTTTGCTCACTCTGATGTTATCTTTTTCTTTTCTTTCCCCTTCTTTTTGCACACAAACAGCCACATTTACATGTGGTCACCAGCACCGGCTATTGACAGGTGTGCGTGCACATAAACAAACAGAAGGAGGAAATGTTTTCATGTTGTGATGTGTTGGAGAACTGTGAAGCATACAGTAGTAAATTAATAACAGCAAACAAAGAGGAACTGAACTAAGGGCTGGCTCTATGAGGACCATCTTACAACATACTCTTACGACTTTACACTGGCCACATTGTTCCTGTGTCAACCAATTCCGATGCTCTTATTAGACATTTCAGTACTTGGTAGGCAAACCTGATAGGCTATTATATTTAAACCACCAAACAACCTTTTGTTTTCTGTAGTGGTCATGTTTTTTCCATATTTATCCTGCATTCATGAAATGATTGTATTGAAAAAAGTTGTCTTTCTCTTTTAGAGGAAATGGACTAGAAATATTGCTGACTCGTCATGTACTCATGGGTGTGTCCAAATTTTACTCCAATAAAAAGCTTGATACTCTCTAGCAAAAGCATATAGCAAATTGTCATGATTTTGTTGTCTGTGCTTTCTTAAGGCGAGACACTACAGGTGAATAGGGTAAAAATGTTAACGTACAGAAATCCCCATGAAACTTTACCAGTTGATTACTAGCATGAATAGGAGAAAAAAATGTATTGCAAGTTTTCTGTAATTTTATGTTTAAATATGCTAATCAGGCTATATCTAATTAAATATGCACTAATTTGCATATATTTTGAAATTACGTTTTTTGAAGATGAAAAAAACAAGGTTCAAAATTATTTTTGCATTTTTTTGATATATTAAATGAAAAGACATTTACAGAAGGGATTATGAATATCTCCTTTTGCTACCCTGTAAATCAGAAAATACTGCCAATAGCCTTAAAAAATGATTTCCGCCCTATTTTTAGGCATACAATATCATATAAATCAGGCCAAGAATGATATATCAACAAAACCCTCTGAAAAAACCTTCACAATATAGTTAGGAATAGGACTGTAAAGTTTGGTGTATGTAGGTGCTACAGAAGTGGAAAATCGTCACTAGGAGTGTAGGAAAAAACTCATTTTGAGAAAACGGCCTTTAAAGATTTTTATGGCAAAATTCCACTAATTTCTATTGAAAGCCATGAATTACAGACAAAATATGCTTTAGGTCCATGTAAAATCAATGTATCACACTGTTTAACATCCAAAACTCATCATTGCTTCATCCATTACTGATCATAACATCCAAAACAACACTCAAAACATCAAATCCACACATCAACAGTCCATCACACATGTGAATATGAATCTGCCTGAGGGACTCACAACCACTTTAGGATCCCACAATTACAGATTTGTTTAGTATTATATAGTAATTATATTATACAAGAACTGAAATGTGTTGTGTAATATAATTGTTTTGTATAAATAGTGTGTAAAGTATTGTATATATGAGATGCATGTATATAATGTCAGACGATTCTGAACAAATCACATTGTCAGAAATTGGCATCAGCCAATGAGATGCGCATTTCAAGTTAAATCGCCCGTTTTACTTTCACGATTGGTTGCTGATAAACAGGAAATGACCATATTTGGATCCGATAGCGTTGCAAAGGAGAGAGAGAGCTTTCTAACGGTGTGTGTGATGACAGGGTGCAGACAGCGATCGCGGAGCAGTTGGGTGATTTAGAACGCCAACTTTTGTTGAATTTATGCAAAATCTACACACGCAAACAGACAAAGTGTAGTAAAATAAAGACCTAAATGTGTATTTTGGACTTTTTTTCAGCACAAATCTGTTATTAAAGACAAATAGCCCAAAATCTCAAAACTGACCAGGAAATAAAAAAAACGATGTTTTTGCCTGCCGTGTCTCGCCTTAAAAAGAAAACTAGCTCTTTGATATGTCTCGCCCCAAAAGTCTTGTTTCAACAATGCTCGTCAATCGGTTTCATGGGGTCTTTAAATGTAGCAAACAAGCTGATGTTGGTGTTTAAAACTTGTGGCTCACACTCATTAACTCATAACCTTCTGACCGCTTACTTCATTCACTCTCAAACCTCATCCTTTCCTTGCGCCTTCATACTTCTTTCACAATAACTATTTTGTTACAAATAGTTTTGAGCAACACATAAAAAACTATCCATAGAATCATACCAGTAAAGCAGAAGTATTACTTTCACACTTTACACGCACACACACACACGCGCACACATGTATGTAAATAGCATAAACATATACACAATTTCACCGGCAACTTTATTAGGTACACCTGTTCAACTGCTTGTTAACGCAAACATCTAATCAGCCAATCACATGGCAGCAACTCAATGCATTTAGGCATGTAGACATGGTCAAGATGATCTGCCGAAGTTCAAACTGAGCATCAGAATGGGGAAGAAACATGATTTAAGTAACTTTGAACATGGCATGGTTGTTGACGCCAAATGGGGTGGTCTGAGATAGGGCTGGGACGGTTACCGCATTACCGCAATACCGCGGTCACGTGACTCCGACCGCGGGTTTGAGCTCGTCACCGTCATCACCGCAAAAAAAAAAAACCTTGGCCTGCACATGTGTGCACGTTGTGTCTAATGACATGGATTCATTGATTCTAATGACATGGATTATGTCTAATGATATTGTGGCTTACATGGATTCAAGGTTTTCTAAACAAAACTTATCATCAAAAGATGGAGCAAATCCGACCTTTCGCGAGTTGAGCGCAATGTTCCATGACGCATAATAACATTCCATTCGTATTAGAGATGCGCGGATGGGCTATTATTATTTCATCCGCAACCACATCATAAAACTCATCATCTGTCCGCCAACCACCCGCACCAACGTTTTTTGATCAATTTTCGAAACCGCATCCACGGCGCTGACTGTTTTAAGGTCTATGAGCAATGTGAGGCGCTGCTGTCGCGAGGCTAGAAAGCTCTTGGCTGTTCTAGAAAGAACACTGATCCAATGCAGCAAAGATATTTAAAGGCTAAAGTCCCTAGTATATTGGCTATGTTGTATCCCCAGAATATCAGCAGTGAACTCCGTCTCCGATCGGCGCACAGGGATAAATATATATAAGTAAATTCCCTATAATGCACATCGGCAAACCTGACCTTACCTGACTAGGCTACTGTAGACTAAAATTTTATCATTTTGTTTTGAATTTTGTTTTAAAGTAGACATTTAGGCCCAGCCTACGCCGAGTTTCGGTTCATTTATGAGACGAGCTCCAATTCACCCGCAAGAGATCGCACCCGCGCTTCCACGTCCTCCTGATTATATGTCTGCTATTTGCTTCTTATTTCTTAATCCCAGGCAATTAGTTAATGAAACAGTGATTAAAATTAAGGTACAATTTATACAAAACGAAATTTAATTTAAAGAAAGGCTTTCTACAAAACAAAACTTAATAAAGTGGTCAAAATCGTGTCTGACCCATCTTATGATCCTATCTTACTCGTGCTGTTCACTCTTCATATAATCGACATAGATTAAATAAAAAATAACACTATATTATGTAAACATAAATATGGAGTATAATATTTGTAATTAAGACATGTTGCAATAGGTGTTCTTTCATTTCCAATGTGAACATAATGTATTCTCCTGAAAATGATGAATTCAATGCGAATGTATCTGAGAATATTCTTAAATAAGGAAATCTATTCAGTGATTGGTTCATGCCAAATTACTGCTTGATGAAAATTTGACTATTTCAAATTGTGCTCGTTTTTTTCGGATGTAGGTGACAATATTTAGCAAAGTCTGTCTAGCAAAAACGGATTTCTGGTGCGTGCGCGAAAGTCTGTCGGGGGGGGGGGGGGGGGGGCTGGGGGGTTTGGGTGCTGGCTATTTAAAGCGGTTTACCGCCATACCGCGGGAAAATCTTGCTTTTCAACCGCGGTTAGAAAAAATCCATACCTCCCCAGCCCTAGTCTGAGAATTTCAGAAACCGCTTAATCTACTGAGATTTTCACGCACAACCATCTCTAGGGTTTACAGAGAATGGTTCCAAAAAGAGAAAATATCCAGTGCAGAAGTTCTGTGGGTGAAAAATGCCTTGTTGATGTCAGATGAGAAAGGCCAGACTGGTTTGAGCTCATAGAAAGCCAACAGTGACTCAAACAACCAACCGAGGTCTGCAGAAGAGCATCTCTGAACGCGCAACAGAAGAGCTCCACGAAGTGCTCCACGAAGCAGAAGAGCTACAGCAGCAGAAGATAAACCGGTGTCACTCCTGTCAGCTGAGAACAGCAAACTGAGGCTACCGTTTGCACAGGCTCACCAAAATTGGACAATAAAAGATTGGAAAGATGTAGCCTGATCAGTTTTGATTCCTGCTGTGATATTCAGATGGTAGGGTCAGAATTTGGCGTAACCAACATGAAAGCATGATTTCATCAACGGGCCAGGCTGCTGCTGGTGGTGTAATGGTGTTGGGGATGTTTTCTTGCCACACTTTGGGTCCCTTAATACCAATCAAACATCATCTAAACGTCACAGCCTACCTGAGTATTGTTGCTGAACACGTCCATCTCTTAATGACCACAGTATACCATCTTCTGATGGCTCCTTCCAGTGGGATAATGTGCCATGTCACAAAGCTCAAATCATCTCAAAATGTTTCTTGAACATGACAATGACTTCACTTTACTCGAATGTACTCCACGTTCACCAGACCTCAATTCAATAGAGCACCTTAAGGATGTGATGGAACTGATGATTTGCACTGTTGATGCGCAGCCGACAAATCTGCAGCAACTGAGCGATGCTATCATGTCAATATGGACCAAAATCTCGGAGGAATGTTTCCAGCACCTTGTTGAATCTGTGCCACAAATAATTAAAAGGGGGTCAAACCCGATTATAGCAAGGTGTACCTAATAAATTGACCAGTGGGTGTAGTTTTTATAAATAAACTGTATATTTTTATATATATATATATATATATATATATATATATATATATATATATATATATATATATTAGGCCTAACTGATCTTTTTCCCATATGATTTTCAATAGACAAAGCCTGAAAGTATTCACAATATATGTATATATATATATATATTGTGAATATTTTTGTCTCATACTTTCATATGTCACAGGGGTTGAGGGAAGGGCACCAGGGTTATGTTTAGAATACTCCGTATGTATACTGTGCAGAGAATGTCCGTTTTTTTGAATGCATGAGCAACCATCCATAATGTCCAGCTACATTTGCCAAAATGTGCAGCGTAACACAATGCATGTATTAGTATCCCACAATGCAGTGCACTCAACTTGACCTTCCATTCCTAGTGTAACGCATGATTTGTTGATTTTATTTTATTTTGCGAGAAGAGACCACAGAGTAACACGACACATGAAACTAGCACAGCTACTGGCTTTGTCTATTGGAAATCGTTTGGGGAAAAAGATCAGTTAGGCCTATATATATATATATATATATATATATATATATATACATACATGTATATATGTGTGTGTATATAGAATATCAGACTTTTTTTTTTAAATATTTGACCGCTGAATGTCGAAATTGACCAATCAGAAACAAGCATTCAAGCTGTGAAATAACCAAATTTATTTCTGAAATGGCTAATACGCTGTCAACTGTAGACTAGTACTCAATTCCAAACACAGCCTGTGTTTAGTTCTAAAGTTAGCTTTTCTGACCTTTTTCCCAAGGAAGTTGCGAAGTTAAATTATTATGAGCCTGAATAAATTGGCGTCAAAAATGGGGTAAAAAACGAACCAGCTCTGTGTTTCCCCTTCCGGTCTATGTTAAGTTCTCTGAAAAGCAGTTGGGGACGGTGTCACAGCGGGTCTCGGGCTGGTTGTGAGTGATTCAGGGCAGGAGGGCTTAGCTCAGAGCTCAAGAGTCGCTTTAGGTTTTACAGTCAGTGGCACTGGGATTAGACATGAATAGTTCTTTAAAGAGCTGAAGCAGATTGACGCTGTCACCTCACACACCCTTCGCAGTGTGCAGTGCTTACACAGCTAACACTAAACAGTCTCTGCTTTTACCACAAAACCCAGTTTAATAAAGTGATGCAATTCTCTTCAAGAGTGAATGTGATATTAACTAGCCTAACTGTTGCAATTTACTCACGGGATCATATTGCTTACTAAGAATATTAATCAATATAGAGTTGAACTATACCAGTCAGTTGCCATCAGAGAACTTCTGCTTAATGGGTAATATCAGGTTGTTGTGAATAAAGGTTCGGTAATATCGAATTCTGATTAAGTAATATTTTTTTTTTCTTTGTTGGTTAAATCGGCAGTTTAGCTTTTCTTATATGCGTTCTGTGGCCATTTGTGTTGTGGTTTTATTTTTTGTCTGGTCATTCTTTCTTTTTTGTTTAGTTTTTTTCTTGCGTTCGGTATTTGTCTAGTCTTCTTTTGTTTTTGTATACATAACTAAAACTCTGATACAATTGTGACTATAGTGAAAATGGATGGTTGTTGTTGTTTTGTCTTGTCTTTATTTTTATTTTTTGTATTCAAAAGTACTCCAAAACGTATGGTTATGTTTTGTGTGTGTGTTTGTGGTCTTGTCTTGCTTTGTACACCATGCTTTTCTGTAGATAAAATGCAAATGGAACCAGTAGATGTTTTCCCCGTTTTTCTACATTGATTTTGAAGTGCAATTCTGATCATTCACAAAATGTAATAGAACATGACACTCTTATTTTTAGCTGAAATGAATATCAAGATTAGGCAAAATATGTGGTCCTGCAAGAGCCTAAGGATGTGTTGAACATTAATGATGGGTGTGTGGACAGTAAATGATGACCATCCAATTCTGTGGAAAAATTCAGTCCTGCATTATTTAGCTGGTGTGATTTTTATCATATCTTTTGTTTTTTCATCGGCCCAAATTATTTCACAGACGAGTATCCGGTATGTTTGCTTTGGGGGTTTTTTTCACCATTTTTGTGCATGTTTGTTTATGTCTATGAAAGTGTGTGATTACACAGCATGTGTGTCTTTGCATGTAGGGAACTCCAGAGTTTAGTGTCTGCATGTGTGTTAAAGCGCCTGTGTATCTTGTTTGTTCAGGCCTCACGGTTGTGGTTTGTGTTCACTTCCGTTGCTAAGCATACAGTGCTACACATGTTGGCTTCTCTTCATCACACCTGTGTGTATGTGTGTGAGAAGAGAGGGTTAACTCTAGGGCATTGGCTGCTATCACGGCTCCCATGCGGCAGTGTGCTGTCGGGAGTTTAGTTTCCTCTGAGTCTTTATCTGTGTCAACTGTGAGCATCATTATGAGCTGCTCTGTGTTGTATTTGCTGTTGTTTTCTGAATGGTTCCGGGGAAGGTGTGTGTGTGTGTGTGTGTGTGTGTGTGTGTGTGTGTGTGTGTGTGTGTGTGTGTGTGTGTGTGTGTGTGTGTGTGTGTGTGTGTGTGTGTGTGTGTGTGTGTGTGTGTGTGTGTGTGTGTGTGTGTGTGTGTGTGTGTGTGTGTGTGTGTGTGTGTGTGTGTGTGTGTGTGTGTGTGTGTGTGTGTGTGTGTGTGTGTGTGTGTGTGTGTGTGTGTGTGTGTGTGCGTGCGTGCGTGCGTGCGTGCGTGCGCCGGAAACCATGACTGTAACAGCTAAAGGTGTATGTTGCAGACTTTGCCCATTCAGTCTCTGCTCCCTAATGAGAATATGCATTAGGCTAGTGTTCGACCGAGATTGTTTTTTTTGATGGCCGATGCCAATATCTTAGAGAGCAGTAGGGTTGGGCGGTATTTCGGTAATATCTTATACCGTGGGGTCTTAAAATAGCAACGGTATCAGTTTCAATACCGTCATCACCGGCACTTATATATAAAATATAAATATAATTTATTAAATGCCTAAAAATGCTTATATAGTTGTCATCAAGTGACAGTGTGGAGGAGAAAGAGAGAGAGAGAGAAGGGAGAGGCGGTAAATACTGACGAGGCAATTTGTAAATGTTGCAATAAAAAAGGTGACCGCGAGAGATGGAAACACCTCTAACCTAATGTCGCATCTCCGAAACAACCACCCACTCACTGCTGCGAGGATGCATTTTGCCCCGAGTTCATTAAATAAGCGCATTAGTTTATATTTGTTAAAATATTATAATGTTAGTTTTTTTTACATTGATAATGAAAACTGAACAGCACGAGTAAGATGGGATGCATCGGGAGTCAGACATTGACCACTTAAGTTTCATTTTGTAAAAGGCCTTTCTTTAAAGTGAATTTCGTTTTGTATAAATTGTATCTTAATTTTAATAATTTTTTTATCAACCAATAATAAATAAGAATCAAATATAGCATACAACATAATCATGACATGATCGTGCGCTGGCGCGCCGCGGTCACTTGCATTGAAATCTCATCATAAATTAACCGAAACTCAGTGTATGTCTCACAGACATGACAGATAGGCCTATATCTAAATAAAGCTTGAAATTTCATTAAACAAAACAATTCAAAACGAAAAGAAATAGGCCACTCGCTGATTATTTAATCCATGATGTGCATTTCTCTCTATGCGCGTTCATACGGAAATGGCGATCATCAAATTAAACGAAACTATTCAAAACGAAAAGAAATAGGCTAGCCTACTCTCTGATTATGTAATCCGTGATGTGGATTTCTCTCTATCGTTCACTATGGAGATGGCGATTCGTCAATTTCTTTAAACGAAACAATTCAAAAGGAAAAGAAATATAGGCAGCATACTCTCTGATTAATCCAGGATGTGCATTTCTCTCTATAGGCGCGTTCACTACGGAGATATCAATCGTCAATTTCTTTAAACGTAACATTTCAAAACGAAAAGAAAAAGGCTAGCCTATACCATCTGATTATGTAATCTGTGATCTGCATTTCTCTCTATATATGCGCGTTCACTAGGAGATGGCGATCCTCAACTTAATCTTTGCAGCAGACACTGACAGAAAAGTTGTATTAATAAAAATCAATGGACGTGTGTCACCGGATTTACAAATGCACTTCTTGCTTGTTGCTTGTTAATTTAATTTAAATTAATTAATAAAATGAATACAATTGTCATAATTAAAATAATTAAATATTATTAATTGTCCCATTTTTGCTCATTTATAAATAGTATTTATATCTTCCACCCCCTCAGCACCTGGGTTAAAAAAATATTTGTGGCCACCATATTATAACGGCCCACGTATTAAAAATAGTCGAGTCTAAATAGGGCTCCGGCTCATATTACATTTAATGCCGTCAGCCGGGATCAGACACAACGTGCACGAGTTGGCCTTGATTATTTTTTTTTTTTTGCCCGATCTGGTATTCAGTTTCTGAACGGTGTAGGCACAAGCCAACAGTTTGGTGACGCTGTCTGAGCCTTATGTCATAATTTTTAATTAGTCACGGTAATACCGTATACCCCGGTAAAATAGGGAGGAGGTTTGACGGTATCAAAATTTGGATACCGCCCAAGCCTAGAGAGCAGGGTGGCCGATATTTATATATATACTTAATATTTATTTTAATTAATATTTAACAAATTATTAATAAATGAGAAAACATATCCTTAAAATAAAAATGCTTATACTTTGGATGGCAATTTCTTGAATCTGCAATCCTATTACAGTATTTTTCACAAAGTAATCGTTTAAAAATGTATGAATATGTGAATTAAATGGAAGTAAACAATGTAACGGCACTCAGTAATCTGGTAATTTCGCGTGCACTTGTAATCATATTTTTTCAAATAAAGACAAGGTAATGCTAATTTTACATACAGAACACAGTGAAAACGTTATGAATATGACACCGTGGGAAACTGGATATAGCACAGCATATTTTAAAATGAAGGATTTAAAGTTTTTTAAACCCGTCAATATAAGTCTGGAGCGCCTTTAAGATAAAACTCCCGCTTCCAACACATTGGCCAATCAGAAAAACGATATATGGGTCGACCACTTATCTCTTGTATGCATCTCTTGTAGGGTGAATTTAAAAGTGTCGTCAGCGAATTTTGAAGTCATGTTACAGCCCAAAAGAAGAAATTGTATTTTGCATGCTGAAAATGAAGGTTATTTTTAGGACTTAATACTTTCTTGACACTATACATTACTCATAGTATCCTCTTTTCGCAAAAAATAAATACCAAAATCATAATGCATTAATGATAATCATCCTGTTTTGACAGTATATCAGCATAATAACATGCAGTGCAACAAAAATAATATATATATATATATATATATATATATACAAAGATTAAATAAAACTAACTGTGTATGTTTGTGTGTGTTGTATGTGTATGTATATATTTATATATATAATTTTATTTATTTAGATTTCTTTTGTTGTTTTATTTTGTTAAAACATGTACTGAACATTTTAATTTGCATTATGGTAATGAGCATAATATTTAGTTTTTGTATTATAGAGAATTTGAGAGGAAATTGTTGTTTTTTGATTATTTGAGATAATAATTTTACACTTAGTTTTACAAAATGATATAGATCAAAAAATTAGCTGTATTATCTTAATCCGAAATACAATTCTTAATTTTTTGGGGTTTTCTTTAACATGAAATATGACATGCACACCTTCTTACAACATAAGGTTTGTCTCTACTAAATAAGAACAGCTGAATCGCATTTTATGAATGGCTTTATCAAAAAAAAAAAGAGCTATATTTTGTGGTGATTTTAGAAGAGACTTAAAACTGAAAGCTGTGAACCACAATAAAGAATCCAGAGTATCTGAAAATATAAATTTGAGATAAAGTTATAAGGTGCTTTTCGTGTTTATTAATTGTTCTTGCGTTCTCTAGCTGTGTCGTCCTGGTTTGATGTGGTCTGGATCAGTTATGGCCTCATCGTCCCTCTGACACTAATATGTGTGGTTGTGTATGTGTGTGTTTTTGAATTTGATCTTTTGAATCAGCGCCTGGAAGCCCCAGTGCATGCTGGGAGGATGTTAATGCTTCTCGTCTGTAACCACATCTTAGATGAGCTCCACGTACAGCGGCCACATCCGCCTCAAGCCTCTACACCACCACAGCGCTCATGCCAGTGTGTGCGCATGATAGTGTGTGTTAGTGGCCGACCCTACAACTGACAAACCTCGATATTCAAATGCAATGTTTAGATGTACCAAAAATAATTTAAGCTTATTTTCTAATGATCTAACGCAGAATGTCCTTAGGCAGCTTTTATGTACATTTACATTTCTGGGAAAACTGCAGTTACACAGCTATTATTCTCCTCTCGCCAGGTGAAGCAAAGAATCTGGGTCCGAGCTCAGGTCCGAACCGTCTCCGTGACCTCTGCACCTTCTGTACAATCGGTTTGGACCAGGAGGAAGTATACCGCACAAAAGTCTACGAGAAGAGTGTAAGGTGAGATGGTGAACATGCATAAGCGCACAAACATCACATGCAAACTACGTACTGATGTCGATGATAATTATCTTAAAAGAACAGCACTTCTCATGAATGTGGTTTTCATGCTGCTTGTCAAAAATGCAGGCCTACATTTTTTTTTCTGCCAGTTATGTACACCCGTAATTTGAACCAGAGCGGAAGACTGCGCTTTTATGTTGTTTTATTTCGTCCATCACAGTAGTTGCTCAATATACCATATATTACAAAAATGAACTAGATTTAAAGAAAAAGAAAATGTGAATAGGTTTTAACTCCTCAAACCTATCCGCTAGAATGCTATACTGTAAAACTTGGTAACCCACAATTGTTACCCTAATTTTTACCTGATCTAACACTTAAAGGAATAGTTCGCACACAAATTTCAATTCTGTCACCATTTACTCATCCTCGTGCTGTTCCAAAACTCATAAGATTTTGGTTAATCTTTGAAACTCAAATGAAGATATTTTTAATGAAACCTGAGAGGTTTCTGTCCCCCCATTGAAAGTCTAGTTAACCAAAACTTAGAAGGGCCATAAAGGCATTGTAAAATGAATCCACATGAATCACGCACTTTACTCAAAGTTATGTGAAGAGATAAAATCACTTTAAGTTGAGTTTTGCTGGTGTTTGGTGATGTTAAATAATATTTTTGATTTGCACATGATCATTTTTGTTAAATCTTTTTTCATGCAGATGTTAAAGCGATAACATTAATTCACAAACGTCTGTCATCATTTACTCACCCTCGTGTTGCTTTCGTTTTTCTGTGGAACACAAAAGAAGATATTTTGCAAAGTGTCTCACAATTTTTTGCTCATACAATAAAAAAGGGAGTCTGACGTTATTTTGGACCCCTTTGACTTTCATTGTATGGACATAAACAGTTAAAACGTTATTCAGAATATTTTCTTTTGTGTTCCAAAAGAGAAAGAAAGTCACACAGGTTTGGAACACCATGAGTATCCCTTTAAGGTATTCTGAGTGTTTTAACATGTTGCTGGGGTGTTCTGGGTGGTCAAAACAGTCCAATCCCAAGTCTCTGAGATAGTTTTCAATGCAATTCTATGCAAGATTTGAGACATGAATGGTGTGGGAATGTGTGCTGAGCTTCAATACTTTAATTAAAATTTTTACATAATTAAAACCTTTTTTTTTTTTTTTTACCATTATACTCAAAGTAGACCTTCCACTCTGCACCGGATTTGCCTTGCCTGATCTTGATATCAGACGTACATTGTGTTTGGCGATATGACGTTGTGTACATTTTCGTTTGCAAAAGCGCCTAGTCATTGAAAGAGGCACATTTTCTTTCTCACACTCTTTCTGAAGGCTTTTCCTCTCGTGGTATTTCACAACAGTTTTTCACCTCTGTTCAAAGGGCTCTGTTGGCTGTGTCTAAGGAAGGGTGTCCACCTACGCGTTCCCTCACTTTTCTCTCTCACACTTGCTATCTAGCACTTCTTGTCTTTCGTTCACACACTCGTTTGCAGTCAGCCTCTCTCAGGTTTTCCTCCAGTCTTTCTTCACCTCTCTTAATCTTTCTTTCTCTCATCTGGCTTATTATTAAACACTTTCTGAATTTGAGGCTGTTCGCCACGTTTTCAGTATTTCCAGTTGAGTGCTTTACCTGTAGCAGTTTTGTGGAGGTCAGAATCTGTTCATGTGTGTGAATGTTTGTGGGAGCGCATGCGCTCTTTAGTGCGTGGGCTATGAGTGTGTAATTTGTGTGTGTGTGTGTGTAAGAGAGCTGGAGTGTGTGTGGGTGGATGAGCATTCTCCTCTCAAGTCTCAGCAGAGTTATTTGACTGTTGCAGTCAGACAGCAAGAAGTAGCCTAATTGTTTTGCATGTTAAACCTTTTGGACATTTTTTTTTACTCTTTAATATGACATACAGATATTTACATCTGACACTGACCCCAAAGAGTATTTTTTGACACTTGAGCAGAATAACCACATTTTGTAGTACATCGTAGTAAGTTATGCATGTGATCTACTATCATTTAACTTGAACAACCACAAAGTGCCACAGTTCTTTTTATTTTAATTATGTATATTGTAATTGATATTTAATTTATGTAATAATTTATCTGTTTGTATTGGTTTGTTTTATCATTTAAACTCAATTGTTGTAAGATGCTTTGGGTGAAATATTGTGCTCTCTCTTTTTTTTTTTTTTAATCATTTTAATATATATTTGATGATTTATGTAATGCAATGATACTCATACATTTCTAATGGTGTCTTACGTGGTGTCACAAACTGTGTCAATGACATATAATAGGGCCCTATGAAATACATTTTAATTTTTCTTTCCAAATTCAGTTTCTAGATTCTTTTTTTTTCTTCTGAAATCCATGTGAATGGTTAATTTCAATTAATTAGATTACTAAAATTTAATTTATGAAACACAATTTAACAACAATTTATTAAAAGTTTAACAAAAATTACAATCTTAGGTACCTACGGTTATTTTTAGATCTTTCCCAAATTCTTTTTAATAGTTTAATTAAATGTTAATAATCAAAATGCATGTCTTCTCAACTGAGTTCATAAAACTGTTGATTTTTTAAATTTATTTTACAATAATTGGGCCATATGAAATGTTGGATTTTTGTGTGTGTTGTGTCTTTTAACTTAAAGCATTAACATTTTAATGAATCTTTTAAAATGTAATCAAATGAAAAGTAAACCATTTTATAGTTCTCCAATTCTGAAATAGTCTCTTTTCTGCTAACATAATCATGGCCGTGTGAATATTACACATAACTTTAGATAAGATAAACTAATTTATTTTTTTATACAAATCCTCTAATACCTTAAGTTTTGTGTTTGGAGTCACGGGTGTGGTTGTGATTAACGGTCTCTCTGTCCTTTGCTTTAGTCCGTTCTATGGCGAGGACTTCTACTTTGAAATCCCACGCCCATTCCAATGCCTGTCCTTCTACGTGTATGCCAAGAGCATGTTCCAAATAAGGGATCTACCTGTAGGTCAGTATCTTTCGCCCTTGTTTTGTCTCATGTACAAGACTAATACACAGTGTACATGTCAACTTAAGATTGCGTGTGTGTTTGTAGGTAAAGTAGCCATCAGGAAGGAAGATCTGTATAAGTACTGCGGGAAAGAGAACTGGTTTCACTTACAACCCGTGGATCCAAACTCAGAAGTTCAGGTGAGTGAAAAGTTAGATGGCACTGAAGTTATTCAGCACAAAAACAGACACCCAACAGAGCAATACATGAATACACAGCCTTACTTCCCTTCTGTGGTTAGTCTCCAACCGTGGTCTGGGCCAATCGGGTGAGTTTATGATTACTCATCGCCTCGCTATACCCAATGAGATCAATGTATGATTAGTCAGCTCTTATATGTGGTCCAATGACTTGAAAGCAGATGAAGGCCTAACTCCACATCCTGTTTTTGTGTATGGTGTATGCACAGATCTGTTTTGTACACAAGTATGGTTCACTATTCAGCAGAACCGGGGGCAGTGGGTGTGGACTAACTGTATCAGAAACAAAAAGTGTTTACGTAAAGGAATTTGCATTTTGTAAAAAACTGTTTTGAAAAAGAAAAAAAATACAATGGAGGGCAATTTCAAATAGCAGTTTGCCAACCAAGGAAATTAAACTTAGCAACCAAGATTTGCATAAGTGTTTTTATGTGGATTGTTTTTAATTGTGGACAGTTTTAATTGAAATTTGGCAATATTTTGAATACTTGCAATATATTTGCGATGATTTCTCAAGGTAATTAAGTGGAATTGTGTATATTGTACAATTTTAATTGTCTTTTTATTTGTTTGTTTTTTAAAATGGTGTCAGTTGGCTAGTTTCTTGCAACTTCCAAGATATTTTAGTAGGGATACTTTAAGACTGGATTACACTACATGACTTTTGCTCCGATTAATGCCCCGATTCGCAGTCTAGAAGAGTCGACAATAGTTGCTGAAAGTGTGCACCAGTCTGCAGATTTTGGACAGTCGGAGTTGACAGACTTTGCAGAAAATCGCGTATTGTAAGATGGGCTCAGACTGATTCCATCAAGTCGGAGCATTTTAAAACACGTTTAATATTTTGAGCCGATTTTAGAGCACATATCGTAATGTGTGACAGGTTGCTACTGAAGCCGAAGCTGTCCTCTATCTACCAGTGTTGCAAATACAAATACAGTAACAATACAAAAGTAAATTAAAGGGATAGTCACCCAAAAATGAAAATTCTGTCATTAATTACTCACCCTCATGTCGTTCCAAACCCATAAGAATTTCATTCATCTTCAGAACACAAATGAAGGTCTTTTTGATGAAATTTGAGAGCTTTCTGACCCCCTGTTGACAGCTACAACTATCACTTTGACACGTCAAAAAGTTCATAAAGAGATCGTAAAACGAATTCATATGAATTGAGCGGTTTAGCCCAAATTTTCTGAAGATATTCGATCGCTTTATATGCTGAACAGATTAAATTTAGGCTTTTATTCACATGTAAACTAGGGATGCAACGATACCGCTTTTTCAAAACCGATCTGATCCGATCCCAAAATTCTGAGTATCGGCCGATACCGATACCAATCCGATACCAGCGCAGTTTTTTTTTTAAAATCAAGTAGAATTTCAATAACTGTGTGTTGAACTGATAATCACTCTTTTGTGAGTTAAACACCATCTACTTAAAACAGACAACTTCATTATAAAGAAAAACAAATCCAAAAAATATATGATCATAATATATGACAAAAATGCTATTATAAACTAGATTATTGGATAGTTCAGCAGTAAAATCTAGTCTACAAATATCACGAGTGCACAATAATTGTATAAAATCTGAACATTTAGTGAAAAAAAAAACATTTAGTGGGGAACAAATAAGAGACAATAAGTGTAACACTAAATCTTGTAAAACGTTACACATTGCTCTTTATATTGTTGTAAAATACATTCATGAAAAACAAGATAACAAAAATCAAAAAGATAATTTTTTATAGTAGCCTAGGCTATGTAATTTGAGACATGTTTTAAATGTATAGCACAGCTGTTTAATGAGGCAGCAACATATGATAGATAGGACAGAACAAGAAAGGCTATTAATAATCCTTCATTGCGCAAAAGGCTCCAGTACAGTGCGGCACAAAGCGCTTATGCGCATCCCGAGCGCAGAATGATGCGCTTGAAGCAACACGGAGTCACAGCGCGCAGCACGTCGAGTCCGCATTGAAAAGTTCAAAGCACAAAGGAAATACATATTGATGCGTAGTGTATTATACAGTATCTATCTCTATGCAATAGTTTATTGAGCCTTTTCTTTTAACGGTTTTAAATATCAGTTACTGTGCGCGTGAAGAACAATGATAGTGCTCTCCAGTGTTGTGATCTAACAGACACACGGTAGAAAGTAACATGATTTAGTTACAGCAATAAAGTCCAGCAATATAAAGTTGTTTTATGCGAAACCATAGACCTTTATCTACAGATCAAGTATAATAATAGTAACATTGAATCATCTTGGAGAGAGTTTCATCATGTTGACTGTCGTACCCGAACGTGACGCGCTGTTTGATGCTGAATGGAGAATGAAGGACAGCCGCAGCAGAGGGAAAAAGTTTACGTGATCTTGAATTTAATGACTTAAATATTAATTTATATCTCACATTATACTACATAATGGCTTCAGAACACTTATAAGATAGTCCACGAAAACTTTATGGTGCTTTATAATGTTTTTGTGCCTTTTGTGGGTTAACTATAACACAGAATAGTAGACGCACAATATCGGATTTGGATCGACCTCGTCTGACCGATACCCGATCCGGCAAAAATGGCAGTATCGGAGCCGATACCGATGCTGAGTATCGGATCGGTGCATCCCTAATGTAAACATTGATCAGCGAACATAAACGGAAGCTCAACCGAACCTGCTTGATGCATGGGAACAAACCTCATTGGTTCTTGCAGAAGCTCGAACTACTGCATTACACACAAGAATGAACCTCATTGGTTCTCGCACGTCAAGCGAACATGCTTGAGCTTCAGTTTACTACAACTGATGTGTGAGTTGATGAATGTTTATATGTGAATACAAGCCTAAATTTAATCTGCTCATCATATAAAGCGATCGTGTCTTTTCAGAAAATGTGGACTAAAACGCTCAATTCATATGGATTAGTTTTACGATCTCTTTCTGAACTTTTTGAAGCGACAAAGTGTCAGTTGCATAGCTGTCAATGGAGGGACAGAAAGCTCTCAGATTTCATCAAAAAAGATCTTCTTTTGTGGTCAATAGATAAACGAAAGTCTTATGGGTTTGGAACGACATGAGTGTGAGTAGTTAATGACAGAATTTTATCGTTTAAAGCTATCCCTTTAACAGAACACATGTAACAAATAAGCCTCACTATTTGACTCATGAGCACAGACTCTTACTGACTGCACCACTCAACTCTGACTCCCATTGTAATTTTTAGAGTCCATTCTGACCGCGTCCACCCACCCATTAATGCATCCAAATGCTCTTGGAGTCTGTTAGTGTATGATCTGTTAGTGTATGATCCTCAGTTGTTTAGTGTGCGATGCCCGTCTTTTCTCTGCAACCATTTACAAATTTGGCAAGTGTTGCCCATTGTTTTATAATTTATTCAGATTTTAAGTTGTGTAGTGTATTCCATCCTTTAGCAGTAAAAAAAGTTTATTTTCTCTAAAAAGATTAAGTAATTTTTCACTCTCACAGAATTGTTTTTTGGGAAGTCTGTCGTTTTTTTATTATATTAAAATATTTTAATAAAAATTACTCTTTATTACAGTGTATTGTTATAATAAATGTTATTCACTTCAGTTTATCAGTATTTTGCATACATTTAGTAAAAAACTGTGGAACAAAATATTTTTTGTGATCTGCTTGGCAAAACATTTTTTACTTTAAAACATGCTCATGGCTATTTTCGCATTCAAAAGAAACCAGATATCAAAATATAGAATATTGTCAAAATGCTGAAAAATATTGATAGGCTCTTGATAACCCTAGAGTTGAAATGTTACTGTGTTATTTTATGACGGTGGTTAAACACTGTGGTTTATGTGTCTTTAACCCTGAGGACGAGAAAAAGGTGGGTGGCAGTTACATCCGATAACGTTCAGAGCCGCCCTGAACTGGCTGAAATCACAAGAAAGACGTTCCTCCATCTCTGTGTTCAAAAAGCCCTTACGTACTCCAAAAACCTTAAACAACTTATGTACACAAAACAAGTTGTTTCTTTCCAGTCTTACCACATACTTATAGAACTAGTGATTAACAGGTATTGTAAACGAACTGTATGTTGCAAACAGATCTCTACTTTGCAGGGATAAATGATTAGATGACATGAATCTATGAATAGATTCAAATTTCATAAACTGTTTTTAAAAAAGTGGTTCTATAGGATCTGTCTGCTTTGGACATCTGTTAACGTTGAGTTATTTGTGCGTTCTCCGTATCATTTTTCAAAGGAACTTGCACAAAATACTGCGTAGGAGTATGTGGGCGTTTTTATGTCGTTTTCTTCTCTCTTTCTTCCTCCCTGTCCTTTCCTTCTCGCCTCTCCTATGTTTGCACTCTTTCTCATTCTGACATTATCAGCCTCAACAAATTTGATTGGCTGGATAGGTTATTTCAACATAGATCATAAACATGTCCATCATGATAAAAGTCCAGACACTAAATGTTTTTGAAGTTTATATTCATCTCCATGGCCCTCAAAACACATTCTGTATTTTAAGTAAATGTATAGAATATACGGTTTGTACAGTATAAAAATCATTGTCTATGGAGAGTCCCCACGAAGATGGAAAAACCTAACATGTGTGTGTGTTTTTATACATGTTGTTATAATGAAATGTAATTGCATCTGTGTTTGTTATTGTGACAGAAGTCTTTCTACTTTGACAGGGGAAGGTTCATTTAGAGATGAAGCTGAATGAACTGATCACAGAGAATGGATCCGTCTGCCAGCAGCTTGTGGTTCAGTAAGTGATGCCTGTCAGTCAGTGCACGTGTTTGTTTTTAAATGTGTTTGAGCAGCACAACATGAATTGGCATTCACAACACATTGTACTTCTGTAACGTTACATACTTCAATGTGAAACAGGATATCAAGAAGTCAAGGTTTGGCTAGTCGACAGGGCCTCTTTATCCCTTGCTGGTGGAAGTCTTAACTAGTCTTTCTCCATTCAAAAGCAAACATATATTGTGAATTTTTTATATTTTTTTATGTATTCTAATATGATTTTTTTTTGTAACACTGTAGGCTGTATCACTTATATTTCATTATATTATAGTAGATGTTTTACCAGTATCCAATATCCATATAATAGTAGTATCCGTTGTCTGCAGAGGGTTGGTGAGTTCATGAAGAAACATTCTATTCTACTTCACTATTCCTTAATCCCTTCCTATTCTAGTTTGTACTATACTGAATGTTGGCTGAATTATGTTAATGTAAATTAAAAGCTTAAAATTAATTAAATCATACAAATCAATGAATAAATAGGACGGCGGTCAAAATAAAATTGAAACTCCATCTCTGCATGCTGCGTATAACAGTGTGAACCAGGCTACATTTTTGTGGACAGGTTTTCTTCATTTTATCATATTTGTAACAAGAAGTGTTTGTAAACTCACCTTAAAGGACTTTCTGTAGTTTTCTGCCAAAGTATATTCTATATATTCAAACATGTAACCCTCAAGAATTAAAGACATATTAATATTGTAACTTTTAGTGTAAAAATTAAAGTTACAAATGTTTTATTACAATAGATATATATTCATGTCTCTTTATCATTTGAGTTAAATAATGATGTGCACACTATACAGTATGGTCTTATTTGTTAACGTTAATTAATGCATTAGTTAATATGAACTACTACCTATGATCAATATATTATTACAGCATTTATTAACTTTTGTTAATGTTAGTTTATAAAAATACAGTTGTTCGTGTTAGTTTACAGTGCATTAACTAATGTTAACAGATTCAACTATGATTTGAAAAATGTATTAGTAAAAATGTATAACGTTAAGATTAATAATCGCTTTATAGGGATGCACAATATATCGGCCACCATATCGGCATCGGACAATATATGTTCATTTTTAATGTTATCATCATCGGCCCAATAAGAAAATTAGGCCGATATATTAAGGCCGATGGTTTAAAGCCGATAAATAATGTATTATTTCCTTCAGCTGAGACACTTCAGATGCGCACTGGTCACCATGATGGTTTTTGAATTGCGGTTAAGTGCAACGTCATATAGGCTGCATAAAATTATAATGAGAACATTATGATTGTGTGCTTGGGGCATGGATTTTAATGGTGAGACTTTTGTTTTTGCAATCAGGCTCTTAAAAATTATATAATAATTTGGATTTAGATTTATCGGCCAATATATCGGTTATCAGCTTTCAAATATTAAGAATGATCATTTATTGGTATAAGCCAAAATGTTCATATCGGTGCATCCCTATCGCTTTAGAAGTATAGTTAACTAAAGTGTTTCCAAAATAATAATAATGGATTATTTCAGTTTTCTTTATAAGATTAAATGTTTTTCCAATTGCAGTTCATGACAAAATAATCACTTTTTTTACCTAATTGTGCAACCCAAATAAATAAGATTAAATATTTTATGTTTTCCTGCATGTAATGTGACCATTAACCGACATCAGAGAACTGTAAACTTGCTAATGTGTTGTTAAATTAGTGAAATATAATAAGAACTTAAAATGTTATGGGGTACTGTAGTTCAAAAAAATAGTTTGTCAAGGGTCTGACAAAAAATATTGGGAGTCTCTGATCTAGACAACTGCCGGTGAGATAACAGGGTGATGTTGGGGTATATGCTTAATTAATCATGTATGTTTTTATGTATTAAAAAAAAAAAAAACTACTACATAATTTTGAAATGGCCATTATTTGGTTTACCGTTGTGCTTTCATTGTACTTCACGTACAGTATACTGGACTATAACTTCAGAGGTGCGTGTTGTCTGGGAGGGCGAGAATACCTGTGAAGTTCATGTTCACACCACTACAGGGTTGTGTGTATTTTCTTTAATGGTGTGAAAAATGGTCTGACTCAATATAGAGTTGCTGACGTGCATCTCTATTTAATGTTGGCCATCGCTGTTCATTCACACTCTCCCACAGAGCAGGTTGACGAAAGAGGAAGCGATGCCGTGACTGCAGGAAGCCCGCACTGCGCTGTTTCTGTGGTTTTGTTTTGCCGTCACACTGCTTTTTTCTCTCTTTCATGCTCTCTCCCTCTCTGTCGTTCTTTCTCACCTTCTTTCACTGCTTCATGGCTGTCACCATGACGACTACAAGTGTGAATTACTTCCTGTCTTGGATAGCAGTGCTTCTGCTTTCACCCTTCTTATCTGACACCTTCATTTATGCACATTCTTCTTTCATCCTCTCATTCTCTTATTCATTAATATTTCTACTTGTGACGTGGAGGAACCTCTGACAAAGTCAACAACAGGGTTCAACAATAAGGGTGGCTGAGAGGGTTTGGGGCCTGTTCACCATATATTACATTTGTTGATCATGTGCCTTGCAAATGCAAACATCTGGTTGTATGGTTGCATGTATTAAACATTGGTGACATTTGATCCAGAAGAATTTACAACAATGCAATGTTGTCTAGCTAACTGATATAGATACGATTTTATCCGAATTTTGAGAATGACTTGTAATGGAGTGCAACAGTCGGGTTTCAGAAGTAAAAACTCCATTCATTTTCTCCATTAAGGAAATGGATTTTTAACGATAACGATAACGAAACCTTTTAAGACAGCCTTATTTTGAGCTACAAGGTTGTTGAAACCATCAGCCCACATTATTACAATTTAGTTTTAAAATAATCATGTTTAACAGTTGAATTTGTGGGGGAAAATCTACATTGCCCATGATGCTGTACAGAAAATTCCACCAATCGGAGTTGAATCGAGCAAAATACGCCAAAAGATCTTTTTAGCCCCGCCCCCGAAGCACTGCGAATGTAATCGAGTCAGTCGATCTCCCTACGCTCTCAAAATACTTAAATAATTGAATATACATGCATATTTTTATTTTTTACATATCAACATTTTAAAATTAGTAGTTTTATATTTCTCCATCATTTTTAATTGGATTATGCTGTATTTTTGTCCATTATTTGAATGCTTTTTTGATACCAATCAAAGTTTGTAATGTAATAATTCACCTCATTGCTAATTGTCTTCGTTCATGGCTTATAACACTTTAACAAAGACTTTTTTGAAATCCTAATGGGAGAAACGAATGGAAAAAATACTTCCAGAACCAACGCCGCTGAAAAAGTGGGCGGGCACTGTTGCACTCCATAGTCACAAAATCTCCAAACAAGTCAGTCATGTTTTGCACTGTGCCTTTGTTTCCAGCAAAGTGTGTGTATGGCAGTGGGGATTTCTTTAAGACTGCAAGGGAAGCTCGGCTTCCCCTATAATGTTAAAAAATGTATGGTCAAATATGTACTATTGTGTTAACATTTTATTGACTAAAAATGCGTTAGAACGCGTTCATCTCGAAGACGAGTTCGTTCAGAATCAGCTACGGATAGCAGGTCGGATGACTCGACTTCCTTCTCATTCATTCCCGAACATCCAATAGGAAAATTCAACTGCAGTAGCCACCATTCAACCTGAAGAGGGCAGCACTCAGACGTTTTTACACTATATATTGTAGAATTTAAACACTTTATACACAAATGTCAAAAAAGTTACTCGAATCAATGAACAGTACTAATAAAGCCCCATTCTTACAGATCATTAACTAAAAAAAGTTGTTTTAGGGTTTAGTTACCCTTTAAATATTGTCACAAATACCAGTAAATTGACTGGCGCAAAACTTAGTAAGTCACCTTGCATGATTCTTTTAAATACTCTCCTCCTAAAAATTTTGCATCTGAAAGGGAAACTCCTACAAATGCATATGCAATAAGGTCAGCCACAAACATAACTGTTTTTCAGCACTATTTTTTTACTGTGCCTTTAGTAAATCCAGACAGTAGCTTTTTTAACGCCAAAGAGGGTTTTCGCATGACGCAAGTTGTTAGTAAATCTGGCTCATAGTATTTGATTTTCCAAATTCAAATTTCATTCATAGTCATACTATATGTAACTGATACAATTTTTAATTATTCATTGATGAATAGAAAGTTAAAAAAAACAGCAGTTATCTGAAATATAAATAAAAATAAAATATATATATATATATATATAATTGTAACATTTTAAATATTTTAACTGTCACTTTCGATCAATTTAATGCATCCTTGCTGAATAAAAGTATTATTCTTATAAATAAACAATCAAATAAAATCTGTAGTGCTGGTCAGGATGGAGGACATGGCATAAAAAATTGACCCTGTTTACTTTATTAATACGCATTTATGATCTTGTTGTGATTTGATTTTGTGATATTGCTGCTTTTAATTTAATTAGCAAATAGTTAATTAGGCATTATTTAGTTTAGACTATAGCCTAAAACAGTAGCCTAAATATCCTGTTTCACTTGGAAATGTGTCAACCAAGTAAAATTGGTTAAGAATGCTGTTTGATGTTGACTTGAATGGTGTGTTGTTTAATCACATATCGACAGAGCTTTCTGCTGTTTGATATTTAATGATACTTTCAATAACAGGCTCATTAACACTGCTCTGTGTGTCTTTTGCAGGATAATTGCGTGTCAGGGTTTGCCGTTGATAAGTGGACAGAACTGTGACCCGTACGCCACAGTAACGCTTGTGGGGCCCGCCAGGTAGCTTTATAAACATTATTAATCACACGGTTTACTGTAAAGGAACAGAGGTTTGCATAAAACCTGATGGTTTCAATGAAGTAGTTGAAACAGTCAAAATGCATTATTGTGATTGTTTCTAATTCAGTCAGCCTGTCACTGATCTAGGCTGAAATGAGTACATAACATCCGCTCTCATTCAATAATAACATCCTGCTCTCTGTGTTTCTGTTTTTCTCTCTCTCAGGTCTGACCAGAAAAAAACTAAAGTGAAGAAGAAAACCAGCGACCCTCAGTTTGAGGAGACCTTTCATTTTGAGGTACAGCCTCATCCATTCATTCAGTAATAGTTCATGAATGTTGATTTTGTGAGCATAAACCATGTTTCTGAACCCCCCTAAATGGCTTAAAAAGGTATCGTCATTAATTTTGATCATGTCGGAGTTATGAATTCTTGTGGATGCGGTATGCATTTGTAGCATTAGCCATTTACAATTCACAATGTTTTTGCAGGTCACAAGGTCAAGCAGTTACAAGGGGAGGTCACACTTCCAGGTGGAGGAGGAGGACATAGAGAAACTAGAGATCAAGTGCGTTCTCTTCTTTTCTCGTCTTCATCATTGTGTTGGCATTGTTTCATGTTAGCCTCTCCTGGATGTATGGGTTTTTTGTTTTGTTTGTTTTTTAGATCAAGTGAGTTATCTTCTCTTCTTCATTGTTGCGTTGTTCAATGTTTCATCTTAGCCTCTCCTGGCTGGATGTATGTTTGGTTTTGTTTTGTTTTGTTCTCTTTTCTTAACCATTGTGTTGGCATCGTTCCATCTCAGCCTGTGTTTTTGTTTTTTTGTTTTTGTTTTGTTTTGTTTGAGATCAAGTGAGTCCTTTCACTTCTTTGTTGCATTGTCAGTTTAATCTTTGGCTGGATTTCTGTTTGTTTTGTTCTCTTCTTTTTTCTACTTCATTATTGTGTTGTCATTGTTTCATCTTTGTCTCTTCTGACTGGATGTTTGTTTGTTTTTTTGTTCATCTTTTCATTGTTTTAACTTTTTCTTCTCTTGGAGACTTTTGTTTTTGTGCAAAGCCTTTTTAAATACTGCATATTACAGCACAGATTGACTGGTTGTGGATGATTATGGTAATCAGGGATGAGTGTTTATTTGATTGGAAGACTATATGTAATGTCAAAAATATTTTGATGAATGTGGCTTTGCTCTGATTTGACACATAATGTGCCACTCTGAATTGTCCCATATAGCCCTCTGCAGAAGCTGACAGGTAAGAGTAGGTGAAACCACCAGACGGCACATTAGATCATGACACTAATGTGTGTGTGCGTGTGTATGTTTATGCATGATTTTGTGTGTTGTTGGTTTCCCACTCAAAGGCGATTTATTTGTGTGCATGTTTGATGTGAGAAAAAGCTTCATCCAGTAGTGGAGAGAAAACTGACTAACCCACCTTGATGCAACTGCATCTTTACTTTGTGTGCTGGATTTCAGATTCAGTTTGACTGGAAATGGGAGAAGTTCAAATTTGTGCTTTTCCGGGGGTTGAATACATTGAAACAGAGAACTGTTTGTGTTTGTAAATGAACATTTTTAGCTAATGCACACTCTTGTACTCTCCCTTGCAGGGTAGAGCTGTGGAATAATGGTAATTTGGCACAGGACGTGTTCCTCGGAGAGACACGAGTATCTGTGAAAATCCTGAGAAACGACCATCTCCACAAAGCATGGTAAGAACACACACACACACTCAGAAGTAGGGCTGGACAGTATATGGAATATTCAATTTGCTGGCAATATCCACCTTATTTTTTGAAGCAAGTGTTTTAATGTAATATTGCAAACTGGTATTTCTTATCATATTACTTTAATTTATTATCATCATCATAAACATAGTTTATAGCGTAAATTAGTTTTACTATCACTTTGTTATTTTTCTAATTGGAAGTCGTGCATTCTCAGAAAATAGCTACTTCTGCATTGAAAAATAAGGTGGATGAAATTATGCAACACCGTGAACTATTTAATCTTAAATGAGTGATTTTGATACGTTTTTTTTTTTTGTCCAGGTTTATTGATTTATTAAAAAAATACAGCAAACTTACAATATGTAGTTCGTACATACAATGACTTCACAACTCTTATTATTTAGCGGTAGACCAATCACCATATCTGAATTTCAGCTCTTCCTCAACACTTCACACACAGTGATATAAACCGTTACGACGGCGTCTGTTTTACCTTATCAAGTCCTTATTCTTCTAAAGTGCATGCAAAGTGCATTTGCTTTGGCAGCGGAGAAAACAGCAAACCAAACTCTTCCGGGCCTCAGCTACAACTACAGTGTTTGAGGGCGGGTCAAAGTAGACGTTGTTCACAGTCAGCCAATGAAGAGCATAGGCTGGTATTATGCAAATTTGTTACATTGCTACATTGGTACGTAACAGGAAGTGAGACTGGAATTGCTGACGACTTGTTTCAGCAGTTCAAAATCTATTCTTTCTTTTAGGAGACAATGACTTAATTTATCATGCACTTTGATCTTTAAAACTTTGCCGTCCTTTTACATTGACAAACAGCTATTACACACTACATGAAAGGTAATATTTGAAAAAGCATAATTAGACATGTAAAATAGAAGAATTTAGATAAGTTGGAGCCCTCTGTATTTGACCCAATTCTACTATGAGATGTTTGGTGCGTGCGCGCACTTCCTTGCTGTGCAGTAATATGCGGATCTCGGTGTCTGAGTGAGGTACACCGACGAACAGATGACGAGAGATAACAGCCAATCCCGGCTCTCCACTGGCCTTATCAGCCCAATCAGACATGAGAGCACCACCTCTCAGACGGCAGAGCTTAAATGAACATACCTCAGCATTACTTCAGAGACATTTGCGATGACCGCTTACTGCTGCATCCATCATTTAGATTTCAGCTGCAATCGTGTTTTATCTCAGATGTTTTTTTGTCGAGAAGCGTTTGAGAGACCGTGGGTGTGTGTAGGTGTGTGTGTTTTGGGTGGATTGCTTCCGTTGCCCGCTGCCCCCGTGTCCTCAGACTGCGGATCACAGCGCCCTGCCGGCAGTGTTGTGTAAACAGTGTGTGCGGGAGCATTAGTGTGTGTGTTCAGACTGAGAGGGAACTTGTTGATACTGATCTGCATGTTTTGAATGAGGGCAGTGAGTCTACTGCGTGGGTGAGCTTTTGCATGAACCTAGCATATAACAAGCGCACATACACAAACAGATGCTGACACTATTAAACATAGTCTTGCCACATTAATTCCTGTACTTTGTAGTTTGAGCAATGGAAATGACACATAGGATAAAATGATACATGTGCTAGACACGCATTCATATAGAAAGGATAATTTCTTAGAAAAAATTAGTTACACACATATATTTATATTTTTTAGTAGCTTGAATTGATTCATGGAAATTTCACAATTGTATTTTTGCTTTTAAAATGTCTCGACACTCGCATACGCAAAGCTAGCTTAGTGACGCCGTGAGTGACGGAAACTCAATGACTAAATAATTAGGGTTTCAAAATCATCACAACTTTTATAGCACCAGCTAAATCATTGTGACTATATTTGGAATATTTAATATACGTTCCGTAATACAGCAAATTGAATGATGAAGCTGAGTGACACTGTAAAATAGCTATAAAGGGGAAATTTCTTATTGCTTTGTGTTTTGTAGGTACTTGCTACAGCCAAAAGGAAATGGTACGAAGCCTAAGCCAGATGACCTGGGTTCTCTACGTCTGAAAGTAACGTACACTGAGGACAACGTCCTGCCCTCTGCCTGCTACACAGCCCTCCGAAACCTGATGCTCAAATCCCCAGATGTCAAGGTACAACAGCTCCCTCCTTCTGTCTGGAAGACTGGCAGTCATGTTCAATTGTTGAACATTATTTTCAGTTTTCAGATACACATTCTTTCGTTTACAGCATCTTTTCATTGCTTTCGGTTTCTTTGCGTCTCTAGCCGATCTCCGCGTCAGCGGCTCATGTTCTGGGAGACATATGCAGGGAGAGTTTGGGTTATGAAGCACTGCTTCCTGTGGTCAGACTGCTGCTCCATCACAACAGACTGCTTCCCTTTCTCACCGCTGTTGCTGCCCTGGAGCTGGAGAATACACAGTTCAGTAACACACACTCACAAAAACAGTTCTATAGTTTGTTTTGGTAATATGCATATAGTTTTAGTTTCTTTGTTTAGGCAATATTTGATTAGTTTTTTGTTTTTGTAATATCCATATATTGTTTAATATTTGTATTTTATTTGTCAGTATGCATATAGGCTTTTTTGTTAATATCCATAAAGTTTTTGTTTTGGTTATGGGTTTTTTTCAGTGTGCATGTAGTTTTTTTGTTTTGGTAATATTTGTTTTATTTCTTTTTATATTAGATTCGTTTTTTGTTTTGGTAATATCCATATATTTATTTTTATTTAGTTTTTTTCTTGTTAATATCCATATCGTTTTTGTTAAGTTAATATCTATATAGTTTTTGTTTTGTTAATATGCTTTGTTAATTTGTTTGTTTTTGTTTAGATAATATCTATATAGGTTTTGTTTAGTTTTAATTTGTCAGTGTGCATATAGGTTTTTTGTTTTGTTTTAATTTTGTTTTGGGTTTTTTTGCCCCGAAGTTTTGCTGTCTAGGTTATAAACTCACACTATTTCTTTATCCTCTAAAATGTCCTCTGTCTCCCTGTGCAGAGAGGCCAACACCATATTCAGAGGGAATTCTCTGGCCACCCGCTGCATAGATGACATGATGAAGATTGTGGGCCGAAGTTACTTGACCGTCACTCTCAAACCTGTTCTCAATGAGGTGAGACAGACAGGATTTAAGGTTTTCGGACATGTTTATAGATGCTTTGAAATTTGTGACTCAGTGTCAACAACTGTAAAATCAGTTTAAAATGTTTTGTTGCTTTCTTTCTGCTTTACAGATCTTTGAATCAAATAAAACCTGTGAGATTGATCCTGTCAAACTGAAAGAAGGTGATAATGTTGAGGTCAACAAGGTGAGGGTTTTTCTTGTTGAATTGTTGTACTTAATTTGGCCATATGTGTCAGTTAAATTAAGGAGATATTCTGGGCCACCAAAAATGAAACCCTGAAATTCAAAATGTGGGGGTAAAATGTCCCTGTAATGACTCGCACTCTGTTTATACCATCTGATATAGTTTTTAATATGCATTTCTAAGCCTAGCTATATACAAGTTAATATTGATATAATATAACCTGTAATTTTACAGGTTGGATGCAATAAATTCCCATGACTGAGAAATTTGATGATAAACTGTGCCCTCAGTATTTTTTGCTGATCTCACGTGCATGTCTTTGTGTATTCTTAGGAGAATCTTCAGGGTTATGTGCATAAGGTTTTTACGTCTATAACACAGTCCAGCTCCAGTTGTCCTCCCCTCATGTGTGATGTCTTCAGGTCACTCAGACAGCTCGCATCTAAACGCTTTCCAGGTGAAGCAGCACATGCACATGGACACACTTTCACTCTCATATGCTTGTGCAGGGTCCACACATTTATTTTGTTCAGGAATGTTTCAGTGTTTTAGCATACCTCACACAGTCTTACAGGAATGCATGCAGACACTTAAGTCAGTGTTGATTCACCACTAGGAGGAGCCAGATACTCAGTCATGACTAATAATCTCTGTGTGTGTTTTACCACAGTGGATCCTCATGTGCAGTACTCCGCGGTCAGTAGCTTTATATTTCTGAGGTTCTTTGCGGTGGCTGTTCTCTCTCCACACACATTCCAGCTGAGATCCCATCATCCTGTGAGTGTGCAACAAAAACAGTCACAGCTACAACAAACTACCTACTTAGTTGTGACAAACATGATTTACTTCCTTTTTTAGCATGTGACTAATTTATTCATGCCAGGAAAGACCCACTGAAACACTCCAGTATTTTCTGAGAATCATTTGAGACAACAATACATGTCTACTCAGGTGATTCTCCCAACTCATGTTTTACCCAAAGTACATTTACTATCTTCCTCTTTCTCTCTCTCAGGACCCTGAAATTTCCCGCACACTTACTCTTATCTCTAAAACCATCCAGTCTCTGGGCAGCTGGGGCAGCCTTTCCAAGAACAAACTGGTACGTCAGCTATTAGTCATGCGTTGCACTGAAGGAAATAACTTTTCAAAAGTTTTCCCCTAGACTTTGGGACATTTAAAAAAAATAAAATAGTTTTGTTTTGTTGTTTTTCCAGTCTAGCTTTAAAGAAACCTATATGTACGATTTCTTCAAGTTATTCCAAGAAGATGAATGTATAGAGAAAGTAAAAAAGGTAAGTATTTTGGACAAACTATTTTTTGAGGTCTCCGATGTACATAGGGCTGTTGGATCGATATTTTAGATGCTAAAAATGCACTTCATAAATACAGTGCTTTCAAATTAAATTTTTTAGGGGGCATAAACTAAAAACTGTGTGTCAAGTTCCCTTAAAATATCAGATAGTTTGACCTCTTTATGAGAAGGCAAGGTTAGTTCAGGTTATAAAATGTAAGCTGATGGTGTGACTCCCCAAAAATTTTATGATATTCTTGAAAAGAAATGATTTGCGATAATGAATCATCCTTCCCATCTCTCTCTCTCTCTCTCTCTCTCTCTCTCTCTCTCTCTCTCTCTCTCTCTCTCTCTCTCTCTCTCTCTCTCTCTCTCTCTCTCTCTCTCTCTCTCTCTCTCTCTCTCTCTCTCTCTCTCTCTCTCTCTCTCTCTCTCTCTCTCTCTCTCTCTCTCTCTCTCTCTCTCTCTCAGCATTTTTGTTATTGCTGTTTGAAACCGGGCCCTATCACAAATACCTTAAATCTGTTAACACTAATACAGTCATGACTTATGTAACAGGACATTTTTATGATTTTATTTATTGTATTTGTTAAAAACAAAATAACTTAAAACATAGACAGTACCGGTCAAGACCGGTTTGGACACATTACTATTTTTAATATTTTTGAAAGAAGTCTCTTATGCTTATGCTTATCTGCCATTGACCAGCCTTCAATGTCTGTGTATTGTGAGCATTTATAAAGCATATTCTGTGTTAAGCTTGGGCTTCATTCTCATGTGTAAATGATCTCTTCTTTTTTGCATTAGTTCTTAGATGAGATCTCCTCTAATGTAAGTAAGGAGTCTAGTGGAGTGGAGGACTCCTTTGTGCTGAAGGAGGGGTGAGTAGAAAACGCCACAGAACAGTCTGATTGATTTAGCTGTAGCTTTGAGCAGCTCAAATAAGGGTCAGTTTGGGTGATTTTTACCACATTGTTTCCAGGAAACCTAAGAGTTACGTGTGTGTATGATTTTTAACAGAGAGGTACATAAGCGGGCCCAGGGCAGAAAGCGAATAGGAAAGAAGAACTTTAAGAAACGCTGGTTGCGAGTGACCAATCAAGAGCTCTCCTATCACAAGCAGAAAGGTGAGTGTTCCCAGCTGTTTATGATGTGTTCCCCTTGTAAGGAACTCAGCTTTTTGGAAACATTAATAATCAATAATATCTTTTTATTATTAATTATAAATATTTGGGTCAGTTAATTGGATTAACTTGATGTGGCTGAATTAATATTACAATCAATTAATCAGTTCGTCCAAAGAACTATTTTGATTATTAATTTATTCTAATAAAGGGTATCTTCCATGGCCACAGAAGAATAATTATTTCTTCGCCTGTACAGCACTTTGAGCCAGTAGCAAAAACCGTGATCGTCAAGTGACTTGTATTGCAAACAAAACAGAACCAAATACATATTATGTACAAGTTTTATTAACTAAATATAGATATTTATATGAATATAAATAAACTAAACAACATACACACATGAATACATAAATAGGTTAGTGATAGGATGAAATTGGAAACCGGAAGAGGGTCTATGAGGAGAACCATCAGAATTTAATTTTCACATTTCATTGAATTGAATACTTGCATTTGTAATGGGAACAATTCTTGAAGTTGTTGAAAATTGAAGTCGTTGATGGTTCCGGCAGCGTCAAGTGGAAGTTGGTTGAGCATTCTCTTTCTCCAGGAACGCATGATTGGTTTGGTCAAGGCCTGGGACTCTGTTGAGGCCACGCCGAGCACCCAGGAGAAGTGAGGAAGTCAAAAGGATGGGTGATTGGAGTCGTTGTTGGTTGGAGTCTTTGTTCCAAAACTCCTGAGATTGTCCTTGGTTCTTTGTGAGAGAGTCTTCTCTCTCCTGCCTGAGCCCACCTCTGGTTGGATTGAGGCCTGCTGGGCCCTGGGGCCCCCGTGGAGGGGGAGGGGTTTCCCCAGTCTCACCCGAACAGTGTTGCGGCTGGATGAAAGAACTAAGAGAGGGCGGTCACTGTTGCCTGCCTCTGATATACCCTGAGAAAGAACCAACCCCTAAGGTTTGAATGGACCTATGAGTAAGGTGACATGTCCGAGAGGGGAAGCGGCTCTTAGTTGATTTATGGTCTTTGTCCCCAGCATGCTTAGACTGTTCATTCAAGCTCAAATAGACATAACAAATTCACATTGCATTCTAAGAGAAGGTGATGTACATCAAAGTGTGTGTCATTAAATGAGGATTAATTTGGTAGGAAGCATGATACAGGTGAGGTTATATTGACCGTTGGGTGGTTGTTCAACCACATACACCCCAATCAAACATACCATGTTGTTATACCTAATAGTACACGAGACAGTAAATCATCACAGTTTCTGTGAGGCATGTTCCTTCATAGATCAGAGTAACACCGCAAAGTTTATTTAATTAAAGATGGTCTCTCTCTCTTAAGCATGTGGCGCATGTGGCCACATTCCTTTGAGGTCGTAAAGTCTGTTATCAGTCTTAAAGTGTTCTGTAACCGGACACCCGGCTGACAAAGTAACTTCATTTGTGAGGTTAGTTTTGGGGGAGAGTTTCATAGACCTTTATATTCATTAAATATAGTGAATATGAATAATTAGTGTGTGTCTGATTGGTCCAGACCCTACACCCTTAAAGGTGCTCTAAGCGATGTCGGGTGACATCACTTCTTGTTGACGTTTAAAGTATTGTCAAACAAAACGAAGGCTAGCTAGACCCTCCCTCCTTCTCATCCGCGCACTAACCCCCCAAACCCTTCTTATCGGTTATTGGCTGGAACAGTTTGTTTCGTGGTGCGGGTAAGCCCAGTTTTTTTTTTTTTTTGCCGTTTGTGGAGCCTGGGGTGTCTGCAGAGACCGTGTTTTTTTTTACAGTGTGTTCAGGGGACAGGCAGCTAGCAGATAGTGAGGAGATGTTTGTTGTATCACTTTGAGCACCTTTAACCCTTTCACACGTAAGTTTAAAATATTCTAACTGACCCCCCAGCGTGAGTTTTTCAAAGCGACCGTTATTTAGAACTTGTCACTTTAATGTTTCCATGGTGACGCGTCATTGCTTGTCCCGTGACACAGCGCAACCACAACACAGCGCTGAATGAATGATGATCTACTTTTGTCATTTTCCCTTTTTTATTAAAAATATTCACAAATCTATTAGCTATAGCATGAAACACTGATATTCTGATTGTCAAATATGTGCAAGTGGATGTGTTTTGTTGTTTAAACACCTTTATAACGATCCCGTTAGTTGAGCTGTATGCGCAATGGATGGGCGGCGCCATGTTAGTTTGTTTCATAGTTCAGAGAATCGGATCTGTTGGATTTACAAAACGTCAATTCCTCAACTTCTCACGAAATACATGATAGTAAGTGGCCGGTGAACTGGGAGAAGAATAGGGTCAAATGTAAAGCTACTTACACAATGTATCTGATATGAATAAAACGTGCCGTCTTATTATAATGTAAAGGATTATTATTGCCGTACTTGTGTGTATTTAAATATCTGAAACCTAAAATAAACATTATGTGGTTGAAAACACTCAATAGTTGTGATGTATGACAGCACTGAGTGCGTCCTTCTCTGGCTCAGCACCAGCAAACGCGCGAAAGCACGTTTGAATTTAGCAGTTGGTCACGTGATGTACTGACCGTTCTAATCACACCGGTGTGATCGTACGCTCCAGGGACCAGCCAAGACTGATCACACCGGTGTGATCGTACGTGTGAAAGGGTTAAGACCAGTTTGGTCCATGATAGGGCTGGGCGATAAAACGATAACGATAATTATCGCGATATATTTTTTCTCGATAAAACAATATCAAGAGTTTGATAAATGTTCGATAATGTTTATGTGCCAAAAGCGGAACGAAACTCATTTGAACCGCGCGCCACATGGACCATTTATCCGCTCAACTCAAAGTCCAAACGGCAGCGCAGCGCGAGCTCACTAGAGCAGACGCGTTTACTCTCACGAGATCCAGTGAGAAGCGCTTGAATTCATCGAAGAACACAAATGTCTCAGTGATTTAAACCAGTTTAAAGGCAGATGAAACGGCACTGACAAACAGGAGAAACACTGTGCGCAACGATACAGTCAGAATCTGAATTGATACTGAATCCATTTACTATGGATTTACTGTAATGTTTGCCTAGTAATATTAACTAAACCATGAAATGTGGGATATACATGTTGAATTGAATTATATTATTAATGTAGACAATGTATTAAATGACTAATGGAATATAATTACAGTATTTAATAATGTATTTAGGCTACTGTTTTTCATACAAATACCATAGAAATCATAAAGTTACATTTTGCCATGATAGTGAGGTGCTATAGGCTATGCCTGGTTTTATCTGTGGTTATCATGATCTAAATGCATGATACTGGATGACCAATGGTTAATTTTAATAAAACTCAAACAGTCAGAATTAGTGGTGGGCATAGATTAATTTTTTTAATCTAGATTAATCTCACTGGAATCTTGGAATTAATCTAGATTAAAATGGCTCATTTGAATTCTGACGAAGGCATTCAGAATATGTGTGCTACCCAAAAAAATAACTAAAAGTAAGTCTTTGAGAATAGTTTGCCTCGCGTAGGGATGTGAATTTCTGCCAAAAATGCCATTCGACAATAGAGGAGCAAAAGTCGAATATCGTTCAAAGAAAATTATAAAATAAAATAAATAAATAAAACGCACAATTACAATGACAGAAAGGGAGGCCAATTTCATCTTTAGCGATTTGTCATCAAACAAACTGTTTATTAATTGAACAAGTAACATGTTTTCGTCGTTTTTTTTAAACATAGTAATTTAGGCTAATTGGAAGAAGAAAACAACAATAAGCACGATGTAGCTACAGTCCGTTTTTGCATCGCCAAACCAGATGCTCGTTAGATCAAAAAATAATGTCATATGTCATAAGGATTTAATGTGAAGCCTCCCCCTTTTTGAACAAATTAGTTTCAAGCAATGTAGACTATTCGTGTGAATATGCCCCTGCGCAATACACACACATTACCGCGGGATGGCGGGTGTTCATTTCATAAACTGTACAATGGTAGCTTATTTATTTTGTAGCCTATAAATTAATGTATATGTCCAACGGATAATGTCATACTTTTTAGTAGTGCTATCGTGGCGTAATAATCTGTTTGGTTGTAAAATGTATTACCTGAATGAAATGAAATCGAATGTATCGTCCTGTGGAATCATTCATTCACAGACAGCTTACGAAGGTGTTCAACTAATAAAGATTTTCATCGCTGGCAAAAAATATGATGCATTTGCAGATTTGCTTTCTCTAGACTAAACTGTAGCTCTTGATGTTCTTAAATCTTCCTGTTACGACTCTGTGTCGAGTGCAGACGATTCGGTGCGTGAGGAACTGAACAGAACTGATTCGCGAACCGATTTATACAGATCTGCCAACAGAATCGAACCAAAAGAGTGATTCATTTGTAAATTGAACATCGCTCATGCCAATAAAATACAACGCGCTTGGAATAAACTCATTTAACAACATGTAAAGTAACGAGAGGAACGATCGCCCAACATAAAATATAAAAGTATACACCTTGTGTCCCTGACAGGAAAATACCCTGCTGCGCAGTTTGCGCGAAAATATAACGATATTCGAAAAGGCTATTTTATGATCCCAACCCAACTTTGAGAATAGATTAACGGCGATATTTTTTTTTATCGCCCGATAAGATTCTCACGTTAACGCAGCACGTTAACGCCGATAACGGCCCACCACTAGTCAGAATATTTTTATATTTTTTTTACCAGATGTTACTGTTTTTTTTAATGAACATACATTTAAAATAGTAGTATTAGCTTGAGTTCGGATGCAGATTTACTGTCAACTCACTTTCAGATATGCGTTTTGAGACAAAATATGTAATATTAATATTACAGCCTGCACTGCAAACTGTGCTGAAGATTGGCTACGTGCCATCAAAGTCACTTTACACTAAACAATATCCTCCATTAGCACATGCAGAAACTAAGAAATATATTTTTCTATTCAGATATTTATTTTATAGAAAAATGACAAATGTTTGAATGTTCTAGCTCAGATTTGTGCAGTGGTGGTAAGTAACGAAGTAGAAATACTTCGTTACTTTACTTAAGTATTTTTTTCGGGGATCTGTACTTTACTTGAGTATGTTTTATTTGCATCTACTTTTACTCTTACTCCACTACAATATTAAAGACAAAGTTTACTTTTTACTCCGTTACATTTCCCCATGCCTGCTCCAAGTATTTATTACACTGGCTTTCCAAACCAATGAAAAACTTGGTTTTATTTTGAAAAAAAGAACGCGCGAGCTCTTTGCCAGCATACACTCACATAGCAGTCAGTTCGCCATTGTGGAAGATGACCGCAGAAACAGGTGAAGGTGCAGCTCTGCCCAGCAATGATCCCGAGATTTCCGCTTACTTTGAATCTTGCACATCTTCTGTTTGATGCAGCTAATGTTATGGAACATGTCTATTGCAGAGCTGCCAACTCTCACTCATTCAGTGTGAGACTCACGCAATCGACACTTTCCACACACTCTCACGACACACATCCATTTTCTCACGCAGAGAAAAATCGCGAAGCAAAGAGGACATTGACACCGATATTAAATTTTGATATTAAACAAATTCTCAGCTCTCAGATTATGTCAATTGTATTACGAAATTTAAACAATAAATACTGTTTTGGAGCTTTTAAATGTGATGTGACAGATAGCTAGCGCCTGCTATATGGGGTGCCGTTAATCTCTTTACTACTAGTTAATTGTAAATAACCACAAATGAACAATAATAGGTAGCCTATGTTGAAAGATACAGTACAATTTACCGAAATGTATATACCTTATACATAATATCAATAAATCAGTGTTTTTCAACCGCGGAAAGAGGTCAATAAAACAGCTGGAGAACAATGTCACATAACGTTACATTTACCTCAGGGAAAAGAAAAAAAACATTTGATGACCATAGCATGTTAGTTGGCTGGAAAAATTATTATTTTATGATATATTTAATATTAGTATAAATTAGTATTTTGTTAAATGTGCACTATATATTTATTATATGTTTACTTATATCATTAAAATATTATAACGTTGTTATTATAATAAAAATCACATGTATTTTTAACATGTAATAATACCAGCTGACAGGGCTCTCTGTAGCCTATGTTTACAGAATTAGGTGAGATTTTCTTAATTTAAAAATTAACATGCATCTACTGTACCAAATATTTATCAAAATTAATCTATATTGAATCAAGATCGGAATCAAACCACAATAATTGAATTGAAATTGTAAAATTTGTATCAAAGAATGGCCTACCAGTCATTGCAGCATAATATGCTGTCACTAAACTTAATGAAATTGTTTAGAATTGATGCAAGGTGCTTCATTGTCTCTTATGATTGCAAATCTAACAAATTCTTAATTGCAGTATCTAATAATTTGTTAAATTAAAACATTGCATATCACTCCCAAAACAATTGATCTTTTTAATTCTTGATATTTACAGTTTGAATATTTACTTTTTACTTTCGGTACTTAAGTACGTTTTAAATCGGATACTTTTGTACTTTTACTCAAGTGATGTTTGAATGGAGGACTTTCTACTTTTACTGGAGTCATTTTTTATTTAGGTATATATACTTTTACTCGAGTATAATTTTTGAGTACTTTTACCACCCCTGGATTTGTGAAATGTTCTCCTGTTTGGCAAGTGTTTGTCATGATATGTTCTGACAATAAAGAGTAGCCTATAGTTTAAAACCTCAATTAACGCTCTGGTTTCTACAACTTTCACTTAGGAGCAAAAATCTGCCTTTAAACTTGAAAGAAATAAAGATTTGACATTTATCGTGATAATTATCGATATCGACTAATATAAAAAAATTATCGTGATACGTTTTTTTGGCCATATCGCCCAGCCCTAGTCCATGATCCAAAGAACTTTCTGTTCGTGGGCAGTCATCGAGTTCGAGCTCTAAAATGTGGGGGTCCAGTCCAGACACTTGTTTTTGCTGGGAGGTTTTATATGGAAACGGAGTTGAAATAACATACCGGTAAGTATCCCTGGATTCTTTTAGCTTGTCCTCAGTTTCACATTCTTGTTTGTGCAGCTCCTGTTCATGTAGTTTTGCTAGCCAGCTCTGGATGTGAAACTTTCTGTTTCCCCTTTTTGATTTATGCTGTCAGCTTTATGTCATGGGTGTGTACGTGTGCTTAATGGTGTCAGTGGATATCATGTATTTAGCAATGTGTTGGGTTGAGAGGACTGAAAATGTTATAATTTGTAGCATTGTGAATATTTTTAATTGGTGTTTGATATGGGTTATTGAGTGGACAATGGTGAAAATACCATATATAATGCTGATATAAAGGATGTGATGTAATTTGATTAGTGCTGTCAAATCGATTAATCGAATCTAACAAACGTTTTTGTTCACATAATGTGTGTGTGTGTATATATTATATTTATATATATATGTGTGTGTGTATATACATACACACATATATGTATAAATATGTGTGTGTGTATACAGTATATACACAGACATAGGCCTATATATATATATGTGTATATATAAATCAAATAATATATACACACATACATTATGTAAACAGACTTTTGTGTTAGATGTGATCAATCACGATTAATTAATTTGACAGCACCAAATTTAATTAATTAATTAAAACGAGTAAGATTTGAGAAATTCTTCAAATTAATAAATACTTGTTGATCCATAATGCAGATTAAAAATCTTTCCGACCCCGAATGTTTGAAGGGGACTGTATTCTATATGACACAATTTTAAACAATAAAAAAAAAATCCACACGGAAGGTTCTGTGAACTTTTTTGAGTGATGATGAATCACTGTTTTGAAATGATTCACTGAAATGGGCAGTTCAAAATAAATGATTTGCAGAAATGAATCAAACTTCCCATCTCTCTCTCTCAGTATTTTTGTTATTGATGTTTGAGTGAGGTCCATATTACAAATACCTTAAATCTGTTAACACTAATACGTATGAGTCATGCTTATGAGTCATGACTTATGTTAAAGGAATTATTTACGTTTTTTTTTTGGTTCTCTTTGCACCGCCAGTGGACCAATATAGTGTATATATATAGCTAAATATACTACATTATGCATCATCGAGTCCTAATTTTTTTCTTGATCAGCTTCATGGCATACTAACCATAATTCCCTCATTTCCTTTGAGTGATCTACCTACACTGTGAAAAAACAACTGTCGATTACTATGGAGTGATGCAAATTTCAAGGTCACCAACTGCAAATCTTGTTTTTCCTGCGTGATGCACGTTTATCACTGTTGTAATAATAAACATCCTTTAGCGTGATAACCTCAGAAGGAGCCAGCATGGTGGCTTGACCTTCTTCTGTTTCCTGCTGGGTTGATGTTGTCTTTTCTATGGGAGAGCAAAACAAACTTACCCAAAGTATTACATTAGCTGTTTCCATCCACCTATTTTTATTGGGATTACATCTATTGGGAGGTCGCATACAAAAAACACTGGATAGAAACACCAAGATGCTCATAAATTCTAGAAAATGCGCATAAAAAAAACGCATGTGCTCAATTGAGTTGGATCATTTTTTATCAGATAAGAAGACATAAATATGGTAGCTATGTTTCTATCGCAGTTTATTTGCAAGTAATTTATGACGTTGGAAAAAAGAGCTACATTGGCTTCCCCGGTTTCAGAAAACCCGGTTGCATTTTAATTACAGATATTTCGTGCCAGTTTCCCAGGAAGTGACGATTTTGTTTTTGCATGGAATGGAATGGAAATTGAGCTTTATTCGCAAATGTTTTATGTGCTATTCTAATTGTACAAATGTACAAACAACCCTTCAAATAATTTTTTTATTTTGTTTACTTTTTTTTTATACAGTCAGTCAGGATTATTGACTACCCAATAGCCTAGGCTATGTAGTGTGTCTATATCCAGCAGAGTTTGGAAGGCTCAACTGGGTCACATTGACACGGAAAAATCGTGATTAACATCTCGTTTGCAGTTTTTTCCCCCCGTGTATTTAGATTTTCCTCCCTGATTTTATTAAGTAATTGGGTACTTTATCTTATAATTGAAGCACTTGTGCTGGGAGTTACTTTGGCAGAAAGCGTTTCTCGTTTGATTTCACACACATGGCAAGTATTATAAGGTTCATTCATTAGTTTTGTTTGATGTTGGGATCTATGACTCTTCAGCTCATTTCAAGTAAGCTATTCTCCTAATTTTACCAATAAACTAATATTTGTAAAGTTTTGTGGATGTTACAGTTGTTGCTGGTTATTTTCTAGTGATTGTATGTCCATATAGTGACCCGAAAAGCATTTGGACACCAAAGTCACATTTAAAATGCATTTGATAACAAAAACATATGGCACAAGCACAATTTTGGAGACAAAATGAAGTAAAAAAGTGTTGTGACAGTGGCTTCTCAGCTAGGACACCTGTGTAAACTTGAGGAAAAGTGACATTTAGGGGCTTCTGTGTTATTCACCGCTTTACTGCTGGAATACTCTGAAATGTATTCTTGGAACATGAGCTTGAAAGGTTGGGACACTTGCATTTTTAGTAGACAGTAGACACTGCCATTTGACTGAAGAGGGAGAGAAGCTAATAACTCGTGATTTCATTTCCTCTCATTTGATCAAGGGTCATCTTGAGTCTAGCCCGCTGAACATCTGGACTAAATGATGGACCGTCCTCTGTAGACATGCAACTGTCCTCCAGATATCAGATCTGGGGCGGCTGAGGATGTTATACTCTGTGTTTTTCACTGGCTAAACTCAACCTGAACCCCTTTAATGATTCAAAATCTCACTGGAAAGGACTTGAATCCATATTTATATGCAATTTCAATTTCTTTGTAATATAATTAAAGTGTACATGCCGAATGTATTTACAAGCATTTAAGATAAACTAAAATATACTTTAATATTATTTCTATATAAACTTGTACAGGATGTCATGTATTTAAATAAGGGATGCATGCACCGATACCACATTTCCAGAACATGGCCAATACCGATACTTTCATTTTTGGTACTCGCCGATACCTGTATTTTCATTGTATTTGTAATTTTTAAATGTATTAGGTAGAGTAACCATAAGGATATGAATCAAATTCATTGGTTTAATTTGTGAGTATTTCCTTCAGTTATTTTTGTTTAATTATGCCTGTTAAAATGTATAATACAAGGCAAGCCTCACTGTTCATTCTATTGCTCTATCATATTTTATCTTTCATTTAATAGCACCTCATATTTAAAGCTGCTTCAGCAGGGTTCAATGCCAAGTATTTTTTTTCTACTGGCCTGGTTGAGTCAGTGGTTCACCTGTTTAGATACCAGTGAAAAATCACAATTTGTTTTTTGTTTTTGTTTTTTTCAGTAAAAAGGAACGGGGAAAGACAGCAAACCAGCTATTGGCAGTACACACCTGGTAAACGTTCAGAAAGATGATGCATTAAAAAGAGAACCAGATGGGCTGGGGTGGCATGTGCAGCTCTAGTTCTCAAGCATCTGTGTACTTTGGCTGTTCTGTGGTCAAAATGATGCACATTAGCGAAGGAGATGAAAATAGAAATTTATCAAATGTGTAGAATGTGCATGAGAAACGGCTGTGTGTTTTTGTTGGCTGGCCTTGTTGGTGCGCTATCAGCTCCACGGGCTCGGCCCGACTAGACCGAGTCACGGGTCGTTAAAGAATATCATGTTAGATTTAGTGTCCGTGTCTGAACCGCAGTCCCCAGATTTTTATGCGTGTATGCAAAAACAGACCCATACAGTAAGAGTTCTGGGCTCTGTATTTGTGTTTAATTCAAATTTATATTATTCATACACAAGTGTTAAAAATAGCAAAGTGTGAATTTTTATCAATTCATTAATTGATTTATTTTTCGCTGTTTAAATAAATGTATCTTTGTGTTTGTGTCCAGGGAAAGAAGCACTGTGCGTCATTCTTGTGAAAAACATCCTCGGTGTTGAGAAACTGGAAGAAGGTGCCTTTAACCGCAAAAACGTGAGTAGCTCAGTCGTATTTGTGCGTTCTTGTGAATGTGTGTTCTTGCAGCTCGGCTGGTATATCATGGTACTAACAATGCAAATGTTGTAGGATTTCATCCTAACCTACAATAAAACAATAAATCTCAGGAGAGAAGATCTCACAGAAAGAGCATAGGACACCGCCTTGCCCAAACTTCTCTATACTTCTCTACCGACTCCTTCTCTTTTCCCCCTGATTCAAGTCATTGAAAGTTCACTAAGAATGACTATATACCACATATGATGTGTCTTGAGAATCTATTGTTTTTTTCCCTTTCATGTTTGGTAAAATTTTAAATGTCTCAGTGTGATTGGTAAAATGGACTTAAATTCACAGCAGTCATTTGTATTCTGAGAAATAGAAAACTTAGGAAATCTTAATTCTGTTCTCCTGTAAGACTGGTGTCTCTTCAAGATATCTGATAATCAATGGTGTAACAGAGTTACAGGCTCAGGGACGAAAGAGGCCGGAACTGGCAAACGTTTAAACACTTTAAAGGGATAGTTCACCCAAAAATGAAAATTCTGTGAGTATTTACTCACCCTCATGTTGTTCCAACCCCGTAAGACCTTCGTTCATCTTCGGAACATGAATTAAGATATTTTTGATTAAATCTGAGAGCTGGATCACTCCTCCATAGGCTTCTTCAGGGATTGAAACTTGCCAGCCCCGAAAAGTTATTAAAGACATCGATAAAATAGTCCAAGTGACTACAGTGGCTCAATCTTAAGTTTATCAAACAACAAGAATACTTTTTGTGCGCAAAAAAACAAAACAAAAATAAAGACTTTATTTCAACTCTTCATTTACTTCTCTGTGGGCCTCGAGTCAGTTCACTAGTGATATAGCGTAAGCTTCTGTTGTTGTACGTCACACGCATCACACACATGACCAGCGTCGGCCAATAGTGAGCCTACGTGTGACGTAGCTCTACGCAATCATACTAAGTTAACTGACTAGAGGCCCATAGAGAAGAAAATGAATAGTTGAAATAAAGTCGTTATTTTTGTTTGTTTTTGCGCACAAAACGTATTCTCGTGGCTTGATAAACTTAAGATTGAGCCACTCTATTCACTTGGACTATTTTAACGATCTCTTTAATGACTTTTCGGGAATTAAAAATATCTTAATTCGTGTGCCGAAGATGAACGAAGGTCTTACGGGGTTGGAACAACATGAGGGTGAGTAAATACTGACAGAATTTTCATTTTTGGGTGAACTATCCCTTTAATAATACCTCACAATATTACTGTTCAAATAAAATAAATGCAGCCTTGATGAGCATAAAATACCTCTTTTAAAAACATTAAAACATCCAAACTTTTGTTTTGTAGATGTTTCAGGTAATCCATTCAGAAAAGCCTCTGTACGTGCAGGCGGGTAACTGTGTGGAGACCAACAGCTGGATTGAGGTGCTGAGTCAGGTCAGCCGGTGTAACCCGGGGCGGCTCAGTGCGTTTCACCCGTCTGCTTATGTGAGTGGATTCTGGTTATGCTGTAAGGTACCCAATGAGAACGCCCTGGGCTGCAAACCATGCACTGCGTAAGACATCTTATTAATACATTTGCATTTTATCGCTGTATGTGCAAGCATGTACACGTTACCGTTTTTCATGTCTGACTCCGTCTTATAGGACCGTGTTGGCTAATATTCAACTGGACATCGACTGTGACCGAGAAACAGAACGAATCTTCTCCTTTTTCTCCACAAACCGCTCCAGACTACAGAAAATGGAGGGTGTGTATAGCCTAAAAACAACATGAAATCATTTAATTTATTAATACACATTCTGGTCTGTGTACTGTGTGTTATTATTTTCTCCACTGTTGAACTAACTTTTCTTGTCTACTGATGTAACCAATGCTAGGAAGTAAAACATTTTTATGACATAAAAGCTATTGTCCAATCATTAAATCAACCTAGGATATTGCATCCAGGATCCTGTTCAATATTCAGTGTCATTCAGAATTACTAATCAAATGTTTGAACACAGCTTGTCATATTTTTATTGCTACTATTTTCCACTTTTATATCTGAAGTGTTAAATGACACAAATGTTAGTATAGAAACACCAAAATGACCAAAAATGTGAAACAAATTGAAACAATCTTTTGTTCATTCCCATCAATGCAGTTAATGACTCTTTTCCTTTTATCATTTGGTCAAATTCAATCATGAAAAAGTAATAATACGTTTCATTTATTCATTTTTTTTTAAAGATATTCATAAAAATAGTTTGCATATATTGTCTATTATGCTATCTTAAAGGTTCCTACATTTGTTTTGGAGGTCTGCTACAATAGATTTACATGCATCCAAGGTCAAAAAACATTTTCACTTTCTTACAATATGCATTGCAACTTCAATACTTTTCTCAGTGTCCGAAACGGTTTGATGAAGGATTCAGTCTCTCTAAACTCCTCATTTCCGAGAGAATACTCTGCTCTAATTGGTCAGATGGCCCAGTCTGTTGTGACTGATCGACCGCTTGCAGTGCATGTCGAAAACACGTTTTGTCTGAATTTCATCTCCGGATCTTCCTCATTACTTGATACACAGTGATATTAACAGTAACGATGGTGTCGGTTTTACCGTATCAATTGGATCCCTAGTCGTCATCCTTTGAAAGTGCATGCAAACTGGACTTGTTTTCGCAGCACAGAAAACAGTGTATTTTTGTCATGTTGACAACACAAATCAAACTCTTCCAGGCCTCAGCTACAACTACAGTGTTTGAGGGCTGGTCGAAGTAGACCTTGTTGAAGATCATAGGCTGACATAAATCTGCATAGGTTTGAGCAAGAACTAAAACTAGGCAGATCAGAATCAGTTCGTTCTTTTGTGAGACAATACTTTAATCTATGAAACTTTGCAGTCCATTTACATTTACAAAAAGCTTTATTACACTCTACATGGGAGCACTATAAATGCTGTAAAAAAAATGAACACAAACATGTATTTTCATTTAAACATGTGAATTTAATTGTGTATGTGTGTGTCTACAGATGCCTGTGCCGGCATGTCAGTGTATCTTGGGCAGCAGGAGGAGTGTTCAGCCTTCACTATACAGGACCCTAAAGAGACCTTCCGCACCATTAAAGAGCTCGGAGAAGTACTGGATGAACTGCAGGCTCACCACGACTCAAAGGGGGCACTAACCGATGAACCAGGCACTATGTAAGACACCCAAAATGAATAAAGACATCACGTTTTTATCCAAAAGTGGAACATGTAAATTGTAATATAGATTTTTCAAATCATTTTGATGAAATTTAGACTTTTTATTAAAAAGATTCCCATCTTCTTCAAGAGCCAATTAAACAAAATCTTGTCTTGTATGGGTATGTGCAGTAAACTGATTTTTTTTTTACTTTCTTTTATAGCGCGAATCCTATTGTTGGAAAGACAGCGTAACATTGTGACTGCGTGACTAGGTGGTACTGACACAGCCACGCAAGCAGAGGGTGCTGTGTTTGACAACATTTAGGAGCATGACAGCGCACTTTTAATGCTCCGAGTCACGTGTGGAACGGTGGCGCTTCTGTCTAACCTCTCCAGCAATGGCCTGATCTGGAGTTATGGTGTACTTGGAAGAATTTGTCCAGTCTAGTGGCGTGTCCGTGAGTTGCTATCATTGGAAAAATCTAGCTCTTTTCCCTGTGTGCCTGTCCGGTCTCAGTCTTATATCAGTTTTTAAGATCGTTTTAGTAACCTCAATCGCCAGTCCGCACAGTAAGAAAGGATTCCGATAACCTCTTATTCATTCCTAAACAGGCTGTGAAAGTCCAGACACCAAGAGTTTGTCTGAGAAATTATAGCTGCTAAAATGAAAGAACTCAACCTTCACATTTTTTTTGTAAACCGCCAGTTTTTTCAGACTACTGGTCGTTAAGTAAAATAACCATGTCAAAGGGAATCTTCATTGTTCTTTACTCTTGTAGTTTCATCCCTCTCAGTCCATCACTTTGAGTGTGTGCATGGTTTTCTATCTGTAGTGGATAGAATTAATCTGCCTTATAAATTCAGTGGAGGTACTTACAATCCCACACTTGTGTATGAATTAGGGACTAATGCAGAAGCACTTTAGATATTTGGAATACTCCAGATGAGATTGTTTTAGATACGTGGTATCAAACCTTTTTTTCCTGATATTGATCAGTTACATGATCAGCTCTTGTGTAATGTTCTGTAGATAAGGTTCATATCCCGTAGATTTTTACTAGCTATTTTTCTTACGCCAAAGATGTTGTTTTGTAGGTTTTCATGACTTGAAAATGGTATACATGTAGTTTTTTAATTACAGAACTTTAAAAAAGGAAAAATGTCTATCTATATTTCATGGATGTACGTTTTGGGAGCCTCATGCATTTTGATAAACATGAAGAAAATTTTGCCATCCCCCCCCCCCATCACACAATGACAATATTTTATAGTATGATGTCATAAGCTCTGTCCCATAACCTAGTGAGCTGCCTACAAAGACAGCAAAGGCATGCTTAAAAATCTAAGCAGCAAAATTAAATTATAGAATTGCCTCCTTTGCAGAGAATGCAATGCCATAACGCACTGCAACTAACTCGGTGAGGGGAAAAAATATTGAGATTTTGGAGCACTTGAGAGAAATATTGATTGTAAATGTACCATACTAAAAAGTATTGTTCAAATAGTTCCATGTACTTAAAAATATCCCAATATGGATGTGTGCTATGTATATTTTTGCTCAATTGAGTTGTTAGCATAGCAACATGATAACAGCATTGGAACTGTAATATTTGTCCTATGTGCAAAGTAAGTGCCAGGGTAAACAGCAAGGAAGCTCACTAGAGTTTTGAACAGAGCTAGAAAAAGATTGTTTGGTATGAATTCTGATCAACAATCTCCTATATCATGTTTGTGGTGTCACAGCGTCTAATTTAGAGATGGAATTGTCATGTCATTTTCTGATAGCTTCCACCTACTGATTATTACAGGTCTAAACATGTGAGGTTTTGTTTTAAAATGACCCTTTTTTAACTGTACTGAAGGGTTTTTGTGTGTCTTTTCTGTAACATTGGAAATGTTATGTTCTGCTTGGTATACTTGTGTTTCGCATCTATCTATTCTTAGTAGCCTAGATCAGTGGTTCTCAACTGGTAGGTCAAAAAAGGGTCATGGACTTCAGGGAAAATGCGAACAATAAAATGCACTAACCGTATAATGGTGAAGAGCTTAGATAGCAAAATAAATAAGCTTAACTTTTAAACATAAAATCTAATACCCCAGGAAATAAAACAAATACAAAAGAATGAACATTTTAATTGGTCTGTAAGTTTAAGACAGAGGGGCCGTTTACACGACACCGTATTCAACTAAGAAGGCGTTTGAGGGCCTTAAAACACAAACTTTTGAAAACGGGATTCAAAGTTTTTGAAAACCATTCCGTTATCGTCTTCGCGAATTTGTGAAAATGGTGATGTCGTGTGTTTGCTTATTACGTGTTCAGTCTATAGGCTTGTAGTGTTTCTTGACAAAGTGACATCGCCAACTACTGGCCTGGCATTCATAACGCAATCGGTTTCATGGATCTTTCGTGGAACTTTGTCTGCATGCGAAAAACACAAAGAAAAACTTTTTCCCATTTTTAGTACATTGTTGTGAAAATGTAGCCTGAGAAAAGCCATTTAAAAGATCTTTCAAACCCTCTTATCATTTACAATATCCTCCCTTTTATGAGCATTACAGATCTCTCCATTCTGTCTATATGTCAGTGTGTACATGATCAGATCGATGGCGTAACTGGCATAAATGTATTGAATTTGGCCCAGTGCACACTGTACGATTTTGCCCACTATATTACCTTCGGAGACCAATTTGTAAGTTTGTTTGGATGTCTATGTCGTACTGTAGCTTCCCTTGACAAAAATAAGATCCTTATATTGGCTTTAGGATTAATGCAGAAAAAAGCTCTGTGACCAACAAAAGTTTATGATTCTTGCACGTTTTGTTCATAATAAACATCACAAATGAACACAACTTAAACGATTTTTAAAGCCTAAATACAATCGTTAGAAGTATAAAGCTAAACGTAGGCTATAAACGAGCTATACCACTTTTGAATGACTTCAACGTCACCATCATTAAGCTTCCGACATCTTTTCAGTCTTTATTTAAAAAACATTTTTCCTGAATGTTCAAGTTTGTTAGAGTGTGATTATAAACGCATTGAGGCTGTAAAAGCGGACTAGACAGTTTAACTGTTCAGATGATGACATCAGTTAATACATACATTGCATCAGTTAGGTTTTACTGATGTATTTTATGTTGTAAAGTAAAATGTGACTCTCTATGTTAATATCATGAGCTTGTGTTAACCACAAACCTTATTTCAGGCATTTAACCAAAAACCCATTGATTTCGGGATGATGGAACCAGAAGTGCTAAAATGCTAACGTTTCTGGGTTTTAACCTACATAAAAACACAAAACTATAAATTCAAACAATAAATGCCGTTTTGAAGCTCTTGAATGTGACGTGAGCGATCGCTGTTGCTCCTCAGTTTAAGCGGCTGGTTCATGTTTGGAGCAGTGGAGAAGATGAATTGAGGCTTGGTCTGGATATGGATATGGATACGTGATCCTTAAAAAGGGAGGAGAAAATGCTTCCCATATCTTTTGTTGTTGACATCTGTCACTTGATAGAAGCTAGCCAAATCGGGCAGATGCCAGCATGGACGGGTTGAAAAATCTCCCAAAAACATTAAATACCGGGTGCAATGAGGACATGGTTTGTGGAAACCACAAAGTTTTGTGCAGAGAATTATTGGCTACTGAGAGCATGAAACCATCAAAACTTTGTACGATACACAATTATGGTACCGCGTTGGGTCATCAATGTAAACTCTGGGTCACGAAGCAAACCAACTTGAGAACCACTGATCTAAATAATCTAACCTCTTAGTGTGGCATCAAATTAAAGTGTACTTAGCATGATCATTGTATGTTCTTTTAAAAAAGACCCCTTAGCTATATGATCGAAGGATATGTAAAAAATAATTATTGGGGAACACAGGAACCAGCAAAAAAGATTTCTGTCATGCCTCCATATTAACTCCATATTAGGGTTTTTAGTTGTCAGAACATTACATTCTTAAACTCTAGTTTTAACACAATCTCATGGCAATTCATAACAATTTCACGCTTTGGCGAATTGGTGGTTAATTCGTGTGAAGTCATACAAATTCATTTGTACGGTTTGTACGATCTGCTTATGCCCCAGTGATCGATTTTCAAATGATCAAACATTCACATCATACAAATTAAACATTCACATCATACACGTTCACATCATACAAATTCATAATTAATCGCCACCTTGTAAAATAGTTATGATTTCCCTTGAGATTGGGTTGGTCAAAATGCAAGTAAAACTACTGGGCATCAGTCTATGTTAGGGAATTTTTAGTGACGTGCCTCTCAAACAGATATATATATTTTTGTAATCATGAATTTTGAAAGCTGAAAGATTGTATTGAGCATTGATTTAAAAAAAAAAAGCCTGGAACACAGTTTGCCGTTTCAGCACGAACAATTATGCAACATTCACCTTCCGGTTATGGTCTCAGAATATATATATATATATATATATATATATAAATATATCTTTGTATTTGGTCCATCATATTTGACAGATTTGTTTTTCTTCTCATGTGTGATGTAGATGTTTGTAGCACACTGTGAACTGAATGTTGATGCATTGATTGAATGGTACATGGATGTTCATCTGGTAATGAGTAGAAATGTGGTACGGATCATCCTCACTTCATAACTGTGGTGAGCTAAGAGCCTGCGTGGGCTCGCTTAGCATTGTGGTGATACCGCAGACCTCCTCCATTCATTATATTTGTCGGATCATATTTAGTGGTTTCTGTGTATTGCTGTAATTCTCTGAACTGGGCATATTTTCATCTTGTTTAAACATACAGTAACCATTACAACCAGCATCCAGTGGCCCTTAAGACATCCAAGACTAAAGATTATTCTTTAACCTTCCCAATTTAGCACTTAACTTTGAGTCGATGGAACAATGCAGACAATGTCTTTTTTTCTTTTTCTTGAAGTCTCGAATTAAATCGGTACGAATCTGCAATCACTATATCATAAGAAAGTTTCAAACGATCATGTGCTCCTGTTATGATGTTTGTTCTCGAATTTCACCTTGTTGGCGTAAATGGGTCTGCAAGTCGCCCTTTTTGAAAACCTTGTAGTTTTAATAATGCATTTCTTAAATTATTTTATTATTAGATCAATAATGTAGGTCAGTAAAACTGCTATAAATATTTGCACAAATTTGACCACTTCTTTTTTCTTTTTTTTTTACCCGATTCTTCTTCCAATGTATTACTAATTGTACTGGACATGTTTGCTTCATTTTGTTATTTAAATGTTTTTATACCATTATTTTCACAATACAAGCTCACATAATTCCTCTGTTATTAGTTCTGTGGAATTAATTTGCAATAAATAAATATATTGTTTGTGTGTTTTCTGTTGTGTGTGTGTTACATCAGTGGCTCTGCACCACAATTTACATTCAAGAACAATGATTTTCACCGTTCAGATTCATACCACGTTGTGCTGTTGTGACACAATAGCTATTCAATTAAATTAGAATCCGCTGTAACACTGTACATTATCACATAATACTATTCACTGTCTACAGTTGGAGGCATTTTGTTATTTTATTTGTCAATTAATAGCATGAAATGTCTCCTTAAAAACGATCCGTAAAATGAAGTCTAGACAGGGTTGTGTTTGTCAAAAAAAACATTTGTAAATTTTTTTTTGGAATTTATTTAATATTTGTGAAATTCCTAGCATATATTTGTGAATTTGTTTATTTTTTGTAAATATCTCTTGTATTTGTTGATCGTAAGAAATCTTGCCCCATACAAAACATATGTGGACACATCAGCCTTATTAAAAATGTATAAATATCATTGCTTTGGATAGTAAAATATAGATGCTCAAAATTAAAGTATCTTTTCAAAGTGAAAATTGAAGATAATTAATAATGACACACACGCATGGTTTCTCTGTTAAAACATACACGTTTTAATCTGCCATCTCTGTGATTCACCAAAATGCAGAAAACAAACAAAAACAGATAGCGATGGGGGATCCTATTTGATGATATTATAGAAAAGACAAAAGAAAACTATGACCACCTTGACCGCATCCCATAAATAAATCATTTGTAATAATCTGTAATCGTAAATCTTTTTAGAGCATTTTTTTTTCTTTTTTGGATAAAATGTATTTCATTCTAAAGGGGCTATATGTAAGAATCTTCATGTATTAATTGCTTTCTTATTGCCAATGTGTCAACAGCTTGAAACGGAATTTAAAAAACGAGGCCTTCCCCGACTTCCTACGTTGTCAATGAAAGCCTGTGGAGTAGGGCTGCATTTAAGTCCACTTTTTAATGCCCCTCCCTCGCTAAATTCCCTCCGTCTCATTCACCCAGATGTACGTCATTACTCATGTTGCACGGGTTCCCACAACTGGCGGAACACAATGTGTTTAAATCTAACACCCTAAGCCCTAGATCATTTGGAGTCTGCTATGGAGCTTATTTATAGGGGCTTTTTTCCCCTATAAATTTGTTTACACACCATTCTATAGGCCTGTATGTAGGGTTGGGCTGTTAAAAAAATAAATATTGACAAATATTAAATATTAATATATTAATATTGTGCTGTGACGTCACAATCATGGTGCATTGTGGTCTATGGAACTGCCTGAAGTGTACATATTGGCTGCATCAGAAATTGAATATTTCCCTACAAAATAGTAAGTGAAAAACAATATGTGACAAGAGTAGTATGTCCAACTTCACACTACTCATAAAAAAAAGTAGGAAAAAAGTACCCGGACGACTCCTTCCGGCAAGATTATGAAGTGTGCATACGAAGGACACTACGATCCCATGAGGCCACGGGAGAGGTTTGTGAATGGCAGTGAATTGACGCAAGTTCTCACACTGGTAAGTAGGGTAGACTGAGTACAGTTGAGACACTTTTATGTTTTGATTTTTCACACAAAAATAGATACTGAAAAGAAGTGAATTTCTACATGGCATGCCATGCATTTCTCATCCTCTGTCCAATTAGGCTTTCTTTTTTTGTTTTCTTTATTCATTCCGATATCCTAGCCTACTTTATTTGATTAAACTGCGAAGTTGCTAGTGTTAGTGTTTTGCGTATCTGGCAACAACAGACGTTTATAACGTGAATCCATGAGCGCTGTCGTGAAACACTTAAGGGTGTTGCATATAATCTCTTAAACGGTTCTCTTAGGTAAGGGAAACATTTAAGTTATTCTCTTAGGTAAGGGGAAATCGCCCCTTAAGTATCATACTTAAGGGAAAAACTTAAAGGGTTAGTTCACCCAAAAATGAAAATGATGTCATTAATGACTCGACCTCATGTCGTTCCAAGGCCGTTAGACCTCCGTTCATCTTCGGAACACAGTTTAAGATATTTTAGATTTAGTCCGAGAGTTTTCTGTCCCTCCATTGAAAATCTATGTACGGTATACTGTCCTTGTCCAGAAAGGCAATAAACACATCATCAAAGTAGTCCACGTGACCTCAGTGGGTTAGTTAGAATTTTTTGAAGCATCGAAAATACATTTTGTTCCAAAAATAACAAAAACGATGACTTTATTCAGCATTGTATTCTCTTCCGGTTCTGTTGTCAATGTTCACGAGGCTAGTGACGCTGCTGACGTAAGACGCTGCTGACGTGTTATCTGGTGCGTCCGTGTATTCGGGTTCAAATAAATATTTCTGGTAAAAAAAAATGCAAGTCTTCCCCTGTGTCGAAATCCTTAGACATGTTTGCAAAGATTGTTTTGTTTACAGCGTGCGTCTCTCCCTCAGACTGTAAACGAAGCTCGAGCGCACCAGAAAACACGTCAGCTCGTCTTACGTCAGCGGACTCATGAACGCGGATTGACAACAGAACCGGAAGAGAATACAATGCTGAATAAAGTCGTCGTTTTTGTTATTTTTTGAACAAAATGTATTTTCGATGCTTCAAAAAATTCTAACTAACCCACTGAGGTCACATGGACTACTTTGATGATGTGTTTATTGCCTTTCTGGACAAGGACAGTTTACCGTAAATAGATTTTCAATGGAGGGACAAAAAGCTCTCGGACTGAATCTAAAATATCTTAAACTGTGTTCCGAAGATGAACGGAGGTCTTACGGGCTTGGAACGACATGAGGGTGAGTCAATGACATAATTTTCATTTTTGGGTGAACTAACCCTTTAAGGTGCTTTATGCAACCGGGCACAGGAGTTTAATAAACCTGCTGCTGTGTTTTCATATGAATCAAACAAAGGACAAAATTACTCACTGCTCTAGACTAAATAGTCTACCCTTTTCAACTTTACAAAAATATCCATCTATATTTAATTTATACAGTAATGAATATGCAATTTTTTCACATTTGATTACTTTATTCAAATGTATACCCATATACTCTAAAAACACTGTTCATATTATTTGTAGCTTTTCTTTGTTCTGTTTTTGTATTTATTTGTCCTATTTGTAATTCGATTATTTTTTCTTATTTTGTTACTGACTGCTTCCTTTTCTTAAAATGTTTTAAATTCACATAAATTGGGCTGGTAGTTTTTGTTGTAGTATCAAAATTGGATTAAATAACTGGTATTTCATTGGTGTCTAAACATTTGTACCACTGACCCAATCCTCAGCACTGACCCTTCTGGAGCTGCTCTAAATATGTGCTGTACAATCAAATGAAAGATAAAATATGAAAGAGTAATAGAATGAACAGTGACAGTAGAAACAGAAGCATGCTTTTTAGCAGGATTAATTAAGCATGACAATATCGGAAGGAAATATATATTTGATGAACAAATTAAACCCAACTAATATGATTTATATTCTTTTGGTTTATCGACTAATACATTTAAAAATTACAAATGCAGTGAAAATTCAGGGATCGGTTATTGAAGTCCTTGAAATCCAAAAAAGTAGTGCTTGGAAAGTCCTTGAAAGTCCTGGAATTTCATTTTACAGAATCTGTACGAACCCTGATTACACTTCATGAGAAAAAATTCGTGAAAAAATCGTGATATCAATTCTAAGCTAAAAAATCGTGATTCATATTTTTCCCAGAATCATGCAGGCCTAATTCATACTACACATATTCATACTATGTAGAAGATACTTTTTTAGCGGTCACAGAGTAGTACTCATTCGAAATAAATACATACTCGAGAGTATGAGATTTTGGATGCACCCATTAAGTAGACTCGCTCCCTGGGTCAAGAGTCTTCATACATTCATCAACTCTGAAGCTCAAGCATGTTCACTTGAAGTACGAGAACAAATGAGGTTCATTCTCGTGTTATCCAGCACGTTTTGCAAGAACCAATGAGCTTTGTTCTCTCATGTCAAGCAGGTTCGGTTAAGCTTCTGTTTATGTTCACTGATTAATGTTTAAATGTGAATAAAAGCCTAAATTCAATCTGTTCATGATATAAAGCAATTGAGTTTCTTCAGAAAATTTAGACTTAGGGGTTGTTTTCACGACACCGTTTATAACTAAAAACGTAACACTTTTTATGCGTTTTTGCTGACAACAGCGTTTTTGTTGCCTGAAAACGCAAACTTTTGAGAACAGGTTTCACAAAGTGCACCTTTTTGGAAACGGTCTCCGTGTAAACAACAAAAACACAAATCTCTGAAGACGATGACGTCATGCACATGCGTATTACGTGTTCAGTCTATAGTGTTTCATCGGCATCTAATGGCAGCAGAATACAGCGTTTTTAGTCGTTTTCGCGGATCCGTCTGAATGGGGATCGTTTTGGCAATGGTGTGGTCTGTACGCGGAAAACCCAAAGGAAAAACTTCTCCGTTTTAAGCATTGTCCTGTAAATGTACCCTAAAACGTCCCTGGTTACTATCGTAACCCTGATTCCCTGAGAGGCAGGAAAGCTGACGCTGCGGGTACTCCTCCCTTCTCCACTTTTGTTGAAACATAGCCGGGTATTTAGAGAAAAGAATATTGAAACTTTTTGAAGCGTCAAAGTGTCAGTTGCAGCTGTCAGTTCAGGGACAGAAAGCTCTCAGATTTCATCAAAAAGATCTACATGTGTTCCAAAGATGAACTAAAGTCTTGTAGGTTTGGAAGGACATGAGGGTGATTAATAATGTCAGAAATTTCATTTTTGGGTGAACTGTCCCTTTAATACAGTGGATAATGCCAAAAGAGCATTCTGTACTATAATGTCAATGTGTCATGCAAAGAAAAGGGATTCAATCAAACTACATAGCCAGACCTACAGTAGTGTCTGTCAAATAAAGGCCTACTTTATAATCAAACTATCATAACAGTGTAATTTTAATTACCTAATCTGTTGACATGATGCTGGTGTATTGCGAAGAGCTAGTGCAAACATATCTGCTGTTTTTCCACCACTGTCATTTTCGTTGTGTGTTTATTTTGTTATTGAGAGGAAAGCAACAATTAACTTAAACGTCACTCTCAGCAGCGTGAATGGCGTCGGGATGTTTGTTAAAAAGTATATCGCTGCAAAGGTATTTCCAATTTCTTTTTACTTCTAAGAGAAAAACGAAAAAGAACTTCACCGTAAGTACATCGGGTCTTGAATCACTCACGTTCAGTTCAATATCTTGCACGTTACGTGTGCACGAATGCGAGCATGTGCAGTAAGTTGCTGGCTGCAGTTCACTTAACGGCCACCAGTATCGTTTCAATGGGTTTCTGAATTCTATTCATAGATGCCACCTACGTCACTAGAAATAGAACGCCGCCATATTGACGACCGATCTCGCCCGGTATGGCCGCCCAAACTGCCCATTTGAATGAGAGAGAAAGACAGAGATACATGGATAAAATTAAAATTTTAGGCTCCGATTCTTATTTGTTACCCCCAGTTTTCTTTTGTCCTTTATTATCTGCCCCAGACTTGCCTTCCATGATATATGTACCCCATACAGTGGGGATCGCTTGAAGGCTTTCAAGAGTTACAGACGCATATCAATATGCTGTTGCTGGATGTATAACAAACGTAAAAGTGCGGCACCTGGCCACCAAGGATTTATATTTAATCATGGGGAATGTAGTTATTATTAAAAAAAATGTGGTGCTAGTTTGTTCTGACTAGGTAGCGAGTTGTTAGCTTGCTAAGTGGCTAACGGCTGGTAACTTACCAGCTGTTAGCCATGCACGGCTCACAGCTAGCTGTCATTAATCTGGATTAGGCCTGTTGCGATAGTCATTAAATCAAATCAATTAATCGCACAATGAAAAAAATTAGCTCGATAATTTTTTCCGGCCGCAATCATTTCCATTTGCATGCTTGTTTGTTTTCCTCGTCTCTCTCTCTCTCTCTCTCTCTCTCTCTCTCTCTCTCTCTCTCTCTCTCTCTCTCTCTCTCTCTCTCTATATATATATATATATATATATATATATATATACCAAAGAGACTGGATGACAACTCTGTTTAAGACATAACCGACATATCTTACATGAATACTCTCCAAAACGGACATTCAAACAATGTTGTGTGTATTTGTCCATTCAGACACGAAACAGAGCTCAATTCATTACTCGCGCACTGTATAGGGGTCTATGGCTGCACGCTTCGGGTCGGGTGTGTGCGCACAGAAAGATGAGACATGATACAATATGAGACATTTCTTTTATCCTTTTCTTTTGGTATATAATACAAGTTCGGGGCCCCTTTTTCGGCTGTTGTTGCAGCTAACTGCACAACATATTGCAGGCATTACTGAGACCGTCGGTCGTCAAGATGGCGGCGCAAAGCTTTATGTCATGTGACCCGAACGAATAGCTCCTTTAATGTTTAATGTTTTTTTTGTTTTACAATTGGGGGTTCTGTTTCAAACCCTTTCAAACATGTCAATGTTCAAAGTTATAACTTTTTTGCATAAAATAAACCTTTCAATTATCTCATATAATTTATTTCAACCTCCAGTTGGACGGTCATTTTTTTGGCCCTATTTTGACCCTGTCTGTGTAAAATAAAATGCCTTTAGGGAGCAGTATAAGGCTGGAGTCTCAATGTTGAGATTCACAATTGTCTGCCAAAGATGAACCAACACAACTTTTCATGTTTTTTTCCAAAACAGTACAGTTTAATGGTTCAGTAGTGTCATAAACTATGCATTTTCTTCTTCAAACTGCATGTTTATCCACCGAGTCACACAACTTATTAAGATTAGTTCATGTTTTTACATCCTCTGACCTTTAAATGCCAATTTCACACCATTTAATGTGCAAACTGGTGAATGCCAACAACAATGCACTAAAATGAAACTATAAAGAGACTCCCTCTGGAAGAAAGACAGAGACAATACATTTCAAGGTAAAATAAATCATATTTTTATTTTTTAAATTTCAGTATAGCTCCAAAAGATTTGATGAAGCGAAAGGAATATATATATATATATATATATAGATAGATAGATAGATAGATAGATAGATAGATAGATAGATAGATAGATAGATAGATAGATAGATAGATAGATAGATAGATAAATTAAAAAAAATAATCTAGATTAATCTCACTTTAATCTTGGAATTAATCTAGATTAAAATGGCTCATTTGAATTCTGCCGAAGGCATTCAGAATATGTGTGCTACCCAAATAATGACTAAAAGTAAATCTGTGAGAATAGTTCGCCTCACGTACGGATGTGAATTTCTGCCCAATATGCCATTCGACAATAGAGGAGCAAAAGTCGAATATCGTTCAAAAAAAAAAAAAAAAAAAAAAACAACGCACAATGACAGAAAGGGATACCAATTTCATCTTTAGCGATTTGTCATCAACCAAACTGTTTATTAATTGAACAAGTAACATGTTTTCGTCGTTTTTTTTTTTTCATAGTAGGCTAATTGGAAGAAGAAAAACGATACTCGGTTAATAACGTAACCTCGGTTCTCTCTAGAGAGGGAACGAGTATTGCGTAAGTTTAGCTTACGCTACGGGAAAGATTCATCTTCTCGAGATACTGAAGCCAAAAAATTATCCTTAATTTTGTATACCTTGTCAACGCAGTGCAGCAGCTAGCAGACCTAGAGCATGTCATCTCGCGTGCTCATTGGCTGCCCTGCGGGCAACTGCTGCAGCCTACCAGTGAGCCCGGCGTGATGTCACGCCCAATGAAGGGCGCCCGCGCCTTTATAGCGTCACAGCCCGCCAGGTAGGTGTGGCTTAGCGTATAAAAATAGGGGCTGTAGGCTGAATTCTCTGGTTTTTCGATGACTGAAGCGAAGTCGCTCGTGGCGCGAGCACGGCCGGTTACGCAATACTCGTTCCCTCTCTAGAGAGAACCGAGGTTACGTTAGTAACCGAGTATCGTTCTCTTACGAGAGGTTCTCTCGTATTGCGTAAGTTTAGCTTAGTCAGTTTAGTCAAAGTTTAGTCAAAGCCGTGCGCGCCAAGCATCCACATGAGACCCCGAGCTTGAGGGGAACCCCATAAGTGGAAAAAATAAGGTGGCCAGCCACGCGGGCCATCACTTGTACATAAGCACACATAGGGAATAAAGAGCAGCGCGCCGGTCTGTAAAGTCACATGGCACATACCCTACTTAGTGCAGCTCAACCAGGAGAGCTGAGTCATGAAAGTGATCTGAGCAGGAGATCTGGGCAGAATACACCTCTTTTTCAGACTGACAACAGTTTAGCCTGCAAGGCAGGAACTTCTAGGTTATAAAACCAGACAAAGGTAGACGGGGAGCTCCAGCCTGCCGCTACACATATGTCATGGATAGAAATTCCACTGGACCATGCCCACGAAGAGGCCACGCCTCTCGTGGAATGAGCCCTGATGCCCAGAGGGCATTGCAGACCTTTTGACGCGTAAGCTGCCGCTATAGCGTCCACTATCCATCTGGACAGGCTCTGTTTCGAGGAGGCGAGACCCTTGGCGCGCCCACCAAACGAAACGAAAAGCTGTTCCGAACGCCTGAAGGAGGCGGAGCGCGTAATGTAAAACCTCAGCGCTCTGACAGGGCAGAAGAGATTCACATCACTTTCGCTGTCAGATGCTGGGAGGGCTGACAACGAAATAACTTGCGCTCTGAATGGAGTGCCCATCACTTTAGGGACATAACCATGTCTAGGTCTGAGGATGACTTTAGAGTCATTTGGTCCGAACTCAAGACACGACGCGCTGACAGACAGCGCATGCAGATGCCCTACACGTTTTACTGACGACAGTGCAGTCAGAAAGACGGTTTTTAGTGATAGATATTTCAACCCCACGGAGTCTAGTGGTTCAAATGGAAAAGCTTTCAGGGTCTCGAGGACCAATGAAAGATCCCACATGGGAACTGACGGGGGGCGCGGCGGATTCATCCTTCTAGCTCCTCTAAGGAAGCGGATGACCAACTCATGTCTTCCCAGTGACTGGCCGTGCGTCGATTCTGCGAACGCTGCCACGGCCGCCACGTATACTTTGAGCGTGGATGGGGACCTTCCCTTATCCAACAGCTCTTGTAGGAAGGTGAGCAGCTGCGCCACCCCGCATGTCCGCGGGTCCAGACCTCTGTCGGTGCACCATCCAGAGAACACCGACCATTTAGACGCGTAGAGCCTTCTCGTGGAAGGGGCTCTAGACTGCGTGATCGTGTTCATCACTCCTTCTGGCAGGGCAACGAGTACCCGTTGATCAACCATGCATGCAGAGACCAGCGCTCTGGATGGGGATGCCAGATCGTGCCGCGAGCCTGAGAGAGGAGATCTGCCCTCACCGGAATCGGCCACGGAGCTGTATGTGACAGCCGTGTTCCTGTATGAACGGGAGGAAGCACTTCAGCGCGTTCTCGACCGCTATCATTTCCAGACAGTCTATGTGAAAACCCTTCTCCTGGTCTGACCACTGGCCAAAGGCCGGTCTGCCCTCGAACAGCGCGCCACAACCCGATTTGGACGCGTCTGTCGAGATGTCTTTCCGATAAGAGATGGTTCCCATCATTACTCCCTGCTGGTACCAGTCGGCCACTAACCAGGGCTGCAGAGCTGCTATGAAGGTCTGAATCACTCTGATTTTCTGGCCGCCAGACACCCAGGCTTGGCGAGACACGCGAGCGTTCAACCAGCGTTGGAGCGGGCGCATGCGCAGTAGGCCCAGCTGGAGCACCGCTGCAGCTGATGCCATACAGCCCAACATCCTTTGAAATGTTTTCAAAGGGAGAAAGCTGCCCTTCTGGAAAGATGCGGCTAGGTGGCGAACACGGCGCGCGCGCTGTGTCGATAAACGAGCCGTCATGGTCACCGAGTCCAGTTCTATTCCTAAAAAGGAAATTGACTGGCTGGGCAGTAATGAGCTCTTGTTCCAGTTGACCGTGAGACCCAAGCATTCCAGATGACTGAGAAGCACTGTTCTGTGAGATAGTAGTTCTGTCTCTGACTGTGCCAATATCAGCCAATCGTCCAGATAGTTCATTATGCGCAGTCCCTGACTTCTCAGGGGGGCGAGCGCCGCGTCCATGCACTTTGTAAATGTAAGGGGTGCCAGGGACAGGCCGAACGGCAGAACGGTATATCGATATGCCTGACCGTCGAAGGCGAATCTCAAAAATTGCCTGTGACGGGGTACTATATGAATCTGAAAATAGGCATCCTTCAGATCTAGAGAAATAAGCGCGCGTACGCGGTCACGAGACTTACAACTGTATCTGACGCCTCGATCATAATAGATGGGGAGCGTTTTATTAACGCCCTGCGTTTTGTGATAACACTTAAACGCGCAGTCGGGGCCCGGGTTGGAGTTTTGTGTTAGCAAGCGTAAGCGCTCTCTGGCGGGCACGAGACTTACGTTCATAACCTGCTTCTTTGATCGTGTAACAGAGCGGGCAGATAGTGGGCACAGACCTGTGGACACATTTCTTACATTCAACACTCGAGCGGCTTTTCTGCGCTTTATGAGAGTGTGCTCTGAGAGTCCCAAGCTCTTGGGATTTGGAATGCTTATGTGTAGGGGTGAACACTGGGGCGTGGGCACTTTCACTACACTTAAATCACTGACGGCCTGAGCCGGACCAGACATTATACTCTTTTTGAGATTTCTCTGGGTCGCCGTGAAAACGGCTTTTGTGTGCAGGCGAGAGGGTGAATAAACCGGCTCGTTGGCTGCTAGTTGAACCACTGCAGTAGCCTGTTCGAAGGGGACTGACAGGGAAATTAACTTTGACGGCAGTCCGGCCGCAGCGGGACACGCGCGTCTTTTCTCTCTCGCTGTTAGGAGGGCTTCGCGTGCTCGGACTTCAGCGTGATTCTTTGCCGAGGCCCTCTGGGGGGCGGCGGTCTGTGACGGCGGTCTGAGCGCGATCTAGGCGGCCGCCCTGACGTCGCTGCTGAGGCTGTGCTGGACGCTGGGTGCTGGTTCGCACAGGAGGCTGGCTTTGTCTCTCGCGAGAGCGGCCTGTGGCGGAAATCGAGGGTCGCGGCAGGAAGAGGTTCATGGCCTGCGTGGTCTTTTGCACCACAGAGAAGCGGTCAACGATCCCGTTCACCGCTGGGCCGAAGAGACCAGTGGGGGAGAGCGGCGCGTTCAGAAAGGTGGCTCGCTCAGTTTCCCTCATATCCGCAAGCATTAACCAGAGGTGCCTCTCCGTCACGGTTAACGCGGCCATGGCTCGTCCGATGGCTTGGGCTGCGGCTTTGGTGGCGCGGAGAGAGAGATCCGTCGCACTTCTCAAATCCGTAACCGCAGCTGGGTCCCGGCCCTTCTCATCCCATTCACGGAGGAGGTCGGCTTGCAGGATCTGAAGCACAGCCATCGGGTGTAGAGCAGACGCGGCCTGGCCGGAGGCGGCATAAGTGCGGCCGACCAAGGCGGACGTGGCTCTGCAGGCTTTAGACGGGAGGGCTGACCGTGACCGCCATCTCGTGGAGGGCGGGCAAAGGTGCGCTGCGACCGCCTCTTCCACAGGGGGAATTGCTGTGTACCCTTTCTCGGCGGCGCCGTCCTATCGGGAGGCCTGTGACTGAAGCCTGCAGAAAACGGTGTATTCCATGACTTCGTCAACTCCGCATGAAGTTCCGGCAGGAGTGGAGCGGGCCTTGTTTCTGAAACTGCGCGGCGGCGACTTTGAAGGAAGCAGCCGTCGAGCCTGTTCGGCGCGGGTTCCTTTGGCAGCGACCACTCGAGCCGGAGACGGTCAACAGCTTGTGTCAGCAGGCGCATAAGTTCCGCGTCAGCTCCAGCGCGGGTACGGGTGGATTCCTGGATTGACGAGGTGGCGGAGTGAAGCGACCATTCCTCGCTGTCTGATGCCGGGATAGAGCAGCAGTCTCTTGTGACGTGTCCCTCGGACTCATCCTCCGAAGCGACGGCAGTGAGGCTCGCAAGCGGCAGCTGCGCGTCAGTGAGGAGAGGTGGGGAAGGCGAGAGCGAGGCTCGAGGGAGGTTCTCCGGCGAGCGCGTCGCTGTGGCCACAGGTTCCGGCTGTCTCAGGGAACGGCGCTTCTTTCTGCGCGGTCCCACAGGGGGCGGAGTGACTGCTGTGGTGTTGAAGGCTTCGAGTCGAGCCCGCAGGGTCGACAGCGGAAGCTCCTCACAGAGCTTGCAGCCCCCGGACGCGAGGGCGAGCTCTGCGTGTTCCAGGCCCAGGCAGAGAGCGCAGATCAGGTGGCGGTCTCCGGCGCTGAGCGGGGCTTTACACGAGCCGCAGGAAGTGCGAGGCATCTTTAAAAAGACGGTCGCTGCTCTTTTAGAATAATATGCAAGGCAAAAGGATACGTCGCCGGATAGCGTAGCTCGCACAGATGGCTGAAGGTGGCGAAGACGGCCGGCTTCCTCAGCGCTGTCCTAGGCTGGCTGTTCGCTGTTCGACGGCGGCGGTGGCTTCTCTCAGATCCAGCGATGCGAAGAGCTCGCTGAAGAGTCGAAAAATCTGAGAATTCAGCCTACAGCCCCTATTTTTATACGCTAAGCCACGCCTACCTGGCGGGCTGTGACGCTATAAAGGCGCGGGCGCCCTTCATTGGGCGTGACGTCACGCCGGGCTCACTGGTAGGCTGCAGCAGTTGCCCGCAGGGCAGCCAATGAGCACGCGAGATGGCCTGCTCTAGGTCTGCTAGCTGCTGCACTGCGTTGACAAGGTATACAAAATGAAGGATAATTTTTTGCCTTCAGTATCTCGAGAAGATGAATCTTTCCCGTAGCGCAATACGAGAGAACCTCTCGTAAGAGAACCAATAAGCACGAATGTAGAGAAATCGAATGTATCGTCCTGTGGAATCATTCATTCACAGACAGCATACCAAGATGTTCAACTAATAAAGATCTTCATCGCTGGCAAAAATATGATGCATTTGCAGATTTGCTTTCACTAACTATATCCACGGTCACTTCATCCAACGCTCTTGATGTTCTTAAATCTTCCTGTTACGAATCAGAGTCGATTGTGATTGAACGCGCTTCAGACGATTCAGTGCGTGAGGAACTGAACAGATCATTCAGACTGATTTGCGAACCGATTTAGACAGATCTGCCAACTTGTTTGATGAAGTCTTTGAACAGAATCGACTCAAAAGAGTGATTCATTTGTAAATTGAGCCCATACAAAGACACAGCGCTCTTGGAAAAAACTCATTTAACAACATGTAATTCCATTAAAATAAAGTAATGAGAGGAACGTCGCCCAACGTAACATGCAAAAGTATACACCTTGTGTCCCTGACAGGAAAATATCCTGCTGCGCGATCTGTGACAGTAGGCGCGGCGTCAATTATGTCAAATAGCCTATACTAAGCTACACATGGAATTGCGCGAAAATATAACGATATTCGAAAAAGCTATTTTATGATCCCAGCCCAACTTTGAGAATAGATTAACGGTGAAATTTTTTTATCGCACGATAAGAGTCTCACCTTAACGCAGCACGTTAATGCCGATAACGGCCCACCACTAATATATATATATAACAGTTCAGAATTTTAAAATGTTTTTTGTTGGATAATAGTGATTTATAAATTTATTTTGAGTTGGATATCACATGTTTTTTTGTCCATTTATTAATAGAGGATTTGTGGACACATTAAATAATTTAGATTTGTACAATGATAATTACTTTTTTAAATTCTGGAGTGAAAATGTAAAAGTTAACACATTATCGTAACATGCATCCCTCAGAATTGAGGTAATAGGCTGGTGTTTTATTATTTAATTGAATCATTAGCTATTTATTTTTATTTTTTTAATGGTTCGATCAACATTTCAAGCATCTTCAAAATATCAATCATATCATTGCAACCAGTTGGCCAGTCATTCAATCTGAATTCATAATATTGCTATTATGACATCCTTCAAATAAGAAAAGATAAAGTGTCCTCAGGTGCAGCTTCCATGATGGCAGTGTGAAGAAAGAGATTCTGACGCAATTGTTGCCGCGAGCCAATGCATTTTATACTGCCCGTGAGCCTGTCAGTATTTGCATACTTTGCAACAGTTGGTATAAAGTGTTATATAAAGTGTTCAGATGGATCTCTATAACTGGGATTCTGACCATTTTCATTTGTCTGTCATTATTCAATAATATTTATCTGAATGTATTATATTGTTTTGTCTATGTAAAAGTATTTACATAGACAAATAGATTCATGTTTTACATAAATTACACCATTTAAATAAACCATAAAAAATTACAGATTGTAGGATATCAGTTGTTAAATATATCCGAAGTTCGTCGGAGTTGTAGAAATTTGATGGCGTGTCTGACTAAAACACGGGACAAATACCAGTCATTTGCTCTTTTTTATTCTAAGTTCAGAATGCTTAAGTCTTGAGTAATTCACATGACATGATAGTCATAGATTCACATGGATCTGATTCACACGATGTAACTGGACAGGGGTTAACGGATGGACCGGATGAACAGGATGTACAAGATGGTCTTTAGTCACTACAAACAATACAATAAAGGAAATCAAACTCATGTAATTCATCAATAAACATATCAACAACATATTTATACTTAATCCAAATAATTCGAATAAACAAATTCAACCAATACAATTGGAAAAACTAACTTACTTAACGCATCCTAAGGAAAGGACTCAAAGGACATGGTTGGGTGTCTATTCAAACAACCACACCTCACCAATGCAAAAAAAAAAAAAGGAAGGAAATGAGGTCTACTTATAGACCTCGGCCAAGGGGTGTATGGGTAATGTAGTGTAGTTTGCTTGGAATTGTGGGATATGTAGTACAAATAAATATATGGAAAAAAAGGGAAAGAAATTAAAGAAAAAGGGCCAAATTCACAACAGCTGTCCCCAAATACAGTCATGTATTTGCTATTACTCATCTATTTCAGGTAATGGAATCAACTTAGCAACTGGACGTACATATATCTTTCCATTAATAACAATCTCTGCTACTCTGACCCGCCCATCCTGACTAGGTAAAAGAAGTACTACCCTGCCAATGGGCCAGGATGCTCTCGGAAGTTGAGAATCAATAACTAATACGACTGCAGAGTCATTTAGATTAGGTTGTTCTCGATTCCATTTTTGACGGAGCTGCTGACCTGGTAAATAATATTGGATAAAAGATGTCCAAAACTGGTCAACTAGGACCTGGCTGTAGCGCCAAGATCTGCGGCCAAGGAGCTTAGTATTGGCATAAATCACCTGAGGTAGAGAAGAATCTCGCCGCCCCATGAGGAGGAGATTTGGAGTGATAGGGTCGAGGTCGGAAATGTTTGAAGAGGCGTAACCAAGTGGCTTCGAATTTAACACTCCTTCAACTTGTGTCAAAACTGTCCGTAGGACTTCCTCTGATACTGTTTGACTACCAAGTACCACCTGCAAAGCTCTTTTAACGGAACGGACCTCTCTTTTACCTTACCCCCGAAAATGAGGAGCTTGTGGTGGATTAAACTTGAATTTAATCTGCTGATTTTCCAACTTGACTTGTAACTCAGTGGTAAGATTCTGGAAAGCTTCCTTTAACTCTCTTGCAGCTCCACGGAAATTACTTACTTGATCACAAAGAATCTCATACGGCCTACCTCTCCTGGATATGAATCGGCGTAGGGCCATTAGAAAACTGTCCACCTCTAAACTGCTTAACAAATCAAGATGCAGACATCGAGTGGTCTGACACTTAAACAGAATGCCCCATCTCTTCTCCGTTCTACGGCCAATATTGACATGGAAGGGACCAAAACAGTCCATTCCAGTGGACCAGAAGTGAGGTTTGAATAACCGGAGCTTGGAGAGTGGAAGATCTGACATTTGGGGGATAGATGGCTTTGCCCTCCACTTTCTACATTGCAAACAAGACCACTGATGTTTTTTTACGGCTTGTCTCCCTCTAATTATCCAGTAATTGCGCCGAAGTTCTGAGAAAACTCTCTCTGCACCAGGATAGAAAAGTTTCTCGTCACAGTCCTTGATAATTAAATGGGATAATGGATGTTTGGGGTGGAGGACGATTGGATGAACCATTCCAGGTTCCATATCCTCTACCTGTCTGAGCTTACCGCCCACTAAAATAAGTCCCGTTTCTCTGAACTCGGGAGAAAGTGTAAGGAGACAACTTTGAGGTTCAATGGGCTTTCCTTCCTTTAAACACTGGTACTCAGAGGGAAAACTTTGTTGCTGGGCTTGTCTCAAAAGGAGGTTTTGGACTGAAGAGGCGTCACAGGGGTCCTTCCTATGTTGTCGCAGTAACTCATTTGTTGCGAACTGTAACTCTGACCATGATTTGAAACAGGAAGGTTCTGGGAGTGCAATATCCAATTGTGTTAACCCACAAAAGAGTGGTTTGCGGAGCTCAGAATCAGGATTAGCAGGTCTAGATACTAGATTTTTGGGCCATTCATGTGGAAGAAATTTCAGAAACGTTGGACCTTGTCGCCATCTATGATCAGGTTTGGCTAGCTCTACAAGAGTTTTGCCTCTCGTAATATCATCTGCTGGATTCTGTGCAGAAGGAATATACCTCCAAGAGGGATCAGTCAGTTCCAGGATTTCAGTGACTCTATTAGCTACAAAAACTTTGTAGCGGCAGGAGAGGGAATCCAGCCAAGACAAGACATTTGTCGATTCGGACCATAGGACAATATTTGTCAAAGGATGAGTCAATTCATTCTGCAGGAGTTTACAAAGCTGTGCACCTGTTAGAGCAGAGCAAAGTTCAAGACGAGGGATGGATATTTCCCTTTTGGGGGCAATTTGAAATCTTGCCATGATGAAGGAAGTATGTACCCCACCCTTGTCAGTTTCCATTCGCAAATAGGCTACTGACCTATGTGCGCTCTCTGAGGCGTCGCAAAAAATATGCAACTCTCTGGATGTGATTTGGTTAGAAGGTAAAGTTAAATAACAACGAGGAAGCTGTATCAATGACAGGTCAGGGAGCTCTGTTTTCCAAGCCTTCCAGGCCTGCTGAATGGGATTTGGCAGAAGGGGATCATCCCAGCCCCAGGACTTCATCAAGCATTGTTGTATGATGACTTTAGCCCGCGTTGTAAAGCCCGCGGGTTATGTAACCCAAGGGGTCATACTGACTAGCGAGGACTTTATATATATTGCGCAGGGTTGTTGTTTTATACTCCACAGTTTGGGATCGATACCCTAGTGAATAAGAGGGACAGTGCCAACTCAGACCCAGAGCTCCTTCTTTAGGATCCAAACGGTCTTGATTGATCCACAGTTCAGCACTTTCACCTGGCTTCAGGAGGAAGATGTCTGACAACATCAGGCTGGTTACTTCCCCACTGTCTGATTTCAAATCCTCCACTCATCAGTAAAGAACGCATTCGGTCTAGGAAGCTCTTAGCATTTTGCACATTTGGGAAACTCTCTAAACAGTTGTCCACATAGAATGACTGAAGTACAGAACTCACTATATCTTCATATCCTTCTTGGTGATCATGGACATGCCTTTGTAGAGCATATGTTGCACAACATGGACTACATACTATGCCAAAGGGGAAAACTTGCCATTCGTAGATGTCAGATGGATTTGACTTTTTTCCTATTGCACCACAAGAAGCGTAGAAGAGAACGGTCTTCTGGAAGTAGCCTAACTTGATGGAACATAGATTTAATATCCCCACTAATTGCCACTGGGCACTGACGAAACTGGAGTTTGATGAAGCTCGTAACCTTATGGCGGAAGCAGCACGCAATAACGGCGTGGCATATCTTTGCGCACCATCCACATCAACTCTTTTAGACTTGGAGGCCAACAAGTCCATAGCTTCTTGGTCCTGCTTGGACCTATTAATGACTTTCTCATTTCTGAAAGGGAGGATGTCTACTTTCCATAATTTCTCCACATCATGGCGAAGTTCTTCTAGTGGATCAGCGATGGCAAAAAGACACTGTATCTCATCAGTGTTAGGAATCGGTATTGGGCCTTGAAGTACCCAGCCTAGCCTGGTCTGGATTGCGGCTGGGGATTTAGGAGGCCCGAAATACACCTGATCAATTGGATTTATCAGGTGTGGGTAGTCTGCACCAATAAGAATAAGTGGTTGGACTTTAGCGAAGGCTGGAAGGGGTAAGTCTCGAAGATGTCTAAAACGTCTCTGCAAGATCTCAACAGGATACGTCTGTTCTACCAGTCCCAATCTGGCAGCAGAAAAGGGATTGGAAATGGAATACTTCTTTTCTGGATTGGCCATGGAGGATATTTCAAAGTTTACAGAAAAGCCTTCAAGTGCCAGAGTATCTTGACGTACAGTACAAAAAAGGGAAAGAAATTAAAGAAAAAGGGCCAAATTCACAACACGGATGTAATAAATTCTGCAACTGGGATAAGTTTACCCCTAAATTAGCTATTTATTTATCTTAATAATATACTAATGACACATCATCATCATCATCATCCTCCTGTTCCAATTTTTGATGTATGTATAATTATGTGTAGACAAGAAATCATGTCAAGAAATAAATTATGTATTTGCATTGAGGTTTATTTGAAAATACTGGCCAGTATTATTGAGGAAAAGGATCTTGTTATATTTCTCTGTGGTGTGAGAGTTTCTGATAATTAATTACTATTTTTAGGGTTGTAAAAATAATATTTACTCCACCCATCATCCAGAGTGTTAGGAATGTATTCTCATTCCCAAGCCAAATGTCCCAACGTCAGGCTATGACAGTCATGTTTGCCCTGGCATGATCCTCACCCTCTCACTCAGTTTCTCTCTCATTCTCTCCCTCATGTTCTCCTCAGTGATCTTTAATCTAGACTCCTATTTTGTGTCAAGGCCTGTTCTCTCCATTCCACAGTGAAAGCTGTAAAAGACTGCCGACAATGAAGATGACGCTGTGCAGCTCAGAACAGTGTTTGAAGAGAAACTTACCCAATCAGAGGCAAAAACGTCTCATATATCCACATAAACATCATCCAAATGACAGGGAACACACATGCAGTTCCTATTAACCTAATCGCAGCGCTGAAACACATGCTGCAGACAAAGCGAGCCCGGTGATTTCGGTATATTAATTGGATTTGGCTGGTATGTCAGCACACATTTCAAACACGTTCTGCCAAGATGTGTTACTGTAGTTCATTAAATTCATGTTTCCATCCAGGAGTGTCTCTGTTACTTGTTTCCCGAATCAAGATCAATGAATCTGCTGTTGGCAGTGTCCCAGTTTTGGTGTATAAAGTTTCAGAGTTAACAAGGTATTGTGGTTTGGATCTGTTGCTGTTGTTTGGTATTTAATGTTACATTAGTTTCCATTTCTGTACCATTTCAAATTAACATTCTGTTTCACCCACTCGTTCAGACTTCCAACTCGTACAGAATGGACGCTTGGACAGGACCATTGGGTGTCAATTTTTAACTCACAGGGCATCTTTAGCATTATTTTTTGACGTGCAGGGTACTCCATTGCTTTCAGTAGAAATTATTTTTATAAACATTTATTCTTTCATAAATATTTTGGAGCACCTAAACCTAACCATTTCTCAACAATATAAAACACGTAACATGCAAATAAGAATTCAGCCACAGGTATAAAACTGACCAAAAAACAGTATAAACGTATTGCAAACAACTCGGACTGCATTCCAAGTCTTCTGAAGCCACACTATCTTTATGTGAAGAACAGACTCATGCTGTGTTACATTTACTTTGAAAGAAGGATGTCTGAGCTGGGAATGACGTCACACCCGAGTTGACCACATTCCACTACATATAGGTCGAAATTCTCAAATATACAAATCCAAGCAAATCCAACTTTTTTGTTCTTGCCCTATTGTAATTCAAAGCGGTAATTTGCAAGGATTATCCTTAAGTATCATGTCCACAAATATAGTTGGGATAGTACTATTTATTGAGGTTATTGAGAAACAGACAAACAGAAGTGCTAATAACACTATACTGTTTCACTACGGTTGATGCGCTGAGCAGCCATATTGGATTCCCATTCACAACTCCTACCTGAAGGGGCATTCCTACTGAGAACTAGGAATTTCCTACTTCCAAAGACAAATGGAACACACAATGAATCTCTGAAAATGATCCCGCTCTGTGAACGAATACACAATGCAGACATATCTCATTCAAAAGATATACCCGAACTTTAGCATTACCCAGTTGGTCATGAGACACATAGCCAATGCCATTTCATGATCAAATCTGAGGTGTTATTACCATAATTAACATAATTTCGAGATTCTGGTTTTATATTATAGAATATACAAATGGGTTATACCCCAATAAAAAATTTCAGCATGACCTTAAAATTCCCATGCTCATCATGTCTGTGTAGTGTGTATCGAGAAGGTTTCAAAATGTTTTTCATTGAAAACAATGGTGACCTGCATTTCGTAAATTTATGCTAAAGCTGCACCCTGTGACACCAAGAAGTCCTGACCAAGCGGCCATGTGTGATGTGAGTGGGAAAGAGATCATAAAAGCTCTTAAAAGTATAGTTTATACAACTCTTTTGAAGCTATATCATGGCATCATAGGCTAATTGGAAAAAATGTTCTTATACCAACATTTTTGCAAAACTCCAAAAACATACCTATACATACAATCCCTGCAGTTTCCAGCTGAAATGACTATGGCAGTAAAACACCAACAACTTTTATTGCTTTTTTGATTATTATTACAGGGGCATATCATAAAACTGTAGATGGTGTAGGCTGTTAGATACTTTACATGCAATCTGCCAGCAATCACATTATTTTCTACACGACACAAGCTGATTGGCCACTGCTGATTCTGCGGCCAATGAGATTGCTTGATCAACATTTAAAATAGTCTGTTTAAGTGGAAATAATGGGTGCTATTCATGGCTAGAGGAAACAGAAAAGGGACTGGGGTGTTCCCTTTTTCCTAAAAAGGTAGGGAAACTCTATCCGACTGTCCGTGGGCAGTGCTAGAGGACAAATGCAGAAGTACAAACTATAGGTTGAAGAAAAGCCATGGAGCAGTCAAAAGACGTCATCTGGTGGACTTTAACTGAAAATTAAACCGGGAGGTCTGAGTGTAGGTATAACATGTGGTAAGAGTACACATCATTTACATATACTACCAACATTGTAACAAAGCTGGTTGAAATTAGACAAACATGACCTTTAAGGTTTGGAGAGATACGTAAATGACAGAATTTTATTTTGTGCCAACTATTCCTGTCATATTGCTCCTGCAAAGCTATCACTTTTGATTCATTAATTTAGGATGAGCCTAAAATTATTTGTATAGGCTAATTAAAACTCCTTTATCGAGTAAATGTAAATAGTCCTGTATTTTCTTGCAACGCAAAGTATGCAAAAAATAACAGGATAATGTGTGCTTATTTAGAACATGTATGTCTTTCATCAGAAATAAACCATAAAGCATACGCTATAACATAAATATATTTCAACTTCAGCCGTAAAAAAAGAGCGAAAAAATGACGCAAACCATCCTGTCCGTTTCTGTTATCTTTTCACATAGGGCATATTTGAAGACTTTACATGATCACGGCAGGAGTTGAAATATTGCAATTACTGAGATTTTAGAAGAACAGGACAGCATTCCGAAGTTTCACAGATCTTTTTATTCCTGATATAAAACAAATGTAATCAGCCTCTTAGTGTGAGAGTCACCCTCGTTTACTCTCTCCACTGCATCACCAATGCAAAGAGGAAAAATCACATTGAACAAGAAGATTCATATAACAGAAAACCTGATGACTTTTTTTTTAGTTCTGTTTTTTAGTCTCTGAACTCTCAAAATGTAATATATTCTTAAATGCAGTTATTTTGAGTCACTTCATTATTATTTGATTAGAATTCTTTGATTAGACATCCAGGCATTGAGGCAAAAATATTTACTAATAAACCATGGAGTTTCAGTGTGGATATAGTACAGTAGTTTTAAATCATTGTATAGTGCAGTAGAAAAATCATGTAAGCATAAGCAAACTTTGGATTTTTTATTTTACTGCCAAGTAGGGTACATAACCTTTTGTATAAAATATGAACTTCTTCTTAAACATGGGGGAAATGCCCTGACTTAAGCACAAAATTAAAGTATCATATTTTTAAGTATAAAAGACATAAAGCATTACATAGAAACATCAATTCACTTTTATCAAAAGAAACATTTACACATCATATACAAACATCTAAATTAGAATTTTGAAGGTCTGGTTCTATCCCTCAAGTTCTCAAGCGGATGAAATAAATGACTGATTTTGAAGTTTGGGAGAATAAAAAAGATTAATGAGCTAATTAAAGTTAGTCAGTGGTGAAGTTAGTTCAAACTGAGTCATAGTCTACAACTGATTGTAATTAGTCCTTTGTGTACATTTTTTTTAAATTAGCCCTGTTATAATGTGATATATTTACTGTATATTCTGCAGCCATAGTCAGAAATAGACTTTAAATCTGCATCTTAATATAACTTTAAAGACTTTAAATATGAAACGGAATTAGCAATGCATTTCTTCAGTAAATATCTATATTGTGGAAAACATATAGCTGAATGTCCTTCAAGGTTTGATCATGAAATGTAGATAAATACAATTAGTTAATATTATTTTTCTCATCTGCACAGGCTTGCAGCAGAAGAAAAAATGGTTACAGAGGTAAAGAAAGTAAAAAGAATTTTGAATGAAAACAACCAGTTTTACTTGAGAATAACATTCATGATGAATCTTGCACAATAAGACCAGGGACATTTATTCAGATAGCAAACAGTCCATTTTGATTTCATGTTGTGTTTAAGGGGAGTGCAGTGTAAATGTCTTAGGTCTGGATCCAGATGTTCTAAGCTGAGAAGCTGGAGGTCTTGTAGGGTAGCGGGTTGTAGAGGGGAGCGAAGGGAGGAGGGTTGGGCTGTACATGGGATGTTTCTGATGATCCTCCTGAAGATACACTAGATCCTGCTGCTGCGGGGACTGCTGGAGAAACATAAAGTGATGCCCTCTGGAAGAAATATGGAGATAATACATTACTTCAAGGTGAAACTAATCATCTTTTCAGATTTTATATTTCAGTGTACAGCTCCAAAAGATTCGATGAAGCGAAATGTGCAGAGAACAGTTTGTATCAGCTATGAATTTCAGTGAGTCCAGAAAAGAAACATTGGGTTAAATGGTTCATTATCTTATTTAAATTTCAGTATCAGTACGAGTATGAGTTCCAGATTCTGGAATTGTCTTGGATTTCAGGGCAAAATGAGATGTTGTCTGAGTGGGCTGCTTATTCACGTTTAAAAGGAAAGTTACCAATAGGTTCCCAATGTGACCAGTTCTTAAACCAACCATTTCTTCTTAGTTTGAAGAAGAATTTAATCATTAAAAAGTACTTTTTTCCATTATAAATAACCTTTTGTGCAGTGGAGATATTTCAATGCTAAAGGGATCCTATTAGGGTATTTAGTATGTAATGTTGCTGACAAAGCACAAAGTCACTCCAAAGAGAGTTATTTTCTATATCTGTGTCACTGTTTCTGAACTCCCTGAAACACCGCCATTGTAGTCTTAAGTTTTCTTCCGGGAACAAAAACATCACAGTATTCCTCATTTAAATAATTCTGGCCCAGGGCATACACACATTAGTAGTGTGTTGAAACTCAAGGTTATGGTAAAATTTCCATAACAAGTTCGAAGCGGTTGTCCAATCACAACCAACCTGAACAACTAACAAAGCTGACCAATCAAGCCACTTTGCACTTTTCTGAAAGAGGTGCTTCATAGAGACCGGAACTTAACAGAGTGTTACTGACAGGCTTGGAAGAGAGGTGCTGCATACATGTAAAATATGTGAAAAATAACGTGGTTTTTGAACATTCAAGCATGAAAACCTATTCTAGTAGACACCAAATACAAAATCAAGACTTTGTAAAAGGGCATAATATTGCCTCTTTAAAGGTGCTTCATTTGAACCATAGATGCCAATAAAGAACCTTTATTTATAAGAGTGTCGTAACAATCTTGTCGTAATGGCACAAACATGGATCCCACGGTCCAATCGCTGTTTGTTTATCTATGCTGATTTCCTCAGTGACCATTTTCTGTTTTAACTTAGTAAGCCTTATTATACTATTTTCTTAGCTTATTTGTTGTGTTCATGATGAACATACCTAATATCTTATGCTTAGCAATGTGTGTTTAAGTTGGCCAGAGGAACTTTTTGCGGTGATGCTTCCAAGAGAAACTCCAGATCACTCAACAGGGGTGAGGGTGCTGGGAGATCCATGATCTGGGATTGGTTGGACTTCTGGCTGGCGTTCTCGGCAGGGCAGGGGTGTGATCAGGACAAGCCCAAGGATCAGTGTACTTAGGCACAGTTTTATAAGGGAATGCTGTGGGATTTTGGACTGGGATCATTCTGTGCAGGGGCGTCGGACTGGGGGGGTAAAGGGTACCGAGTACCCAGGGCCCGAGGCGGGGGGGGGGGCCCTTAGAAGTCAGTTTTCTATACATGCATATAAATGCACTAACATTTGTATAGCATTAATTTACAAATAAAAAAGTTCCTGTGGAAAACTAAACTTGAAGTCAGGCACTGGTTTGGTACAAAAAAAAGTCTTTTTCATGCTGTGCAGGGCCCCACCACCCCTCTCGAATCAATGTAAATGGTACGACCCGCAGGTCAGGTGCTTCTGCTGCGGACCCGCGGTGAATCAGTTGATTAGACAGGAGCTGGAGTGAGCCGTGTTAGGAACTACAGGGGATGTCTTTCCTTAAGAAAGGAAAATCAGGGGCTCAAAAACGAAAAGAAAATAAGATTAAAGAGAGAAAGGCAAATGAGGGCAAGCAGTTGCTCTCTCAGTTTTTTGAAAAGAAAGGTGAGCTGCAAATGCATCATCGAGCATTGACATTGTTGTTTTAACATAAATATCTACTCCAGGTAGAATAGCATACATTTATGTTCGTACTCTATTTGAATAATATACCAATACTTTATAGTATCACACCCCTACATAGCGAGCAAACAATGTTTCTGGGTAAATAACAGGGAGTGAGAAGCAGACGGAGGCGGAGCTGGGAGCTCAACACACTGCCACTCCAGGCAGCGGCGCAGCTTGTCTCCTCTTCTGCTGCAGTTGTCCCAGTTGCATATTTCCCTCCGTTGTCAAAATCTAACACCCGCGAAAACACAGATCGTTAGCGCCTATTTTACCGCATTGTTATGCAAATTAGCTCGCCCACGCTCTTACATTAAAGTACAGGATTGTTCTCAGTTTAATGCACATCTTAATGATTGAAAATGACTTATTTTAAAACGTAACTGACTGAATGTCTAGTTTGGCGGTTAGTGTACCCTGTGATTCTATAGTCTGCATTTATTTTAAACAGACAAATAATCATCAATTAACTTGTACTTAGCCTACACTTTAAAAAAAGGTATTGTTTGAATACCTTGTTGAATCCATATATTTCAGTTTCAGACCCTGCTGCAGCAGCAGGCCCCTCATCATGGCCAGGTGAAAGCAGTGACAGTGAGGTGAATGTGACAGTGAGACAAGGTGAGCTTTTAGCGGAATTGCCTGTTTTAACACTTAGTAATTATTAATTAAGTGTTATAAGAGGAAATAAGCAAAATGGGTACATTGTTATTGTACACATTGAAACTTTAAACTGTAATTATTTCCTCTTGTAGCAGAGGCAGAAATAGAAGATGAGGTTGATATTCATATAAGTGATGAGAGGGAAAGTGAAGAATGTGATGAAGGTAGTCAGGAGCAGGAGGACAGAGCTGAAGAGGAAAGAGAAGAGAATGAGAGACTTAGGGATACTGGTGAGGGATTGTCAGAGGACCCAGGATTATGGCCAACAACTCTTACTGATAAGCAGAGGAAAACTATTGTTCAAATGCTAGCCAGTGAAGGTGGAGCAAAACCTGGTATTGGAAATATCACACCTAAAGATATGGAGGGCAAACCATTCCCAACTTACCTACAGTATGCAAAGTCCGCTAATGGCCGTGAGAAAATCAGAAGAGATTGGCTTATATATATTGAAAGTGCAAAAGCTCTATACTGCATCCCATGGCTGCTCTTCTCTCATGAGCAGAAAGCACCATCAAAAAGTGCACTAAATAGCAAAGATGGGCTTAAAACAGCAAACAACAGATGGAAAAAAAATGTATGAAAAGTTTCCAAAACATGAGACACATGCCCCCCATAATAGCATAATAGCAGTGCTATTTGAAATGGAAAAGTTTTTCTCATTTGGTATGGTAATTGTTCAGAACTGCTTTACAGTATATTTGATTTAGTCCAGGTTTGGACCTGCTAGACCTTTTGTCATCTCAGTAAGTAGTACTTTTGACAATAAAACAAAAAAATATTAATCAGAGTGTGGCTTATTTTGTTTACATTTTAAGTGTTTTTATGATAAAAATGCAATACCCCAACCCACTGGTATCACTATGATATTTGGTATGGGGGCCCAGCAAGATGGTTTGTACCCAGGGCCCAAAATTTGGTGCTACGGCCCTGATTCTGTGAGTATGCATCGGGGATTTGATAGGGAGTCTCACACTAATTTTACGGTGCACAAAAAGTCTGCAGATTGAACTCTGCAACTTGATCATACCACAAAAGACCATGAGTGGAATCTGTGTGTGTGTGTGTGTGTGAGTGAGCGTGATGAACTGACCGGGTAGAGCTGGTGTCCTGTGTGTGTGTTAGGGTCCATTAGCAGGGGTGCAGTGGGAGATGAACAGTTGGCCCCATCAAAGGACAATAGAGATGAACCTCTCCACTGGGACACATCAAGACCGACCACCCCACTCCTCTGGCGAGAAGAAAAAAAGTGTAAGTATCATCTCTGGTTGCCGTATGCAATTTCAATAGAATATTTATCAGTTTTCTTAATTGCCCCAGAAAGTATAGTTTACTTCCGCATTCCAATCCCAGAATTATGGAAAGGGCCCATTGTTTATTTGTATATTTCTGTTGAGCAGGGATATTAAGTGTATAGGAACCAATAAAATCATGTTTTAATTTGACTTATACGCATGAACACAATCTGTTTTGATCCTTCACTGCAAAACATTATTTTCCTACTCAGTATGTTTGTCTTGGTCTCGTTTAAAACTATCTTAACATTCTTGAGAAGCAAAATTACTTAAGATTTTAAGTCTTGTTTTCTGAAAAACTGATCAAAATTAAGCGAGTTTAGGTTTATGACAAAAAAAGTGCGGTCAGGAAAATAAACTTAATTTTAAGGGAGTTAAGTTTATTTTGCTTACCTTATTGGCAGATATTTGTTTCTTGTTTTAAGCATAAAGTCAAGTTTGATACAAAACAACACTTGTGTAAATACTGAGGAAGAAATTAATTTTTTGCAGTCATCTTGATTGAAGTGATTATGCAGGTCTTAAGTTTTGAACCGTCTTAAATAGGTATTTAAAAGTAATAAAGTTATTAAAATATTAAATTGAAGATAGAACAGACATCAATATAAAAATAGCCAATTATATGCAGTCTTTTAAGCTTTCATAAATCCTCATTGTGACTTTTTATGCATGTAAGCCATAGTCATGGTCAGCATTATTGACACCCTTGGTAAATATAAACAAAAATGGCTGTAAAATAAATCTGCATTGTTTATCTTATTGATCTTTCATTCATTTTTTTTTTTTTGCAAAAATCTAACTTTTCATTGAAGTAAAAGAATTGAAGGTGGGGAGAAAATCACACTTTGAAATGTTTTTTTTTTAAAAAACATGTTGGCCACAATTATTGGCACCAATTTTCTATTACAATATCTCTGAAGTATATTCCCATTCATATTTACATTTTTAACACACCAGGGTAACCAGGAACATGAAATTGTCTTGAACTTGTTGTTTCAAAGGAGTATAAATAGGATGAGAAAACACAAAGGCCAAATTCCCTTAATCATCCATCACAATGAGTAAAAGCAAAGAATATAGTTCGGATGTGCATTTCCATTTCCACCATTGGGGAAATAATTAAAAAGTTCCAATCAACTAAAGATGTTACAAATCTGCCTGGAAGAGGACTTGTGTCTATATCGTCCTAATGCATGGTGAGGAGTTAAGTTTGAGTGGCCAAAGACTCTGCAAGGATCACAGCTGGAGAACTGCAGAGATAAGTTGAGTCTTGGTGTCAGAAAGCCTAAAGAAATACATCAGCACAAGTTTTTGGGGAGGGTTTCAAGGAAAATCCTCCCCACTCATCTAAGAACAAACTCCAGCATATTCAGTTGTGAGACATATAAAAATAGATTTTTGGCAGCAAACACACTAGATGGGTTTGGTGCAAACATGGAAAAAAAAAAGAAAGTACCCCATGCCTACGGTTAAATATACTGCTGGATCTTTAATGTTGTGGGCTTATTTTTCTGCTGGAGGTCCTGGACTTCTTGTTCTGATTCATAGCATCATAGATTCTACCATGCCAGCAGCCATATCACCCTGTAGCTCAAGACTGGTTGCCCACTGAAGCTAGGCAAGGTTGACCCTGGTCAGTACCTGGATGGGAGACCTCCTCGGAAAACCTGGTTGCTGCTGGAAGAGGTGTCAGTAAGGCCAGCAGGGGGCGCTCACCCTGTGGTCTGTGTGGGTCCTAACGCCCCAATATAGTGATGGGGACACTATACTGTCAAAAGCACCGTCCTTCGGATGAGACGATAAACCGAGAGATGTGTTTTTAGTCTCGATTTAAACTAGATTTTAAATCTAGTTTAGACACAAAAATGAGTCACTGAACACAAAATTAAGCTTCTGCCATGGCCATCCTAATCCCCTGACCTGAACCCTATAGAAAATAGGTGGGGTGAACTGACTAGAAGAAGCACCAACATAAAGTTCGGAATCTGTAAGATCTGGAAAGATTCTGTAAGGAGTAATCACCTCTGATCTCTTGTCAGGTTTTCTCAAACCTGATCAGGCATTAGATCAAGTATTTAATAAAAGGGTCCCAATAATTGTGACCAATGTGTTTTGGAGAAAAACATTTATTTCATAATGTGATTTCCCCCCCACTTTCAATTCTTTTACTTACTTAAAAGTTACTTCAGTAACATTTTTTGAATGAAAAATCAAAAGGATAAACAATGCAGATTTAATTGTACAGCCATCTTTGATTATATTTACCAAGGGTGCCAATAATTCTGACCATGACTGTATAACCCGAATGCCTGTTTTGGGGAACTTTCATTCAGCAGCCGTCTGAATTGGCACAGTTTCCCCCAATTGCTGAGATACATTTCCAAATCAAATACACTGAACACAAAATACACTGTTAGCAAAAGTTCCCTATCGGTCAGTCACTACAACGTAGGTCATGACTGACCAATAGGAATCTCGCTAGAGAGGCCAATCTACTTCGAGTGAAACTAAAACAATCCAATACACATTGGCGTGCAATCATTTGCAACAGCTGTGCAGCCTCGCAGCGCGGGTATTTAACAAGCAGCTGGTGCGATTGCACACTAGCTTTTTGCTTCGGAGCCAAGCACTTCGTATGCTGAACAGAGTGAATTTGAAAGCAAGCCTCTTCTGGATCTCTCCACTTTGGTGCGGGCGTGACGGCACAGCAGCGTGAGCGGTCTTTTTCTCTTCTCTCTCTCTCTTCTTTGTTTGTTGTTTTAAAACTGAGCAAACAAAAAAGCTGTTTTCCCGGCTGGTAAGGTGCGCGGTTAAAGCGCTCAACGGCCGTTTTTACGGCTGGTAAGTTGCGCGATTAAAGCGCTCAACGGCCGTTTTCACGGCTGGTAAGACCAGCGAGAGAGAATCGCGCACAGACAGGTGCACATTCCTGTCTGTGTTCGCCGTGGCCGTTCCCCTGCGTGCTTCAGCACCAAGGAGAGCAGTCTCTAAAAGAGCTTACACAGATAGTTTGCGTCTTTTCCAAGATGACATTCTATCTGTGTGTTTCTGGATGCGGTCGTTACCTGGGGTCGCGGGATGGTCACGATCGCTGCCTTGTGTGTCTGGGCCTCGAACACGCACAGGCAGCGTTCGTGGATGAGTCATGTACTCATTGTGGGAAGATGACCATCTCGGAGCTGAGGTCGAGACTCACGTTCCTGCAAAGGGGCGGAGTCCCCGTGCCTGCACCTCGTTCCAACTCCCCTTCGCGGGTTGCTACGGGCAGTGACACGGGTGACCTGAGGATTACAGTGAGCGCGCTTCCTTCGGGGAACCAACCCCCTAGGAACCCTCACTCCTCTCATGCTCCGCAACCAGTTGAGCTGCCAACGGAACGTTCTGGACCATCCTCGAGATGTGTACCAGTCGTTTCGTTCGGCGCTCCCTGCGACGACCAGATGTCGATCGCTGCATCGGAGGGTGGGTCAGACCTCTCCGCGGACGACGGCTCGGAGTCGCTGCCTCCTTCAGGTGTGTCAGCGGTGCCCGAGTCGGACCCGGAGATGATGGCCATGCTTTCCCGGGCCGCCAACAGGATCGGGCTCGTGTGGAACCCTCCACCGTGTCCCGAGCCCTCGAGGTTGGACGATTGGTATCTCGGGGTGGCGCGCGCTGGTTCTCAGCAACCCACCCCAGTGCCTTTCTTCCCGGAAGTGCATGAGGAGCTCACAGGGACGTGGACGGCACCTTTTACTGCCAGAAACCGTCTCTGTGGCTCCTCCTCCCTCACCACCCTTGATGGCGGGGCAGCTAAGGGATACGCGCGTATCCCGCCAGTGGAACGGGCCGTTGCTATGCAACTGTGCCCTAACTCCACTTGGCTTGGAGAACCGTGTCTTCCTTCCCGTGCCTGTAAGTACTCGTCGGACCTGACCGGCAAGGCTTACAAGGCCTGTGGGGAAGCTGCCTCTGCCATGCACGCAATCTGCCTGGAAGAGGACTTGTGTCTATATCGTCCTAATGCATGGTGAGGAGTTAAGTTTGAGTGGCCAAAGACTCTGCAAGGATCACAGCTGGAGAACTGCAGAGATAAGTTGAGTCTTGGTGTCAGAAAGCCTAAAGAAATACATCAGCACAAGTTTTTGGGGAGGGTTTCAAGGAAAATCCTCCCCACTCATCTAAGAACAAACGCCAGCATATTCAGTTGTGAGACATATAAAAATAGATTTTTGGCAGCAAACACACTAGATGGGTTTGGTGCAAACATGGAAAAAAAAAAGAAAGTACCCCATGCCTACGGTTAAATATACTGCTGGATCTTTAATGTTGTGGGCTTATTTTTCTGCTGGAGGTCCTGGACTTCTTGTTCTGATTCATAGCATCATAGATTCTACCATGCCAGCAGCCATATCACCCTGTAGCTCAAGACTGGTTGCCCACTGAAGCTAGGCAAGGTTGACCCTGGTCAGTACCTGGATGGGAGACCTCCTCGGAAAACCTGGTTGCTGCTGGAAGAGGTGTCAGTAAGGCCAGCAGGGGGCGCTCACCCTGTGGTCTGTGTGGGTCCTAACGCCCCAATATAGTGATGGGGACACTATACTGTCAAAAGCACCGTCCTTCGGATGAGACGATAAACCGAGAGATGTGTTTTTAGTCTCGATTTAAACTAGATTTTAAATCTAGTTTAGACACAAAAATGAGTCACTGAACACAAAATTAAGCTTCTGCCATGGCCATCCTAATCCCCTGACCTGAACCCTATAGAAAATAGGTGGGGTGAACTGACTAGAAGAAGCACCAACATAAAGTTCGGAATCTGTAAGATCTGGAAAGATTCTGTAAGGAGTAATCACCTCTGATCTCTTGTCAGGTTTTCTCAAACCTGATCAGGCATTAGATCAAGTATTTAATAAAAGGGTCCCAATAATTGTGACCAATGTGTTTTGGAGAAAAACATTTATTTCATAATGTGATTTCCCCCCCACTTTCAATTCTTTTACTTACTTAAAAGTTACTTCAGTAACATTTTTTGAATGAAAAATCAAAAGGATAAACAATGCAGATTTAATTGTACAGCCATCTTTGATTATATTTACCAAGGGTGCCAATAATTCTGACCATGACTGTATAACCCGAATGCCCGTTTTGGGGAACTTTCATTCAGCAGCCGTCTGAATTGGCACAGTTTCCCCCAATTGCTGAGATACATTTCCAAATCAAATACACTGAACACAAAATACACTGTTAGCAAAAGTTCCCTATCGGTCAGTCACTACAACGTAGGTCATGACTGACCAATAGGAATCTCGCTAGAGAGGCCAATCTACTTCGAGTGAAACTAAAACAATCCAATACACATTGGCGTGCAATCATTTGCAACAGCTGTGCAGCCTCGCAGCGCGGGTATTTAACAAGCAGCTGGTGCGATTGCACACTAGCTTTTTGCTTCGGAGCCAAGCACTTCGTATGCTGAACAGAGTGAATTTGAAAGCAAGCCTCTTCTGGATCTCTCCACTTTGGTGCGGGCGTGACGGCACAGCAGCGTGAGCGGTCTTTTTCTCTTCTCTCTCTCTCTTCTTTGTTTGTTGTTTTAAAACTGAGCAAACAAAAAAGCTGTTTTCCCGGCTGGTAAGGTGCGCGGTTAAAGCGCTCAACGGCCGTTTTTACGGCTGGTAAGTTGCGCGATTAAAGCGCTCAACGGCCGTTTTCACGGCTGGTAAGACCAGCGAGAGAGAATCGCGCACAGACAGGTGCACATTCCTGTCTGTGTTCGCCGTGGCCGTTCCCCTGCGTGCTTCAGCACCAAGGAGAGCAGTCTCTAAAAGAGCTTACACAGATAGTTTGCGTCTTTTCCAAGATGACATTCTATCTGTGTGTTTCTGGATGCGGTCGTTACCTGGGGTCGCGGGATGGTCACGATCGCTGCCTTGTGTGTCTGGGCCTCGAACACGCACAGGCAGCGTTCGTGGATGAGTCATGTACTCATTGTGGGAAGATGACCATCTCGGAGCTGAGGTCGAGACTCACGTTCCTGCAAAGGGGCGGAGTCCCCGTGCCTGCACCTCGTTCCAACTCCCCTTCGCGGGTTGCTACGGGCAGTGACACGGGTGACCTGAGGATTACAGTGAGCGCGCTTCCTTCGGGGAACCAACCCCCTAGGAACCCTCACTCCTCTCATGCTCCGCAACCAGTTGAGCTGCCAACGGAACGTTCTGGACCATCCTCGAGATGTGTACCAGTCGTTTCGTTCGGCGCTCCCTGCGACGACCAGATGTCGATCGCTGCATCGGAGGGTGGGTCAGACCTCTCCGCGGACGACGGCTCGGAGTCGCTGCCTCCTTCAGGTGTGTCAGCGGTGCCCGAGTCGGACCCGGAGATGATGGCCATGCTTTCCCGGGCCGCCAACAGGATCGGGCTCGTGTGGAACCCTCCACCGTGTCCCGAGCCCTCGAGGTTGGACGATTGGTATCTCGGGGTGGCGCGCGCTGGTTCTCAGCAACCCACCCCAGTGCCTTTCTTCCCGGAAGTGCATGAGGAGCTCACAGGGACGTGGACGGCACCTTTTACTGCCAGAAACCGTCTCGGTGGCTCCTCCTCCCTCACCACCCTTGATGGCGGGGCAGCTAAGGGATACGCGCGTATCCCGCCAGTGGAACGGGCCGTTGCTATGCAACTGTGCCCTAACTCCACTTGGCTTGGAGAACCGTGTCTTCCTTCCCGTGCCTGTAAGTACTCGTCGGACCTGACCGGCAAGGCTTACAAGGCCTGTGGGGAAGCTGCCTCTGCCATGCACGCAATGGCGTTGTTGCAGGTTCATCAGGCCAAGGCACTGAAGGACCTGCACGAGGGTGGTCATGATCCACAAGTTCTCCAAGAACTTCGTACCGCAACTGACCTCGCGCTTCGTGCGACGAAGGTCACTGCGCGGTCAGTGGGTCGTGCGATGTCCACACTAGTGGTCCAGGAACGCCACCTCTGGCTGTGTCTGGCTGACATGCGGGAGACCGACAAGATCAGGTTCCTTAACTCCCCCGTGTCCCAGACTGGCCTCTTCGGCGACGCGGTCGAGAACTTCGCCCAGCAGTTCTCGGCTGTACAGAAGCAGACTGAGGCCATTAAACACATCCTGCCGCGGCGGTCAGCTGCTGCCTCCACCCCACCGCCCGCGGCTCCTCGGTCTGCTCGTCGCCGTGGGCGTCCGCCTGCGTCTGCCCCTGCTCCCGCGCCGCAGCAGCAGCCTCCATCCAAGAGGCACCGTGGAGCCAGTCGCAGGCAGGGCGCCCCGCCCGTCCTGGCCCCCGCCAAGAGGGGCGGCAAAGCCAAAGGTAAGCGGCCCTAGGACGGGCGACCCAGAGGTGGAAGGGACTGCTCTCCAGGAGACGATGACTGCATCGCTCCCTCCCCCGGAAGAGGGCCGGGTGGAAAATCCTTTGTTTCGTTTTGTTTGTGTTCCGCCGCTGGCCTTAAAACCAGCGGTACCCAAATTTTCAATAAAAGAGCAGTTTCTATCATCTCTGGGTCCGAAGAGGGCCCGGAGAGCAGTGGGGGGTCGGAATCCTTACCACTCTCATCCGCCTCTTCTATCGCCAGCCGGCAGCTGCGTACGGTCCGAGAACGCCACCGAGCCGCCTCCCGCACCTCCTGCCCCGTGGAACCAGGTAAGTGCTGCACAGCACACTCAGAACCCGCTACGGGCCGCCTCCCAGAGAGAGCCTCCCGAGCCGCGTCCCTGTGTTCCACCTCGCTGCCCCACTCCGGGTACGCCTACGGTTCCTTTGGTCCCACTTGTACAGTCTCTGCGAGCCTGGTTAGCGCTCCCCAGGCCGTCTCGCTGGCTCATTCGAACCATCAGGCTCGGCTATGCGATTCAGTTCGCCAGGCGTCCCCCCAAGTTTCGGGCCATCCACTCCACTACAGTGAGAGCAGCCGATGCCCATGTCTTGCGTGCGGAGATCGCAGTCCTACTGGCGAAGGATGCGATAGAGCCGGTCCCTCCAGCCGATATGAGGTCAGGGCACTACAGTCCCTACTTCATTGTACCCAAGAAAGGTGGTGGGTCACGACCGATCTTGGATCTGCGAGTTTTGAATCGGAGCCTCCACAAGCTACCGTTCAAAATGCTCACGCAGAGACGCATTTTCGAATGCATCCGTCCCCAAGATTGGTTTGCAGCGATCGACCTGAAGGACGCGTACTTTCATGTCTCGATTCTTCCTCGACACATGCCATTTCTGCGCTTTGCGTTCGAGGGTCGAGCATATCAGTACAAAGTCCTACCCTTCGGGCTGTCCCTGTCCCCCCGTGTCTTCACGAAAGTCACGGAGGGGGCCCTTGTTCCCATGAGAGAACAGGGCGTTCGCATCCTCAACTATCTCGACGACTGGCTCATACTAGCCCCCTCTCGAGATCAGCTATGCGAACACAGGGACCTAGTGCTCAGGCACCTCAGCCAGTTGGGTCTTCAGGTCAACTGGGAAAAGAGCAAACTCTCCCCTGTGCAGAGGATCTCTTTTCTCGGTATGGAGTTGGATTCGGTCGCCCAGACAGCGCGCCTCACAGAGCAGCGTGCTCAGTCGGTGCTGAACTGCTTGAACACGTTCAAGGGCAGGACAGCGGTCCCACTGAAACTCTTTCAGAGGCTCCTGGGGCATATGGCAGCAGCATCAGCGGTAACCCCGCTCGGCCTGCTACATATGAGACCGCTTCAGCACTGGCTTCACGGCCGAGTCCCGAGATGGGCGTGGCATCATGGCACTCACCGGGTGGCAATCACACCGGAGTGCCGCCAGACCTTCAGCCCGTGGTCAGATCCCTCGTTCCTGCGGGCAGGAGTCCCCTTGGAACAGGTGTCCAGGCATGCTGTGGTATTCACAGATGCCTCTGCCACCGGCTGGGGTGCCACGTACAACGGGCATGCAGTGTCAGGGGTGTGGACGGACCCTCAACTGCGTTGGCACATCAACTGCCTCGAGTTGCTAGCAGTACATCTCGCCCTGACATGCTTGAAAAGACGGCTACAGGGCAGGGACGTGCTGGTCCGTACGGACAACATTGCGACCGTTGCGTACATCAATTGTCAAGGTGGTCTACGCTCCCGTCGCATGTCGCAACTCGCCCGCCATCTCCTCCTCTGGAGTCAGAAGCATCTGAGGTCGCTTCGAGCCATGTATGTCCCCGGCTTGCTCAACCGTGTGGCCGACGAGCTATCACGAGCTGTGCTCCCGGGAGAATGGCGACTCCACCCCCAGGCGGTTCAGCTGATCTGGAGAGAGTTCGGGGAGGCTCAGGTAGACCTGTTTGCCTCCTCAGAGACCTCCCACTGCCAGCTGTTTTACTCCCTTACTGAGGGAACACTCGGCACGGACGCACTGGCACATTCGCAAATATGCGTTTCCCCCAGTGAGCCTACTTGCGCAGACACTGTGCAAAGTCAGGGAGGACGAGGAGCAGGTCCTTCTGGTGGCTCCCTATTGGCCCACCCGGACTTGGTTCCCAGAACTCATGCTCCTTGTGACAGTCCCTCCCTGGCCCATTCCTCTGAGGAAGGACCTTCCGACTCAGAGACGGGGCACCCTATGGCACCCGCGTCCAGACCTCTGGAAACTCCATGTCTGGTCCCTGGATGGGACGCGGAGGTTTTAGGTGACTTACCCCCTGAGGTACTTAACACCATCACTTCAGCACGGGCGCCGTCCACGAGACGTGTTTACGCCCTGAAGTGGAACCTGTTCGTCGAGTGGTGAAATTCTCGCCGAGAAGACCCCCGAAGATGTCCGATAGGGTCTGTGCTTTCCTTCTTGCAGCAGGGGTTGGAGCGTAGACTGTCTCCCTCCATCCTCAAAGTACATGCTGCCACTATTTCAGCTTATCACGACCACATAGATGGCAAAGCAGTTGGAAAGCACGACCTGGTCGTCAGGTTTCTTAGGGGGGCGAGACGATTAAATCCTCCTCGACCCCCCTCCATACCCTCTTGGGATCTTTCCCTGGTGCTTCGAGCACTTCAGGATGTTCCCTTTGAGCCTCTGCAGTCAGTAGACTTAAAGCTTCTTTCAATGAAGACTTTGCTGCTGGTTGCACTGGCCTCTATCAAGAGGGTAGGAGACCTGCACGCATTTTCGGTCGACGAATCGTGCCTAGAGTTCGGGCCGGGTGACAGCCACGTGGTACTAAGACCCCGGCCTGGCTATGTGCCCAAGGTTCCTACCACTCCCTTCAAAGACCAGGTAGTGAACCTGCAAGCGCTGCCTTTGGAGGAGGCAGACCCAGCCCTGGCTTTGCTCTGTCCCGTTCGCGCTCTGCGTATGTACGTGGACAGAACTCAAAGCGTCAGGACCTCAGACCAGCTCTTTGTCTGCTACAGAGTCAGCAAAAGGGAAAGGCTGTCTCCAAGCAGAGGATGGCCCACTGGATAGTGGATACCATCGCCTTGGCTTACCAAGCACAAGGCGTGCCCTGCCGGCTCAGGTTGCATGCACACTCCACGAGAGGCGTTGCATCCTCCTGGGCACTGGCACGTGGCTCCTCGCTAACAGATATCTGTAGAGCTGCGGGCTGGGCGTGTCGCTAGATACTATAGCCTACGTGTAGAGCCGGTCTCCTCCAGTGTTCTCACCCTAGACGGGTAGAAGCACTGAGAGGTCTGGCTCTGTCGGCTTGCTGCACCCTACTGTGCACCCTTATTGCTCCAGAGTAAAACCTGTCGAGTCCTCCATAACCCCTCGACCCGGACTTGGCGGAGCGTCCGGCGCCAGGCCCTTATCCGCTGAATCCTTGAGAACCGGATCTGGGCTGGGTTCCATATGTGTGACCCTACGGGGATCCCATATGTGTATATTCCACGGCTGCTCCTATCGGAAGCCCGTGTCTTTCCCTTGGGCTAAGTCACCCATTATTTCATATGCAGTACAGCCTTCGGGCTAGTCCATATGCATTTCCACATAACTCTTTGAAGAAGTGGCTTCCTAAACAGAAAGGGCACGCTTTCCCAGTGTTATCCAATATCTAACTGTATGGGTTATCACGGAACAACAGTGTCAGACTCACTCTGTGTAGGCCTCCGCCTATCGTCCTTCCAGGCAAGAAGGTGTAGAGGCTTGCATGGGGGCGCTGGATGGGGTGCAGCAGCTGTGGCGCTTTGGTAGGGATTCCTATTGGTCAGTCATGACCTACGTTGTAGTGACTGACCGATAGGGAACGTCTCGGTTACATATGCTAACCCTCGTTCCCTGAGGGAGGGAACGGAGACGTAGGTCCCGTCGCCACATCTGCTGCCGCCCGCTGGGGCGGCCAGCTTTTTCAGGCTTGGCTCCTCAGCAAAAAACTAGTGTGCAATCGCACCAGCTGCTTGTTAAATACCCGCGCTGCGAGGGTGCACAGCTGTTGCAAATGATTGCACGCCAATGTGTATTGGCTTGTTTTAGTTTCACTCGAAGTAGATTGGCCTCTCTAGCGAGATTCCTATTGGTCAGTCATGACCTACGTCTCCGTTCCCTCCCTCAGGGAACGAGGGTTACCATATGTAACCGAGACGATATCTCCAGTGTTAGGGTTCTGTCACTACTGTCTAGTTTATATCTTGGTTTGGTGACAGAGCTCTGACACTTCCGGTTTGTCATATGCTCGTCATATTATAATCCTATCTGTTGTGAGCACATGGCTTGTCATGTGTTTCCTTGTGCCATGTGCTCTCCTGTCAATTGTCTATCTCCTCCTATCTTGTTACCTATTTAATGATTAATTTGCCCTGCTTTCCTCTTTAGCCTCTTTTGTTTGCTTCCCTATTTAGTCTCCCTGTGTTTGGAGTCCTGTGCTGGTTTGTCAACCCGTGTATCTGGGTTTCCTGATAAAGTCAAATTTTGAGATGCCTGTCTTGTTTTCTTCCTCGGGTATTTTTGTTTTATTTGACCACTTAATTAAAGGATCCTTCATTTCTTGCACGAATCCTCGCTTCACCTTTATTCCATCCGTGGCATACAGTGAACTCGCAAACGTATTATTACCCCTTTATTTATTTTTTTGCATTTTGTTGTTGCAGGTGCTTTAAATTACATTTTTTAATGACAAAGCAAATAAATAAATAGATTTATTAATTTAAAAAAATAAAATAATTAAAAAACAAGTAGCCTGTTATACTCTTTTACGGGACACATGTTTCTACGTTTCGACTGGAGTTAACCTCAACGGCGTTAACCTCAAGAGAGTTAACCGCAAGAGAGAGTAAACCCCAAATTCAATTGAATGGACATGATTTGAAACGGCGCACACCTGTCAATAAAAGGTCTAACAGCTGAAAATACTTATCAGAGCATTAACCAAGCCATAAGGTCATAGGAACAGTGTGCAGAGCTCAGTGACAGGTTTGTGTCTAGACACAGATCAGGGACGGAAGACCTAAGTTTTTTTTTTTTCTGAACTACCGCTGGTTCCGAATTGTGCTAAAATAACGTTGCCGTATCTTCTCTGAAAAGTATTCCACACATTCAGATGACAGAAACCACACTTTAAATAAACAACAAAAAAAATCTATCCAGTGATGAAATGTTTTCTGTGTTGACACAAATCTTGTGCGATGTCCTAATCTGCCGGGATCACACAACGTGTGCCGTGGTCCGTTAATGACACGTCCGATTCGCGAACTAATGATTTATTTGAACCGATTCACTTCAATAAATGGTTAAAACAACTGATATGTCCAGCACTGAACTCAAGAGACATAACAAATCGGAAACACTTTGCAATAAGGTTCTATTTATTAAACTCTAGTTAACTACATTAGTTAACATTCTATTAATATTAGTTTCTATGTGGATTTACTCCATGACAAAACCATCTCAGTCATTCTAGAATGATTCATTCATTCCAAATAGAGCTATTCAAGTCATCTGGTGAAACTGTTTTTATAATCGCAATATATATCGCAGAAAAATAAAATATCGCAATGTCATTTTTTACCAATATCGTGCAGCCCTAATATATATATATATATATATATATATATATATATATATATATAAAATAAGCCCAGAAGTTTCTCTTCATGTGCTCTGCTCTTAAAGATTTTTAAAAAGCCCATCCAGCCGTCCGACAGATGTGCAATGTTTTATGTGATTTGCGGTCCAATATTGTCCCACTTAAAGTCTTTAAAGCAGCACTCTTTTGACCTCTGTGAAAAATTGGACGAACGTAGGTAACTGTTTTTCATTCTTTTGCATAAGTGTTTCCAGAAGAGCATCTGTCTTCAGCGCTATTCTGATGAGATTAGATTCCTAAACAGTGTTTGAGTTCATCTGTCATTTCAAGTACTGATTCAGACAGGATTAGGATCTTTGTAGTTATTACCAGGGTGGAAGTGTCTGTTGTCTGGATGTCAGTTTAAAGGAAGGATTACACCAATTGTTATTTTACCCAGGAAGTTCTGTAAAAGTTCTAAATTCATTAAAATGATGCATAAAAAATTGCTTTAGTTTCAGTATTCCAGTGGTTCTCAATTCCTGTCCTGGAATTTTATCAGATGAAGTACACATCTAATATAACCAATCACTTGACAATTTATATTAACTAAATAATATTTTAATATTTATATAAATTCACTTGAATTACATACACACTAAAAGTATGGTACTTTATATTTATTTTTAAGGTATAAGTCATCATACCTCAAACTTCTCTAATATGCACTACTGAATTTTTGTCTGTGTTTGATGGGATTGAAGGGTGTTCCGAATTAACGAACTGGACCAATATTTGGGATGACTGACAGTGATAACCATAGCAAAGGAAGGGACAGAAAATCTAATTTGTCAAAACAGATCTGCATATTAAGTCCTGCAGTGTAAATGCAAAAACTCGCCAATTCTGACATATCATATGACCTTTTAAAAAGTTTGCAATTAACACACACACACACACACACACACACACACACACACACACACACACACACACACACACACACACACACACACACACACACACACACACACACACACACACACACACACACGGATGGTTAAAATTGTTGCTTTTTTGTTCTCTCAGCCAAGCACTACGCTTGGCACAAATCAAATAAAGCCCTCCTCTCAAGTATCATCATCAGTCAAAACATAGTGACAGCAGCATTATTTTCTGCGTTTCTATTTGCAGGAGAAACTAGAAAGCTTGTTTGCATCAAGGACAAAGAAAAATACACAAACATCCTTGAGGAGAATCCGTTTTGGTCAGCCAAACATCTGCGTTTAGGCCAAGATTGTCTTTTCTACAGGAAAGGACAATTCATAAATATGATGAATTTCCAATCCTTCAACACTGGAGGATTACTGGAAACAAAGTGGAAATCTCTGCAGCTGGTTTTTGCTTTATCAATAAACAAAAGCACAAACAAAAGAATGTCCCCCAGATTCCCAAGAGATCACAAAAACTTTATTTCTAATTTGAGAATGTCACGTTCAATTAAACGCATGCCAAATATACAGGATGTTGGCGTGTGATGTGAAAGCAGCTTTATATAAGGATTGCAGAAAATGATGAAACAATTAAAAACCTGTAAAAAAAGATTTGTTGTCTTCTTACAAACTACTATTCCCTTTTCATTCTCCTCTCTCGCTTTGTCTAAAGAGCACACGGGGAAACACACTTTATTAATTGATATTACCTTGTTTTTTGGGGGGGGGGGGGGGGGGGGATTTTGACAGCGTGACAATTTTAGCTATTTTAGGCAAGGCAAGGCACTTTTATTTATAGAGCACGTTTAAAACAGCCACTGCTGACCAAAGTGCTGTACAATCACTTCAGACAATAAAACACATAAATACATAATCAAACAGGAAAACATACACAAATTCATAAAATTACAATGAACCAAATGCCAGAGAGAAAAAATAAGTCTTTATTTTTCTTTACAACTACAACTACAGTCCGGTGGAGAAGAAGATCTGTAATGTAGCGAGGAGCCTGGCCATCTAATCCCTTATACACATACAACAAGACCTTGAACTTAACACGGTATTCGACCGGCAACCAATGAAGCGAAGCAAGAACAGTTGAAATATGTTCCCTCTTTCTACATCCAGTAAGAAGCCCGGGGGCAGCGTTTTGTATTTTTTGTAGACAGGATAAGGAGGACTTAGCCACACCAAGGTACAGTGAGTTACAATAATCCAGCCTGGAGGAAATAAATGCATGAATCACTGTCTCCAAATCATTTACTATAAAAAACCCTTTTAATTTTGCAATGGATCGGAGATGATAAAAGCTACTCTTCACTACCGAACTGATTTGTTTGTCAAATTTAAGGCAGTTATCAAAAATCTCTCCCAAAATTTTAGCATAAGCATGAGATTTCCCAGTTAAAGGACCCAGCTGGTTATTTATCTGTATAATAGAATCTGGTGGTCCAAAAACTACAATTTCGGTTTTAGAGTCATTCAGTGTTAGACAATTAGCTGCCAGCCAGCATCTTACCTCCTCAAGACAGTTTAACAGAGAGTGTATGTCATAATTATCCCCATTTTTCAAAGGGAGGTACACCTGGGTGTCATCCGCATAAAAATGGTATGGAATGTTGGTACTTTCGAAAAATCAAGCCTAAAGGGAGCAAATACAGCGAAAACAACAGTGGGCCCAAGATAGAGCCCTGAGGTACACCACAAGTTAATGGTACAGAAGAGGAAGAAAAATTCCCAACCTCCACAGAAAATGTTCTATCAGAAAGATACGATTTAAAGATTTTGAATTGCAGACACCCGAAGCACAAAGCATACTTCGGTTGTCTGTGCTACGGACAGTGTTTGTCTACTGAACTGGGTTCTTATTCATGCTATTATTTAGGCCCAAATGGCACACTTCACGTGCACTTGTGGTCTTGTTGACTTACACTGGCTGCCGTGTGCATGTGTCCATAAAGTCCACAAGACCATAGGGTGTACCATTTGTTATTTTAGGTATCAGAAGGGAGATCCCCTTTGCGGCCGATTTGCACCCTCGATGCACACTTTTGCCAAGCAAAGCGCCATTACATGTGGACTCATATGAAGATCGCGAGGGCTTCAGGTTCCATTTGAGACCAGGCCTAACAAGCAAATCCCACACACACTACACTGCATTTTGCAGCAATCACTTGAACTGATTTTGGCATTAAGTTTAGGCTTTTAGGGAGGGACAAAAGTGTACCAGAAAAGCGGTGCATTGGATTTATAACACAAGACCAATTTTGAAACTGAATTTGGCACAATGTTTCCTGATCACTGGAAGCCAAAATCATAACAGAAAATCAAATTCAATATCCCCCACACCTAGCAGAGATTCTTTATAGGTGTAAAACAGCTTACTAAATCATTGCAGATCTTTTTGAATTTTAGTTTAGGGTCCAATTCTCACTATTAACTAACTATTACCAATGACTTTTCCCTTAATAAACTCCTCTAATTACTGCTTATTAATAGTTAGTAAGGTAGTTGTTAAGTTTAGGTATTGGGTAGGATTGAGGGATGTACAATATGGGCAAGCAGAATAAGGCATTAATATGTGCTTTATAAGTACTAATAAACAGCCAATATCCTAGTAATATGCATGCTATAAGCAACTAGGTAATTAGACCCTGAATTAGAGAAATAGAGACCCTAAACTAAAGTGTTACCGAAAGTATATATCTCCAAAGTATCAGTTTAAAAGTCAGATTAAATTTCATGGGCCAAAAAGGTCCATTGTCTATTGTAAATAGTGTAGTGATGTGTGAAGCACAGCTCACAATACACATTCAAACCAAGCACCTTTCTGTTGATCAATGTGGTGAATGTGTGACCAACTTGAATCCGTAGACAAATCTGTGTGAAGGAATCTTTCACCTTTTATGCGAAATGTAAATATGCAATGGTAAATGTGACCACCCCCTTGAGTTGGGCAGATCATGAATGGGCAAAATTCATATTTTATAAAATTGACTAAAATTAAATTAAAGTTTAAATTCTGATTCTAAACGGTGCACAATGTTACTGCAGAGTACTCTTTTTCTTTGTTTCTCTCTCTCCAATTTACTCAGAGACTCACCATGTCTTTGAAACTGCCCAGAACAGCAGTGGTCAGGATTCCAAACACGAAGGCCAGAAGGTTGAGGGCAGTTAGGATCCAGAGGAGAACATACAGAGAAAGGACCTCCTGACAGCTCTGCACACCAACAAACTCATAGTAATTGTTCAGATATCCTCCACTGGAAAAGAAAGCAAGCAGGCAAATCATTGTCATGGTATTACATGATTATGTACTATTTCACATTAATAACTAATCTACTGCAACTAGATGTTCTGAAGAAAGTGTAAGTGGTTCAAGGTATGTATGGTGTGCTTAGGAATTTAAACCCTCGAAATATGAATAATAGCAATAGTTATATTTGCCTTAGTTCTCTTTTATGCTATGGTGTGGAAAGATAACAACTTTATTATTATTATTATTATTATTATTATTTATTTTGCATTATTGATGAGTGTTTCTTTAAAGTGTGTCTTCAAAAATATGCAAATTACTTACTTGGCACAATCATACAAATCACAACAGTAACATGTTCCACTGCGAACTTTCATATCACAGGACTCAGTTAGTCCTTGACAGGGAACCTACAAAACAAATGAGTATAGAAATAAAATGTTATATTCAATACTTGAATGTGCGGTAAGTTTCATAAAAAAGTAACATTTTGAACCAAAAGCCGACAAAATCACATTTTGTCAAAGACTATGTCTGAATCGCATTCAGAACAATGATCAAAATTTACTTATTTATTATTTTCACCTGGGATGTTCCCATGACAACAGAGCAGAAATACAATGCTGTTAACATAATGGTTGCAAATAAATAAATACATTTTTTTTACTTTACAAAAAAACTTTTAAAATATGCATTACATATCTCTGTCAGTGTCTCAACTTTAAAACTTTGTAACTTACATTACCTAACATTTCTAATGAAACTTTCTTTATGAAAATTTAAACACAACATGAAACAATTTGTACAGTGTAACTGATGTATAGATTAATATCTTTCCTTCATGTTCTTCTTCTCTATCTTTTTTATTTATTTATTTTAGTTTTCAGCTCATTGTTCTTTTCTCATTTGTATTCTAATGACATTGAACATATTGTTAATACATTTTGTATATTGTATACAAGTTGTATGTCATAAAAATGTAATCTCTGTATGTTTTGCGAAAAAAATAAATAAATAAAGTTAAAATAAATAAAATAAAATAAAGTAGAACTTTGAGCTGTAAGCATGTCCCAGCCGGGTCCGTCACTTATTTGGTTCCCCGGAAACATTTCCGTTGTGGTCTGTGTTATTTACAGCGCGTTTCTGTATTTGGTTGTGTGTGAGTATTTGGAGCACACGTGTGTTGTGAAACTGATGAAGATGTTTTCTTAATTGGCGGGTGTTTTTTTCTATTTGCATGCGTTTTCTTCAGTTGCAGCACGTTGAGCTCTCTCGGCCGCCGTACATATGCTTCTATAACTTGTTTCTGCTTTTTCTTTGCCTGTGTTTAGATTATGTACTATTTTAGAAGTTGAGTAATAGCTCCCCCTACCGTATAACAGTGAAAACATGGATTTGCCAGAAAGTTCCGTCAATGGCGGGGAAAGAGTTAACTTTAATTAATTACTTAGTCTTGAAAGTGTACTCTCTTTATATACATATAAGTAGCCTTTTATTTATTAGTTTGAAAACCTTTTTTGTTTTGATTTGTAGAATACTACAAGTGCACATTCAATAAAATTAACCACACTTCTTTTTCACAAGGGATATTTTACAGAACTGAAAGTAAACCTTGAGAATTTGACTCACTGTAGTGTAGTAGTTCTCATAGATGTAACTAGTACCACTGGTGTAGAACTGACATCTTCCTGCCCTCATTGGACGCATATCCTGTTGACAGAGTGTAAGAAATGTCTACAGTTTGCCTTTTTCCTTTGAAACTGCTTTAACACATTTTTTTTTTAATACAATTCCCTTTTTGGAGTGACAAGAAACAGTAGAATGCCTTTTGTTTGAAGAAGCTCACAGTGGGATTTTCTTCTCACCACACCTTAGCCCTTCAATCCCATCATTCTTCTCTTTATGGGCCGCATCCATGCTGCTAAGACAGATGATCTGCCAGTATTCAGCGACTTCCTCATCCCTCCAAAATAAGCCCTTGAATGTATTTTGACACTGAAATCTGTGACTGGTTGCATGAACTGTTTAGACTAGTCTTACAAGTTATTCATCTTTTTTTCCCTTCAAGACTGGTTGTAACTTTTAAAAGTCAGTTACATAAAAGGTAGATTAGTCTAAATTGAATCCAAAAAGTAGCCAAAGACTGATTATATTTAATTAACTGCTAGATAGTCTTTATCATATTGGCTATGTTCATGCAACTGGCTTCTGGACTGAACATTTTATGATTGTGCAGACACAAGAATGCAGATCTCCAGCATAGTACCATTTGGTTGCTATGGCATTGCTAAATGGTGAATGGCAGCTAGGCAGTTCCTAAGGTGATTTTTATGCAAAACTGTGAATGGTTAATGTACTCACAATGTTGAGTAGGATGAAAACGCCATCAACCAAAAGACAGAAGAAGCTGGAAATGATACCAAAACTCAGGAACACAATGGCTGCGATCAGCTGGACAGAAAAAGAAAAATGGATTATAGATACAAATATACATTTGGATTGACAACCAAAAGAAATGCTGTCATTATTATTTATTTTTGGTACATTTTCCCCTAAATACATATCAATATTAAAAAAAATTTTTTTTGGAATGTTTTAAATACTTTTTTTTTATCAGTTGAAATAATAATAAATAATAATATATAAGTTCACGCTCTAAATCACTAGGCTGTATGTGGCCCTCAAAGTGCAAAGAATGTAGTGGCCTATAATGTTGTCAAGGTTCCTGTTGTCATACAAATAATTGCAATCAATTTATACTATGTTACACAATGTTAATGTAATTTACAAAGAAGCCTAATACACATACACCTTAAGAAGACATTTATTCAGTAATATTTCATTGATTTATACATCACTGTTGTCTTTTAAACACTTTAGTCTTGAACTACATTCACAATGTACATTTATTAATATTATTATTAATATAATAATAATATTTTTGCTTCAATTAAATGCCACATTTGTATTCAAATGGAGCCAGAAGAGCGCATAGTTTCGAAATTTTAAATGTGCAATGATCAGTCATCTAAAATAATCGCGACAGGGCTAATATTATATAAAACACTGCTTCATTTGACATGAAGTTTAATGTTGTAAATACCTTTCCTATTAAATACACATTTATATATGTGCACATACACACAGTATTTCTCTTGTCCAAAGGCTATACATTTTTATGCTATCCCTGGGGGCACAAAAAAATCCTCATCTGGCTTTGAAACTAGCCATAAATTACATATAGCTGACTGCTATGACTAAACCAAATGTCATAATGTATTTATTTGAACATGCAATATGATATCCACAGGGACAGATCTTTTTTCAGCTGATCAGAGACAGACTGCCAAGGGATGCGGAACCCACCAACAGAGAGACAGATGCACATCAAGAGAAAAGGAGAGGCAGGAAGAGAGAACGTGAACCGAGACAGTAAATGGACAGACTACAGTATATATGAAGGAAAAAAATAGAGCATCAGAGAGCATTAACAGGAAGGAAAATAAAAGGACAAGGTTTACGCTCAGGACCTGTGCTTCTTGTTCAGTTAAGTATAATATACCAGATGTGAATCACAGTTCAAAGATCGGAACGAGGAAGATATATTCAAATTAAACAAGACGCAAATATAAATACACATTTCTTGTCAAATAATAATCTATTGGTATGATTGTATTGCTTTTAATTGACTCTTCACTAAGCTCCGCCTCCCCTTTTTTGTCACAGATCAGTATTTGTGAGGTGAACAACTGGCACCCTGGGGAGATGGAATGACTTGTTTTTCTCGACAAGCTGGCGCTTGTAAGCTGGCCCAGGAGGGTCACTTCTTTCCTAACTCAGGGTCAGAGTGTCAGCCGTATCATCCATGAAGATGCTTCTGCCTATCAGTCCATGTGTGGACATTTTCAAGTTCATCTACTTCTTAGCCAATCAGAATCATTCAACCTGAAATAATGACGTATCTTCATGATTTTAGGAGAGTATAATTGGTGTGAAAATGTAAGCAGAGAGGCCTTATGAACTCCTTCCTGAGTGTTGAAGCTGACTTCTGTTGATCAAACTGTAAATTATTCTTCAGTAAAACTTTCTTCAATTGACTGCACTTCTGACTCCTGGTCTTCATTCTTACTATCTGGTCCTTGGGTCTTTAACTGTAAATTCCCCTACAATGTATACTGTTTATTAGCATTATGTGGTGGAAATTACTTTCATTACTTTGGCTTGCTATGGCTAATTTCATAACTTTATGTATACCAAATAATTCGTATTTTAAAGCACAATTTGACAAATTTACTGCTTGATTAAAAATGATACACAATAAATATATTTATCTCACAAGGGATATTTTACTTTTTGTTGTCTTCACGTATCAGATGTATCATACTTCTCAGCAAAGCTTTTTACTGTTGTTTCCTAAACTTTATAAAGGGCTACATCATGGTCGAAGGGAGAAGTGGAAATGATGCCCCAGATTTTCCAGTTTTTCCCATCTAACATCACTATGCTCTTGCAATCGAGCCACAAGAATATGGACAGCACTTTTTTTGTACCATTGTTAAGTTGGGCTGAGGACATTTAATTTCAACATAATATCAACTACAGTAGGTTTATGAAACAAACAATGGCCACCAACAAAGCAAACTGCCTCAAAGAACTGCTTCAGATGGTCGCAGAAAACTTCTAAACAGCCACAAACGCCTGAAGAAACTGCATATCTTTGTGGACATTTTATGGTTTTGTTCTATGGGTGCCTGAAATACTGAATAATACATGCAATGTTTCCCAAGAGCTTTGTAATTATCACAACATTTGGATTGTTTTATTTAAAATCCTGGGTTCAAATTTCAATAATGCATCATTTGTTTTTGATTATGATATTATTCGGCTCCAAAACAAAGTTCAGCATATGACAAACAATGTTTAATTGGTGATTATCTAATATATCACATTTTATCGGCAACTATAAAAGAGTATATTATAGTGAGTTGTATTCATTTAAAGGTGAAATCATTGTTTATTGGTATCAGGAAACATATAAAGCCAAATTCTGAACTCTTCAAGTTATTTCAGCAAGTAGCACATGTAAACAAAACTCAGAAACACAATAAATGTTGCAGCTGCGGCACATTAGCTTTTTTAGACCTCACAACCTCTATGTTCTCATCAAATAATGTATCTACTATTATCTTATTATGTAGCTAATATTACCTTTTTGAACATCATGCCAGAAAATTATATTCCTGGTTGGAATTCAATGAGCAAAAAATGTTGCCCTTGAAATCTACCTTTTCAAATCTGTGTAAGTATAGTTATTTGGGGGTAAAAACTATACACACAGATTATGATGCGTTTCTGATAATATTGTATTCTATATAACTACTAGCCTACATGGTTCTATATGATAATATGGTTCTTCTCTACAGACACACAGAAATTAAGTGCTCTAAGAATGTTGTCAGGGAAGACACAGACAGTTATGTCATCTTAAATCTGACCAGCAGTTACTCTTTTCACACAAGACATAATTCAATCATGAATTTGCATAAAACTAAGGTACAGCATCAAAATATTGCCTGTACCACGGGATGGGCGGTTCTGCGCACTATGAGAAATTATTCCAGTTACTTTTCCACCTAAGCATGGTACAATCACAAACCATTCCCATCCTGGATTTGCTCAACCGTGCTATAGCCTATAGTGGAACACCTGAAGTGACGTGATGATGATGTTTTTCTAGTATAGTACAGTATTTTTGAACAAGCCTTTTACATTAGCGAGGTAAATTATACGCTAACTAACTCACTCAAACTCTTATAATATATCGGTTATAGTATTGCATAAATAAATGTCTTAATTTTGAATTTCTATAGTTAAATAATTACTGGAGATAAACAATGAGGATGATCACATCATATAGAATATGATGTGATCCTCCTCAATGTTTACCTACAGTATCACGCCATAATCAACTCTTGTGTGACAGATACAGTCTAAAGCCCTATTCGGACTGTAATCAGACTGTGATCCTACGAACCCAGGAACGCGCTGCTCACGTGGTCAGTCGCATGATTGTCTACTGTAAGTAAAATGTCATATGCTTGGAATAATACAGATACATTCATATTTAATTTAATAATATAAAAGTAATGTCCTATAATATTATGTGATTATTTAAATCACCTCTATAAAAATTGCAAGCTAGACACGATTTAAATGTTTTTCTCAAACCATTTATATCTCGAAATGATGTATGACATTTAAAAAAAGATAGAAATTAGCAGAAATAAGTTAAAGGTGCTGTAAGCGATGCCACACGTTTTTTAGGCCGAAATTTTTTTTTGTCACATACAGCAAACATCTCCTCACTATTCGCTAGCTGCCTGTCCCCTGAACACACTGTAAAAAAACACGGTCTCTGCAGACACCCCAGGCTCCGGAAACGGCAACAAAAACAAACTAGGCCAACCCGCACCACGAAACATAACAAACTGTTTTAGCCAATAACCGACAAGAAGGATTTAGGGGGTTAGTGTGTGGATGAGGACGAAGGAGGGTCTAGCTAGCCTCCGTTTTGTTTGACAATACTTTGAACGTCAACAAGAAGTGACGTCACCCAACATCGCATAATTCAGTCACTTATTTACATGAGGTAAACAAAGCTGCTTGGTATTTTAATGTAATTGTATATACTACATTTTTAAATTGTATTATTGCAACAGCCCATTTGTTGCTTTTTTCTTTTTCTCTTTTTTAAAGTGTACATCTTTAAAATGCATGCAAATTACGTAAAGTGCAACAGTTACAGTGTTACACAGTGGTCAAAAAGGATTTAAACTGTGAATTTTGAATTGATTCCTATTGCAAAGACTGCAATTAAATTACCACACGACGTTGGTGTTTGTCAAAAAACAACAGGTAATTAGGCAGGGGATTTTTACGCGGGTGGTGGGCGAAAAACACTGACATTCTGGATTCGGAAGGCAATAAAATCACTGACTAGCCCATGTAAATGTTGAAAATGTCTTACGTCCCTATAAAAAACAATTACCGTCCGACACAGTGTTTCCCAAAGCTGTTCCTGGACGCACACCAACAGTACACATTTTCCAACTCTTCCAAATCAATCAGGCCTGAATCAACTCATCAGCTTGTTAGTAAAGACTCCAAGACCAGAAATATATGGGTCAGATAAGGGAGACATCCAAAATGTGCACTGTTGGTGTGCCTCCAGGAGCAGGGTTGGGAAACACTGGTCTAACATAGAGCCTAATTCTGATTTTGTAGCACCACAAAAAAGAAAACAACCATGCCAACTGGCCCAGATCATATGGTTTCACAAAAATAATTGTCTGTGGACAAGAAACATTAAGTCAATACATTGTGGCAATCCAATGTTGGAGAAAGGAGCCCAGGAACAAAGAAGTAGGTCCACTCTAGGAAAAGTCATCAATTATGAGTACTTCCACCTGTTCACCCTCCATACATGGAACCACTCACAGCTATAGCCAATAATGTCCCAATTGAGGTCACTATAAATCTGGGAACTTTGCTTCATTCAGGTTTGAATGGTCCTGGGTGCAGGCACCCCCAGGACGAGGCACAGGGAGGCCTAGAGGGAGACCGACTGAAGAGAAAAAAAAAAGGGCATGGTTAAACTTCAAACACCTGCTTTACCAACTTTGCCTTTCTTTTGTTCTGTCTGGCCTTGTGTGCAAGCACCTGTGACGGATACCCCCGACCGGGAAGAACCTACATTTTTTAGTTTAGATTCCGTTTGGCCATCCTATGTTTTTGGTAAAACCCTGCTCCCGCCTCTCTTCTGGTTGTGTTTGTTGGCAGCTTAAAACTAATGACGGGAAACCGAGGCTTTCTGAAACATTTGAGGCTTTCATCAAATTGTGCCGAAAAAACGTTCATTACTCGAAGCTTTTAACACAATGCGCATTAGTGACATCTGGTGGTCACACTTGTTTTCTCCACCATATCTAACAAGTCACAGCAGAGTAGAAAAAGCATGTGACCAAACAAAGCTTCGGAAGTCTGTGACATACAAGTGTGGGATCAATACAGTTCTAACTAATCTCATCTAAATTAATTTGTGCCAATGAGACCACAACTCATGTCATGTGTAGCCTGGTCAACAGATTCACATAATGATCAATACTATAGATATTTATATATTACATATATATAACATATATATATATATATATATATATATATATGATTGTAGATCAATGCAATAATATTGATTTCCCTTTTCTGTCGAAGATATTAGAAAAGGCAGTATCCTCACAACTATGTTCCCTTTTAGAAAGAAACGGTATCTGCGAGGATTTCCAGTCAGGATTTAGACTGTACCATAGTACTGAGACAGCTCTCATTAGAGTCACAAATGATTTGTTCTTATCATTCGATCGTGGTTGTATCCCTCTATTAGTGTTACTCGATCTTATTGCTGCATTTGATACTATTGACCACAACATTCTTTTAAATAGACTAGAAAATTATGTTGGCATCAGTGGAATTGCATTAGCATGGTTTAAATAATACTTATCTGATCGTTATCAGTTTGTAGCAGTAAATGAAGAGATGTCTTATGGATCACAAGTTCAGTATGGCGTACCACAAGGCTCAGTACTAGGACCGTTGCTGTTCACTCTGTACATGCTACCCTTGGGAGATATCATTAGGAAGTATGGCATAGTTTTCACTGTTATACTGATGATAATCAGCACTATATATCTTCACGCCCTGACGAAACTCACCAATTCACAAAATTAACGGAATGCATAGCTGATATAAAAAAACTGGATGACTAGTAATTTCCTACTACTTAATTATATATAAAAAAAGAGATTCTACTTATTGGACAAAAAAAGTCCTCACGTACTAACCTAGAATACTGCCTAACACTTGATGGCTGCTCTGTTAAGTCTTCATCGTCGGAAACTAACCTGGATGTGCTCTTTGATACCAATCTTTCATTTGAAAGTCAAGTTTCTAGTATCTTTAAAACCACATTTTTCCATCTTGAAAATATATCTAAATTACATCATATGCTCTCAATGACAAAAGCGGAACAATTAGTTAATGTGTTCATGACATCAAGGCTAGATTTTTGTAATGCTATGTGTAATGTTATGTGTGGTTGCCCTGCACATTTAATAAACAAACTACATCTGGTCCAAAACGCAGCCGCTAGAGTTCTTACCAGAACCAGGAAGTATGACCATATTAGCCCAGTTCTGTCAACACTGCATTGGCTCCCTATTAAACACATTTTAAAATATTGCTGATTACTTGTAAAGCACTAAATGGTCGCATTATAGTCCTTCACATCTATTGCAATCTCAAAATTCCCACCAGTTGATAATCAAAATCAAAATCGACTGCTGGCAGTAAATCCTTTTTCCTATTTAGCACCAAAACTTTGGAACAATCTTCCTAACATTATCCGGGAAGCAGACTTCCCTGAAAAGTTTAAATCTAGACTAAAAACACATATCTTTGACCTAGCATACACATAACACATTATAAACTTCTATAATTCAATGTTAGGCTGCATAGATTAGGTCAGCCAGAACCAGGAACACTTCCTATAAATCCTGATGTACTTGTGTTACATCATAAGAAGAATGGCATCTACGCTAATATTAGTCTCTCTGTTTATCCCGAGGTTTACCGTAGTCCGCCGTATCCAGATCTGATGAAGGACCTGCGCCTGGACATGACGACAACGCTGCCCTGAAGTGTCAAAAAGTCTCTCCCCTGTGTGGTGTATGGACGAAATCACAATGACTAGTTAACTCTAAGCTTCAGGAAAGCTTTTAACCTACTGGACTCTTTTAGTGGCATGATAGGAGTTAAACAGAAACACTCCCTATCTCTGCCGAGAGCTTCAGAAAGATCTTAATCATCTCACTTGACCTCCCAAGGCAAGCGCTAAAGTCACATTGCATGGATGGACCTCAGAGAGACTCCCAATACACATATATAAACATTCCTTCCATTTAACTCATAATAAAAGTCATTCCAAATGTATATGATATATTCCTGTGTGTATGTATGCTTCCCACCTCCTATTAACCTAGTGATGACTTTCTAGTTGTGTTAGTTGAACTCTAAGTGCTTATATTCAAGCATAAGAATGTATCTCTACGTTTGTACCTTCCAGACATATCTTTCTTGGTACCGAATTAAACCTCTCGGTTTGCCTTAGCTAAATATATATAGGAGGTTACGATAAAATGTATTATACTATGTTTACCATTCTTGGAGTAGAAATGACAAATTCTGACACCTTCATAAACCATGCAAATTAGGCTGTCAGAAGGAGGCAAAGAAAGTCTCTCCCGCTAAAAGTTTCTGAGGGTGATTGGTCAGCTCACCCAGAAGAGGTGTGAGCTAAGCTTTCCTTAAAGGACGATGACGGCGGGTCATTCTTTGCTGGCTCTCAAAGATTAACTGTTTGTGATTTTTGTCATTCTGTGATCTCACTCTCTCTCTCTCTCTCTCTCTCTCTCTCTCTCTCTCTCTCTCTCTCTCTTTCTTTCTTTACTTTCTGAATATGTATTCTTTGTTTAAATGTAGTCGTGTGTTTTTATAGTTTCATTTATTAAAACCCATTATACGCTAGATTGTCTCTGTCTGCTGCTCACCTAACAAAGTCCCTTAAATGTGTGATTTTAAGCTACAAGCTTTATATTGTTAAGTAACTAGTACAGAAAACTTATTCTTCATGATCAGAGGAATAACCTTTCCTGAGAGTTTATAAGAAGAATCATCTTTCTGGAGAATTGATAAGAAAATCGTACGAACAGATTATTCAAGGTGAAATTAATTCTGTTAAAGGTTATTGTGGAAATCGATCTATAGCCTAGCTGTATATTCATTATTGATTATAATTCATTGTAATTAATTATCTATATATAGAGATACAAATACATGGGCTATGTATTCCATTTTTGGGTGATTTAAAATATGTATGCAATACTCGATCATAACCATGATTAATTATTAATTATATATTCCCTTGAGCTAATTCGCTACAACTGTGAAGGCCTCATTCCCTTCCATTTATCTCTGTACAGATAAAACGTTGTCAAAATATTTCGGTTCCCATGACTAAGCGGAAGCGATAAATAATTCTGTATTATACATTTTTAAGGCCAGACAAGTAATTTCTTGAGGTAAATTTTTAAAGAAAAACTACACACCTTTGCACATATATATTCAAATGCACATACCTATAGACTAAACACGGCTTGCATACTTGGAACCTATTTCAAGGTTTGCGTTCTCGAGCCACCAGGCACTGTTGTTGTGCGGATGAGCAGGCCGGAGCATGTTAAGGGGTTTCTGTTAGAACGGTGTCAGGTTAGCAGCCACTAAGTTAATATAACTAATGATCTTTGCAACAGAAGTGAATCAATCAAAACTATCTTTAGCTGGACAATAACTTTATTCTAGAGCTGCTGTAAAGCCAAAACAATCTCTGTTACTTTAATTTTCTATTATCACAGTGAAGCTGCTTTGAAACAATCTATATTGTTAAAAGCGCTATATACACTGAACAAAATTATAAAATCCAACCCTTTTGTTTTTACCCCCATTTTTCATGAGCTGAATTCAAATATCTAAGACTTTTTTTATGTACACAAGGCCTATTTCTCTCAAATATTGTTCACAAATCTGTGAACAGTCTAAAATCTGTGTTAGTGAGCACTTCTCCTTTGCCGAGATAATCCATCCACCTCACAGGTGTGGCATATCAAGAGGCTGATTAGACAGGATGATTATTGCACAGGTGCGCCTTAGGCTGGCCACAATAAAAGGCCACTCTAAAATGTGCAGTTTTATCACACAGCACAATGCCACAGATGTCGCAAGTTTTGGGGGAGCGTGCAATTAGCATGCTGACTGCAGGAATGTCCACCAGAGCTGTTGCCTGTGAATTGAATGTTCATTTCTCTACCATAAGCCGTCTCCAAATACGTTTCAGAGAATTTGGCAGTACATCCAAGCGGCCTCACGACCGCAGACCACGTGTAACCACATCAGCCCAGGACCTCCACATCCAGCATCTTCACCTCCAAGATCGTCTGAGATCAGCTACCCAGACAACTGCTGCAACAATCGGTTTGCAGTACCAAAGAATTTCTGCACAAACTGTCAGAAACCGTCTCAGAGAAGCTTATCTGCATGCTTGTCGTACTCATCGGGGTCTCGACCTGACTGCAGTTCATCATCGTAACCGACTTGAGAGGGCAAATGCTCACATTCGATGGCGCCTGGCAGATTGGAGAGGTGTTCTCTCCCGGGTTTTCACTGTACTGGGCAGATGGCAGACAGCTTGTATGGCGTCGTGTGGGTGAGTGTCTTGCTGATGTCAACGTTGTGGATCGAGTGGCCCATGGTGGCGGTGGAGTTATGGTATGGGCAGGCCTATGTTATGGACAACGAACACAGGTGCATTTTGTTGATGGCATTTTGAATGTAGAGAGATACCGTGACGAGATCCTGAGGCTCATTGTTGTACCATTCATCCACGACCATCACCTCATGTTGCAGCATGATAATGCACGGCTCCATGTTGCAAGGATCTGTACACAATTCCTGGAAGTCAAAAACATCCCAGTTCTTGCGAGGCCAGCATACTCCCCGGACATGTCACCCGTTGAGCATGTTTGGGATCCTCTGGATTAGCGTATACGACAGCGTGTTCCAGGTCCTGCCAATATCCAGCATCTTCGCACACCCATTGAAGAGGAGTGGACCAACATTCCACAGGCCACAATCAACAACCTGATCAACTCTATGTGAAGGAGATGTGTTGCACTGTGTGAGGCAAATGGTGGTCACACCAGATACTGACTGGTTTTCGGACCAGAACCCCCCCAATACAGTAATCTGTGTTCGAAGCTTCAAACGTCATCAATCATGTGGTAGTGTCAATTCGATACAAGCATCGGTACAGTGTGTGATATTGTATCAATCAAGCCCCGGTATCAACTGTCCCATCACTTAAACCTCTCCTTTCTTTGGGTCTGTGCCACAATATTTTTAAAGAGAAATAATTCATGGGGAATACTGTTCTGAAATAAATAAATGCAGTCATCTAAAATATCTAAAAATATTATTGGCATCAACCACCAGTCATGTCTTCATTAGGGATTAGACCATTCCTTCTGATCTTAAAGAAGTAGTTCAGCCAAAAATGAAAACTCTGTCGTTTACTCACTCTCATGTAATCTTGAACCTGTATGACTTTCTTTCTTCTATGGAACATAAATGAAGATATTTTGAGAGTTTTTTTTTTCTTCATATATACAATAGAAATCAATGGTCACCAAGATATATTATTTTGTGTTCCACAGAATCAAGAAAGTCAGGGAATTATGACAGAATACAAATTTCTGGATGAACTTTCCCTATAATGTTTCTTCGTAAACTGCAGTACCTCAACAGCCTGTCCAAAAAACACAGGTTCTGTTCGCCACAGAAACAAGAGACTAGGTTCTCAACTTTAGTTGAGTTCTTGTGGAATTGGACTATAGCCTTTTAAATGACCAAATATAGTCTCCCTGGGATAACAAATGTTTTTTGGTTTATGAACGCCAATCCATTGGAATAACAGGCAATAAAATTACCATCTGCTGTGAAACATTCTTCTCATAAGTCTGGACACTTTCTGCTGTACATAATGTTCTTTTTCTCTCTACGTCACTCAGCATCTATGTTTTTCCTAATTTCACAGATATGTAACAGTTTGTATCTGGTTTCAGACTTTTATGTTTATGTTTTCCAGACACGTTCGACATGCTGAAGCTGGACCATGATGAACAGAGACAGTTTTATCTGACCTTTGGCTCTCCTAATATTTTTCCAGTCAATACTCTGGTCCCCTGACGATCACGTGATGATGCCGAGCAAGATGGCTGCTTAGGTTGAGGGCTCCGGCGCCACGAGTTTACATTAAGTGTGAATATATAGTAGAGATGCGCGGTTGGTGGTTATAGCCGCGGACTCCGTGGATAAACCGCGGATCGGGCGGATGACGCGACGGAAAAATTTTTTTTAATTAAATTCGGGCAGGTGGCGGGCGGTTTCTAGTCTCGCGGCTTTCATCAGTTTCGTCATTGTATCAGCGGATGCGGTTTTGAAAATTTGTCAAAAATGTTGCGAATGGATGGCGGACGGATGATGAGTTTTGTGATGCGGTTTGCGGATTAAATAATAGCCCATCCGCGCATCTCGAATATATAGGCATTGCATTGTTTTGTTTTTTTTGCCTATAATAAGCGTCATCCATTACTGATATGCCAAACCCCCGGAAAAACGAAAATGCAACTCAACAGCAGAAAAGTGCTAGGGCTGCCGCAGCCGCTAGCTCAAAAGTCGCCCACGCTTCTCCTGGATCGCCAGCACGTGAAGATGCGGATGTGTCTATCTCTACTGCTAAAATACACAAACTTCTTCAGAAACTATCAGATGAACAAACCAAACACTTTGCAGATATCCGCAAGGACGTCTCAGAAACGAGAAGGGCTGTTGAGGCGATTGAGGGTAAGCTAGCCGATATGTTAACCAGGATAAGTAGCGCGGAGGTGCGTCTCGATATGCTGGAGGAGGTTGAGAGGCAGCGCTGCGTCTCCCCCCGGCTTTGGCTTCGGAGGTTGAAAAACTGAACACCAAATTAACTGAGTATGAAGATCGGGAAAGGCGAGTTAATCTACGCATTTATGGGTTCCCGGAACGTGTTGAGGATAAAGATGCCATATAGTTTTTGAGGGTCACTCTTCCCGAAATCCTCCAGGCTGACTTCCAAGGGGGCTTAGATTTGAAACACACTCATCGTTCGCTTCTACCAGCTAAGCCCGAAGCACCTCCAAGGCCATTCATTGTGCGGTTTCTGAGGTTTCAACAGGAGCGGGTGAGACAACTTGCTAGAGAAATCGGGGACGTCCGTTGGCAGAACCATAAGATAAGTTTCTATCAAGACTTTTCTAAGGCCACACAGGAGCGCCGACACTCCTTTCTGGAGTGTAAACGTCTGCTTCACTCAGCCAAGATCCCGTTTGGCATCGGCTGTCCTGCAGTGCTTTCTTTCACATCGTCTGGTGGAATAAAGCATCGTTTTTAAGATCCTAAAAAGGCCTTGATATGCATTAAAAACTTTTGATTGTCTCCATCCTTCCGCGGCCGTGCACACCTTCCCAAGGTTTTTTTTTTTTTTTTGCTGGCAGAGTGACTAGGGTAAGATAATGTAATCTATGCTCCGTTCTCCATCTCTCCCTCTGATATACATTTAAATTAGCGTTTCGGTTTTATATTACTGGAGGTGGGAGATGTTTATTTTTTATTATCAATTTATTTTTTGCACTGTCTTGCATTACTACCGGTAATTTACTTATTTGCTTAGATCTACTATTCTATGTTCATCTTATTGTCTTTAGTGTTGTTGCATGCCATGTCGGCTATGTATGTTGGGTGGGGGGCATATCCGTGGGTGCCGTGGTCAGTAAGAGTATATCTCATTGTTATATAATGGCAGACATTTTAAATGTTGAAGAAAATGTTTTTAACTATTTTTTTTCAATATTTTAACTCCTCAAAACCCAGTCGTTTACTAACAATAAAACTTCGGACGGATGAGCACTTTGCTGATATTTTTTGCATTAAAGACAAAAATGGCACTATTAAATGTGACCCAAAGGAAGTGAATGCTGCCTTTGCCTCCTTTTATCAGGAGTTATATAATTCAGAAAGTAATTTTGATAAACATGTTTGCGATAATTTCCTGAATGATGTTAGACTATCCCGCCTTGGTACTGATGACTCCATAAAGCTAGATTGCCCAATCACATTGCAGGAGTGCGAGGCAGCTGCTAGGGACATGCGTAAAGGTAGATCACCAGAACCAGACGGAATTCCTACCGAATTTTATCTTACCTTTTGGCCCCTGATCGGTCCGCTTTTATTGGACATGATCCTTTACTCAGTCAGAGTGGGATCATTTTATAGGGATGTTAACTCAGCATTAATTTCATTGCTTCTTAAAAAAGTCAATTTCGTCAGCACGATGCTCCCCCTTCCCCCGCCCCCTAATTATTGGAGCAAATTACAGTCAGCAATAACAAAACTTTTTGTGGCATGGCAAACGACCTCGCATTAAGCTCACCACTATGCAGCGAGAAAGGCAAGCTGGTGGCCTGTCTCTCCCTAATTTTAAGTTCTATGAGTGGGCCTTTACACTTAGACCTCTCCTATCCTGTACTCAACCTGATGCGCAAGTGTCTTGGCGAACTTTGGAGGAACGGACGATAGCTCCATACTCTTTTGCTAACATTCTGCATGCTAAAATCTCACCCAATCATTGCCGTTTGAGATTTGGTCCTGTGATTTCATACTTGTTATGGGTTTGGAGGAGGGTGGAGAAATTGGCTGGTTGCTCTTCTGTTTGGGACCCACACTTTCCAATATTTAACAATGAGAGATTGTTGATTGGCGGATCTCCTATTTGATTTCCCGATTGGGAAAAAAAAAAACGTTTGTACACTTGGTGATATTTATGGGGAGGGGGGGTTACTCACTTTTCAGGACATTTGTATTAATCATGGTATACCACGTTCCTCCTTTTTCTTTTATTTGCAGTTGAGATCGGCTTTAAAAAGCATTGGTGCCCCTTTACAGGCCCCTCTCACACCACACCCACTACGAAAACTGTTTCACTCTGTGGGGAGTAAAAGGGGTTTTGTGTTGAAACTCTACTGGCTCTTGCTGCGGTATGCTTATAGACCTCTGGCGTTGGACACGGTGTGGAGGAGGGATGTTCCAGATTTGGCTCCCACATTTGATTGGGATAGAGTGTGGATCAGTATGGGTTTAGCATCTAGGAACCCTGATCATCAGCAAATACTTTATAATTTTGTACATAGGGTTTATTTAACTCCTAGAATACTTCATATGATGAAGCTAATCAACGATCCGACATGTACTTATGTTCTTTCAAAGTGATTGGCAGTTACTTTCACATGTTTTGGGGATGTACCCCAGTGGCTGACTTTTGGAAGATGATTGCCTTGAACCTCTCTAGGTTGTTTAAGATTAATTTGCCCTGTACGCCTGCTACACTCATTTTGAATGATTTTTCAGGGTTGGGTTTGACACTGGATAAGAGAAGAGCATTGCTGGCTGGACTTACGGCTGCAAAAAAACGAATTGCCTCACGTTGGAAACCTCCACATTCACTCTCCTTTCGAGCTTGGGTTTTAACTTATATGGATATTGTTTATTTGGAGTTGTTGACAGCTAGAGTCCATGGCGCAAAAGAGTCAGCAATAGAAGCTTGGCATTCATTGCCAACTACTCTTCATGGGCTTCAGATTTAATTTGTAACTGAAATTTTGAGATCTGGATCCAGGGGGTGGGGGGTGGGGGATGGGGGGTATAACTGTTTGTTTGTTTTTTTGTTTTTTTTGCCGTTGTTATTATTTTTGTGTTTTTAATTTATTTTATGTTTATTATTATTATAATTTGTTTTTATATTATGTTAATCATATGCTTCATTATATATGCTTATTTATAGGTATCTATGCAAATGCTTGTATATATGTATGAGTGTGCGTACATATGTGTATATATATATATATATATATATATATATATATCTGTACTCTATTTATAGAATTAAAGGGTTAGTTCACCCCAAAATTTAATTTCTGTCAGTAATTACTCACCCTCATGTCGTTTCAAACCCGTAAGACCTGCGTTCATCTTCGGAACACAAATTAAGATATTTTTATGAAATCCACAAACTTTCTGACCCCCCGACGAACGACAAGAATTATTTTTGTGTGCAAAAAACCCCCCAAAATAATGACTTTATTTAACAATTATCTGACTTATCTGTCAGTCTCTGATGCTGTTCACATTGTAAACACAGTGCAGCGCTTCTGGTTTTTATCAAATTGCACCAAGTTTCTATCAAAAGCTGATTTTGATCGCTATCGTAGACATCAGTGTTCATATTTGAACTTTAAACTTTTATCCAAGTAAGCCTACTAATTTTAACTATTGCATCACAGAAATAATGATACTATGATGATACGGTCACTCTTGGCTTACATCGTGACCCACGAATAGGAATCTCGCTAGAAAGGCCAATCTACTTCGAGTGAAACTAAACGAGCCAATGCAAATTGGCGTGCAATCATTTGCATTAGCTGTTCAGCCACGCAGCGCGGGTATATAATGAGCAGCAGGGGAGATTGCACTTCAGTCTTTTGCTTCGGAGCCAAGCACTCCGATGCTCTCTACAACTCTACAGGAGATTGTGAAACCACGAGCGAGTATTTTTGGACCTCTCCACCCTGGTGCGGGCGTCACAGCACAGCAGCGCAAGCGGTCTTTTCTCTCTCTCTCTTTATTTTTTTTTTCCCTTTGAGCAAACAAAAAAGCTGTTTTCACAGCTGGTGGGGTGCACAGGTGAGAGCGCTCAAAGGCCGTTTTCACGGCTGGTAAGACCACACCAGCGAGAGAGAAACAGCACACAGACAGGTGCACATTCCTGTCTGTGTTCGTGGTGACCATTCCCCTGCGTGCTTCAGCACCAGCGACAGTAGTCCCTAAAAGAGCTTACACAGATAGAACGCGTCTTTTTAAAGATGACATTCTATCTGTGTGTTTCTGGGTTAGGGTTAGACCCATTGTGGGAAGATGACCATCTTGGAGCTCTCGTTCCTGCAAAGGGGTGGAGTCCCCGTGCCTCTGTCTCGATCCAACCCTCCACAGAGGGTTGCTCTGGGCGATGGCATGGGAGACCTGAGGATTACAGTGAGCGAACCCCCTTCGGGGAACCAACCCCCTAGGAAACCTCATCCCTCTCATGCTCCGCAGCCAGTAGAGCCACCAACGGAACGTACTGGACCATCCTCGAGGTGTGTACCAGTCATTTTCTTCTGTGCTCCCCGTGATGATCAGATGTCGATCGCTGCATCGGAGGGTGGATCAGACTTCTACGCGGACGAGGACTCGGCACTGCTGCCTCCTTTGGGTTTCCCAGCGGTGCCCGAGTCGGACCCGGAGATGATGGCCATGCTTTCCCGGGCCGCCAACAGGATCCGGCTTGTGTGGAACCCTCCACCGGGTCCCGAGCCCTCGAGGCTGGATGATTGGTGTCTTGGGATGGCGCACGCTGGTTATCAGCAACCCACCCTAGTGCCCTTCTTCCCAGAGGTGCATGAGGAACTCACGGGGGCATGGACTGCACCTTTTACCGCCATAAACCGTCCCGGTGGCTCCTCCTCCCTCACCATCCTTGATGGTGGGGCGGCTAAGGGGTACATAAGTATCCTGCCAGAGGAGCGGGCCATTGCAATGCAACTGTGCCCTGACTCCACTTGGCGTGGAGAACCGTATCTCCCTTCCCGGGCCTATAAGTACTCGTCGGAATTAACCGTCAAGGCTTACAAGCCCCCTCTGACATGCACGCCATGGCGTTGCTGCAGGTCCATCAGGCCAAGGCACTGAAGGACCTGCACGAGGGTGGTCACGATCCCCAAGTTCTCCAGGAACTTCGTGCCGCGACGGACCTCACGCTTAGTGAGACGAAGGTTACCACGCGGTCGGTGGGTCTTGCGATGTCCACCCTGGTGATCCAGAGACCAGCAAGGTCAGGTTCCTCAACTCCCCTGTGTCCCAGATCGGCCTCTTCGGCAACGCGGTCAAGAACTTCGCCCAGCAGTTCTCGGCTGTACAAAAGCAGACAGAGGCCATGAAAAACACATCCTGCTACCTCCAACTCAACGCCGCGGCTGTTTTACTCCCTGACCAAGGGAACACTCGGCACGGACGCACTGGCACACAGCTGGCCCCGGGGCCTCGGCAAATATGCGCTTCCCCCAGTGAGCCTACTTGCACACACCCTGTGCAAAGTCAGGGAGGACAAGGAGCAGGTCCTTCTGGTGGCTCCCTATTGGCCCACCTGGACCTGGTTCTCAGAACTCCTTGTGACAGACCCTTCCTGGCCCATTCCTCTGAGGAAGGACCTTCTGACTCAGAGACGGGGCACCAAATGGCACCCGCGTCCGGACATCTGGAAACTCCATGTGTGGTCCCTGGACAGGACGCGGAGGCTCTAGGTGACTTACCCCCAGTGTTTCTTAACACCATCACTTATGCACGGGCGGCGTTCACAAGACGTGCGTACGCCTTGAAATGGAACCTGTTCGTAAAGTGGTGTTTTTCTTGCCGAGAGGACCCCCGAAGATGGGGTCTGTCTCCCTCCACCCTCAAAGTACATGCTGCCGCTATTTCAACATACCACGACCAAATAGATGGCAAAATAGTAGGAAAGCACGACCTGGTCGTCAGGTTCCTTAGGGAGGCGAGACGGTTAAACCCTCCACTACCCCCCTCCATAACCTCTTGGGACCTTTCCCTGGTGCTTCGAGCACTCCAGGATGCTCCCTTTGTGGCTTTGCACTGGCCTCTATCTAGAGGGTAGGGGACCTGCAGGCATTTTCGGTCGACGAATCATGCCTAGAATTCGGGCCGGGTGAAAACCATGTTGTACTGACCCCGGCCTGGCTATGTGCCCAAGGTTCCTACCACTCCCTTCAGGGACCAGGTGGTGAACCTGCAAGCGCTGCCCCTGGAGGAGGCAGACCCAGCCCTGGCTTTGCTCTGTCCCATTCGCGCTCTGAGTCTGTACGTGAACAGAACTCAAAGTCTCAGGACCTCAGACCAGCTCTTTGTCTGTTATGGAGGCCAGCAGAAGGGAAAGGCTGTCTCCAAGCAGAGGATGGCCCACTGGATAGTCGTGGATGCCATCGCCTTGGCTTACAAAGCACAAGGCGTGCCCTGCCCGCTCAGGTTGCATGCTCACTCCACGAGAGGCGTTGCATCCTCCTGGGTACTGGTACGTGACTCCTCGCTAACAGATATCTGTAGGGCTGCGGGCTGGGCGACACCTAACATGTAGATATTATAGCCTACGTGTAAAGCCGGTCTAAACCCGTGTTCTCATCCTAAACGGGTAGAAGCACTGAGAGGCCTGGCTCTGTCAGCTTGCTGCACCCTACTGTGAAGAAGAAGAAGAAGAAGAAGAAGTTTTATTTATATAGCGCCTTTCCAAAGCTCAAGGTCGCTTTACATGGTACCTTTATAATACATTTAACACTGACGCACAACTTTACAATCACAAAGGACACATATAATCACATTTAGGCGAAGTACATGTTAAACGGATATGTTTTTAACTGTGTCTTGAAAGCAGTCACTGATGAGATATTTCGAAGTGAAAGGGGCAGTGAATTCCATAATGTTGGCGCATTAACACTGAATGACCTTCCACCTACTGTAGATAATCGAAAACGAGGGATGGACAGTAAACCAAGTTCAGTTGATCTGAGAGAGCGTGCAGGACGGTAGGTGAAAAGTAGATCAGACAAATATGGGGGTGCAACACCGTTTAATGCCTTATATGTTAAAAGCAATACCTTAAAGTGGATACGTGATGAAACGGGTAACCAGTGAAGGTCATGAAGCACCGGAGTGATGTGAGCAGAACGCCTGGTGGAGGTGAGAACTCTTGCTGCTGAGTTTTGGACGTACTGCAATCTTGCAATAAGTTTTTTGGGAAGGCCAAGAAATAAAGCATTGCAATAATCCAGACGTGATGTGATTAATGCATGAATTAAGAGTTCGGCGTCAGCTAAAGTGAGAGATGGTCTTAGACGAGCAATATTTCGAAGATGAAAGAAAGAGTTTTTAACAATGGAAGAAATATGAGAGCCAAAAGACAGAGTTGAGTCAAATAAGACACAGAGGTTGCGAGTCAGTGATGAAGGCTTTATATGGAAACCATCAATATAGAAGGACTGGTCCATCCTTTTGACTGAAACTGGAGAACCAATCACTAATATCTCAGTTTTATTATCATTTAATTTGAGGAAGTTAAGGGACATCCAATGCTTTATGTCCCTGATGCATGCAGTGAGTGAGTCAGGCAGGGATGGTCTATCGGAGCTGGTGGTGAGGTAAATTTGGATGTCATCTGCATAGCAATGGAATTGTAGTCCATGCCTGCGTATGATGCTACCAAGTGGGTGTATGTAGATGATAAACAAGAGTGGACCAAGAACCGAACCTTGAGGAACGCCCCGTGTAAGTAAATTGGTGGCAGAATTATGACCTTGTATGGTGATATAATACATTCTGTCAGTGATATAGGAAATAAGCCAGGAAAGAGCGGAACCAGTGATACCAATATCAGAAAGCCGAGAAATAAGCAATTCATGGCAGACTGTGTCAAAAGCGGCGCTTAGATCAAGGAGCATCAAGATGTTTATTAACCCTGAATCCATCGATGAGAGAATGTCGTTAACCACACGCAGAAGAGCAGTTTCAGTGCTGTGAGATGGGCGAAAACCCGACTGAAAAGGTTCAAAAAGACCATTCATATCCAAATAAGAGCGTAATTGAGAAGCAACAACCTTTTCAAGGATTTTGCTTAAGAATGTTAGGTTTGATATCGGTCTGTAATTGTCCATGTTTAGGTGATCAAGGCCAGGTTTTTTAAGAATGGGAGTCACTGCAGCAGTTTTTAATTCCGCTGGGACAATGGCACGGGCTAAACTACAGTTTATCATGTGAGTTATGAATGGTGCGACCTCGAGGACGCACTTCTTAAGTAGAACAGTAGGTGTAGGATCGAGCCGGCAGGATGTAGAATTTGACTTCACAATTAGGTCACTTATGGCAACAGGAGTAGTCAGAGTAAAAGTAGAGAGAGGGTTTGACAAGTGGGCTGGTCCAGTTATCATTAAGTTTGAGTCGCTTGTATGCTTGTTTTTGGTGATGGAAGAAGTGATAGACATCAATTTGTCTGAAAAGAATTTAGAGAAGCTATTTACAAGCTCCACAGAGCCTGACATAACATGTTGTGGTGGATTTGTTAGTTTGTTAACCATAGCAAAGAGTGATTTGGGTCTGCACGAGGAATTTCTAATAGTGGAGGAGAAATAAGTGGATCTTGCATTGTTAAGGACGGTCCGGTAGTTGAGCAGGTGTTCTTTAAAAGCTAAAGAGTGCACAATGAGTCCAGTTTTCCTGTATAGTCTTTCTAGACGGCGACCCTCAGTTTTCATCATCCGAAGTTCGGGAGTGAACCAGGGTGAGGCACGAGTAGATGGAACCAGTCTAGTTTTAACAGGGGCATGCATATCAAGTATTTGAGACAGAGCATTATTGTAAGTACAGCAGATTTCTGATGGATGGTTAGACAGTAGACATTCTGATAAAGTAGAAGCCCTTATAGAAGCAGAAAAAGAAATTAAATTTACAGAGTTAATTTTACGATAGGTCAGCATTTTCTTCTGAGGAGACATAGATATTGGAAAACTACAACTGAAATTTATAAGTTTGTGGTCTGAAAGTGCAAAATCAGAGCCGTTAACAAGAATATTATTTAAGCCAGATGTACATATGAGATCCAGTATGTGGCCTCTGGAGTGAGTGGCAAAAGTTACATTTTGAGTCAAGTTGAAACAGTCCAATACTGACATCAACTCTTTGCATTGTGCAGTGTTTTCATGTATGTTAAAATCACCAAGCAAAATAACAGATGAATGACAAGCACAGACAAGAGTAAGTATCTCACTAATATCAGAAAAAAAGTCAGAGGGACTTTTTGGTGGTCGGTAAATTAAAATTACCACCAGTGACGTTTGGCCCGTCATTTTCAGCGCTAAATATTCAAATGTTGTAACATCGTGTAACTCAATCTTGGATATTTTAATAGTCTCACGGCAAACTACAACCAGCCCTCCACCTCTGCGATGAAGACGTGGTTGAGAAAAAAAGATGTATCCAGGCGGCGTTAAGAGGTTTAAGCTCAAATAGTCATTTGGCACCTGCCAGGTTTCCGTTAGAAATAGCATGTCCAGGTCAGTGTCAATGATTATGTCGTTCAATAGTGATGCTTTATCAGTTAGAGAGCGGGTGTTTAGCAGCGCACATCGCAGGTCAGGTGATGCACGTCTGCAGATTCCGAGGTCAAGATCAGGACGCAGCGATCTTAAATTTCCAAAGTTGATATGTCTATGTCTTTTATCCAGTTGTGTTGTATCCAGAACACGGTTGATGGTAGAGACAACCGGAATATTATTGGGGGGCGAGTAATAATAATTCCGGAGTTTTTTCCGCGACCGGTGAATGTAGCGAGGTCGGCGTAAAACCTCGAGCTGTTCACAGCGTTTATAAGTATCAGGAGCCAGGCGGGAAACTCCTTTTAATGATCTGAGATGAGCAACGGAATATTGCAAAGCCATCTTGGGGAAAAAACTGTGATTCGTCTCATCAACAGACAGGAAGATCCAGATAAGACCACCAAAAAACAGAAACAGAAACTGCCAGTGTAGATGTGACGACATGACGAGTGATGACCCGTTCGACCTAACACAACAGTTTATCGGTTTCACTGCGTTAGCCAGAACCGCGTCGGAGTCAACAATCCTCAGAAGGGACGGCTACCCAACTATACTAAGGATTTACATCGCAAAAGACAAATGACAAAGAGAGTGGAGACTCACAGTATCAGGTGTCGAGAGGGATGACAGGATATTGACGGAGAGGACTCGCAGCCGATCTGTGTGAGGGATCACAGGGACACCCAGGTCAGTTATCCAGTTATCCAAAAGTTTTGGGAATAGTCCAGCGAATTTACAAAAATTTAGAGGGTATGAGAGTAGTCCAGCGAATAATCCAGGAGGGTTGAAACAGAGAAAAACATATCCAAGAAAAGACACGAACGTAACAGCAGCAGACAGACAGGTACCAGCGTGAAGCGGCAGCACAACCGCGCCAAGCGTTCTCACAACCGGAAATGACCGAGTACTGTGCACCCTTATTGCTCCAGAGTGAAAACCTGTTGAATTCTCCAACGCTCTCGGCCCGGACATGGGGGGAGCGTCCGGTGCTGGGCCTTTATCCGTTGAATCCTTGAGAACAGGGTCTAGGCTGGGTCCCATATTTGTGACCCTACGGAGATCCCATATGTGTATTTCTTCCACGGCGGCTCCTAAACGGAAGCCGGTGTCTTTCACTTGGACTAAGTCACCCAGTATTTCATATGCAGTACAACCTTTGGGCTCCATATGTATTCCCCACATAACTCCTTCGGGAAAGAATGTGGCTTCCGCAGCGTTCCCCTTTCCCCATAGAAAGGGTACGCTTTCCCAGTGTTATCCAATAATCTCACTGTGTGGGTTATCACGGAACAACAGTGACAGATACACTCTGTGTAAGCCCTCTCCTATCGTCCTTCCAGGCAAGAAGGGGTAGAGGCTTGCACAGGGCGTTGGATGGGGTGCAGCAGCTGTGGAGCTTTGGTAGGGATTCCTATTCGTCTGTCAATTACGTACGACAGGGCAATCGCACCTTCTGCTCATTATATACCCGCGCTGCGTGGCTGAACAGCTGATTCAAATGATTGCACGCCAATGTGCATTGGCTCGGTTAGTTTCACTCTAAGTTAGGGCTGGGCGATATGGCCTAAAAAAAAAAATCCCCGATTTTTTTCACAAAAAATCCGATTTACGATTTAAATCGATTTTTTTCTCTCTCTACTTAAAATCAATCTGCAGATGACAAAGAAATTGTTCAAAACAAGTTTTAACTTTATTTTGTTTTAATATTCCCTTCTGGGATTTGATCTCCATTAAAGTGCAATCAGAAACAACAAGCCAAAAAGACAAGAGGACAGGCCCTGTCTTTGAAAACAATGAAAATGTAACAAAATAAAATGGGTGGATTGGGATTGGGGGGATGTGTAAAAAAAAACACAAAACTTGTGATTGTCAAATTATTTGGTAACTAAACATAATTTTAAGTTTACTGGTATGCTACTGTTCTTATTATTGCTTAACACAAATTTCACAATTTCAATTCAATTATTGTGATTTGATTCTGATCTTGATTCAATATAAATTCCTTTGGATAAATAGGTACAGTAGATACGTTAATGTGTTAATTGTTCTCCCCCCAAAAAAAAAAAATTCACCTAATGCTGTAAACATAGAGAGCCCTGTCAGCTGGTATTATTGAAGGTTAAAACTAACTCAAATTAAATATAATGCGTTTTTTATTTTATAATGCGTCTAACTCACATGCGTGCTGTGGGTCATTAAAAGCCATCCTGAGGTAAATGTAACGTTACGTGACATATGTTGTTCTCCAGCTGTTTTATGGACATCTCTCCGCGATTGAAAAACACTGATCGATCGATTTTATTACATTTCGGTAAGTTGGTAGTAAAGAGTAACAGATGTTCGGTTCACGTGCCGCTTGAACTGAGATCTGCCAGCGTTCTTTCACGTCACATTTACAAGCGCCAAAACGGTGTTTATTGTTTGAATTTTGTAATAAAATTGACAGAATCTGAGAGCTGAGAATCTGTTTCATATCGATAGTAACCTGCTCTGTCTTGTCTGTCGGTGTGAGTGTCCTCTTTGCTTCGCGATTTTTCTCTGCGTGAGAAAATGGATGTGTGGCGTGAGAGTGTGTAAAAAGTGACAGAATTGCGTCTCTCACAGTGAACTCGTGAGAGTTGGCAGCCCTGCAGATTCAGCTTGTAGCCTAAATGTTTTCGGCGGGTGTGCTTCTTCTGCTGCTGTTTGTGTATCTCTATCATGGCAAGCGCTGAGCCCGGTCGGAACTACGGGAGCCCAGATGGGAGCGTCGGCGGTTGTTAAAGAGAAAACCGATTTTCATTCAGAAAAATCGGCGTAAACTACACATTCGAGTTAATCGATAAAAACGATTTATCGCCCAGCCCTACTCTAAGTAGATTGGGCTCTCTAGCGAGATTCCTATTCGTCGGTCAAGACGTACATGTCCGTTCCCTCCTTCAGGCAACGAGGGTTACCATACGTAACCGAGACGTTTGTGAAGCTGTTTCATGACAACTCACTCTCTCAGTTTTTTAAAAGTGTACATCTTTGTCACAAGGACGTGTACTCTCTATAACTAACATTTTCAGTGCATTTATAACCAAAATAATTTAATCTGGTACAGCATGTCAAAGATACTGTTGACAGAGTTTAACTTGACCTATGAACACTAACACAGAGATTTACCTGCACTATACTACTATCCATTAATCTTTCAGATATCAATGACAAACGCATATGCTTGAGTGTAATATTTAAGGATCAATGATTCACTGAAAAATTCTATATGCTAGTAATTCTACTCATACTCTATACCACATTTACTATATGTGCAATTGTCATTATATAGTGATTTTCAGGTTTTTGCCTCTTTTCTACTTACTGTTACATCACTAATTCACCCAGTAATTGGAGTTAACCTGAAATCACCTACATTACTGGATAAAATCAACAATCCCCATAAGGAAATTTGCTTAATTAAGCTTAAAAATGTAAAGATTCAGAAAGGTTTGTGTGGGGGTTAGGTTTAGGATTAGGGTTATGATGTGATATGTGAAAATATCTTTAGCTCAGTGTAAAGACAATAAAACTCAAATTCCCACCACAAACTGTGTTTGCAGTTCTGGTTTTACACTCACCTAAAGGATTATTAGGAACACCTGTTCAATTTCTCATTAATGCAATTATCTAATCAACCAATCCCAGGGCAGTTGCTTCAATGCTTTTAGGGGTGTGGTCCTGGTCAAGACAATCTCCTGAACTCCAAACTGAATGTCAGAATGGGAAAGAAAGGTGATTTAAGCAATTTTGAGCGTGGCATGGTTGTTGGTGCCAGGCGAGTATTTCACAATCTGCTCAGTTACTGGGATTTTCACGCACAACCATTTCTAGGGTTTACAAAGAATGGTGTGAAAAGGGAAATACATCCAGTATGCCGCAGTCCTGTGGGCGAAAATGCCTTGTTGATGCTAGAGGTCAGAGGAGAGTGGGCCGACTGATTCAAGCTGATAGAAGAGCAACTTTGACTGAAATAACCACTCGTTACAACCGAGGTATGCAGCAAAGCATTTGTGAAGCCACAACACGCACAACCTTGAGGCGAATGGGCTACAACAGCAGAAGACCCCACCTGGTACCACTCATCTCCACTACGATGGCAAAAATGTTGCCTGGTCTGATGAGTCTCAATTTCTGTTGAGACATTCAGATGGTAGAGTCAGAATTTGGCGTAAACAGAATGAGAACATGGATCTATCATGCCTTGTTACCACTGTGCAGGCTGGTGGTGGTGGTGTAATGGAGTGGGGGATGTTTTCTTGGCACACTTTAGGCCCCTTAGTGCCAATTCGGCATCGTTCAAATGCCACGGCCTACCTGAGCATTGTTTCTAACCATGTCAATCCCTTTATGGCCACCATGCACCCATCCTCTGATGGCTACTTCCAGCAGGATAATGCACCATGTCACAAAGCTCCAATCATTTCAAATTGGTTTCTTGAACATGACAATGAGTTCACTGTACTAAAATGGCCCCCACAGTCACCAGATCTCAACCCTATAGAGCATCTTTGATATGTGGTGTAACGGGAGCTTCATGCCCTGGATGTGAATCCCACAAATCTCCATCAACTGCAAGATGCTATCCTATCAATATGAGCCAACATTTCTAAAGAATGCTTTCAGCACCTTGTTGAATCAATGCACGTAGAATTAAGGCAGTTCTGAAGGCGAAAGGGGGTCATGCACAGTATTAGTATGGTGTTCCTAATAATCCTTTAGGTGAGTGTACTTGTGAGGACCAAATTTGTGAAAATGTCTGACTTTCTTATTATTTTGCATACTAAAATGTATGTGTTTTGAAGTTTCATTTATTATAAACATTTATACCTATCAAGAAGAATGTGGTCAAGTGATATGGAACTTTAAAAAACTTTATAAATTCATCCACACTGAAATGTCGGAAAAAAGTTCAATTCACCTTACTGCGCATGCATAAAACCTCATAAAAGCTCACGGAGATGATGCATTCGGAACATAATAAAGTTCTCATGTTAATCTTCTGGCAGAACACATTTTTTTTAGCAAAATATCTCACCATTCACTGATGAGTCCAGGTCGCACTCACTCACCATTACATGTTTGGTCTAAAACACAACTACTCTCATGTTTTGCCACAGGACAGCAATTACGAGTACATTTTCTGTCATCTTTGCAGGACTGTGATATGAAGAGTGTACAAAGTAACATATCTTTAGCAACAGTGTGAAAGTGAATAGCACACAGCAAAATCCCCAGTGTTAAATGAACTCTCCTGGTGTACATATGGATCCACCATACAACAGGACCCATATGTACAACAGGAGAGTTCATTTAACACTGGGGATTTTGCTGTGCACATGACAGGCACAATAAAAATACATACTGTATCTTATCTATCAGTTCAATATGCGTCACATGACTAAACATGAGTTTTCAAATTTATCCACTTGGAAAAGCGTTTTCAAAAAGCTCAGTTTTCATAGTACAAAATCTCTGTCTCAGTGTGGACGGAAGGCCAAACCGGAGAGAAATAGATATTAGTGTGGCAAAGCCTTAATGTGGTCATTCAGTCACAAAAAATTAATCAACATTTGAAACATTTAACCAGAAGCAAGCATTCAGGAGCACTGTGGTAAAAAAAATGATTATCTTGTTTTTTGAAATGTTTGTGCTTCACATATTTGAACGTTGGAAGAGTGAGATTTGAATGTTTCCATAACAAATAGAATGTGATGAAAAAGGACAATAAAAGATGGTACATATTTTGTGAAGCATAACTAGAAAGGACCATTGCAGGATGACGAGGTATCATGCTGAGCAGGATCAAAAAACAGGAAGATAAAACCCATGCTGATGATGAAAAACTGAAAACGTTACATGGGATATCTACCAGCTGTTTGCGGTTTTCCTCCAGGCATAGTCCAAGAACTCCCAAGAAGGATCCAAACGCCAACTGCAATCAGCAGACAGACATAAATGTAAAAAGAGAAACAAATGATGCAAAATTCTCTGGAGAACATAAGCATGACCATACGAGCACTGGGAATCATTATCATTGTTTCAATTAATTTCAAGCTAAATGATTTAGGACATTCATTCTATGGGTTTATCAAGCTTATATGACAAGAAAATATGAGGGAAAGTCTGAAATACATACATATTTCAGCGTTCATGAGATTACATCCTGTTGTGGAACATATAACCTTTCCTCAACATCTTGCTAATAGCTAACTGGAAGATCCAATCTTTGCATGCAAAACTTCATGACCATCAGCTTATGAGAGCTGACATACTTTAGCTATACTCATAACCCAGGTCGCCAGTAGGGTATCTGCTGGAGTTTCACAGACCATCCAAGTTCACAGATGGAAAAGAGATGTTTTGGCAACACAGTATGCGGTTTACTCCTCACTGTCAGACTGACTTTATTATCTTCTTTTTCCTGCTGTGAACCCATTGATAATATTTGACATTGTATCAACAAGAAGCCCCTTGTTTATAATGTCTGAACAGCCTTGAGCCCAGAGATGAAGTCACTAATGCAATTAATTAATGAGAGAAATGCAAATTCGGATATTATTAAGGCCGACACTTCAAGGCCCTAACAAGACCGTTCACAAAAATGGGTAGAAATTCTGTCCTTATTTTCATGTTTTTCTAAACCCATATGCCACAAAAGGAGACAGTCTGTATAATTTATAGTTAGATAAAAAGGGTTAGTATAATATATATTTGTATAATATATATATATATATATATATATATATATATATATATATATATATATATATATATATTATAAAGTAATATATACTTGTATATCATTTCATGGTCAATCTATATGGGACCTATCCAACAGGTATTGTTAGTGAATTGAGGGGTACATGGAAAAAATACTGTACAAATGGCCCAAATAAAATTGATTTTAAAAAAGGACATAGCATTTCATATTTATAAGTTGATCATGTATTATATGTGACATTTGGCAACCCTAGCTAGGTGTCATAATAATAGGAGTACAGATGTTGGATGATGCTTGACCATTGACTGCACTGTATGCTAGGAACCTGTTTTCAACCTGATTCTGGTTAAAATGATAAAGTCTTAATTATGTTAGTTCTTGATGGAATGAACAATAACAGTAAATTCAGCTTTAGATGATGGGCCTGAGTGTCATTTGCATAAGAATGATCGTAGAAAGAGATGATGATGTTGCTAAGTGTAAGATAATAAAACAGGTCCGAGTACTGAACCCTGTGGATTGATTGGTGTGGAGATGAAGTGGATCTTTTCCAAGATTAGAAAGAAGACATTTTTCAATGTGCGTTCTTTTGCAATTTTTTTCCCATGCAGATTTCGCAATGGGTTCAAGTTAGTCACATGGAGTCATTACCCTGACCAGCAGAAAGCTGCTTGGTTTTAAAGTGACTTCTATGTGAACAGTGTACATTGCTACAGTATTGACAAAAGACAATGGACCTTTTTTACCGACAAAATTTCACAGAAATTTCACTAACGTGATCACACATCAAAGCTGCTGAGTATGTGACAAAATGATAATTGTCATAATCATGAAATGGGAAATTAAAAGGTTCCTATTTGTCAACAAAGTAAATTCTGTAAATTCTGTGAATCAGTGTGTGGGCCTATAATCCCGTCAAAGCCAAAGAAAATTACACAAACCTACATTATATACATATATGCTATTCTCCAAAAAACAATTAAATGCTATTTGTTTGATTAAGCATTTACTGGAAAACTTAATTTTCTTGGAAATTACCATAAATATATCATCTTTCAGCACAGGCTAAATCTTAAATCAATGTGCATTTAACGATTTTGAAAGGGCTGGTGGGATCTAAAATGATTTTATCCCAAACTTAATTTATAAATTGTATCTCAGATAAAACTGTGATACTCCTGCGTCATAGTAGTGTGCGATTTTCTCATGAAAATTTGTCTTGGAAGGTTTGGTTGGTCTCTGTCTACTTTGGCAACTTCTATTAGTTAAATAGACTCAGAGCAGTGAATTTGGCTTGGGTTGTTTGGGGAATGACTGCTCCAACCAAATTTTGTGTTTTTCTTGACAGACGATCCATTTCAAATGTCTACTTTCTTATCAGATTATGGTTTGACTGAATGAGACATATAAGTGCATTTTCATTTGGCTGGAATTTGGAATGGAATCTTCATTGAGACCAGAATAAACTCTAGTTCCCCAGGGTATGTACAAAAAAATTCAAGGATGTCAATAGGTCTTATAGTTAGTCAGGATAGAAAAGAAAACAAATTTAAACCAAAAAACCAACCATTGTTTTATAAACATTTAAATATGTTTTCCTTTTATTTCATTTACACCCAATATGATTCAAAATGTGATTGATACTTACGATAATCCCGGACATGTATCCTGTGATGCTAACACTCTCAGTACGTGTGCTGATGTAGATACCCATTACAACAATGAGCAAAGACAGACTTAACATGGCTGAAACCAGCCACTGAACCTTTCTCCTCCTCATCCTCACTACATCTACCAGAGAGACAGTGAGACAGAGAGTTATATGAAAAATAATTTAGAAGTTAGCTCATCTTACGAATGATTGCAAATCAACAACATAAACACAGTTTAAATTTGCTAAAAGTTTTCTCTCTTGACTGACAAACTCAGATATAATAATTAATCATTCTCTGCCCCATGCATAGGGGAAATTCTTGGATATTTTATTGTTGGCTTCATATTTTTACGAAGGCTATTGCCAACTGCCAACTATATATTTGGTAGCTAAATGATCCCTCAGCACTAGCAATATGTAAAACTGTTTTGAAAATATTAAACGATTAGTGGGAATTATGAGATCCATGACACACATGTTGAATTGCAAGCTTTTCAATCTCAACCTTTGAGCATTTGATGATTCTACAATCATCCTAAATGTCAATGTAGTTTATAGTAGGCTATGTCATAACATGTCAGTAGCCTATAGTTTATGTCAAAATTATAGGTCTCAATTTATCTAATTTATTAAATACACGCTTGTTAGATGCTGGTGTAGCCTATGATCATATCCACTAAGATTATTTCAGACAAATGAAAACATTTTCAGAAAGACAAAGACCATTGAAACAATAATGGCAGGTAGCCTTCATTTAATTGTCAACTGATTTTTAAAGGACAGTCAATCATGAAAATAATTCGTTCCACTTTACCTGTGGTCTCACTTAGGCTACTTTGCCTGACCTGAAGCCAATCAAATATAAAGATCTAAGACTGCATTGTAATCTATTAAACTTGACAAAAAATAATAAAAACCCTGCGGGAAAAATGTATTTGCGTATAAAAATGAGTTGTGCAAGTTAATGCAGACCATTCTTTCATATAATAATATTTTAGCCTAAATAAAAATAAAAAAAATAGACTACTCTCTATTTTTTTTTTCTTACGCAGAATTTATTATAGGCTACTTTTGAAATCTAATTCAAACCACTCACACTTACCCACAGCAGTATTTGGAGGAGCGGCGTCGCGAAGGGTCGTTTCCTGTGAGTTTGTCATCTTTATTCATTAATGTTTATAATCCACTCGATCTCACTCACTGGTATAAATCCGGACTGTGCGCGCAACCACGACTGCTCGAGCTTTTATACACGTGCCCGCGCACTCCGGGGAATTCAAGGTCGTAAAATTAGAGCCTGAAGTTCTACAGTGTTCTATGTGTTACGTGATATTATTACTAGAATTTGGGGCAAGACCTTCTATTTGACTTTATGGTTTCTTTAAAACTTCCACAGACGTGCAGAATATATAAATGACTTAAGGGATATTGTCACACCTTTTACTACAGTGAATATTTCTCAAGGAAGATGTTTTATTTATAGTAGCCAGCTCAGGTAAAACATTTGAAATAGTTTATTTAACATTAGCTATTGCTTTTTTTGTGACAATGGAATCTGCCATTATTAATCAGGCTATTCTGGCATATTTAACAGTAAAAAAAAAAAAAAAAAAACACAATTCACCAGACAGCAACAACAACAACAACAAGTCTCATCCCATAGAAAAACCAATAGAATTTTTTTTAACCATATTTTTTGTTTAATTACAATACAAGTAATTTGCAGTTCATAACTGACAACTTGTCCTGACTCTATGCCAGTGTGGTTAATATGAAACAAGTTACGAGCAAAAGATGTTAAAGGAAAAAGTGCTACAACCAGCCTCGCTCGCTGTCCTCAGTTCTGATTCATGCAGAGGTCACTGGCCTGTGTGAGATCTGAGATGCTGTTTTTGTCTTATGTCAGTGAACCCACACTGACCGATCCTGACCATCCCTGTGAGTTCCAGAGATTAGCTGCAGACAAGAGGAAAAACATCACACACCTATTAAATCATGTATCATTGTGTCATTTTAAACACCCTGCAGTACTAAGAAGAGATTTATAAGGACAAAAATGAGTGCTATTTGGCAAAGGACATACAGGTAGCAGACTGAATTTAAAGATCTAATTATGTATAGAATCTAAGCTTTTATCATAATATAAAGCCGGTTTTCTCGGCTAACTAGACAGGCCTGTGTTGAACAGGAATAATTTACAGCCTGGCAGGAATGCGACTTTTAAATGAATCCCAGCTAGAACAGCATTTGCTACACTTAACACCTTAACTAATTCAAACAGGCCAGAAGACAACACATGTTGTCGGTTTTATAACACTTATTTGGAATAAATTTGTTCAGACCTCTAACTGATTTTTAAGTTTGTGGATTGCGTTTTTTAAGTTAATGTGACGTGTGTGTTCCCACAATACAGAGCAATATATATATTTTTGCTATTTTTATAAAATATTGTCAGCCCTATCCTTCATGTTATTACATTATTGGTCTTTTGTTCTTGTGTATTGGGATGGTGTCATGTTTGTCTGGGCTCTTATGTGCACTTATGTGTATTTTTTTATATATATACCTCATTACCATTAGGTCAACATATGATGTTCTCCCATCACCGCAGAACCTAAACCTCTGGGTAGGAGAGGATCCCTCTTGTCCTTTGTGTTCATCACTTGCCACATTAAGGCACATTTTGACAGGATGTAAGGTGGCTCTTAGCCAAGGTCGGTTTACTTGGCGCCATGACCAAGTATTGCGATGTTTGGCTTTAGCATTGGAAGGCAAGCGTAGTATGACCAATACGTTGCCGCCTGTTCTAGCAAAACATGACATGCAGAAGACAATATGCGGTAGATGAGGCATATGAGAGGAAGAAACTGCGGTATGCTCATCTGGCCACTGAAGCAGAACAGCGAGGATGGAGAGTCCAGGTTTATTCAGTGGAAGTGGGTTGTCGAGGTTTTGTGGCACACTCTACAACCCGGTTCCTCAGAGACGTCAGATTCAGTGGCCAAGAGTTGCGTCGCACAGTAAAGAACTTATCTGAAGCAGCAGAAAGGAGCAGCAACTGGCTGTGGTTGAGACGGAAAGATTCTAGCTGGCTGTGTACAGGCCGCCATGCTACGGTTTCGTAGAATTCTTGAAAACTTGAAGAGTCTGTTGGTTTATTTGTATAGGTTGTATAGTATTTACAGTCATTACGTTCCTGTGTATATTGCGTGAATGACGGGTGGCTGGGTAGATATTGTGTTTTGCGTAGGTGGTATGCCATACGGAACCGTTGCCACTGAAACTGCATATTAACGCACCAGTGGGGCTCGAAAGCCTTAGTCAAACGGTGTAGAAAAGGAACTGTATTGCACTAATTACTATTCCGATGCCAACCGTTTCAGAGGGTCATTACCACATTTTGATGTCCAATGACCACGAGAGTAATGAAGAGCAAGCAGTTGTACTAAATTGTACTATTTTACTCTTGATATCGTTGAATAACAATAATCAAATACACTGTGTACATGTTCACCATCAAAGGATTATACAAATGTAAAGAAAATGTACATATGAATAACATAGGCCTGTGCAAATAATAAACAAATAAACAATGAATTATTTCAACAGATTTGAATTTCAAGGATACAGATGTTAGCTGGTCTTGCAGTTAGGCAGTGAAAACAAAGATTGTAACAGACCGTTTTAGTCTCTACAGTTCTTTAAGATGTTCAAATGTCCAAAACAGATTTGTGAAGTTCGTCGTCGAGCTGCAGTATCAGGCCCTGATGTATGATGAATCCTCTGCGATGATAAATGTAGGTGTGTAATCTAGTGTGTTACTGAGTATTTATCTTGCTGATGTATGATTCTCAAATGTGGTTCTACAATAAACAAATAAAGTAATCAGTAACATAAACTGAATAGATGTCCAATTAACACGGCAGAAATGCTGAGACATTACAACTCTACAATGGCTGAGCACGTTTGACACTATTAACATAATATTTCACACAATCAGGTAATCTCACTCTCATATAACATAAAATATTATGTAGCAGCCGTACATCAAGCTAAACAGTGAATAAGTGACACAATAACAATATAGTGAATACTCAAATGTAACTCACAATCTTCAATGACGCACATTCAAGAATCGTCACTATGGAAACTTCAGCGCGAAGTTTAATACCATCCGCTGTCAATCAAGAGCACAAATATTCTATTCTGCAGTTCACAAAGTGAAGGCGCTGCAGAAAGAGATTTTAATCTATCTTATTTAACTGCTTTACAGGTAAGATGGCAGGACCTCAGCTTCCCTCAGGATCCGAACGGAAAATATGATCCGCTCTTGCGCGAACTCAGATTAAACCACACCCCCTCACATTCAAATCAACGACCAACATAATAGCTGCACAGTCATTATAATAAATGAACACAAACTGAACATGGGCTTTTTTACAGCCGCCCCCAAATTTGGTAGACAAATTTGCCCGTAGTAAAATCTACTACTGCGTATCATCTGAGCCCTGCGGTAAAGCGGGTAATCTAATCAATCGGGCAACTGGTCGAGTGTAAGTATGATCTCTCACTTTAACTACAGCAGTTCTAACTCTACCATCAGAGCTAGGAATGATGGATGAAACCGTACCCACTCGCCAGAGCGCTCTCGGTAACTGCTCGTCAGCTATAAGAACTACAGTTCCAACCGTAATGTTCTCTCTCTCTCGATTCCATTTCTGACGTGTCTGTAGAGTAGGCAGAAAATCATGCACGAAATGCTTCCAGAAGTGATCACTGAGAAACTGCCTGTGTCTCCACCTCTTCCGACTGAGCAGATCAGACTCAGGATAATCCACCTGAGGTAATGAGGAGTCAGGCCGACCCATCAGCAATGAATTCGGAGTCACAGGATCTGGATCGGCCACATCACTGGAGACATAACCCAAAGGTCTTGAATTTAAGATACCTTCAACCTCTACTAAGACCGTCCTCAATACCTCTGCAGTGACAACCTGAGCACCCAGTCTGGTCCGTAGGGATGTTTTCACAGACCTCACTTCTCTTTCCCAGGAGCCCCCAAAGTGAGGAGCACTAGGATGATTAAAGCGAAACCTGATCTGTTCTTTGGCTAGTTGTTCTCGGAGAGTGCGTTGTATCTGACTGAAAACTTCTTCCAATTCACGACTCCCCCCTTTGAAATTGGTTCCCTGATCAGATAGAAGTTCGTAGGGCTTTCCCCTTCGTGAAATAAAGCGTCTGAGGGACAACAAGCATGAATCAGTGTCCATATGATCCAGTAAATCGAGGTGAACCGCTCGAGTGGTGAGGCATTTATAGAGGATAGCCCACCTTTTCTCTGTACGACGGCCTTCTTTTATTGTAAGGGGACCAAAACAATCAACCCCAGTGGAATAAAATGGAGGTTTGAATAACCTAAGGCTGGAAGGTGGAATGTCTGCCATCCTTGGAATTTCTGGTCGACCCCTCCACTTTTGGCACTCAGGGCAGTAACGCTGCTGTTTCTTAACTGCCTCTCTCCCTCGTAAAATCCAGAACTTTCGCCGTAGCTCGGCAAACACCCGTCCAGGCCCAGGGTGAAGTAGTTGGGTGTCATAGTGCTTAATGAGGAGTTTCACCACTGGATGAGTCGGAGATAAAACCACAGGATGTAGAACATCTTTGGCCAGGCTGTCACATCTTCTAAGTCTGCCACCCACTCTGATCAGGTTAGAATCTTTGTCATACTCAGGTGCAAGTCCTACCAGCCGACTGCTGGTTGAGAGAGTCTTTCCTTCCTTAAGCAAGGCAAATTCTTCAGGGAAGTCTTGCATTTGACAATGCCTCAGAAGAGTCAATTCTGCATCATGGAATTCATCTGCATCTGGTGGTTCTCTACTGCCGGCCACCCCATGCAGGGACTGCACTGTGGCTTCTAGAAGCTCTTGATAGCTATTGAATTGATGGAAGTCTGGAATGGCAGATATTGCAGTTTCGTTAAGCAACCCACTGAATACAGGTTTCTTAAGCTCCTGACTATCATCAAGGGTTTGACCTTCAGGTGCCTTTGGCCAATTGCAGCTGGGTTGCATCAAGAAGGCTGGACCCTGCCTCCAGCGAGCATCTTGAGCCAGTTGAGTCAGTGCCAAACCTCATGTTATGTCATCAGCAGGATTATTTGATGAATCGACATAGCGCCAGGATTTTGGATCAGACAACTCTTGTATTTCACAGACTCTAACTCCAACAAATACTTTGTAGCTGCAGGAATCCGATTGCAGCCATGCGAGGACTGTGGTAGAATCGGACCAATATACAATGTTGTGGATGTCCAAAGTCAGCTCTTTCTTCAATACAGCACCTAGCTGTGCTCTTGTCATTGCAGCACAAAGTTCTAAGCGTGCGATGGAGAGCTGTTTCTTTGGAGCGACTCTGGATCTTGCGACCAAAAAGGCTACCGTAATATTGTTCTGATCATCCTCAGTACTCAAGTATACAACAGAGCCATAGGCTCTCTCAGAAGCATCGCAGAATACATGAATGCTGCAACTCTTGATTGCATACTGAATACTGGAGCTGTAACATCTAGGCTGAGAGATCTCTGATAACTGAGGAAGCTCATTCTCCCACTGTTGCCAACCCACCAATAATTCAGCCGGGAGGCAAGGTTCATCCCAGCCTCGTTTCTTGCCCCAGAGCAATTGCACAATGATCTTAGCCCTTGTAGTGAAAGGAATCAGATACCCAAAGGGATCGTATTGCTTTGCAAGTGTGCGATAGATCTTACGCATGGTGGTTTCACCTTCCTCTTTCTGGTATGGTTTGTATGCCAAAGTATCAGATTTGCAGTAACATATCAGTCCGAGGGTACGCTCCTGAGGATTGGCTGTTTCTTGGTTAATCCAGATCTCACTGCTCTTTGATTTTAACTCAGACGGAAAGTGATTAATGACTATAGGAACATTACTGGCCCATTGTCGCAACTCAAATCCACCCTCCATTAGTTGGTGCTGTAATCTGTGTACTAGTTCTCGGCCTGTTCTGCAGTTGGTACACTTTTTAGACAGTTGTCTACATAGAAACTGTTTTCAACAGATTGACACACATCATCTGTTGGTTCAAGGTAGTTCCCTACTTGCGACTGAAGGGAAAATGTAGGACAACAGGGGCTACAGGTGGTTCCAAAGGGCAAAACTTCCCACTGATAGATTGTTGGAGGCTCAGCAGTATAACCATTACGCCACAGAAATCTGAGGAAAGGCTTGTCTTCATCAAGGAGACGGACTTGATGAAACATGCCTCGCACATCACTGCAAACAGCTACATGGTGCTCCCTAAAACGGAGGAGAACTCCCAACAAGCTTGCCCCAAGAGTAGGCCCAGGTAAGAGATACTCATTCAGAGACTGGCCTTGGAACTCGAAGGAGCAATTGAATACGATACGGTCCTTCCCATTATGATGGACCATATGGTGTGGTATGTACCACGAATGAGGACTCAATTCACACTCCTCGAATGATAACGGGGTGACGTAGCCTGCCTGCAGCAACTTTTGAATCTCAGCATTATAAGTGGCTGCCCTTTGTGGCTCTCTGGATAATCGTCTCTCCGTACTACATAGGAGAGCCAGGACAGCTTCCTTTGGCGCATTCAACGGGGGAAGTGACTCTTTCCAGAGTAATGGTGTAGTGTATCGATTGACTCCATCCACATTAACTCTAATGGTCTTTTCTTCCAGAATACGGAGGGCTTCTGAATCTTGACGCGAGCGTGTGACTACCTTATCAGATCGGTAAGGTAAAACGTCCAGTTTCCACAGCCTTTCAACCTGGTTAAAGAGTTCAGAATCTGGTGTCACACAAGAAACAAAGAAACATTCCTGCGGCTGAAGACGAGGGCGAAGGAACCTTGATGGACCTTGCAAGGTCCACCCAAGTCTCGTATGCACAGCTGCTGGTCCTCCTTTGGGTCCCAATCTCACTGGCTCCACAGGTTTGATCAAATGTGGATAGTCTGAGCAGATAAGCACTAATGGTTGTGCTTGATTGATATCGTGCAAGGGCAGATCTCTAAGATAGCGATACTTTTGCTGTAGGTCAGTGATGGGATAAGTATGCTGGACAAGACCTAGGTCCTTGCCTGTAAAGGCTCCAAGAATTTGGAATGATCTGTCAGGTTGTGAAGCTGGAGCTATAGAGAAGGACACTGAACTTCCTCGTATGGTGCTCTCTGACTCTCTGATGTTGCCTTTCCCACTTGATTCTGAACTGACATTAACATCATGGAGAACTTCAAGATGTCTCCTATCGCATTTCTTGCACTTCGCTTTCAATGTACACTTCGAAGTCTGATGATTTCGACCGCATCTCCAGCATCTACGGCCCATTTTGATCCAATTCTCAACCTGCTCCTTGGTCAAGAGCTTAAAATTTGAGCACTGATTCATGTAATGCTGGATGGTATCGCAAAACGGGCAATATCTTTTGGGCTTCTCCTGCACCCTATCTGAGGACACTGACCCTGTCCTTGTCCTTGAGTTATCTACTGACTCTCCCTTATGCTCACCTCTATGCAGAACAGTAGTCAGCTTTTGAGGTGGGAAACCATACTTCTTATCTTTGCGGGTGCCATGCTTCTCATAATCAGGGTAAGTACTGTACTGGGTTCCCTCCACCTGCATGCGAACCTCATATTCAAGCCAATCGGCCAAGTCAAGAAGGGTAGGAATCGGAGTCTGAAGAGGGTTAACAAATCTCTTAAAGTTGGCTCTTAGGTCATATGATAACTTAGCTAAGAGGCGAGATACATGAGAACCGCATTTCAACTCAGTCCAACCTGGGCTACCCAACTGATTCAACATTCCAACTAATGCTCGCACACGAAGAGCGAATCCCTTGAATGCCTTTACATCACCACTCTTGATAGTGGGTCCTTCCATCAAACTGGTGATCCGCTGCAATGCTAGCTGATGCGGTTGCCCATACATGTCGGTTAGAGCTTGCATAGTGTCACTAAAGGGAGAACGACTGTGACTGCAAGAATCTGCAACAAGTAAAGCATCTTCCAATTTCAAATGATCCATTAGTATTTGAAACTTAAAAGATTCAGAAGCTTCGTCAGGCAGTACGTTGCCTAAAGCGAGCTTCAGTCTGGCAAACTTTCGTGGATCATCATGAATGAAATTTGGGATTGTTGGTGTAGGCCCACGATATTGCATTGGCAGGGTTGCAAAGGAGGGTTAAGATCTTGATCCAAAATTGAATATGAACGATCAGGCGGATACAGCCTTCCGTTGCTATGATAGTGTTCAGATCTAAGATCACGTTGAAATTGAGGACTAGAACGGTCAGCTAAGGCAGTTTCTTGCAAAGTGTGCACTCGGCCCCCATATTATGGATCATGAAGATTTCTAATGGGCCGATACTCTGAATGCGAATGAGAAGTATGTGCATCTGCAGGTGAACGACTGAAATCTCGAGGGAGATTTGGCGAATTGGGCTGAAACAACATGGCATCACCGTACTGCCTATAAGGAGGATTAGACTGACTCTGCTGCAAACCACGGACATTAGCAGCTCGGTCAGGAACGTGTTGCAGTGAATCATTCAAAATATGATGAGGTTCAGTATACTGAGGTGTTGACTGACCTGAATGTAATTGGCTACCACTCAGTCCACCTACTCTCTTCAAACGATTAGTAAGATCTTCAATAAGATCTTGAGGACCATCACGACGTGCGTGCAGAGAATCATCCCTAGGAGGCACCAATGGCACATACTCAGATTGACCTGGATTTCGATCATCCTGATGTGAGGCCAACATACTTGTAGCCATCGGTGTAGAAGATACCTCATCTTCCGCACTAGGTGATTGCCGTGTAGGTGATAAAACCTGTAGTGGAGCTAACATAGGAGAACTAGCGATTATATCTGAGATGCGTTTCACATCCTTCCACAGCTGCTTGCTCTCCTCTCTCATTTCACAAATACATGAGAGAACGTCAGCATTCATTACCGTATTGACCTGCTCATCTGCAAATGTGAGTTGCCTCTGAGGATGACTAACCTCGTAGTCCTGAAGATACAACGGCTGTCGAGTAATTCTGCGTTGCCGAACCACCTCATCCTCTATCATTCCCTCTCTGGGTCTGGACATCATCGCTGAAACGATTAAAGCATCCGGCTCGAAGGACCATTAAATGTAGAAAAGGAACGGTATTGCACTAATTACTATTCCGATGCCAATCGTTTCAGAGGGTCGATTACCACATTTTGATGTCCAATGACCACGAGAGTAATGAAGAGCAAGCAGTTGTACTAAATTGTACTATTTTACTCTTGATATCGTTGAATAACAATAATCAAGTACACTGTGTACATGTTTACCATCAAAGGATTATACAAATGTAAAGAAAATGTACATATGAATAACATAGGCCTGTGCAAATAATAAACAAATAAACAATGAATTATTTTAACAGATTTGAATTTCAAGGATACAGATGTTAGCTGGTCTTGCAGTTAGGCAGTGAAAACAAAGATTGTAACAGACCGTTTTAGTCTCTACAGTTCTTTAAGATGTTCAAATGTCCAAAATAGATTTGTAAAGTTCGTCATCGAGCTGCAGTATCAGGCCCTGATGTATGATGAATCCCCTGCGATGATAAATGTAGGTGTGTAATCTAGTGTGTTACTGAGTATTTATCTTGCTGATGTATGATTCTCAAATGTGGTTCTACAATAAACAAATAAAGTAATCAGTAACATAAACTGAATAGATGTCCAATTAACACGGCAGAAATGCTGAGACATTACACAACTCTACAATGGCTGATCACGTTTGACACTATTAACATAATATTTCACACCATCAGGTAACCTCACTCTCATATAACATAAAATATAATGTAGCAGCCGTACATCAAGCTAAACAGTAAATAAGTGACACAATAACAATATAATGAATACTCAAATGTAACTCACAATCTTCAATGCTATTACATTCAAGAATCGTCACTATGGAAACTTCAGCGCGAAGTTTAATACCATCCGCTGTCAATCAAGAGCACAAATATTCTATTCTGCAGTTCACAAAGTGAAGGCGGTGCAGAAAGAGATTTTAATCTATCTTATTTTACTGCTTTATACAGGTAAGATTGCAGGACCTCAGCTTCCCTCAGGATCCAAACGGAAAATATGATCCGCTCTCGCGCGAACTCAGATTAAACCACACCCCCTCACATTCAAATCAATGACCAACATAATAGCTGCACAGTCATTATAATAAATGAACACAAACTGAACATGGGCTTTTTTACAAACGGGTTGGCGCGTATGGTTCGGTTGCGGAGAGATTGTGAGATTGTGGTTAGGTCTCAGCAGCAGGAGGGATGTAGAGGTCAGTAAGCTAGGCTGAGTAGAGTGGGGGACGGAGGGGGGTGACTCTGGGACGCCAGAACCACTGTCGAGCCCTCTTGAGGTGTCGTGGCCTAGTCGACGAAACACTGAGGACGGAAGGTACCCACTTGAAGACCCTAGAGATGTCCCCTACTCAGCTCAATCCAGACAGTTGTCATGGGGGGACCGCACTGTGGGTGCAGCCGTTGTGTGTGCTGACGCGTGTTAACACTAGACAGAAAGAGATTTACATCACCATATGGAAAGAAGCGTAAATGGATGGGAGAAGCATAGGTTACTGTAAAGCTATGTCTTATTTGGTGCTTATCTGGGCGAAAGCCGAGTACAAATCAGCATGAAGTTTTAACATCTACTCTCGTGTAATGGAAATCATAACTTTCACTTCAAGTTGTTGCTAATTTCTAAGTGGTTAACCTGACTGTTACATCTTTGTAATAGGCTTCATGATGTGACTATTTACAAAGTTATTACGTTATTACAATGATCTACCATCGAAACTGCAAAGTACAAGACAAACATGTGTTTTAGTGCAGTGGTGTAAAGTGTTTGAGTAAATGTAATTAGTTACTGTACAGTCCCCCTGTGGTGAAAAAAAAATCAAGCTATGTTGTTTATGGAGTGTTTTTATGCTTTAAGACAAACCATGTGCAAATTCATAAGTCAACACCATTGAGTATTTTCTCCTTAAAACTGCAGTGAACCAAAGACAGTTTAAAAAAAGTTTTGAAATCACTATTAGCCAATCACATCAAGTTGTGATCATCAAGGAGTGGATCTTTGAGCTGGTGCCAATGAGTGGAGGCGGGGCTAATTTGCTTATTCATAGAACCCCCTATACCTACTACCAGCACATCCGGTAACTTAACTGTCGATTTCCTCACCGCCCCTTTTTAGGGGAAAATAAACTAGACTTCCCATAGACTTCAATACAAAATAGTGTCACAAAACAACGTCTGTACACAGCCGGCAGTCACGAATACCTTAATAAATCACTAAGATTAAACATGTCAAGTAATGATATGTCCACCTTGCCTGCCATAGAGCGTGAAAGATACATCAACAAACTTAATTTGGTCAATTTAAAAACATGTCCCTTCACTCTCCCAGCGTCAAATTGGTGTAACAAATCCCAGCCAGTGGGGTTATATATATTATAAGATATATTATAATGTATATTATAAGACATAATATATATATTTAAAGATGTTTACTTTCAAAAACGAAGTAAAATAATTCACTGGCTTACCATGGTTACTCGATGAGGTACCCGGGTAAGACACTTCTGGCCACTGGGTGGGGTTGTTACACCAATTTCACGCTGGGAGAATGATGCCCCGTTTACTAGGGGTGGGTGATACTGCAAATTTTGGTATCGATCCGATACCAAGTAGATACAGGGCCAGTATCGCCGATATCAATACCGATACCAATACTTTTTCATTTTAAAAGCATGTACTTGAACTTGTATGCACTTTCCTGTGCTAGAGCAGAGTTTCATGATTTATGAGGTGAATGCATCATTAATATGCTAAATCTAAATACGTTTTCATGACCACTAAATATTTTGTGATTTGTGCTCTCAACTCGCCTGTAATTAGTCAGTGACTTTTACAAAACTACCCTAATTATAGTAAATGTACTATTGTACACTAGCCTACTGTTCAAAAGTTTGGGGTCTGTAAGATTTTTAATTCTCTTCTGCATTTATTTACAAAAATACAGTAAAAAATGTATTATTACAATTTAACATAGGCTACCTGTTTTCTAAGTCATAGTAAACTGTAATTTATTCATGTGTTCAAAGCTGAATTTTCGGCATCATTACTTCAGTCATGATGATAATTCATGCTGATTTGCTGCTCAGGAAACATTTCTTATTATTATCAATGTTGAAAAAAGTTTCATATTTTTGTGGAAACCATGATACATTTTATGCATAATTATTTGATGAACAAAGTTGAAAGAACAGCATTTATATGAAGTAGATTTTTTTTAACAGTGTAAAGCCCTTTGATCAATTTAATGCATCGATCCTTGTTGAATAAAAATATTAATTTCATTTAAAAAAATCTTACTGACCTCAACATTTTGAACCGTTATGTACACTTGTGGTTTGTTTATTGCGAAATAACTCTGATTGTTTCTCTGTCATTCTAAGCAAGGCTTCGTTTCCCAAACGCACTGGGCCTGTGAGCTCAGCGAAGCACCAGCATCGGAAGCTCTATGTGATTGATTGGTGTCGTCTTGTATCCAGATGACTAGGAGAAAAAGTTCTCTTACGAGAGTATCTCTCATACTGCGTAATATCTTACGCTACGGGGAAAACCTCTTTTCCACGAGATATTGAAGCCAAAAATTATCCTTAATTTTGAATTAATGTAAAACGCTGTGCAGCAGCATGCAGACATAGGCAAGACGGCTTGCGCGCCTATTGGCTGCCCTGCAGCAACAGCAGCAGCCTATCGAGAGAGGCTCTGCATGACACATATCCAATGGGGGCATTTCGCGCCCATTTCGTCACGTCCCGCCAGAAAGGGCGTGGTCTCGCCCTATAAACATAGCTCGATTAGGCTGGTACAACTGATTTTCATCTCTTCAGCGTAGCATCACCGCATCGCTGGATCCGGAGTGAGAAGCCACGCCGTCTGAGAAAAAGCACACCGCGGGTTGAGCCTTGAGTCTGAAGTCGCTGGCATCGGCGCCTTTAGCCGCCGTACCTGCTACGCTTTCCGGCGTTATATCCTTTTCTGAAAGTGTGTGTGTGTGTTCGCTGCTGCATCTTTTTCAAGATGCATCGATCCTGTGGCTCGTGCAGAGCCACACTCAGTGAAGAGGATCGCCATGTCATCTGCGTTTCCTGCCTGGGTGAGGATCATGCGGCTCTCGCTCTCGTCGACGGCGGATGCCCTCACTGTGAGCTACTGCCGATGGTGAATCTGAGGACTCGCCTGGCATCATTCTCAGAGCCTGCACTTCAGCCCGCTGTAGCGCCGCGCCGTAAAAGCGCCGTGCCCAGCGCGGCCCCGAGCCCTCTCCTGCCCGCCAAAGCTCGCCGGTTTAGAGCTTCGCCGGCATCGCTCGAGTCCCTCACCGACGGACAGCGGCCGCCGTCTGCCGCTGCTTCCGCCATTGAGGTCGACGAAACAGCCCCGAGCCTTCTCTAGCCCGTGATAGCTCGCGGGTTCGCCCGCCAGCTTCACCAGCTTCCCTCGAGCTGCATCTGTAGAGAAGGCCAGCTGCTCTATCCTGGCGCCGAAAAGTGAGGACTGGGCGAGCTCTGTGGACCTCCCCCCCTCTGCCCGCGAGTCGTCAGGGAAACGGGCCAGCATCAAAACCGCTGCGCGGCTAGCTTTCTTTACGTTACAAGAAAGCTACCCCGCCCCGCGTGGACATGCGTCACCGGTGAAATGAGGAAAGAGTGTGTTTTGGTCCCGCCGAGGCCAGACCAATCTTCATTTCTCAAACATTTCTCAGCTCCTCTTAGTTTGAGCGGCTGAAAATGTCAATTTTGCAGCAATGAGCCTGTTGAATAACACGCACGCCTGCAAACAAACGCCAACACACACAAACTGTGATGACGCTCTCTTATCTGCTCGAGCTATTTTAGGCTTTTGTCGTTTCCCCCTGTGGCTCAGTGGCGAAACCCAAAGCCTTCGCACGGGAGACCCGTGTTCAATCCCAGGTCTCGCAGCAGATACAACTTAGTCTCGCCGCGGCCAGACTTGCACCGAAACTTCTGGCTCGTTCAGTTCCAAGAAAATGTGACTGTTCCAGTGTATTTTGCAGTCAACCAGCCGGTACCATGGCCCGATTGCCTGCTCAAAAATGCAGTTTCCACGGCGACCCAGGAAAATCATATAAGCAGTGTATTTTCTGGTATTCCGGCCACAGCCGATGGTGTTATGAGTGTAATAAAAATGCCCACAGCCCAGTGTTCATTTCTACACACAAACACAGCCCGCCACAGTGCAGGGCTCACACAAATGAGATCGACTCATGTCATTGTGCATTAAATGTAGTGAATGTGCCCACAACCCAGTGCCCACAAACACTACACACTGCATATGCCACGTTTTCTGTAAAACGAAACCAACACACATACAGTCAGCTAAGACCCACGGTGTTTAAGTCTCGCCGCGGCCAGACTCCACCGAAACTTCTCGCTCGTTCAGTTCCAAACAATGTGACTGTTCCAGTGTATTTCGCAGTAAACAAGCCGGCACCACAGCCCGCTTGCCTGCACACAAATGCCATTTTTATGGCGACCCAGATAAATCCCAAAAGAGTGTATTTCTGTTATTCCGGCCACAGCTGATGGTGTTATGAGTGTTGTAAGAATGCCCACGTCTCAGTGCCCATTCCCACACACAGACACAGCCCGCCACAGTTCAGGGCTAGCACAAATAAAATCGACTCATGTCGATTGTGCAAAAATGTAGTGAATGTGCCCAAGACACAGTGCCCACAAACACTACACGATGCGTGTCCCTCGTTTTCTGTAAAAACGAAACCGACACACATTCGGTCAGGACAAGCCGACGGTGTTCTCAGTGCAGTGAATTTGCCCGCCGTCCCGCGCCCACATTCCTTCACAGACACGCTCAACCCCACGGGGTTTGTCCCGCTCGCTCTCTCTCCACAACCTGTCATAGAGAATTCGAGCGCGACCAGGCTGCCCGCCGTGATCGGCGCGCCTCCCGCCTCGCACACTATAAACACAGTGTTTATGTCTCAGCACACCGAAGCTCTGCAGCCGCCACTATGCCGCGGCCAGAGCCCGGATTTCATTCTACCCCTAGCTATTCACGCAGATGCGTGGGCAAAGCTTCCCGGGGTATCAGAATGGGTGTTGAACACTATAAAAAGAGGCTATTCGCTACAGTTTGCTCGAAGTCCCTGCCGTTACACGGCGCGAGTCGAAACCAACGTAAACAACGAAGTATCTCATATACTTTGAGCCGAAATAGCGAAACTGCTGAGCAAAGGGGTCATAGAACCTTTATCTTAGGCTCAGAGCGAAGGGGGGCTATACAGCAGATATTTTCTGGTACCCAAAAAAGATGGGGGTCTCAGACCGTCTGCGACAGCTGAACAGAGTGCTTATGAAGCACCAGTTCAGAATGCTGACAACCAGGAAAATCCTTGCGCAAGTGCGCCAGGGAGACTGGTTAATGTCAATAGATCTGAAAAACGCCTATTTCCAAATACAAATAGCGTCACGTCACAGGAGATTCTTGAGATTCGCCTTCGAGGGCCAGGCATATCAATACACAGTCCTACCGTTCGGCCTATCCCTAGCACCCCGTACATTTACGAAGTGCATGGACGCGGCCCTCGCACCCCTGAGACTTCAGGGCATGCGAGTTTTGAACTACTTTGACGATTGGCTGATTCTAGCTCGATCACATTCAGAGCTCATAGAACACAGAACCACATTACTCGAGTGTGACGGTGGTGTCCACGGATGCCTCCACCTCGGGATGGGGACCACTGCTCGAGGGCAGACCGTTCTTCGGCCAGTGGTCAGAACGGGAAAAGCTCCTACACATAAACTGCCTAGAAATGCTGGCAGTCGACAACGCGCTATGGCGCTTTTGTCCCCAGTTAAAAGTCCGCCACGTCTTAGTCCGGTCGGACAACATGTCAGTGGTGGCATACATAAATCACCAGGGTGGCGTCAGGTCCCGAAACCATTACAGGCTGACGGAACGCCTCCTGGTCTGGGCTCAGCACAACCTGCTTTCACTGAAAGCAGCGCATGTGCCTGGTCGCCTGAATCTGGGACCAGACCGTCTGTCCAGAATCAATGTCCCAGCAGGGGAATGGTCGCTGCACCTGCAGACAATCCAACTGCTGTGGGAGACATTCGGCAGAGCGCAGGTGGACCTGTTCGCGTCCCAAGAAAGCGCTCACTGTCCAAACTTTTTCTCCAAGAGCAGGGATGTGCTGGCCCACGTATGGCCCCGCTGCCCCCTCTGTGCTTTTCCCCCCGTCTCGCTCCAGCATCAAGTGCTGGAACGAATCAGGGAAAACGGATGCCCAGTGCTACTCATGACTCCGCTCTGGACAAACCAGAATTGGTTCCCAGTCCTAATACGGCGGACTAGCACTGCCCCGTGGCCGATACCGGTGAGGAGAGACTTCCTCTCTCAGGCAAAGGGCTCGATTTGGCATCCTCCCCCGGAGTTATGGTCCCTACATGCATGGGCCATCAACGGGTACCCGCTAACCTCCCAGGGGGAGTGTTAAACACAATCACGCAGGCTAGAGCCCCGTCTACTAGACGCCTCTATTCCTCAAAGTGGTCAGTGTTCTCTGCCTGGTGTCAAGCTCAGGGCTTTTCTCCCGCAGACTGCGGGGTTAAGGAAGTGCTCTCCTTCCTTCAGGAGCTGCTTGATAAGGGCAGAACCCCATCCACGCTCAAAGTATACGTGGTGGCCATAACGGCGTTTGCAAAACCGACGTCTGGCCAGTCACTGGGGAAAAACGACCTGGTCGTGCGATTCCTCAGGGGAGCTCGGAGGCTGAATCCTCCCAGACCCCGCTCAGTCCCTGTGTGGGACCTTTCTACGGTTTTGGAAGCCATGATAGGTGCCCCATTCGAGCCAATCCATTTGTCAGACATGAAACATCTGTCTCTCAAAACGGTATTCCTTATGGCTCTCGCTTCAGTGAAGCGCGTAGGGGACTTGCAAGCGCTTTCGGTAAGCGCGTAATGCATGATGTTTGGGCCTAATGGCTCAAAAGTCATACTCAAACCATGGCACGGGTACGTGCCCACATCCCTCAAACACACCGTTCAGGGCCAGGTTATTTCCCTGTGCGCCCTCCCGGTTCGTGATGAGGAGAAGAATGCGAGTCTCCTCTGCCCTTTCAGGGCACTGAGAGCTTATGTGTCCCGCTCGTCGGTCTTCTGACAGACTGAGCAGTTTTTCGTTTTGTTTGGCGGACACTCCAAGGGACTGGCCGCATCAGAACAGAGCCTATCCAGATGAATAGTCGACGCCATAGCACTGGCTTACACTTCTAAGGGCGTGCAGTGTCCTTTGGATGTCAGAGTGCACTCCACAAGAGGCGTGGCCTCATCGTGAGCGTGGTATAGTGGGGTTACCGATATCTGTACGGCCACGGGCTGGGCCTCGGCGTCTACATTTATAAAGTTTTACAACCTAGAGGTTCCCGCCTTACAAGCCAAGCTTCTGTCGGTATAGAATTCAGTGCTATCTGCCCCGCTGTGCCGGCCCAGATGCTGAGTTTCGCTTGTGCATCGCTCACTGAGCGATAAAACAGCTCCATGGGTGTTGAATAACCCGTACTATTACCCAGTTCAGGCTGAACACGTTCACCTTGTCTGCGTGAAACACTGTTAACATAACTCGCTCCTGTAGGATGCTATTTCATGGGGAATGATGCTTGCAGCCTCTCTTCTCCCACTCTCTGTGAGTCTATAGTGATTATGCACTATATGAGCCCCGGGCTACTGCCCTTGGGACTTTGGTGTTGGATCCCAGTACGCACGCGTTTTGCATTGTGTTCCCCATAGCGTCAGATATTACGCAGTACGAGAGATACTCTCGTAAGAGAACGTACTCGGTTACTAACGTAACCTCGGTTCTCTCTAGAGGGCAGCCAATAGGCGCGCAAGCCGTCTTGCCTATGTCTGCATGCTGCTGCACAGCGTTTTACATTAATACAAAATTAAGTATAATTTTTGGCTTCAATATCTCGTGGAAAAGAGGTTTTCCCTGTAGCGTAAGATATTACGCAGTACAAGAGATACTCTCGTAAGAGAACTGAGGTTACGTTAGTAACCGAGTACGTTCTATCCTACACAATTATCCGCTAACATTCGCTTATTTTTCCACTTAGAAGCTTATTTTACGCACTGAATTGCGTGCTAAATTAATAAAAATTACTGTTAAAAAAACACACATTTGGATCGATATTTTCATTTGAGGATCGATCCTTTTCGTATAGTATAGTATCGATACTTCAGGATTGATCCGCCCACCCCGACCGTTTACACGAAGGGAAGACGCAGATATTTCCCTGCGGTTTGGCCTGTCATTTACATGAAACCCCCGTTTTTATCACAGAAAACGATTATTTCTAAAAACTCCGGCCAAAGTGGAGATTTCTGATAACGCCTATTATGTGTTGCCATGTCAACTGGGAGAATCGGGGTTTTAGGTTCTCAAACGTCACATTATGCGCCAGAAAATGCTTAAAGGGACATTGTGTAGGAATTTCTCCCATCTAGCGATGAAATTGTATTTTGCATTCAAACCACAGTAAAAGAAATGGACACAGCGACCCCCTTGATTTCAACGGAGAAAACTGAGCCCGATTAAAGCACTCACTTCCTGATGCCTGAGGGACTGCGCAGGCTCAAACTGAGCTTGACGACAGTCTGACAGTTGTAAATCTTCTAGTAGCTGTGCCAAGACAAATCTGAATCACCTAATTCCTAAAAAACGTTGTTGAAATATTTTGTCCCGTTACTTTTATGGACTCTCTATCTATGGGCTTCTCCCTTGACTTTATGCCTCTATGTCCCCCCGATTGCCTCATAGACAGTAAAAGATTACCTGCAAGCTTCTCCTCCTGTCTATACGGTAATGTCTCTATTGTGCGACAGAAAGTCGCATGGTTATGACGCAATCGTTAGCCTATTTTTACAAAAACGGCTTCTACAAGGCCATAACGTAAGATAAAAAGTAATGGAGCTTTTTATACATTGTCGTGTGTCTTTAGAAATAACTTATGGACAAATTAAAGTAAAGTTATTCGCTGTCAAAGTGACGCCAAAATGAATGGGAGTCAATGGAATGCTAACAGCAGGTGAAGTTCAGCTACAATGGCGGCTCCCGCGAAGCTTCAGTTTCCGGCTAATGGATGCAAGGAGTAATCCATCAGCCGGAAGTAGATATATTAATAGATATATTAATTAATTACAAACATTTACAATTTTCATTTATTTACTTTAACGTGTTTAGGTCGGCAAGGCACTTGTTATTAAAATAATTATATTAAGGCATATTTTGGGTGGCGTTTTTGAAGAAATTTTCAAATAAATGCAATATTTCACAACAGTCGATAAGTATATTAAATGTAAATTTTTTTTATATTTTTCAAAGTTGTAAAGCTTATTAAGCTAGTTTTGCAAGAAAATAATATTTCAGTCTTTGTGCTTCAAAATGTTACGTTTAATTCAATGTAACACATGCTGTTTCATTGTAATTATTTGTACAAATTTACTAGCAATTTCTGAGTGAAAATATTTGTACACCAATTTTTTTTCATTGTATGGTTTGAGGCTGAAATTATGTTCTGACAATCTAAAGTCTCATGATCCTGCAATATCCATCCACCTCACTGCCACCTTCTGAAAATGAAACCAGCAGTGCAGTTGCTCTAACCTTCATAAAAGTATTTCCAGTAATCGCAAACGTTTTGATGCTATTGACCCTCCAAACATGATGTGAGGGACCTCCTTCCTAAAATATAAACGCAGCTATACATTTATAACATTTCGGAAAAAGCAGGATATTATGTAGTCCCCAAATTTAAATAATTAAATATTAAATGTTTTATATTGTTACTATACTGACAGCAAAGCAAATGATTAAAATCTTGTCTGGACTATATAACCAATATTACAGTAATGGATGTATAACTGTCAGGGTTTAGGTGAAAGGAGCGAGGACTCAAGTGCAGGACAATGGGTATTTATTAAGCAAAAAAATTTGACTTGACTTGACTTGGCATACAAAAGAGGGTAACGAGGGAGGACAGGTGGGGCACATTAATCAATAATCAGGTAACAAGATGGGCTGGGTTAAACAATCGACAGGAGAGCACATGGCACAAGGAAACATACATGACAAGCCATGTGCTCACAACAAACATGACTTAGGGGGCTGTCACACTGGCAGTTTAGTTCGGAACGGGGCACGGTTCGCATGAAAAATCGCTAATGTGAACGCTGTCATGGGACCCGGGTGCGCACTGGGGTACCGAACCCGAGACTATCGGGAGGAGGTGGTTTGAGTTCGGTTGCTCCCGAACCGTGCTGCGATTCGCATGAATGTGAAAACAACACGGACTCGGGGGCGCACTTGTTCAGGAAGTAAAGTATCCTGCGCAGGCGTTTTAGCTGATTATGATGTATTTAGTTAAATAAAACACACGTAAGGGATGAAGATTTACCCTGGATACGAGCAAGAGTGAGTCTGCAGTGTATTCGCGCATAGTGCGTGCAATCAGGGCAACAAATTAATGGAAATCCACTGTCTCCTCAAAAGAGTCCATTTGCAAGCAGCGGAAAGACAGCTTATGCGAAACACACACAGTTAACCTGCGTTGTTTACTCAGCTATGAATAATAGCACCAAATTAATAAAAAAACACAATATATTGACCCGCGTCGTGTTTTCTATCATGCGCCATGCACATTTGCAATGATGTAAGATGCACGCAAACGCACCAGAGTTCGATAGAATCAAGTTGAGTGTGAAACCAGACCAACACTGCGGGGGGCGCCGGGAACAATCGCGCTCGGGCTCGGACCGCAGCAAACGAGCCCATTGTAAAAGCCTCCTTAAAACATAAGCACATGGCCAGAAAAAAAAAAAAATCACCAGCCATGTGCTCACAAAATGAGACATGGACACGCAGCCAATGAGAACACTCATAAACCACGTGTTCACGCAAAACATGACATCATGAAAGCACACAGCTAGTGTTAAACACAAGCTTTTAAAGAAAAAGCTTGCTTAAAACATTGTAAAATATTCTGTGTGGTCTGATTTAGTACTGTATGTATCTTTTGTGCAAAACAAGTGTTATTTAATTGATTTAAACATGTTGAAATTTGGTTACAGTGGATCCATGAGGGTTAAACTTGGCATCTAAAAAACAAATATTGGAAAAATTTGGAGTCCAGACTATATGCATTCTGGCACAGCATTCTGCATTTGTCTTCTTAGACATACACATATGCTTCAGATTTGTCAAAAAAAAAAAAAATCTTTAAAAGCACCCACCCTAATATACACAAACACAAACCCATACACTCAACTCCTGAACACTTATCTGACTTGCATGGCTGTAAGGATGGAAGTGGAACCCATAACTGGACTGCTATTTTCCTCTCACCAGGCTCCTGCTGTACACTACCACTCATTATGCCGGATTTGTCAGATCTGTGTCTTGCCCATTTAAGTGGGTTTGTGCTATGCTTTACTGTTCAGTCTTGAGCCTATGTTACCTGTTGCAAGCGGTAATGTTACCTGTTGCAAGAAGTCTGTTGAAGTTTAAGTCTTTGGACCCTTGTGTCTGTTTTTCTTTTCACTGTTTCTTGGAAACCTGGCTTCTTTTGTTTTGTTGTACTTTTCATCAGTAAAGATTTGCTTTTGTTGAAGATCTATGACTCTTTGCTTTTTGACCACCTCTGTTCTTAGATTCATTAATCGAGGAGTTAGCTCAGTCAGTTAACTCAGTGACTTTGAACATGAGAGACCCAGGTTCAATCTCCAACTAGAACAGCCCTTTTACAATGGCCTATGGATCCCCCCAAGCCTTAAAAGATCAAGAGGGGAAATACTAAAGTACTTGAGATGCTTCACAAACAAGGACCAAAGTGCTCTACAAACATTATCTGTCTTGTTCATTTTCTTTCTATTGCTCTCTCTCTCGTTGTTAGTATGAAAACCCCCTCAGTCCTGTGAACATCTTCCCTTCATAATCCTCTTCATAACATCTTTCATGAGGGGATGTACTTCAGTGAACAGAAAGCAATATATGAAACTCCTCCTGCTTTAAATCCAGCTGTTAACAGCTTTGTAGGTGGGACAAAAATATCATAAATTCTGCACAATTATCTTTCAGGTACACATTGCTAGTACTGGAGTGGACCCCCTTTTGTCTTCAGAGCTGCTTTAATTTTTCATTGCATAGATTCAACAAGGTGCTGGAAATTTTCCGCAGAGATCTTGGTCCATATTGACATGAGAGCATCACGCAGTTGCAGCAGATTTGTCAGTTGCACATCCATGATATAAATCTCCTGTTCCACCACATCCTAAAGTTGCTCTATTGGATTGAGATCTGGTGACTGTGAAAGCCATTTGAGTATAGTGAACTCATTGTCATGTTTAACGAGTTTGAGATGATTTTAGCTTTGTGTCATGGCGCGCTATCCTGCTGGAAGTAGCCATCAGAAGATGGTACAGTGTGATCATAAAGAGATGGAGATGTTTAGCAACAATACTCAGGTAAACGCTGCTCAATTAAGGGACCCAAAGTGTGGCAAGAAAATATCCCCCACACAATCACACCACCATCAGTCTGGACCGTTGATACAAAGCAGGATGGATCCATGGTTTCATGTTGTTACGCCAAATTCTGACCAATCTGAATATAACAGCAGAAATTGAGACACATCAGACCAGGCAATGTTTTTCCAATCCTCTATTGTCCAATTTTGGTGAGCCTGTGCAAACATAGCCTAAGTTTTCTGTTCCTAGCTGACAGGAGTGGCACCTGGTGTGATCTTCTGAGGCAGTGTAAAATGTCTCAAAACAGCTTAGTCATGAGTGTTTGACACACTTAGTAAATTCTACAGACATTTGCAGTACAATTCACTGATACTTTGGCCTGGTTTCACAGACAGGGCTTAGATTAAGCCAGGATTAGGCCTTAGTTCAATTAGGACATTTAATAAGCTTTTATAAACATGCCTTAGAAATGCCTTGGTGTGCATCTTGCGACAAAACAATGGCACTGAAATATTTTAAGATATGTCAGTGCAAGTTGCTTTCAGTTAAAACAGCTCAAAATACATTTTTGTCTGGGACTAAGCTAAGCCTTGTCTTTGAAACCGGGTGATGGTGTATTAGCTAAGGCCAACATTTGAGAGATTCCAACAATCAATCTGGATTCCCAATACCATCAGTGGTAGACTCATCGAAGGGGTGCAGTGGGGCAAACAAGTCTGACTCCAGAGTTCAGGCTGGGGAACAGTCAGTCTAATAAAGATCTCTGGCTTCATGTCTCCTGCAGGACACCACAAGAGACTGCATGATCATCTTTTACTGCACAAAAAGTTGTTAAAAATGGTGTTTAAACATGTGCTCTTTTCTGTGGTTTGGAGGCCCAATAAAGACTTTTTTCATAATATGCATCTCTCTTGCTTTTCATGGTATCAATGTTTGTGGTTTCAATAAAGGTGGCGGCATAAAATGATGGCCGTCATTAAAATGAGCAGTATGGCAGCAATCAACAGGGACATGTTTTTATTCTGAACTTGGCAAAAACAGGTTTCAACAAAGTTTCAAAAACATGTTACCATTGGATCTTTCTAAAACCTAGTTTTTCCCTTGTTGAGCAGAGCTAAAAATTTTAGAAAAGTGTACTTTGCTTGCAATGTGAAAAAGAAGTGACATTGCACAAAGTAATTAAAAACAGTGCAATCAGTTTAGTTTTATATTCCACGGACACCATTCAATTGTGCACAACTAACTAAAAGTTATGCAACATTCAGTCTGGCCAATTTTTTTTATCTGTGTTATACAACATGGCAGTGACACCCCATAATTTATCACCGGGGTTTGTTACAAAATAGCATATTTAAGGGATTAGTTCACCCAAAAATGTAACTTCATTATTTATTTACCCTTCATGTCATTACACACACAACTCCTTTTTACCTCCGTCAAATGTAAAAAGAGATGTTACAGTTTTTCTCAGTCACTTTGGTACCAGTGGGGATTTCTTTAAGACTGCAAGGGAAGCTAAGCTTTCCCTAATAATGTCAAAAAATTAAAGGTAAAATATCTATTATTGTGTTAACATTTTTTTGACTAAAAATGCGTTACAACACGTTAATCTCGAAGACGAGTTCATTCAGAATCAGCTACATATAGCAGGTAGGCTGACTCGATTTCCTTCTCATACATTCCCAAGCTATTCAGGCTCAGTCAGTCCCATCACGGATTTTGAAAGTAAGACAAACTGCTGCAATCTATTTCTTGATATTTGCTTGGCGAAATTGCTTGCCAATTTTCATCATACATTTCACACAATTATACACCACATTCCTTGTTTCAGTTTAACAAAAAAGCATGGTAAGTTTTGTGATTACTGTCCTTTACTAAAAGCATGGTAAGTTTTATGATTACTGTCCTTTACTATACACCGTGTAGTAAAGGAAAGTTATCATAAAACTTACCATGCTTTTACCACATTATTGGTAGTTTTAATGTGTCATCTGTTGTAAATGCACTGTAACCAACACTTACCATGCTTTTACCACAGTAACCTTAGTTGTATGGTTATAGGTGTAGTAATGGTTATAGGTGTAGGATAGTAACCACTATTACTTAGTATTTTTTTCCCAAAAAATGAGCCTCCCCTCTTTGAAAGACCAGCAGCCGCCACTGTTTGGTACATTTCTTGAATCATCCTTAACATTTGCAAACCAGTAAGTGCATTTCTCGAAACAATTGGTACAAACAGCACCAAAATATGGACTACAAGCAAAAGCCTATAACTTTAGTTCATCTCTTAAAAGTATTTATAACAATGAACAAATCAGTGCACATATAATAAAATCAAAATGTTTAGCTACTTAGTCAATATAGCGGTGTATTCTTTTAGTATTTTCAACGTGTACATCTTCCATTATTATACTAAAAGTTATGTCATTTTTCGAAAATGAAGAAATCAAATTAATTATAATTTTAAGCCACTTGTACATGTCAAACCAAAAGGTTCTAGTAATTGTACAGTCAAAAAACAAGAATAGGCCTACTGTTGTTTCAATTTAGAATCACAGAAAGTGCAATTATTGTGATCAATGTTATATCTAGGCCTAACTAAGAAGTTGGATGGTTATATCGTTAAAAGTTTGAAAGTTCCTTAACTTTGGGGGGTATTGGAAAGGAAAATACATAGGGCTAGTTATTAATTTATTAATATATAGCTCTTGGGAAAAGTTTGAGTCACATTATTTTGACTAGCTTGATTTGGGCATTTATCTTGGTTAATAAAGTTCGTATGAATTTGTTTGGAAAACTACTCATTACAAAATCCAGTCCATTTATTTTTTAAGATTGTAGATGAAGAGCTTCAGTTACATTGGGCACTGGATTTCTAACCAACAGAGCAAAGGCCTTTGAAATAAAATTCAAAACCTTATGATTAAGTTTATAGCTACCGGTAATCACATTGAAAATTATACTTTTCACAGAAAGTCCTGTGATTCATAAAATTACCTTCCTCATCTAGAAAATGAACAACAGACCAGATACCTATTTCCCACCAATCTCTTATAAAGAGTGACTTGTTCCTAAATAAAATATACCTATTGTTCCAAATTGGTAAGAGGGAGGATCTAACAACGTGTTGTTTGGGTTTGCTGTTGCTACGGCAACACACAGACCGCTCTTGAAGAACGCTGACACTTCCAAAACAAATTTGATAAACGCATTCAAACATATTTATCGACAGGTTAACTCGTTGGAAAAACTTTGACATTAACACATTAAATGCTTTAAATAAATTAATTTCCTAATCATAATGCGAAAGGCGCAGTCTGGAGTGTCCAGCGCCGTCGATGATGCAGTGGTGCTGCAGCTCCGCGCTCTCTGGAGAAGATATGAGCATCACTGCATGCAGAATGACAGCTGTCCCAGTGCAGTGCTCAAACAGGACATCCTTCACCACATCGACAAACAACAACATCTCAAAAAGGTATTTTACGGAGGGAAACGGTTAATAAACTTTGAAAATCTTTGATTTTTAATAGGAATGAAAGCGAAAGTGACGGATAGACATCTAGCTTAGGCCTAACGTTACATCTTTCTACTGTTATTCTTTGTAAGTTATTTAAATATATTTTATATTGTTTTGCTGACGAAACACTGCAAAAATATATTTCCAATAAATTATAGTAGCCAAAAACTCCAGACAACATGAGCTGCGGAAAATTACAAGTGAATGAGGTTTATACATCGTTTTTCAGCGGATGCCATTGAAAACACGGTAAGTCTATCCCTCACAGCCTCACTTTCAATTCATATTCACACAAGTCATGGCGCTGCTCTAAAACAGGTTTATAGGCTCTTATTAAAGAACATAACATTTTTACATAAAAACAGGCACCAAAGTCTGTAACTTCAAAAATGGGGTTTAAAAAAACATTTCAGATCTATAGTAGCCTACTTAACATAGTAGGCCTACTGTACATTTTATATTTTACATAGCCGTAAGTGACCCTCATTAAAAAAAGTTCATTATAGAAAGCCTTACAGAGGATTTTTAAAGAAAGAATTTGCGATTCAGAAATAGGCCTATTTACAAAATTGCCCGTAGCCTACTTTTGCCTATAATAATCATTCTTATTTCACATTTTATCTTAAAAAAAAAAAAAAAAGATTAAGAAAAAAAAAAAAAGGATTTCCAAAATGTAGACAATCAGAAAACAAATGACAGAACACCTCCTCATTATTATTACAAAAGGAGCATTCTTTTCCAATTTCTAAAAGTAAAATGTTAGTTGGATAATTTCTGTAATATCTTTAAGTGAATTTCTCTTTATTCAAAAATGTAAATTTTTTCGGACTGGTAGATTCCAAGCCTTCTGAAGCCATATGATGAGGAGTATTATGAACAGATTAAAATGTAAGCCTTTATTCACTTTCAAATAAAATTATTGATCAGCTCAACTACCACAAAACCTCATTGGTTCTGCGATGTCATGACGTTTGGTCATGGGACTTGTGGGAGCCAATGAGGTTGTCAGGTTCTGCAAGAGAGAGAGAGGACTCAGGCTACGTTCCAGTCCAAAATTGTCATACCCTTCAGGCCTTCACTCGCTAACTTCCCTCCGTCTCGTTCACTTGGATGTGCGTCATTGCTTACGTTGCACGAGTGCCCACTTCTGGCGGAAACTGCAATGGGCTGAACTGGAATGTCCTAAGCCCTTGATCACTTGGAATCAGCTATGGAGTTGATTTATTATTTACAATTTTTTCCCTTTAAGAATTTGTTTAATGCAGTATCCAAATGTATATAGATGTGTTTGGGTTGTTTTATATAAAAAAATTCTAATTAATATATCATAGAGTTGTTTTTGGTGGTGGTGATTAGATGAGATCTGCAGAGATGTCACAATCGTGTTGCATTGTGGTATATGGAACTGCCTGAAGTGTACATATGAAGTAGGGAGAGCAAAAATCGAGGGAATGAGGGCCAAATCCATATAAACTTCCCTCGTTCACTTCACGAAGTGGAACGCACTTTAAAATGACGGCAGGGATTCCCCCAAGGGGAAGTGCTTAGGGAAATTTGCAAGTGCATGTCTAAAAGTGGACTGGAACGCAGCCTCAGACGCAGAATGGACAGTGCGTTTTATTGACAAGACTGTAGAAGGGCACAACAAGGAGAGTGGGGCGTGAAACAGTCGGGCAGGGCAGACAACACGATGACAGGCCAGGGAGGATGACCTCTGAGACCAGTGCTGGGGTGACCACGAGCTTGAGGACTGCAGAGGAAGTGGCAGCACCAGGTGGGATGATGGTGAGGAAGACAAGCAGGGGGTTGAGGAACCAGAGGCTTGATGATCTCTTCAATGTAGCACCAGTTTTGCTGCCAGGCAGAGGCTCACAGAACCAGAGGCTTGACACTTGAGTATAAGTCTGCTCCCACAGTCTAGCTGCTAGGCAGTGATGGTCAGTGGCCAGGAAATCACAGGATGCAGGGCAGGGACAAACAAGACTCTCAATGAACAAGACAAGACTAGATAAACAGGCAAGGCACTAAAGAGAGAGTAATTAAATAGGAACTATAAAAATAAAGACTGAAACAAAACAATAACTAGAGAAGCAAAAGAAAAGAAAAGAAAAGAAAACTAGGAATAAAATGACTGAAACTTGTAATCAAAAAATAAAACAAGAACAAACTTACAGGGTACTACTGTAGAAACTAGATACTGGAGATGATAATCTAGAGTAGAAATAAAAACAATAGAGAGAAACAAGAGACAAAAACTAACTAGAACAAGAGTATAGTGATGTTACATTTGACACTGAAGCTTCAATGCACGTATCGAGTACGCAGTGCAATGTTTTATAAATCTCCGTGCCGGAACGCGAATTGTTTTGCGTATTGTCAGAATGAATGGAGGTCTATGGAGCTTTACCCCTAAAAATCCACTTTTGAGCACTTGTCTAGTAATTTGAATGTTGTATTTGAAAGGAGATGCAAAGAAAATGTATATACTTATTTGCTTTAAAAAGTCTTTTAAAATGTCAGTGACGTCATACACATCGTACGACCAGAGATACTGATTTACGGCAATCCTTCAGTCACTTTGGTGCTTTCGCGCTCTGCACTGTCTTTTCTCTCAAGGCATCGACAACACAGCTGACACAGGTAAATACACGTGCTAGAAGAGTTTTTGTTTTGTTGTTTTAAAAGACCACACCAAAAATACACACACACACACACACACACACACACACACATACACACACACACACACACATTCTGGTCCCGCTTCGGATGCCAAGATGGCATCAAGCGGTATCTCTGGTCTGGCGTGTAATGGGCAACAACAACTCAACCTGTAAGAAATCGAAAGGACACGAAAGTACTCGTTCATTCAACTTTCGGCCTATAACCCATGTTGAATTTGCAAAACCTCTCCATGTCCAGCACTTTATTTCAACTTAAACACAAGCAGACATAAACCCAGGCATACAGTTAAACAAGGGGCAATTCAGTAACTCATGGGTGATAACAGGCTTAGATCGAGGCAGGCATAAATAGTCCAGAAGACAGGCAAGGGTCAAGAGTCCAGGGAAATACAGAATACTAAAACAGGGAATAATGCTCAGAGATGTATGCTTACAATGTAACAAGACTTCGCACCAGACACAGGGATCATTCAGGCTTAAATAAGGAACTCAATAACCGGTAATCAAACACAACTGAAACATAATTAAACATAATGAGTCCAACATAACACATAACAAAAACATAAAACACAAGAAGAGAGTGCCCTCCAGTGGCTCAACCGGGCACTCCAGCTGGCATACAAGACACACAGACATAAGTTGGGAAAAATTAATCAAATCAGTGTTTCTGTGGAAAGACCTTGAGTGTAGAGAAAGTATTGTATAGCAGAAGAGGCAGTACCTCCATACAAGTTACATCAGCCCACCGTCTAGGCTTTTATTTGTGTTCAATGGATAAAAGAACGGCGCTGCGCACTCAGCTGCTCATAAACATAGCTGCTATAAATTTGTCCTGCCACAAGATGGCGCTGTTTTCGACACTCTTGATGCTTCGATCTTTTATCGAAACATTCAGGGGAAAGCCTAAGTGCTTCATTTGCCCATACTTACAAGAATAGAAGGAAAACATCAAAAGGATACACTAGAGCTAGAAACGATCAAATTCACAAAAAGAACTAGGTTTAACCATACGCTCAGGCAAGCAAATAGGAATAAACCACAAAGCACAAAAAACAAACCAGCAAAGACATGAGGGAAAGAGGCACAATATAAAGGGATCAGAGCACATGAGGATCAGGTGAGAACAATTAGTGAAACAAGGACTAGTGGACTAAACAAGGTGGCATGGTAACGGAAACAAGGAGGCGGGACAAGAGGAGCACGTGGCCAACACAAACAAAGACAGAGCCATGTGCTCAGGCCTTGACAGTTTTACTTTACATTGCTTTTTGTGCATTACAGTCAAAATAAATGCTTTTTTGTATTATAATAATTCAGGTGGAATTCAGTACAGGTGTCTTAGTATGTCACAATGCAAAAAAAACCCCGAAAAAGGCTACGGAGCCCCTAAAGGGACAGGGTGAGGGTAAAAAATATGAGCTCTTGCAAAATGTGTTCCCAGATTTCCTTTATATTAATGTTTTGTTAAAAATGTCTACTGCATGCATCTCCTCACTCACTGTTTCTGTCTGTTCCTCTCCCTTCCCTGTAGATAACTCTGTCATTTCCAGATTGCAGGCCCTCAGACGCTACTCTGCCCACCCTTCAGCCTCTGTTAATGGCTATACGAAATGAGCGTTACACACACGCACAAGAATTCCACATCTGGCGTCTGTCTCTCAAGCAAAAAGATATAGTTGAGCTGGTGAGCATTGATCCCACTTTACTGTAAATCCTAGTTTTGTGATTGCCAGTAATGGAAGTCATTTAGTCTTGTTGGATGCTTGTTACACTATAGGGAAAGAGTCCTCCAGGGAAGCCAAGCCGACTGCAATTCAAACCAAACCTTTCTGTTCAAAAATAAAAAATGCTTGTTTGGTCACATCACTCACAGTAAGATATGTGTATTTTATCTCAGCAGTAAATGGTAATGAGCCATAACTGTTAACATCTTATGTTAACATCAGATCAGTTTAGCTCTGGAAAGAGTTTTGAATTACACAACAATTTCAGGTTCCAGAATTCTTTTTTATAATTCAACTTTTTTATTGTTCAACAGTCAAAACATCAGAGTACATCACCACATTATTCAGTAATCACTTTTGCAATTACACACTCAGCCACTAGTCCCCATCAGTGGAATACAACCAAAACAAAAGCACATGAAAATTAAACCATTATTAAGCAGTCCTATTTACACCATTTTTATATGCTGCCAAAAATGATCCCATGTTTTTTTCATTTCTCCCTCATTATGCAGTCTCCCCAACATGCTCTCATATGAAGCAATTTCAATCATCCCATCAACCCAGTCTTTTAGGTCTGGGGTTTTGGGGCATTTCCAATTTCGCAAAATCATCCTGGCAGCTGTAATACAGCCACTCTTAATAAGGGTAAATTTATTTTTTGCTATGTTGGGTATCACTGATTTATCTCCAAGAAGGCATAATCGTGGTTACACAGGTAAATTAGACCCCATCCACTCTTCAAGTACTGCCAGAATTTTCATGAACATTCCCAAATCATATGTAAATAAGTACCCTCTTCTTCATTACATTTCCAGCACATATTATTTCCAGCTATCCCCATCCTGTAAAGCCTAGATGGTGTATAATAATATCTATGTATTATTTTGTATTGAAAGAATTTCCCCCTAGCTTCCCAATGTTCTTACCCACATTAGATAGAATGTACCGCCAGTCGTTATCATTGATATTAATCCCCAAATCCTTCTGCCATATTGTTTTCAGGTTGTTACAGGTATCTGCAGTTACACTGAGCATTGATTTGTAACACATAGAAGCAGTCTGAGCTTCACGTGGCAACTTAAGATAGGCATAAACAGGGTTATTACTTGCATTAAATTTGTTCTTGACACAATGTCTAATCTGCAGATACTTCCAAAAGTTTCCTTGACCTCCAATATTGTATTTTTTCACCAATTCAGAGTATGACATAAAAAGTCCGTTCTCATACAGATCACCAATTACAATTACCCCTTTAAGCTGCCATTTTTCCAAAACACCCCCGCTTTACCTATACAAATTTCAGGGTTATTCCACAATGATGCATATGACTGTTTATAATGTGATGTCCTGCACACTTTATGAATTTTGCCCCAGACATGTCTTGAATGTATTGTCACTGGATTTGAGTCCCATTTAGCTCCAGAGCATTGTGAAAGAATGCTAATGGGGTGAAATGGTGAGGCCAGTTTCTGTTCTATCTTGATCCAGTCCAACTCCGAATCTGTCTCGTCCCAATGTTTAGCCAGTTTGGCCATTTCAAAAGCGATATTATACATCCTCACATCAGGTAGTCCAAGCCCCCCTTTGTCTCTTGGGGAGGTCAACTTGCTAATCTTAATCCTCGGTCTTTTTCCTTCCCATAAAAAGTCCTTGATAATTTTGTCATATCTTTTAAAGACAGGGTCTGGAATGTTCACTGGTATCATCATGGATATATAATTGAACTGCGGAGCAATAACCATTTTAACAATATTTACTTTACCCCACAAAGAGAGTTTCAGGTGTTACCATTTGTCCACATTATTTTTTATCTTTGACAGCAGTGGTTCATAATTCAACAACATTATATCCTCCACATTCTGTGTTAATTTAACCCCAAGGTACTTCATACCTTTTGGAATCCATTTAAAGCCAAATTGGGTCACTGTATGGGAATGACAAGTTCTAGACATTGGCATAGCTTCCGACTTATCCTAATTTATTTTGTATCCTGACACACTAGAATATAATTGGATAATCAGAATCAGAATCAGAATCAGAAAGAGCTTTATTGCCAAGTGTGCTTGCACACACAAGGAATTTGTTTTGGTACTGAGGCTTCCAGTGGACATATACAAATACAACATGAAACATAATACTACAAATTATAAGATTAAAAAATAAAAAATATAAATATATGAGAATAAAACTATCACAGTTGGGTTTAGTTAGAATAGACATTTTCAGATTTACAGATTATGAACCTATTTACAGTGTTTTGAATATTATAAATAAATAAATCTACATATAAGTATCAACTGAGTTGTGGGATATTGCACTAAACAGTGGGAGCATTGCACTTACAGGCATATGCCTTGGGAGGAGTGTTAACTGTTCAGGAGGGAAATGGCCTGTGGGAAGAAACTGTTCCTGTGCCGAGATGTTCTTGTGGCCAGTGATCTGAGTCTCCGTCTTGACGGTAACAGTTCAAACAGGTGGTGTCCAGGGTGAATGGAGTCTGTGATGATTTTACCTGCTCTCTTCCTCACTCTGGAAGAGTACAGGTCCTGGAGGTTTGGCAGGGGGGCACCAATAATCCTCTCCGCAGTCCGGACTGTCCGTTGTAGTCTCCTGATGTCTGATTTGGTAGCTGAACCAAACCAGACAGTGATGGAAGCGCACAAGACAGACTCAATGACGGCTGAGTAGAACTGAATCAGCAGATCCTGTGGCAGGTTGAACTTCCTCAGCTGGCGAAGGAAGTACAGTCTCTGCTGGGCCTTTTTCACAGTGGAGTCAATGTGATTGTCCCACTTCAGGTCCTGAGAGATGATAGTGCCCAGGAACCTGAATGACTCCACTGCTTCCACAGTGCTGTTCATGATGGTGCTGATAATGCTCATTAATGGAGGTAAAGATTTGAGAGGATCACGAGATAACAACAAAATATCATCCGCATACAGCATTAACTTATGTTCTATCCTCTCCTCTACCCCCCTTACTCCCATAATGTTTGAGTCTGCCCTGATCATAATGGCTAGAGGCTCTAAGACTATTGTGAATAAAAACGGGGACAATGAGCATCCTTGACGAGTACCTCTTGAAACTGTAAAAAAAGAGGAAATCATGCCATTTGTCATCACTGCCGCTCTAGGATTTTTATATACAAATTAACCCAGGACCTAAAAGTATGACCAAATCCAAAATTCGACAGGGCTGCGGCCAAAAATCCCCACTCCACCCTGTCGAAAGCCTTTTCGGCATCTAAGGATATAGCTGCGATCGGGGAATTTTCTGAAGAATTTAGCCACATTAGATGAATTAGCCTTCTCATATTATCAGCTGATGATCTTCCTTTAATGAAGCCCACTTGGTCCTTATAAATTATACTTGGTAGAACCTTTTCTAACCGTGAAGCTAAAATTTTTGCCAACACCTTACAGTCCACATTAATAAGACTTACTGGCCTAAAATTAGCCGGATCTGCTAAATCCCCATCTTTTTTAGGTATCAGTGTTATCAATGCTTCCATGAAAGTACTAGGCAATACTTCAGCTTCAAATGCCTCTATATAGACTTCTGTTAGAATTGGGGCCACTGTGTCAGCATACTTTCTATAATATTCAGCTGGAAACCCGTCCACCCCTGGCGATTTGCCAGATTTCAAAGAAGTTATTGCAGCTTTAACCTCCTCTTGTGTAATGGGAAGGTCTAGAGACCCGGATTGCAATACATCTAATTTAGGTAACTCCATGTTAGAAATTTTTTTTTTTAGTTTTTCTCCATCCAGACTACCTGAAGATGTATATAGATGTTTATAGAACTTCTGAAAAACCTCGTTTATATCTTTTGTCAATGATACCATAGAATCTCCTTTCTTAATTGCCGGAATAATGTTAGCAGCATTTTGCTGTTTTAATTGTCCGGACAGGAGCTTGCCCGCTTTTTCACCTCCTTCATAAAACCTTGTCCGTAGTCTAAATAGAGCATATTCTGCTTTTTTATTATATATCTCATGTAATTGGAATTTGTATTTACAAATATCCTGATATAAATCATTAGAGTAATGTCTAGCCAACTCCTTCTCCAGTGCACAAATTGTTGCTTCCAAGTTCTTAACCAAGTATCTTCCTTCCTTTTTCTTTCTGGCTGCCTGTGCAATCAATTTCCCTCTAATGTATGCTTTTGAGGCCTCCCATACAGACGCCAACTTATCAGTGCTTCCTACGTTCAATTCAAAGAAGGAAGTCAGATCATCAGCCAATAATGTGCTAAACTCCTCATCTTGTAATAATGCAGTATTTAAACGCAATCTTCCCTTTCTACCAGCTTCTGTATTTAGAGCTATACCCAATTCCACAGTTGCATGGTCTGATAATACTATTGCTCCAATATTACAGTCTACTACCTGATCAGTAATCAGTTTGAAACCAAGAAAAAATCGATCCTAGAGTGAGATTTAAGGCAATGAGAGAAAAAAGTATATTCTCTTTCTTTTGGATTTACCAAGCGCCATATGTCAGTCAATCCAATATCTTCTGTTAGCAAATGAAGGGCAGCCCTATCCCTTGCTATTGAGGGTCCCTGATATTTACTCTTATCCAGAACCCCATCCATAACCTGATTAAAGTCCCCAGCCAAAATGATTTGCCCCTCTTTGTCACCAAGAATCTTGTTTACCTTATTAATAAACCCCGGATCTGTCTTATTCGGGCGTATACATTGCATAATATCACTTTAACTCCATTAATGAGGCTTTCTATACATATAATCATCCCAACATCGTCTTTAGTTTCCGTTAACATAACAAAGTTCAATTTCCTTATTTATTAGGATCATAACCCCATTTTGTTTGCTTGTAAATGATGAGTAAAATACATGTCCCACCCAGTCTCTTTTGAATTTGAGCGCTTCATTATCTGTTACATGACTTTCCTGCACAAAAGCAACATCCACTTGTTTATGTTTGAGATATGTCAGGACCTTTTTTCTTTTAATAGGACTTCCACATCCGTTAATATTCCATGTTATAAACCTGATGTGACTAAATCGCACATTATCGTGCGCGTAACCAGGTGCGTTGAGCGACTGCCCCCTATTGGGGAATGGCATACAAAACCGTGATGCACATTTATTTAAATTTAACAAACTGCAGTTGAACATTTCAAACACCAAAACTATTTTCTGAAAAAACCCTTCACCCAACTTAATATCATAAAAAATCAGAACAAAAAACAACACTAAAAGAACGGTCATACCAATCATTGAGGACCGTCTTCGTTCAAACACCTCGAGATTGCGGTCCGTGGAGTGCCGAATCAGCTATCCAGCCTTTCTTTAGCTGTCAAAACTGTTCCGAGACAGCAAAGTTATCCTACTCATCTGCCCACCTGCCGCACCTGACCCATATGCTCCACTTTGGCGATCTTGCAAAGAATATTTGGTCCCGTCACCCTTTTGCCCCGCAACGTTCTTTGATGAACTGCTCTGCATCCGTACTCGATGTAAACACCCTATTCTTCCCTTGCCATGTGAAACGGAGTGAGGCTGGATATGCCAGCGTATATTTCACGTTGACGCTTCTCAGCATCCTCCGCGAAGCGGTGAAATCCCTCCGTTTTCTGGCCAACTCTCTTGACATGTCGGGGAAAAATGAAATCCTGCATCCCTCCCATTCCGTCATTCCTTTTTCTTTGGCCGCTTGTAATACTTTCTCCCTGGCTGACGAATGCAAAAACTTAATCAAAATTATTCTTGGTGGTTGATCAGCACTGGGCCTGGGAGCGAGAGCACAATGCGCCCTCTCAATCTCAAACTCTCCATCCGGATCAATACCCAGTCCCTCAGATAAGATTTTACACACGCACTTGATCAATCCACCTGCTTCCAGCCCTTCTTTCAGACCAATCATCCTTACGTTGTTGCGGCGGCTCCTGTTTTCTAAATCCTCTATACGATTCCACATAACTTCCAGGCGTTTATCATGTCGTTCGCCGTCACCGACGAGCTTCGAGGTGATGTCTTCCATATTGGAGATGCGGCCCTCCACCGAATTTTTAAGGTCAGTAACAACCTCTTTTATTGATGACACGTCCGTCGCTACCACTTGTAAGGTAGAGCTCATTTTACTTATTTCGGATAATAAGTTTTCCATCTTGAAACCTTGGTCTGTGGGCTGGGTTGATGGCAACTCGTGTGCCGGCGAATTCTGTCTGGTCGTCATGCGGCTCGTCGTTATCCCCTTAAAAATCTTCGATGTAGAGGTCGACATTTGCGATCTACAGCACTCTTTTGTTCTCCAAGTATTTAATCTTACCAATGACACTAGTTTTGATAAAAATGTGGAGTGAATTGCTCGAATAAATTGAAAATACTGGTGGGCCTATGGAGCTACACAACTATGCTGCCATCTTCCTCGGCGGTCCCACGTGACTCCTCAGGTTCCAGAATTCTGAATATTTTCTGTCATCTCTGCATTTTGTTGCAAAACATTTTGGCTTTACGTGTTAAATGTACCTGCTTTCTCTCCCTCCCTTTCCATTAATCACATTCTTTTTATCCGTGCATTTCCACATCATTATCGAAGTGAAAAATGAAACATTCACAATGAAAAATGAAACCCTTTCATGATACTTTTGTAATGCTATGACATTCCTTTTCAAGCTTGAAAGCTCCAGTCCCCTTTCATTGCAACTGCATGGCAAAGAGAAATCAGTATATTATTTAAAATGTCTCCTTTTTTGTTCCACACACCAAATTGCCATGTTTGATTGAAATTTTGCATAAACCAGAAGCAACTGACATAGTTAACTGTTGTTTTGTTTTAGAGACACATCTGTTCTCTTTTGGATTTAGAAAACAGGTCTTATTATCATTGTGGTGGGGCTTTTCTAGTTTGAGAGGCCATTGGCAGTCAACTACTGGCTTGTGTTTTCAACAAGAACCACAATACCTCTGAGGCTATGGCAGGCTGTCAAACCCATGAAAGCCTAATGAAAATCAGGGGATTTACTCGGCTACTGCCAAAACTTTTGATTATTTTTCCAGCAATATAAGACTTGTAACTTCTGTAGGAACTTGAAAGAAACCTGAGAATTGACAACATTCTTCAACATTTCATTCAGAACTGATACAGTATGTAGTCCTATCAGCAAACACTTAGTCTGAAGCCAACATGTATTGTCATACAATTTTTCATCCTAGTTTTGGGCCTGAAAATAGCCTAGCATATAATGTAGATCAGGCTGCGTCATTGTCCTGTAGATTTTTAGTTCCAACTTGGAACTTGAAGACTTAGTTTAGATGTTTTCATGTTTTCATAGTATGGCTACTTAGACCTTTATTATCCCGTGGTCCACACCCATTTTCATTCCCTTCCAGGGGCAACATGTTCACACTTTAGCTCATATAAATCGGAAAAGTATGTCCTATTAAAGGGTGAGATTTACTTCCAGAACAGCTTTGATGCTGTGAAAATCATTGCCATATTTTTCCAGACCTGCAGACAAAGAATGTAAGGAAAACAACATGAGAAGCATGCAATTGAAGTTCTGCACTTGAATGCTGTTAGAACAACCCTAACATATAATTTTGGCACATACACAGATTTATATGTGCTGGTCAGACAGTTATAACAATAAGTGCTTCTATAAGAGGTCCTCATTTTTAAGATGTTGATGAGATTCTGGGAGATTTTTTTCTGCTGTAGATCATCACTTATCTATAGAATGATGTTCAAAGGGAGCTTTATATGTTGGGTAAGAATGATATATAAATGGAATTACTCTTTCTCACAGTTAGAAAGTGATTACACACAGCCACTTTGTCAAGAACTGCAGCTTTGATCTCTGTTATACTAAGCTATATATTTTAGTAAACCAGTTTGACTGACATCTTCCCAACTGCTTAGCAGTGTCTGTGAGTGCACAAACCAGTCTTTAATCTCTTGGACTGTGGTGGAAATTGTGCCATTGGTCTTTCTGTTGTATAATAATAAGTTGTATATTAAAAGAAGTATGAAACAAAGTAGCACTGATTAAATTAACCAAATTTGTATATTCTGAAGAAAAAGTGAGTATTGTCTGCCTGTGCAAAACTCACTATCACAATGCTAAAGTGTTATGGGTGGTTGTCAGGGTATTGTTGTAATGTCCACATGACTGTGTGTGTGCAACATAATAGTAATTGTAAAATCCATGATTGTAAATTTACCACATGGAAAATTGTTTTTCACCAACCCAGCTGTTTGTTCTGACAGTGTCTTCTTTTGGAGAAAAGGGGGAGGACAGTTTATCCCTTCAGATCACTGGAGCTGCTTGATTGCAAACTGACTGAATGGTCTCTGGAAAGATTGGGCAAGGCTGCAGGCATCAGCTACCTCACCACACTCTGCCTGGACTACACACGGTGAGAGGACATCTGATTGTATTGTGTGAATGTTCTCAAATGCACTTTGTCATTCCAGTTTGTCAATCACAGTGTATATCAGAGATGGGCCACTTGGATCCTGGAGGGTCACTGTCCTACAGAGTTTATCTCCATCCCTAATAAACACACCTGAAAAATCTCATGGGTGCTTTAAGTTAACTTATGAGTGCTTGGCTGAATCCGAAATCGCCCCCTTAACCCTCATTCACTATTTCCTACATTAGTCCACTAATACTGTTTACTTGAAAGAGTGAATGAAAATGAGTGAGCGAATTCCGACAACCGTTGAGCGTACATCGGCTATACAGTATATTCGTTATTGCGGCGCAATGTGGGATTGAATGAGTGCACTCAATAACATCCACTATGGTTTCGGCAGAGGTGGAAAGAGTAATAAAATATTCTACTCAAGTAAAAGTACTAATACTTCAATGAAATTTTACTTAAGTACAAGTAAAAGTACCGGTCTAAAAATCTACTCAAGTAAAAGTAAAAAGTAGCTCATTTAAAATTGACTCAGAGTAAAAGTTACTGAGTTACTTTTTTAACAGCGGGGGTGGGGTGGGGGACCCTCCCGTGTAGGGTTGTAATGGTATAAGATTTTCACAGTATGGTAACGTCTCAGAAAATATCACGGTTTACAGTATTAATAAATTGTTAAATAAATAAACTGTATTATTAAATTATGGGTATTATTATTATTATCATCAGTTAAAATGACAGTTAAATTAATGAAAACAGGATTTTTTTTTTTTGGTTGAACAAATGCTTTTATTATAACAAACTTGAAATAATTTGTTTGTTTATTAAAATTTCAATTAAACATGTCTAATCAATTAAATTTGTTAATTAATAATGAATTAGATTAACAACTTATTTTTAACATTAATAATTTATTAAAATGTTTAAGAATAATATTGTCCTATGAAATGTATTTTATTCAGAAAATTAATGTTTCTTTTTATTAATGTTTCTTCTACCGAACACGCCCCGCCCTGCAAGCTACCCCGGCCCCGCCCAGCCCGGCTCATTGATTGGACCTGGAATCAGTGTTGCCAAGTCCGCTTATTATAAGCGACTTTGGGCTTGTTTTTCTGTAAAGTCGCTTACAAATATTGGTGGTCGCGGGTCGCGTTTTTTTTGGGCTTGTTTCTAAAGTGTAGTTGCTTATTTGGGCTTGTTCTCAGCTCGTTGTCAAGCAGATATTTTCTATATGTTATTTAAACGTAGGAGTTTGTCTTGCCTGTTCCCTCTGTCTCTCCCCTTTCCCTATACACAGAGTTTTTTCCCACCCACATCCTGCTTCTAATTGGCTCTGACCCAGATGGCAATGAGTACTAGCCAATCAGAGGCAGAGCAGGGCAATCGTTTTTTTTTTCTGGTTAGGAAAACGTCAGTGAGTGACGTTTAAATGAAAATACGTGCGAGTCGCGACCGTCGCGACTGATGGTGACTGGACTGAAGGAGAGTTTTAATATATAAATTATATTTTAGATATTATAGATATAGATATTATAGTTTAATATTGTTTAACCCTTTAACTGTCACTCCCCCTTTTTTCGCATAGACATGAAAATCACTATTCAAACTTAAATGGTTGTAATTCAAGAATGCTTTGGAATATAGACCTATGGTTGGTCTTGTTTTAAAGAAGACATTTGCCAGATTAATGTTGAAGTGAAGTATTATGAAGTTATGAAAGTGAAACAGAAAAAAAGTTATACAAGTTTGAGTTTATGAAAATGAACAATGTAAAAATATAATTATTTATATTTTATATAAAATATATATATTACAAAATATATTTTACTCTAAAATTGCCAGAAAATGTAAGCCAAAAATCTGAAGAAGTTGTGTTCCAAATTTTAGGTTGATATCTCAAAAAATGAGCTTTCAGTAAGATTTTATTTGGCCGCAGTACCAACATTTTTCACTAGATGGACAGCCAAGCTTCATTACAGAAGAAAAATAAACTACCGTGTGCACAGTTTTACAAAACTAGGCACAGTTTACCAATCTGTCCACATGGATGTAAATTGACAATCTGTACCCACAGTTTAAAACTATCTGTCACCACGGATTGTAACAGTAGCGGCAGCGCGGAGTAAACGCGAGTAAACGCGATCATCTCTTCCTCAGTTACAGAATAAACATGAATGGACACCTGAAGGTATGTTGAAAAATACAGTATACTTACTGAAAGGCATCATAACTCGTGTAATCGCTCAATCAGTGTTTCATCAGCGCATAGACGTCAATAAAACTGCATAGTTTGTCACTCGCATTATATTTACCTCAGCAGGCTAGTGATTCAGTGTCCACAACTTGTTGGTTCCTAGAGAAATTAACTCTTGCACTAAATAAATGCACAATATTATCCTATATATTATATTTTACTTAACCTGTTAATTATATCTTTATTATTTAAAGTACGTTTAAAATATCTTTAATGAAAATGACAGCAACTGTGTAAATTATTTAATTTCAATAACAAATTAGAGTAAAGTTAATGCAAAAACTGCCTTATGTTCAGTTTACATGTTTTCATACAATTTGTTGGGTGTTGATTATTATATCTAAAAAACAAATAGCATCTAAATTTAGGCTCTGTTGTTAACCTTTAATGTTATAGTAATGTGCGGCTCCCTATACAGCATTAGCAGATTTTTAATCCTTGCAAAACGTTTAATTGTAATTGAATTAATTTAAAGACAAAGACACCATTTTTTCATTAAACCACTGTTTATTTTTTTTTAGCTTTCTAAACCGAACCGAACCGAAACGTCAAAACCGTGTGAAAACCGAACCGTCAGTTTTGTGTATCCTTACACCCCTACTTTTTATGATTTAATCCAAATATATTATCAAAAACTGTGGTAATCAAATGTAAATTTAAACTTGTGTCCTTTTATTTTTTGGGGAAGCGCTGTAAAAACAGATTTACTAAATTAAACCATGGACAAAAAAAATATTCCTTTAAATAATGTTCAAATAAAATGTATTATTATTGTTGTTATTATTATTATTTTGAGAAGTAATATATTTATATTACTATAGTACAATAGTAATATATTTCTGTCATAATTTCTCCTAGTAAAACCGAACTTTTATTTTGACGGGTTGTGAAGACCTGTTAACTTAAAAGTGTATTTTACAATGGATTTTCTCAAATAAAATTATGAAAATGCTCATTAGGCGTTCTCTCAGAGCAGCTCTGGAAATGTTCATGTATTCATATCCTCAAATTCTTTGTGAGACGCTGAAAAGACCATGAACGTCACGAGTACTTGAGTATAGTAGACAAACGCAGCTCAGCAGAACAAATAGGGTTATATATTTACTTGCAGTATTTTTGTGCTTAGCTTAAATATCCACAGACCATGTCGCGATTGGATTTATTGCACAGTTCTACTTTCCATGTATTCATCCATCCATTATTTTGCATGTTTTACGTGACATCTGCATTAAGTGAATTCCATTTTCATGACTGGATTCCGGGATACCCTTTGCATCACGTAAATCGGGACATACCTTTATCTGCAGGAGGGATGGTGTCCTATATCCTCTTTTTGCAGCCACTTTGCGTCCACATTTTTTGCAAATTGGATATCTATCCTCGAGGACAACCACGCTTTTTTTCTACTTTTCATACTGGCCATAATTCGCTTTGCGCTTAGCTTTCAGCTTCAGCTGGCCGTCACCTTTTTTGCGCGTTTGTTCTCCCGCCCTTCAATCAATTCAGTAGTTTCCGGAGTGTGTGATTTTTTTTTTTCCCCCCTTGTTTTATTATTTTTTACTCAGTAACGGATATGATTTCAAATGTAGCGAAGAACAATACTTCAAAGAAAACGTACTTAAGTAAAAGTAAAAGTACAGATTTTAAAAACTACTTTAAAAAGTAGAAGTACACAAAAAAACTACTCAATTACGTAACGCGAGTAAATGTAATTCGTTACTTTCCACCTCTGGGTTTCGGACACCACAACAAATGGCCTTCCCATCAAATAGCGCCCTATTTGAGGCCATCTCAATTTTAAGGATCCTTTGAAGGCATTCCTTTATTCTGCATTCCTTCATTTGGCTTATTTTGAAGGATGCATCAAGTCTATCCATTGCATCCTCCAATCACCTAATCCTTTGTACACATTCCAAATTTACAAAAAAGAATGATCAGAAAATGAATCAGCTGGTTGTAATTACTTGTACTGCCTTAATAGAAAGTCAGTTAATATAAAGCTTTTTAATGTGAAGTATTTTTCAAATGATAAATTTAATTGTAAATTTGCACCGTGACCACAGCTGCCAGAAACATTTGAGGTGTAGCCATGCACACATACCAGACCGTCTCATTTTATTGTTTAATGTTGAGTAATACTCTAGTCTACGAGCCTCTGAAGTACTTGACTAGGATGCAGCCTTCCGTTTGAGAACCACCCTTGCTGCGTCCCAATTCGCATACTATCCGTCCTAAATAGTATTCGAAATTAGAATTAGTACGTCCCAAATCGTAGTATGTTGAAATGAGTGTTCCAAAGATACCCGGATGGTCTACTTTTTCCGGTCAGAATCCGAAGTGCAGATCGATGCGCACTCTAACGGCTGATATTACCGACAACCCATCGCGCGTTGGACGAGGATTCGATTAGAACTACAAACACGAGTGAAAAGTGTTAAAAAACTACAGACATGGAGGATGCGCGAGTCCGGTGGTTATGTAGAAAGGTTTAGATAAAGGGGTTTGAGTGGGTATTATCAGTATCTAACATGACGAAAAATTATTTATTCAATGTTGTCTACATTATATTGCATCTGCAGCAGCATTGTGAACTTTTGTAAAGATACGTTTAGCCATTAACTTTTAAATGCATCATTACATTCAAATTGCAAACACATGAGGAGAGTCACCGCATTAATGACCCACGGCTGCAGACCAAGGTGCCACAACATTTCTCTCCGAAACGGTAGGAAATTAAATTAGAATGAATGGAGGATTTTAACTGTGACAAGATGATTGACAGGGCAGTTTACGGTGGCTGGACGCACGCGACAGAGCTGTCCATTAAAGATGACGAATTAGTATGTCCCGAAGCTTGCCTACTCTTTTGCTACACACTCAAAAGTATGTACTTTTTCTTCACAAAAAGAGTACACTTTTAGGTCGTAGTATAAGTAGGCGAATTGGGAAGCAGCCCCTGTCTTCAGGATTGCTTGAAAATTACAGGCAGGTGTGTTTGATTAGGGATGAAACGGCATCTTTCGCCTCCCCCCTCCCAACCCTCCTACCACTCCCACCACCCTGTGTCTCATGTTTTAAAACGAAAACATGTTCTGTGTGAATGGAACCTTTCAATGCTATGTTACAGTACTTTGGAAAATGTTTTAGCCTTTTGTTTCAATGTATGTATGTATGCTTCAATGTATGTAGTATGTATTTTTTCCTATTTAAATATTTTTTTAAGTCATCTTCAATGTGTTTTTAAAGGTTTAATAATGACCTCTCCTCTCTGTCTGCTTGTTTCTTTCTCAGCGTGGGACAGGAAGGATTGGAAGGTTTGCTGAGTGGAGGTTTGGGGACCAGTCAAATATGTTCCTTGAGTTTATGTTATTGTGGTTTGGGTTCATGGAGCGGAACTCTGCTAGCTTCACTTCTCACCAACAGTTGTGTGAGGTACGGACTGTTATGACCACTGATGCTTATGTTTCCAATTAACCTGTGACTCTCTGCTGTGGGCTCCTGGGATCCATTAGCTTCTGCTAAAATATTTCATCACATATTAATTCATGAATGTGAGCTTCAGCTGATGACATCTTATTGGGCCACAGGGGTTTCGGAGTTATAGTAGAAGAGAAGCTATTTTGACAATCCAATAGAATTTTTTGACTTATGTGTACACTATTATACGGTAGAGAGCACTATTAGGCATCTTCTGAACAAGTACAGAATCAACATTAAAAAGCATATAAATCAAACCTGCCTAATGTTACCGAATTAAATGTTGACCCAGGATGAGATATAGGATTGGGAAGCTTTGGAGGTGCTGATGGACTCAGTCTACTCAATCTATGTTTTTATCATCGTTCTGAATCCGATCCAGATGTACTCTTTGACAAAAACGTGATTTTCCTCAGCTTTTTGCTTGAAATGTTGCTTTTTTTAGTGAAACTTTTCCACATTCAAGTGTTTATAAAAAAGAATGCATGGAGCTAGAATTTTGTTTGTTTGTTTGTTGTTGTTTAAAAGCAGAGGGCCTGTTCTTTCTTTTGATAAAATGCATGTCCAGATATTCATACAACAACATATTCTCGGGGTTGTGAAACATTTGTGAAAATGATCAAAAATGCTAGTGCTGGCAGGCAACTTTTTTAGAGTTAATATGATGTAGCATTGGATGAAGTACACTCAAATATATTTTTGCCATTTCTGCAATGTTTTGAGAGAGAGACAGGAAATGACTGAAGAATGAGATTGGGAAATGACCACAAGTGAGAACTCAAACGCTGGCAAGAAGCACTGTTGTGGAAATAAGTCTTGAAATGAGACTGAAATGCATTGGTCCAGGGTCTCTTGTAACACTGGTCCAAAGATTCAACCTTGAACTTGCAACTGTCATCTCGAGTCATTCCGAAAGACCCCAGGCAAGGGAGATTGAGCTAACCAAACTTGGTGCCTGAATTGCACTTGAGTACCAAAGTAGTTGATGCACTTGACACGCATAGCCTGCACCGCAAGTTCATTAAAGCTGGCGCTACACTAAGCGGCTTGATTTGAATGGGAGGTGTCACACTAAAGGCCCCAATATACTTCCAGCAAAATCAAACAACAAACTGGTGTGACGTCTTTTCGAACAAATTCAAGTTTCAAAACAGCTTGCCAAAGCAAACTTTCTGGAAAAGTTCACTCCAACTGGTAAACACCTATCACTGACATCGCTGATGCTCCCCTTTCTTTGACATGGAAATCGTTTCCGGTTTATTTCTTCTGTTCAGTCAATCGAGGTCAGACATCCGCAAGTAAAAAAGGAACACTCTACTTTATAGTAGAAATTGAAGTTGCAATTATAATTGAAAGAGACACTGACATTGTTCTTTCATGTTTAATTAAAAGCTGCTGTAAAAGCAATCTATTGTATAAAGTTCTATATAAATACTTAGGATTACTTGATTGCAGTGCAGAATTGCACAGCATCTGATCTCCATGCGGTGTTCGATACTGAGGCAGGAAGGGCACTGATTATGTCCACCCATGCTATCCATCACACTAAGGCATGTATATGGAGCTAGAATTGTGTCTTTATTACATGCGAGAAAATAAATGATCTGAGAGAAAAAAAAAAGTTTGAGAGAAAAAGTTATCACACTGATAGCAAAAAAGCATTTCATGAGAGAAAAAAGAATTTTCGAGAGAAAAAGTTCATTCCAATAGCAAAAAATAATAATATTTGAGACTAAAAAAAGTTGAAAGTATTTTCTCATAGAACATAAAAAAATATCAATTTGAAATTTTTTAAATTATTTCTGAGAAAAAAAAATCTCTCTCAAAATACTTTGATAGGAAAAAATATATATTTGACATTTTTTTCAGTGTGAAAACATTTTCTCTAAAAAAAAAATGTTTCTCTCAAAACGCTTTTCTTTGCTCTCGATGCAATTTCTTGCTCTCGTGTCAGGATTTGAGAAGGAGGTCTCTGCGGAACAAAAGTGGGCGTTTCTAAATTTGTGGGTGTTTTCACACTGGTGGGTGTTTATAAATCATTTAATGAAAATGATGCCCTTCTCCCGACCCCACCCCTAAGACCTACCCACACTGTGACGTGGGCAAATCAGGTAACGAGGTTGAAAACGCCCCTCTGTTTATGGCCTCGCCCCCTGATTTGGTAACTCCTATTACCGTCTGCAGAGACCTCTATTTGGAGAATTTTGCTTTCGCTGTGAAAATTGTGTCATGGGCGGGGCCACGTTCCTATTGGCCAGTCGAGTGAGCATCGTCTTGTCTTGGGAGTCAAACTGAATCATTACAGCATTGTTCGGTTCACCTAGATAGATGCCTCCTCTGCCTTTGTTGAGCACGGACACTCCAATGTTTGGGTAAGATGATGTCACACACACAACTCGATGGGTAGCTGGCTGAGCAAGTTCAGCATCACTGAAGATTAAACATTAAAACTCATGCAAGTTACCTAGCATGATGGCTAATTAGCGATTAGCTTTACTAGCGATTAGCAAGCTAATAATATAATACACATTCATTCATGAACATGAGTGCTATTTTTTAATGTTTAATCTTCAGTGATGCTGAACTTGCTCAGCCAGCTAACATCGAGTTGTGTGTGACACATTAAATGTAATTATGAGCCCGAGCCCGATTTAAACCCGACCATTTTTTAATACATGGGTCGTTATAACTGACGTTCTCAACTACTTTCTATTACTTTCTCCCGCCCGCAACATTTATGTTTTGTCCCGCAAAAATACTTTTTTTCTGTACCTCCAAATACTTTCAAGTTAGCCTACGTGTCGCCATCATACACATCAGCATAAGTGCTCCTGATAAATTATTTGTTATCAAAGCATTAACACACAAACCACTGTTATAACATAAAAGCAAGCAGCTACTGCGTGCATGGTTTGGCATGACTGAATGCGCGCAAAGTGCGCTCCCTTAATAATTCCTAAAAAGCTGACAGTTCATCGTGATCTCACACATGCCTGTTATTATCAATGAAGCTGACTGCACAATGAATCTTTCATAATATATACACTTTGTTTGTTATAATTAGAGGATTTGCCAGCATACAGAATTCAGCTCTGAACAAAAAGTCTGTTTTGAGCAGTGAGGGGAGTCTATCTATAATGCTTCTGATTGGCCATTGCGTTCAAGAAATCAACACATGTCTGTGATTGGCTACATCGCTCAACGCTGCAAACATGTTATAAAAAGAAACTCTGGCCTCTAAATCATTTCTATTTTGTTTTAGTTGTTCTTGTTGCTTTTCTGCAACAGATGAATAAAAATGTATTAGTTTTTATGTTTTATTAATAGATATTTCTAGTTTGCGGGAGTCCCACGATTTTTTTATTTATTCACCTGCAACCCCCACACACAGAGTGAGTGCATTAGGTTACCGCCCGCGCCACTCAGCCATCAAATCTAGTCCCGCGCTGCACTCTTTTGCGTTGGGAGTGCACGTCTCTAGATCAAAGCCCCGGCCCGAGTATAGTGACGGGAAATATCGGCCCGAGGGTCTAGTCGTGTCAAGTTCGGGCTCGGGCAGAGAACCTAAGCTCTAGCTCAACTAAGGCAGAGGAGGCATCTATTTAGGTGAACCGAACAATGGTGTAATGATTCAGTTCGACTCCCAAGACAAGACGATGCTCACCCGACTGGCCAATAGGAACGTGGCCCCACCCATGACACAATTTCCACAGCGAAAGCAAAATCCTGACACGAGAGCAAGAAATTGCATCGAGAGCAAAGAAAAGCATTTTGAGAGAAACACTTTTTTTTTAGAGAAAATGTTTTCACAGTGATAGGAAAAAATATATATATTGAGATATATTTTTCAAAGTATTTTGAGAGAGATTTTTTTTTCTCAGAAATAATTTTACAAATTTCACATTTATATTTTTTTATGTTCTATGAGAAAACACTTTCTCTCAAAACCTTTTTTAGTCTCAAATATTATTATTTTTTGCTATTGGTATGACAACTTTTTCTCTCAAATATAATTTTTTTCTCTCATGAACTGCTTTTTTCTATCAGTGTGATAACTTTTTCTCTCAAACTTTTTTTTTCTCTCAGATCATTTATTTTCTCGCATGTAATAAAGACACAATTCTAGCTCCATACATGTAGACCTTCTAATTGTATCCACATTGAGCTTAAATACTCACCTAAGAGCAGACCCAGTGAGGGCAAAATGATAGGGATACAGAATGTGTATGTTCACAAAGATGCTTTTTGGAGAACAAGCCGCTTGTAAATCAGCACGTTCCGAAGAAGAAACATTCATAAAAAGAAACGTTCATAAAACAGATCTTTCCAGGCATGGACAATTGCAGGTTCCAGAGGAAAGAAATGCACTGTACAAGGGTTCAATTGAAGCTCTTTTCAGATGAAAACTGCATAGACGATCATAACTAATCGATTTCATCAACTGAGAATGAAGAAGAGATTGAGTTAACATGTTTGGGGGCTTTTATAGCTCAAGAAACATCTTGCATCACAGAATGATGCGTTAACTCTTTGATTGGGTTCTTTTTAAAATGTGAACGCAGGTATTTCCACTAGTGACTCTGACAGTCTGTAATGAAAGGAAATAGATGTTATATACAGTGTCTCACCATAGATATCACTCTGTCTTAAGCAAATAAAAATATATAGTCGTTATGATGGGTCTTTCATCAACCGGAGCCTGGCTTGTCTGTGTTTTGAACAAAGACTTCTGACATCTAGCTTTAAAATTTAACACATAACAGAATCTATAGTTCAATGTAAAATTACCCCCCCCCCCCCCCCCCCCCATTTAATTAATCAGTCAGTCTCATAAAGTAGGCTAACTTTCTCAGCCCTAAATGCATTAATTGGTTGATCCTCGCCTTTAGGGAGCTCTACATCAATGGCAATGAGCTGCAATGTGGGGGTGCCAATGAGCTGCTGAGACCCGTTGCTGAAAACTACCAAAAAATGGCAGAAATCCAAAACAGGACCACATCCATCACAGGTGTGTATGTGAGTTTATCAACTTTCACCTAATTCATTCTATCAATAGTACAGATGACAGACACCGACCAACAGCAACACATTTCATCAGGGGTGGAATGTCTGAGAAGTGAAAGGCTATATTCTGGTGATTGTCGGCATTGGGCGACGTCTGTTGGTGCAGTGTGAATTGGTCGTAAAAGATCAAGATAAGACTTCTCCCTTAAGGTCTCTCTGTTTTTTTAAACCTCAGAGTTCTGGGATACATACATACATACATGCAGTGTGTAATGTTATGCAATGGAATGTGTCAAGTAACTAAGTTATTAGAATCATCTCCTCATCATTCTTTTTTCTCAACCTACCAGTAGACATTAAAGCGTGTAAAGTAAACTCATTTTGTGCAAAATGATGTCATTCTCTGGTTTCCTCCTTTTAGACGAGACTGAGTTGAACTCCCAAATGAGCAATATGTCTTCCAGCCAAAAGAAAGCAAAGAACAAAGGTACTACTAATTTTCTGAACTACTGAGTTGTTTTCTCTTCCTCGGAAAACCACATCAGGAGCCTCATAAAGCCTGAAACATATATATTAGATTCTTTAGCTATGTCCAAACAAAAAACATATTCATACAGCCTTAAAATAATAATAAAACAAAAAATTTACTAAACCGTGTCCACATATTCTGAAGAGCTCTGATGGGATCTTGGTTTCCCTTGTGTTAAACATCACAAAACCTCCATTGAAACCACCTGAACAAATATTCTCACTTAGGACTCCTGTTACAGCACCTTGACAACACAACACGTCCAAAGACAATGTGGAGGAGAAACAGGAAAACTATAATGGACACACATGCTTGTGCATAGTCCTAGGCAAATATACACCAAACTCTTTTAATCTCTGTATAAGAAGGAACAGAGTAATAGTGGATGAAGAATCGTGTCTCTCTCTGAGGGATTGGGGCTATCGCTTCCCATTTGTGTCTCATGACAATATTGATATAATTAACATGAAAAAAGCGAATAGTATATAAGGGTCTAATTCTAGCAATTTACATGAAAGATAATCCAAGAGGATAATTCATAAAGAAAAAAAACACACCAGCTTTGCATACATGCATACAACATGCATAGAAAACCGAATAAACTATAAATATATTGGGTGAGAGAGCATGGATAGATAGGATGTTAACTAACTGAACAAGTGTGGAACATATTCAGTAACTAAGGCAACAAATGAGAACATACATAGGCTGTGTCCGAAATCGCCCTGTAAAAAACTATAGCTTTAAATAGGGTACTATTTGAGGGGACAGCCATTTGTAGTGGTGTCCGGAACCATAGTGGACATTATCGAGTACACTCATTCAATCCCATAATGTGCACAACTGATGTACATTCAATATTCAATATTCAGTATAAATGGTTATTAACTCTTTAATGGTTATTAAATTGTTTGATTAAGCGATTAAGCAATTGTTTAATTTATAATTTTAATATTGAAAGTAGAAAAAACTGTTCCTTTTTTGTTTTGTTTTTCTTAATTTTTCCAAAAAAAACGAAAAACAAGTCTTCAGTTTGATTTTTCGTTCTGAGGTAGAAAAATGAATAAACAGTTTGAATATTCGATTTCTACATGCGGACGGGAGTGAAACGCCCCTTTCCTCTGATTTGTCAGCCGAAGATCAAACTGTTCCGTCATCAGTTCTTCCTCAGTTCCGCACCGCAGAATAAGAGTCCTCCGTGCGGATTCTTATCTTGTTTATTGCAAATACAGTACATTTCATCTTTATCTCACCAAACAATCAGACTAACGAATGGCTCGACACAACCTGTACCGAGGAAGAGCCTAGACAGGGCTTTCTTCTGTGTAGACCAGCAGTTCTCTAGTGCCAGGGGGTCCGTAAAATGATTTGCTATTTTCCTATATTTTCCGGACTGTAAAGTCATGTTTTTTTATCATGAAGCACGCTGTGATTTATTCCTAAGTGACTTCCGGTTGCACTCAGTGTCCGAATTCACTCTAGCGATCGAAACAATGATCATTTTCATTCACTTCTTCAAGTGAACTATATTAGTGGAGTAATGTAGGAATTAGTGAATGAGGGTATAAGGGGTGATTTCGAACACAGCTATGCATACTTTGCACGTGACGTCACAAGTACTGGCTGGCTGGCAAGAACGTCGCTCTCTAGCAAGGAAACCCAGTTAACTAATCAAGGATCTTGCCAGGACGTCGCCAGTTTTAATATACAAAAGTTGGTGTTTTGAGGTGTAAACGACATGCCAGATAGTTGTTGTGCGATTGGATGCACTATTATTCAGCATAATCGGGTTCTCAGAGACGACGATGGATATACGGTATATCGATGACTATCTTAATTTACTGGCTTAATCTTTCTCTTGTGGACCTACATTAATGACAGTAAAAAATTTGAAGAATATTTCTTTTTAAACAAGTTTTTGAAGCTGATTTTGATTTTCACATTTGTTGTGAAAGTTGTGCAGTTCGTGAACTAAAGACTGTTTTTAGGCCTATACCATTTTAGTGATATTATTCATATTTAGTAATTGTATTGTTTTTAGTGTTATTAGTGTCATTAAACGTTTTGCTAATGTGCTATGGAAACAAAATAGCCTCACTATATATATAATTGATTGTATTGTGATTTATTGGCCATTTTGTCTGCGTTTGTTGCCCGCCAGGTATCCATGGTAGTCACGTGACTGCAAAGTATGAATAGAAATCATGACAACCCAGGAAAAAGGAACTAAACACACTGAGAATACGGGAAAAAAAAGAATGAAACAAACTTCAGAACAAAAGTCTCTGAAAAGAAATCAAACCATACTAGCTGTGACAATCATTACTGTTACATTTGTATTGGTTAAATGTTAGGGGTGAAACGATTAGTTTTAACAACGATTCGATTCGTATCACGATATGATTCAAGGACGATATTGGTTCATTTAGAACGATACAATCCGAAATGATTCAGTGACTTGAAATCGAATCGAATCGAGTAAAGTTTAATGCCTTTATCATTAAAAGTGCTAAGAAAAAACGTAATGCTTAAATCCACCAATTGATTACCTTGTAAAACGATGTTAGATCGAGACATGTCGTCCGGAAGGCCAACTTGCTGAGCACAGGCCGATTTAGTTGGATCATATGAATATAAATCGATACATAGATGTAGTAGATGAATCGTTACACCCCTATTAAATGTTTTAATATTGGAAGTTAGAATATTATTAATACATTTAAAATTTGGTGCAGTCTTCCTGGTGGGTCCTCCCAATTTCTATGGTGATTACTGCCATTACTTTAAAAATAAACAAAAAACATAAACAAAATTATGGGACTAGTAGCTGCGTTCCTACGTTAGATTCACACACATTACCACGCACGTGCACAGGCACTTATAAATTAAATATGATAAATGTTTTCACACACATAAATCGATCATGTTGTCAAAGGGAGGCCATAACTGAACTGTGATGAGTGAAGCTGGTCTCACACTCCGGTTGCCACATTCTCAGTGTGGCCAATAGCATTTTGCTGTTTCCTCAAAAACCTTCCCACTACCCTGTAGGCCAACGAGAGAACTAAGGGACAGACCGTCTCTGCCACTGTGTGTGTTTAAAGTGAATTAATCTAATTTCCAAGTTTAATTATATTTTCTTGTTTATGCACTGTTGTTATAAAAATGAATTGCATCTCTTGATGAATGGGAGGTGGTAGTGAGTCATGTCAATTTGATGGATGCCAGATTAGTCTCAGCTGTGGATGACATGTTGTTGTGGTTAGGAAAGAAGACGAAGAAGAAAAGAGAAAAAACAAAGAGCGGTCCTGGTGCTGCAGAGGGTCCGTGGCTAGAGAAGCTGCACATGTTCGATAACTCCATTGATCACCCAGGAAAGGAGGGACCAAATCAACTAACTCAATTCTTGGAGCTCCTTTGCATGTGAGTGTCCATGACTGTATATACAGTTGAGTATATTGTTCAAAATGTCATCTGTCTTTTCTTGGCAACTGGAGTTGTCAACACAGATGATGTATTTTTGACCATAAAAGATATGCTTAAAGGCCCCTGAAATCAAAATATATATATTTTTTAGCTTTTATTATGAATATGTTAGGATTAAGGTTATGAATAAACTGGTGTGCTCCAAACCAATGACAAAATTTGCATTTAGGAGATATAAGCAAAGATATAAGCAAAACTGACAGTCCCTCACTTAAGTTAAAATGGATCACGGATTTTTATGACATCACCACGGACTTCAGCTTCTCATCACATCTTCTGTCCAATCAAATGCTCTCTAGAATGTAAAGTGTCCTGCCCCCTATGCTATAAATACCACCTGGCCAAAGCGAGTCATGTCACGGAGCAATATGGGTTTTTGCCAGGGTCGATATTCTCCCTACCACTATTTGAAACAACTCGCGGCACGGATGTACATTATAAAAATAAATAAAATATCTCCAGTTAACTAGCTGGGCATCCATTTTGTTTGTTTGTCAAGTAAGAGTCGTTCTACCGCTGCTATCAGTGGCATGGATACAGTGTTCTCTTGTGGCTTGCGCACATTCTTCACTCGGACGTGCGTTTCAATCTATCGCCGTTGCTGAGACTCTATTCACTCCGGTGAAATCACAAAACAAAATGCACACAAACGTGTCCCTGTTTGATATACAAACACTGATAAACATATTCGGTTTTGATGAAAAAAAAAAGAAAACTATACGAGTTAGGATTAGAACCCAGAGCCTCCGAAACGCTTGGGAAAGGTATTAACACTAGCATGTGAAAGCACACAAGTTACAGTCGCGGATCTATGGATTTATTCACATGAAAATACTTGCCACTAACACAGTGGTTCTCAACTCCAGTCCTCGGGACCCACTGCTCTGCACATTTTTATGTCTCCTTATTTAACACACCTGATTCAGATCCCCAGCTCGTTAGGAGAGACTCCTTGATCTGGGCCTCATTTATAAAACTGTGCGTAGGATCCTTACTAAAAGTGTACGTGCGCCAGAAAGCTAAAAATGGCGTACTCAAAAAATATTCAGACTTATAAAACCGTGCGTACGCCAGAACCTGCGGCGAATTCACTTTATAAATCCCAGTTATCGGAAGATTGTGCGCACATGCGTCTCCTCCCCGAATCAACCATCTATGGAGCTTGCAACGCCTAGTTTTACTATGCATATCCTCATCTGCATATCATTTGCATATGATTATTCATCTACGTGATAACATGTTTAACGGTACAAGACATTAGGAAATTATGAAATGATGCTGTGCTGTCACATTAGTTACATTAATAAAAACTAGTAGCCTATCTTTGCCTTGTTTTTGAATAAATAAATCAAATAGTATATAATACATTTCGGAGAAAGTTTTTCTTAATCTTTTCCACTGGCCAAAGAGTATTTTTAATTGATTTATGTTTTTAATGGAAACAGATAGACCTTGTTGTGCATTATTTGCACGAAACCATTTTCTCAGACAATCTGCTATTATCATGATAAGCAATTATCTCTTTAGTTAAAATATTAAAACACAGCATACAAGAGGAAAAGTGTTCGAAAGCATTGCATCCACAACAAATATTTATATTTATTGAATATAAAAAAATGTTGTAACTTCTCAGTAATGATTTCATGTAATTGAAGTGTTAACTACATTAATCAGAATGGCATATTTAATCTAAATCTTTACAACAGAAGTAAAACAAAGTTTAAATCATTGTTTTATTTAAACTGTTATTGTGAACATGAACTGTATTTATGATTAGGACTTATAATGAAGATTTATTGTTTTAGATGCGTTATGCTATGCGTCAGTTTCACTAAACAGCCAAACGCGCTCGCTGGCGCGGACATTTAAGAAGGGATGGATGGTTGCTTCATGTGATAGGCTTGGTTTGTGAAATTATATTTGTATTATCTTTCTGTATATGTATAATTTTCTTTAGATTTTCTGTCTAAAAGTGACCAAAAAGACATTTAACTCCAGCTCACCATCGGTGTCGCCAAACTGCTCCATCTCCAAAATGTTCGTACGCATGGGTCAGAGTTTGCGTGCAGGTGCGCAAATTTTCCCGTCAAGTTTGTTTTTATAAATCACAACTTGTGCATCGTAAGTGGCGTACGCCTCTTTCAGGGCCTGTTTTGTGCGTACGCAATGGTTATAAATGAGGCCCCTGAACTGAGTGTGTCAGATAAGAGAGACATACAAAATGTGCAGAGCAGTGGGTCCCGAGGAATGGAGTTGAGAACCACTGCACTATATCAGTACAGTAGATTTCATTAAATGGCAAATTAAACCCAATGTACTATTGAAATTGATTTCTGGATATCGTAATGTTATTTTTTCCGAAAATTGTTTTTCTACACATATATTGTATTATATCTTAACATAGTAACATCCCCCCACACCCCACACACCTGTCCCACCCACTTTTTAAAACAAAATTACGCTACTGGTTGGAAATGTGTGTTCGGTTGCTCGAGTTTATACCGTTTTTTTATTCCAAACTGTACATTGGTTAGGAATGAAATGACTAGAATTTATTCACACCTCTACTATTGAATCCAACGTATCACCAGCGCTGAGATTCACTTCCATGGTGCTGTCAAGTACGACTTGCAGTCTGTGAGGGAAACCAAACGCTATTGGCTATTTGAAAAGGGGGAGGAGCCATTCAACATTTCCCGCCTTAGCTTCCTGTTTCAGTGGAAATGACGTCAACGCATCATACAAAGCTGCGTGTTCCAAGGCACTTCGGTGGGCCTTTAAAATGCGTTGCAGGCTTAACGCTACTTTAAGCAATGCTATCTTGCACCAGATAAAGCTGCTGCTGTAACATGTATGTTCTGTGTTCCCTCTTTCATTGTGTATTTGGTTCCGTCCTGTGACCTGGTTTTCCTCTGTCTGTTTATAATATAATTAGTCATTATATTCACCTGTGTCTTGTTAATTAACTCATTAGTTCCCTTTGTTTGTTCATGCTTATAAGCCTTCAGTTCTGCCTTGGTGTTTGTCGGTTCATGTTCCCAGAATATTCTTATTAAAGTCTATCTTCTAGTATTGTTCCTCGTCTTTGGGTGTTTCGATACCACATTCCGTAACTGAAGAACTGAACCAAAACCAATCAGCATGGCTTCACCTGCTGTGTTGCTGCTTTGCTTGGAGCAGGAGCAGAAGAGCCTCGAGGCCCACACATTTGGATTCCTCTATCTGGCGAGCATCACGCACTATCCAGACCACTCCCTGTGCGCTTTTTATTTGGCCAGTTTTAACGAGCGCACAAAGGCCTGGTTTGGGTTCTCGAGGATCATTCACTGAGTTCATCGAGTGGGTGTTGGTGAACTGCAGTTCAGCCTACACCATCGGCCCTGCTGAGGATGACATCGTCACCAGCCCCACTCTGAACACACCACCAGAGACCAGCCATCCACCACCGACTGCGACTGCATGATGGAATTGCCTGTGCCCACCGCATACCATGGAGACCGGCCCAGCGCGATGGACAAGTACGAACCAGGCAAGGTCGCCACGGAACCTGTCCCACTGCTAGAGTCTGACCAGGTGCGTGAGCTGGCAACATTGTGCATCTCTGTGGGAGTGGTTGTGGAGTTCGAGGGCTGGGTGGAAAGCCCCACCCACGACCCCACCGCTGTGGATGAGATGTTAATGGCCTCTGGTACTTACTGTGAAGAAGTAAAGGATTTATTTGAAGAAGATTAAATGGATTTTTTTGGTGCCATTATTCCCAGTTTCTCCAGTGTTCACTATCTCCAGTGCTTCCTGTATACCCGACGCCCTCTGTATCTTCAGATTGCCCACCCAGCCTCCTTGTCCCACCTCCGACCTTCGCCTTGGTCGGACATCGTCCTGCCTGCGCCTTCGGCACTATCTGGCTCCCCCTCCCCTAGGCTCCGCCTTCGTCCTCTGTCCCTCCAGCTCTGTATCAGTCCTCTGGCTCACTTGGATGCTCGCTGCCACAGATCCACCTTGGTCTCCAGTACCATCGGTGTCACTTGGGCTCTTCGGCCTTTCAGCTCCACCAGTGTCTCCATCATCAGTGGCTGCATTTTCGCCGGTCGTCCCCAGGGGGTTTTCCATTAAGTTGTCTCCACCATGGCTCCTTAAAGTGTATCTCCTAGTATTATTCATTGTCTTTGTGTGTTTCGACACCACGTTCCGTAACAACTGCACTGCAAAAAGTGATTTTCTTACTCAGTGTTTTTGTCGTTTTCCAATATAAAATATCTAAACATTCTTAACTCAAGATATATTTAAAAAGGTTTATGCTATATCTGCCAATTTTGTAAGAAAAGTCTTTTTCCCTCACTCTATTGGCAGATATTTTTTCTCAATTTAAGAATAAAATCACTTTTATTTTGAAACATTTGAATCAAACAGACAAGACTATTTTTGACATCTTCCTCCTCAATAAATATTTCTTTCTGTAACACTTTAGAATAGTTCCGTCATTGAAAAAAAGTAGTCACTAATAGTGACCTACCAAATTCAACTGAGCGCTATTTCTTACTAATTCGGTAATCGGAGTTTCTTGTTAGTAAATAGTAGTTACTATTAATAATGAGTTACTCATTTGTTCCTGTGTATTCATTCATTAATGAATGAAGAGTATTCTAAAGTCTTACCTATCTTTCTTCATTTAAGAATGTTTAGATATTTGTGCTGGAAAACAAGACAAAAATAGAGACGAAGAAAATCACTTTTTGCAGTGTGAATTAGCCACGTCCCTTCAATCACACGCCCTCGGTCTAAAAGCCTATATTATTAACTAGCATTCCCATTCATCTGAAATGCATTTGCTTTTCTAGGTCTTAATGCCCAGGGAAGTACGTGATCTGCATGATGCTATCTTTACTATCGGGCTCTTAATTTGTTTTTTGAAAAGTTTATTTTTATTTTATCCAATCACCTGGGCTGTGAATAATTACTCTGAAACCACACTAAAATGACATCCTATCAATGCTGATTGGCTGAAGGAACCATGAGGTTATTTTTTATGACATTGTATGCATGCTATTTCAGAAGAATTACTCACTGACTGCAATTAAACAGTTCAAGCATGCGACTCAATTCATTACAAACACCAGCTTGGCAGCATCAAGGGACAGTTGAAGACTAAATGGAGGTCAAATTAAATCTCTCAATTAAGTCTGTCAACAGTTTGTCCCATTCAGAATTTACTGGTCATATGCTATCGACATTTGTGGCTGTATAATATTCCCAATCTGATGTTTGGCAGGACGTTAATGTCATCTCTGGATTTTTCTAAGACCTTCTACATATCCTCTCTATTTGACAGTTAAGGAATATGATGTTCTCTGCCGATATGCCTATTTGCCTAATCCAATTGGTCCCTTCTTTTTCTGTTCTGCATTCTTCCCGTGTGAAAAAAGGCGTACACAGGATCAGTGGCGTGTACAGGAGGGGGCCGTGGGGGCTCAAGCCCCTGCCCCTTTCAATAATACAACAAAAAAATTTTTGCCGGAAGCATTTGGCGGAGATGAAGTGGTAGGCGGAGTTTCCTGTGCAGCGCCTCGTACGCAGCAGTAGCAGTTCGCCGCGAGCCTTCAAACTACACGAGCAGCAGGTAACTTTAAGCATATGGAAAAGTTACATTGATCCTACCTTGAAAAGGAGTAAGGGGATAGCGAGGTAGCTAGCTTGAAGCCAATGGGGCTGTCGGTAAGAACAGGTCCAGTGTAGTCACTCAGGTATCAAATTCTTTATTTCTTTTTGTGTGCGTGTGGTTTCTACAAAGGAACATAGGAATACAGCATTTAAGGTTACAATAAACAATATACCCAGGCATCTACTCATACTATAAAGTTCATCAAATATACATCTGAATAACTAAAGACAATGCCTAAACAGGAAATATAGCAAGCATAAAAATAAACACCTTTAAAGACAATTTTTAAGAAATACAGAGCGATACTAAGCATCAAACAAAAGGCACTTACATGGTCAATTACGCATACGCAGGAAAAATCAAAGAAAGGAGAAAAACTCTGTCCTCTGCAAAGTACATCCATGTGCTGCAAACAGAAGTAACATGCTGTGGGCATAGGTGCAGTTAATAAAGCCAGATATAGAGTCCTGATTGGCTAAGAATCAGGTGGGTGTAGCTAGAGTTAATATGAAAATTAACATGCTAAGAGGGGTGTGGCACATGCTTTGCACCTTGTGGATTAAGGGACACAAAACTTCCCAACATACCTTGCTACTGTAAAAGTTGCGGCAGCATGTGAGTTATGCTTAACTAAAATAAAGTATAACTCGATTTCAGCCGCATTCTGAGTCTGGCAATGTCATTCGTTTTTATCCAAGGCAAGTGGTATTAGCTTGGGGAAATACATCTAGTGAAATGAAATCTTAAGTCCATGTCCAACTCTAAATTGTAAGGAATTTATATATTTGATTTCATAATAAACAAATGAACCTTATTGCAAAGTGTTTCTATTCATGTAGCCTATTAGCTAACATGAACTAACAAATAACAAAATGTGTTGCTCATGGTTAATCTTAGTTAATAATAATATACCTGTTAGGCTAATTGTTTTTTCATGTTATGTCACAGTCACATTAACTTATGTTAACACATACAACTTTTATTTTTAATAATGTTTTAGTAAATTATGAAATTAATATTAACTAATATTAATAAATGCTGTAGAAGGGCAGTTCATTATTAGTTCATGTTAACAAATTTAACTAATGAAACCTTATTGTAAACTGGTAGGCTACTGATTTCATGATGGCTAACACTATGCATTATACATACATAAAATTTACAACATCAACTAAACATGAATTCCTCATAATTACCTTCTTGATTACCTTCTTCTCACTGTTTTGTTTGGTAAAGTACATGATGATGCAACAATTTGAAGAGAATGCAACATTGTTTGCCAAAACCCAGAAACAGAAGAGTTAGCATTTTAACACTTTTGGTTATACTGTCTTGAAGTCAATGGGATTTTTGAATGGGTTTTTGGTTAAATGCTTGAAATTAGGTCTGTGCCGAGCACAAGCTCAAGATATTTTCACTTTTCTTATAAAATATATCAGTAATACTCTCTTGTGATATTTTTTTAAGCTTTCACTTGTCTTGTAAAAGGCGGTTGCTAACAAGTTGCTAAAAAAGGCTACAGAGATTGTCGTGGACATTAAGTATCATTAGCCGAACAGGTAAACTCATCTACTCACTAATTGGCTTTCACAGCCTCGTTGTGTTTATAATCACGCTCTTGAAAACATTTCTAACTTTAACTTTCAGGGAAAATGTTTTTAAACAAAGACTGAGGGGCCGTTTACATGACACCGTTTTCAACTAAAACGTTTTGCCGTTCATATTTAAATGACAATGGCATTTTGGGGCCCTGAAAATGCAAACTTTTGAAAACCGTTTTCAAAGTGGAAGATTTTGAAAATGGTGACGTTCAGTCATTACGTGTTCAGTCTATACGCGTGTAGTGTTTCTTCATAAAGTGACATGGCCAACTACTGGCCTGCTATGCATATACAGCGTTTTTAGTCATTTTCGCAAATCCTTTGAAAGGGGATTTTTGTAAAAAAATAAAATAATTATGTTGTTGTCTGTTTGCGAAAACGTCTGTTTTTAGTACATCGTTGTCATGTAAACGTACCCTGAAAGTGTTGTCGGAGGCTTAGTGATGGTGACGTTGAAGTCATGCAACCGTGGGGTTGTTCATACGCTTCAAAATTCATAAAAGTTGTGTTCTAAATAATATTTAGTAATATTATAATAATTTCCCTATTTTCATTTGATGTGTTATGCGTTCTAATTGTATCAACATCTTTTCATAGAATGCCAAGGAAATAAAGGATAAAAAAAAAACTAAAAAAACAAGGAGCTCTTCTTCTTCTTTCTTTTTTTTTGTTGGCCTTTTTGGTCCTTCGGCCCCTGCACCTGAGGAGGTCTGTGCACGCCACTGCACAGGATGTAATGTAATGTTTTCGGATTCCTAATTGCATGTTATTTGCATTTGTATATGTAATTTCATAATTACTTTTATTGTCTTTGAAATATGGTTAAATTGTAAAGTGTAGAAAAGCATTTGTGGTAAACTAAAATTAACTGATTTCTGAAACTTGTGTCATGTATAAAAATGTATTTGTAATTACACATTTGCAATAAAGTTTAAATTTTAGCATATTTATTAAAATTATTGAATACATTGCAGAGAAAAGTATTTTACATGTGATTTAGTATGTTTGTTAACACATCAAAATACATTTACTTCTTTAAATTTACTTCTTTGTTAAAACAGTGATTTAAATGTACTTTAAAGTAAATCTTTTAATATTGGCATTATTACAAAGTGAATTTTAAGTGTAGGCTACTTACGTGTGTTAAACAGTCATCAGTGTACTCTCTACATACATTTACATTTATTCATTTAGCAGACGCTTTTATCCAAAGTGATTAACAAATGAGAACAATAGAAGCAGTTAAACTAACAATAGGACAACAATATGCAAGTGCTATGACCCTTCCCAGTTTAATCTAATGCAGTACATGTATAATAGCTATAGAATAGAAGATAAAGTGTTAGTATTAATGGATCAAGTGTTGCCGAAAAAGATAGGTCTTCAGCCGTTTCTTGAAAACGGCTACAGACTCAGCAGCTCTGGTTGAGTTAGGCAGATCATTTAACCAACAGGGAACAGACAAGAAGAAGGTCTGAGAAAGAGATTTTGGGCCTCTTTGAAATGGCACCACGAGACGGCGTTCACTTGCAGAGTGCAAGTTTCTGGATGGCACGTAAGTCTGCAGTAATGAGTTTAGGTAAAGGAGCAGAGCCAGTGGTTGTTCTGTAGGCAAACATCAGTGACTTGAATTTAATGCGAGCGGCAACTGACAACCAGTGCAATTTTGTGAGGAGAGGAGTGACGTGTGCTCTCTTCATTAGAGACTTCCTGCTGCATTCTGGATCAGTTGAAGAGGTTTGACAGAGCAAGCTAGAAGACCTGCCAGGAGAGCATTACAACAGTCCAGTCTGCATAGAACAAGAGCTTGGACAAGGAGTTGTGTAGCATGCTCTGATAGACCCTCCTGATGTTGTATAAGGCAAATCTGCAGGACCGAGTCATTCTAGCAATGTGGTCTATAAAGTTCAATTGATCATCAATCACAACTCCAAGGTTCCTGGCTGACCATGATGGAGTTATGGATTACCTGTGGAGGAGTTTGTGTTGTGTTTTGAGGGCAGGTTAAGGTTGAGAGTGAGGAGGAAGTGATCTGAGGTGTGCAGCGGAGTGACCAGTGTATGGTCATTGGAGCAGTAGCGCGTGTAAATAAGGTCTCATTGGTTACCTGATTTGTGAGTAGCCGCAGTAAATACTCGTTTGAGGTCGAATGAGGCAAGCAGAGTGTGGAAATCAGCAGCCTGAGGCTTTTCTAGGTGGATGTTAAAGTCTCCACGAACGACAAAGGAGTACCATCTTCAGGGAAGGATGAGAATAGCACATCAAGCTCCTTCAAGAAACTGCCAAGTTGACCTTGTGGACAATTAACAACTACAAAATGTTTCATAGGCCTAGTGATGGTAATTGATTGTGATTCAAATGAGCTGTTGTCACACAGAGGTGGTAAAGGATAACATTTCTAATCACTTGAGATGAAAAGACGAGGGGTGAGTGAGAAAGTGAAGTTAGTGGAGAGGGCAGCAGGTGTGGTAGTGTCCTCTGGTCTAATCCAGGTCTCAGTCAGGGCTTTATTTACAGCGGACTGGCAATTCTAGAGACCGATGGGAAAAGAGAATTAAGTACTAGAAGACACCGGAAAGGTACGCAAGTTGCTATGATTGTGCTGCCTCAGTACACTTAAGTGGCCTTTAATTTCATTAATATTATATTATATGCAAGTACAGCGTTTTAAAAAGATCTGAAATACATTACAAGTGCACAGTCAATACAGTTAAGCACACTTTGACACACACACTATGAGATTTAGCTTTGTACCAGCCAAATACAGCTGTCTTTCTCTTCAGCCTGCATACCTTTACATCATCTTTTATGCACCAAGTTCAGATTTAATAATTGCTGATCTCATAGTCACACATACATTTACATTTACTCGTTCTGGACTGTTTTGGGTCCGTGTAATTTGTTAAATGATAAGTATGATCATAGTAACCATTAAAAAATAAAGCATTTCCCTTCTCACTCTCAACAAGTCCAATAAACATGATTTTTAGTGGTTATTAAATTTTTCCCCTGCAACATGTATGCAGGTCTTATTTATTTGAACGTCCATATGAACAGATTACAGCACTTACAGCTGCACAGCAGAACCAAAATTGCAAGTGAAGTATTGCACATCACATGCAGACCACATGCAGTCCAAATACTCTCTTAAGTGCAAAATTTCTATGAAGTAACAAAATACACACCCATTGTTTGAAAAAATACGCCTGTTGAACTTGATACAAGTTCCACATGTTGTGACAGGCACACAAACAGCAGTTTCTGCACAGTAAATCTGTCTGAATCCAGATGATTTAAGTATCTTCACTTTACTTTGGTGTTTGAGTAATTACCATTTAGATTTGAGTATGGTTCCCGGTAACACTTCATTTTACAGTACGTGCACTTTCAATGTACTTACAGTGTTCTTACCACAAAAGTAATGAGTAGTGTAAGGTAACTACATGGGTTATGTTAAAGGGATAGTTCACCCAAAAATGAAAATTCTGTCAGTATTTACTCACCCTCATGTTGTTCCAACCCCGTAAGACCTTCGTTCATCTTCGGAATACGAATTAAGATATTTTTGATGAAATCTGAGAGCTGGATCACTCCTCCATAGGATTCTTCAGGGATTGAAACTTGCCAGCCCCTAAAAGTTATTAAAGACACCGTTAAAATAGTCCAAGTAACTACAGTGGCTCAATCTTAAGTTTATCAAGCGACGAGAATACTTTTTGTGCGCAAAAACAAACAAAAATAACGACTTTATTTCAACTATTCATTTTCCTTCTCTCTGGGCCTCGAGTCAGTTCACTAGTGATATAGCGTACGCTTCTGTTGTTGTAGGTCACACGCCTCACACACATGACCAGCGTCGGCCAATAGTGAGCCTACGTGTGACGTAGCTCTACGCAATCATACTAAGTTAACTGACTCGAGGCCCACAGAGAAGGAAATGAATAGTTGAACTAAAGTCGTTATTTTTGTTTGTTTTTGCGCACAAAAAATATTCTCGTCGTTTGATAAACTTAATATTGAGCCACTGTAGTCACTTGGACTATTTTAACGACGTCTTTAATAACTTTTCGGGGCCTGCAAGTTCAATCCCTGAAGAAGCCTATGGAGGAGTGATCCAGCTCTCAGATTTAATCAAAAATATCTTAATTCGTGTTCCGAAGATGAACGAAGGTCTTTCGGGGTTGGAACAACATGAGGGTGAGTAAATACTGACAGGATTTTCCTTTTTGGGTGAACTATCCCTTTAAGGTTTAGGGGTAGGTTCAGGGTTAGTAGTTAGTGTCATTACTACAATAAGTACATGTTAATAAGAAACAGGACTATAAAACAAAGTGCTACCTGGTTCCCTTTCTCATGTAAATTTTATAATTTATGACCATTATCATATCACATCGGAAATATTCAATAACCCAAAGTTTCATTTATATTTTTTTCTGTAGGCTATAGAACAGCAGTTTGGTTGCACAGCAGAAAAGCAATAGGAGGCTGCTGTTGTAGTTATGCTGCTACTTCGCTTTCTGTACAACAGGAAGGACCAGAGAGAGGGCTGAAAATGATCATGAACAACTAAACTATGATTGTTTTTGGCGCAAAACAACATTGGCTAACATTATAAGTGAACCAGAAACTGATTTCTTTGGCGACTCACCGAATATTCTTAATTAACACTGATTAAAATACCTTCTGTCGGCATTTGCAATTGAAATCGTTTACAGCTGTTACTGTTTCTCAACATGTTTGTATTAATTGTTTTGTTAGATGGTAGATTTGGATTGGCTACGATGAGTGAATACTTTTACCATATGTCAGAACAGTTGATCCTATAACACATCAACCTCAACTGTACATATGTCTATAAATGTCTTTCAGTCTAGTACAGTTCTCCAGTCACCTGACCGAACTTGACCTTGGTGAGAATCACATCGGAGAGGATGGTGGGAAAGTGCTTTTAGAGGCCCTGAGAGAGAGACAAACAGGTGTGAACTTTACTGTGATGGAAATATGACTATAGAGGTGACCTCATGAAAAGATTTTAGGTGACTTAGTTACATTGTACTTACTCAAATAAGTACTGAGTAATATTAACTAATTACATGTACTTAAAGATGCAGTCCGTAACTTTTGGCACTCTAGTGGTTAATAAACAAAACTGCATGCGTCTTGCGGATGAATATTGTAACTGGAGCTACTTCTCTCTGTTTATGTCTATGTCGAGTCATGCAGGTACTGGGATACTCTTCAGCGATACCGCCAGTATCAGTCTAAAATAGTCTGAATATAAACACTTACCGTAGTGATCCAGGATAAGACAAAAACACGGTTTGGAAAATGGATTTATGATGTACTCGATCATTATATCATTTTTGGTCAATTTTGAACACAAAAAAAGTTACGGCCTGCAGCTTTAATATAGAGTTACGGTTAGGCTTGGTTTAGAGTTAATTGTAATTATGCATAATTGTATTTGTTGGCGTTCCTATTATTATTATTATTCCGTTTCTTCTTCCGCTCTTGAGTCTATGGTAGCCCATAGAACCGTATGGTTAAAAGTTGTTAAATTTTGCACACAGATAAGAGGTCAGTCCAAACATTCACCATAGGAAATTTGGAGTTTCTTAAGTTGGGGGTGCACACAGCGATTTTGGCCACAATTTGGCCGTCTGAGACAAATTTTTCAAATCCTAAAAGATTCCTCTATTCCTAATCTAAAGTCTTTGATCGTTAGTTTGACATGTTCACCGACAGCCGATTAATGACCGTTGCGATCAAATTTGACCTCAAACGAAATTCTGACCGTGTCAGAAGATTTGACTCATACTCCTGCAAGTGCGACTAGACAAGCCATAACCAAAATTAACGTTAGAGATTTCTTTGCATCCACCATTCTAATCCCGCGTGTAATCCAGCTAACTGTCACCGAACATTGATTGATGATGTAAAACTGCGGACAAGTTTTCTTGCGTCCATCCGTTTTTAGCACGTCTTAACTGTCGTACAGCCTGACATTAATGACAACTGAGATCTTACAGCGATGATCATGTTCGTACACTCTGACAAGCAGCAATCGTAAAGGACTATTATAAATCATACAGTGTGCACCCGGCTTAACTCAATCCCTTTAGCACCACCAGCTGTCCAAAGTTGCACTCATGGTTATGCTAATAACTTTTGAACCATAAAGGCTAGAGACAAAACAAGTTTCCTCTGATTCCTTATGTCTAGTGAATAACATGACCTGAACATATTCAATTAGTGAATTCTGGAGATGCCATTTTTTAAAAGTAAATAGGCCTACTAATTATTTGATCTTCTTTCTCATCACTTCCCAGAATGTTCTCAGATATTTCCCTGACTTAAAGTAATAATAATAGAATGTTATCTGGTCTTTAATAATGTTCTCAAAGCGTCAGCACAAAAACATTGTCTATACATCATTCATGGAATCTTCGTCAAACATTTTTAAATGTTAGTTTGTTTCAAACAACATTCAAAAGTAACATTCTTGTAATACTTGCAAAATGAAATGTTCCTTTAATGTTCTCATAATAAAGAGAGCATTCAGAAATAATGTTTTTATAGTCTTAGAACATATTTTTGTTAGCTGGGTTCTTTCTCATGAGTGCTACATTGGAGAGGAACGCTATTGCAAATTAATGACTTCAATTTAGGTCTGTTCCTCATACAAACTATGGCTTTTATGGATTGAGAAAACTTAATAAAAGTCTGGATATGTTCCTGTAGTGGATGACAGTTTGGTAAAATGAGATTGTTAATCATTTTCCCATCTCCTTGACAGCTAAACTATCTCCAATTAAAATCCAAGTTTCAACACGCATGTCCACAGAAACATTCAGTGCCATTTTGAAAAGCGCAAAGGAACTTAAATCTGGGAAAAAGAGAAGAAAGACAAAGGTGCGGTAAGCATGTAAAATGTAAAAATGAAAAATGTATAGTGGCCCTAAAAAGGATTTGGACACTAAAAATGCCTGTATAAAAGTGTAAACAAATGAAGCTTTTCTCAGAACTATCTCTTTATCTTTGCAACACTTATTTCTGCAACACTTTTTTAGTCATAAGGCTTCGAATCATTTTTGGGGACACTGTATTTGCTTGAAATGTCATTAAAAAATTTTGAATAAAAAATATCTGTAATAACTCTCTTATTTGATCATTTCTAGGGAAAAACAAAGTAATGCATCTGTCTGGAGGATATTGAAAGTATGTTACTGGTTTACACAAGAATGTTTTTTTTAAAACTATTTCACCATGTTTTCAGTTTGTCGCCATAGTTTTTTGGGAGTCATCCTGGGAAGTCTGAATTGTGTTTGACAACAGCCGCACACCAAATGTGACCGCACAACAGACTCATGGATTATGAAGCATGTATTTGTCAGTGGTGCAGCAGGGGTTCTGGATCGGATCTTATTTTTTTGTCACTCTATTGGGAGCTCGAAATAGCATAAGGATGTTTGTTCTTATTTAGTGCTTCTTCCGTTTCCTTCTCCTTTCACATCTTTGCTGACAAAATGTGAGTTACTTGTTTTGTTTTTTCGGAACAGTCTAATACATGCAATATTTATATTTTACTGAATAATGTGGGGGAAAAGTTGTTAGCATTTATTGGTGTGTTTCTGTGCGTGTCTGCCCGTCATGAGGAGAGCAGAGCAGACTCGTGGATATCTTTCTGGTAAATTTGTTTTTGTCTCCACCCTATGGCCAAGAATGATACTGCACTGCTGTATTCATGTTGTCTATGGATTTGCCATCCACAGGCTAATCGCCTGTTTTACTTCTGGCTCTGTTTTGGTACCTCACAAAATAAAGTGAATCCAAACATGACGTTTGACCGCGTAATGTAGAATTTGTTGTGTCTAGCTTAGCCTACATTTAATATGGAATGACTGATGGCACCAAAATATAATGGTGCAAAACAGTGGTTAAATTGGGCCGGGGCTTTCCGGGGCTCAGCCCGGGACATAAGCCTGGGACATAACAGACATAAGATCTGTTTTATTTCAGATCTGTTTGTCACCATCAAAATTATCAATTAGCAATATCCTTTAAGCCAATAGATCTTACTTGGGTTGCTTGACAGTTTATAAAAGAGAAACGACCAGTGCAGTACTACTAGTACATAGTAGGCTACACCACTTCAACACAGAAAACTTATGCACACACAGTCATGTAGGCTACACTCTCTCTCATACACACACATATGGACACTCATTCCTGTTACTAAGTGTTCATTCCTGTTGCTATTTTTTTAAACCAGTGTTTTTATCAGTTTTGTTTGGCCCATCATTTATACAATTGTTTAATAAATGTAATTATTTAAAAAAATTATAAACTTGAAGCTTCGGTCTTCTTTACAAATGAAAAAAAAAAGGCTTTGTGTTTTTTATTAAAATACACCTTGCCTTAATATAGCCTATACTACATTACATATTTATGTATTTATTTTGTCACAATAAATATCAATTGTTTGAACATATAACCAACAATTTCTTTTAAATAAACACTTTCTTGTGGGGAAAACAAAGGAATTAATTGACATTTTAAACATGCATTTTAAAAGAGTTTCGGTAAGAGGACTGAAAAAACATGCGTCCATCTTCTGCTTAGAAACCTTGTAACAAATTAAATAAAGTTGCCTGAGATTGACCAATACACATTTTGAATAGTTGAATATGTGTAGTATTAGATTCAGTGTTGGAAAAAATGTAAAAAATAAAGATTAATTTTGAAGAGTTACAACAAGCAAATGACACCCATTCGACACCTATTAGGTCCTTCTAAATAAAATTATATTGATTGTTCTTAATGGTATTACTAATTTGATTTTATTACTTTTTGTCTAAATCTTTTAACTAATTCAAAACTTTTCATCTGAACATATTTTTGTCCTGTTACTAACTTATGCAGAAAAAGAATAAAGATGTATTGTTCATTAGAGTGGTTTTCCATGAAAAATGAGAGAGTAGTAGCCTATTTTTTTTTTTTGCAACTTTATCCGTCAGTCAAAGTTTTATAAGTTATAAACTGTAAGATTCAGTTATGTCATCTTACGTTATTAGTCGCCTATGTCAAAACAAATTATAACAATATTTATTGAGTAAGATAAAACACATCAGAATGAATTAGAAAATAGGGCCTACACAGTCTCCCCCGGATAAATCATTGTTTTGTCCGGCGCCACAAGGAGTCGCTGTGATTTATTCACGCAGCACAAAGCCAAGTTGACGCATGCGCACAAACTATTTCCATTCATTTCGAAGGAGTGGAGGTGGATTTGTCCTCATTATTAGCTCAGCACACTTTAATACAGGGCTACAGTAACTTTATCATGGATTTGGAAGTTGGCAATTACGAACCTGGTTTTGTGGGCATTAGGTTCTGCCAGGAGTGGTGAGTTTACGCATGTTGCTGATCTGATGTGCGTGTTTGTTTTGATGGCAATAGCGGCTCTGATATGAAATCTCTCTCTTCACAGTAATAACATGTTGTATCCTAAAGAGGATAAAGAAAACCGCATTCTGCTCTATGCGGTAAGTTATTTTTTGTTACATGAATAACGTTAGACCTTTAATCAATGAGTTTGTTTTACTTCGATTGATACATTTACAGTTTGATTTAATTAACAGATGTGATATAACTAACTTTTAATGATTTATAATGCATTTAGCTAACTTTTGAGAATACGTGCTAAGAGGTTGATGGTGTTCACAGAAAACGGTATAAGAGGTTAACAGAGGGGTAACGTTAGTGTTTAAACAGGTTATGCTTCGTATCTGACAGAACATGTATGTTTTCAGTGCAGAAACTGTGACTATCAACAGGAAGCCGACAACAGCTGCATCTATGTCAACAAAATCACCCATGAGGTTGAGTGAGTGTCTTGCTATTTTGTTTTGTTTTTTACAGAGAAGTTGCGAAAGGTATTGACATTAGTATTATTAACAAGTGTCATGGCATCTTACGCAAGGTTCCTCATATCACTGGTTGGTCAGAGAGATTTGGCACTACCAGTGTCATTGGATCACAGAGACTTCAGAGCTAATGTGGATAAATTAAGAATAATATATACTTAAATATATTAGCCTATCCAAAGCACAAATGCTCCACCTTCCACACTGATTAACTCTGATTCAGTTGTTCTATAATGTTTTCGCTTGAAGAGATTTTTCTAGACACCTCTAACCTTGTCTCGTCCCTCTTTTCTGCAAGTGAACTCACTCAGATTATCGCAGACGTGGCCCAAGATCCAACACTGCCTCGGACGGAGGACCACCCATGCCCAAAGTGAGTGATAAATATGTTTCTTGATTTATATGTATATTAAAGGTATTGTAGGTAGAAATCCACAAAAATACTTTTTGTCAAAATTTGTTTAAACTGTCTTTATATATCAATGCATAATTAAAATGTAAGTACTCTGGAAAAGAAATTATAAAAATCGAGTGTCTGTAGTCCTCTTAGGACTACAATAAACACAGCTCATTATTCCATTAACTCCCACTCCCTCCCTACTCGGCTCCTTCCAAAGCCACGCCCCCAAAACAAATGAACGCGCGATCCCGGCTATTCGCTCAGCTGGAAGAGTCGGACGTGTTTACCAGCTTTACCAGATGTAGTGACATCATGTCAGAATCACAAGTAATAAAATAACTAACTTTATCAGTATGAATATAAACAATTAACATGGCTGTTAGTACTCACTATCCAGCTCGCATAACGATACTTGTAAAGTTTAAAATATTTTACTAGCTCGTAACGGAATCAAACTCAATATAAGGCAAAGCTATAAATAGCTTCATTGATACACGTTTGCCGTTACTATCAGTTACACTGTGATGAAGGTGAATTTGTAAGATTCATAACATAAGATTGTTTACAGATAAACTGAATTACATACACTCAAACACCTTCTCACAACTGCATTGCAGACCCAAGATAATATAACACACACACACACACAACATATATTGTATAGCACATACAGATACAACATAAAGACATATGTAAACATATGTAGAGCATATAACAACAAACCAAACGTGAAAAAACGGAGTAGGTAGAGTTCACGGTGAAAATAGGAACACAGTTTAGGCAGAGGGTAAAGCTAGGTATAAAAATAGATCCCCTAAACTTTTTAACCTAAAGTTAGATTCGGCGAAATTAAATAAAACAGCTTTCGACTGCAGATAGGCCTATTGCTTATTTATCGTCTCAACCCTGGCTCACTAACAGTAACGTTATACTAGTCGACACCAAAGTTACACTGTCATAGCTAAGCCAGTACCGTTAGTTATGCTACGTAACGTTAGGTAGCTAATATTAGGTGGTTAGGTGTGCTAGTGATACATGCTTCATGAAAAAATAAATGCCATCAAAATGAAAACAGCAAGATTACCTGTCCAGCAGAAATAAAGCCATCATGGAGTCACTTTTCAGCCCCTTGAGATCACTCAGTAGTAGCCGACGCTGGAAAGCCACGCCGACTCTCTTATGATTTCTTTATTTATCCAAAGACTTTTTGTTCATAGCCTTTTCAAATACTGTCTTCCTTTTTTTAACTCGTTTGACTTCGCCGCCTCTATATGCAGGTAACGTTACTGAGAATTGTGACTGTTCTTTCTCTGCCATAATTGTTTGTTATTACTAGCTTCCGTTCCTTTTCAAACGGGTGCGCGCATTTGGGCTCCTCCTGTATCAGCAGAGGTGGTATCCATGGTAGCGAGGGAGAGTGACAGTCGCCCCAGCCAATCATTTCTTTCGTCCCGAATGGAATAATGAGCTGTGTTTATTACAGTCCTGAGAGAACTACAGACACTCGATTTTTATAATTTATTTTCCAGAGTACTTACATTTTAATTATGCATTGATATATAAAGACAGTTTGAAAAAAATTGGAAAAAAGTATTTTTGGGGATTTCGACCTACAATACCTTTAATATAATGTTATGATATGATGGCCATTTTAAAATGTTTCTTTTTGTTTTGTTTTAGGTGTGGCCACAAGGAGGCGGTGTTCTTCCAGTCTCACAGCATGAAGGCTGAGGTAATCTTTCATGCACATTATACATTGAATCCACGTGGCAGATTTTGTGTAGGGCTGTCACTTTTGTGAAAAAATCCTGTTCGATTTTTGAGACATATGTGTTCATTGAATCGATTGTAAAATCGATTTTTCCATGTCTAACGACGTTTCCATTTTCAACACCAAATATTGGCAAATCCACGGACAACTAACAGGCAGTAGGACGAACATAAAGAGGGCGCTTGAGACGCGCACAAGTCAGCAATATTTCTGATGATTTATTGGCGTGAAGTTTTTTGCACAATGACAAACAGGAGTGCAGCATTCAAGGATTGAAATTAACACCCGCCAAATTCGGATAAAATGAACCTTGGCGGGTAACGCTGTCATATCACGAGCCAATTTGGCATGTTTCTATGTTTACCCACTTTGCTGGGGAAGTTCGTGTAAGCCAAATCTGCGTGGATTTAGCGCAAATACGCAACTCGTGAGTCCTCGTGATATATTAAATACAGCGTATTGCGCAGAATCTGCGCATTTCTGGCTTGCTTGAACACACACGTCACTAAGCAACAAATAACGGCGCCCTTGTTCACTTGCACTGAAGTAATAGCGAATATTAAAAAGCATTTGGTTAACAGAAAAGACATTGTTATTTTCCAACATCCTACATGTTCTGTGTACTGTATTGATCTGTCTATCTAAAAAACATTTTTGGTTAAAAAAAAAAGGCAGTTAAAATCGATTCTCTATTTTCGTTTTCGAAACTTGTGTTGGTTGGTCCGATCGATTGTGCAATCGATTTTCGAACGTAAAGTGACAGCCCTAATTTTGTGACTGGTATTTAGTTTAAAAATCCATATATTTTGGTGTTTTTAATCAGACTGAGTAATATAAATTGCCCTGTTAATTTTAATTACTGCAATATCAAATAATACCTACTGAAACTGAAGAGGTGCGTTTTGATTTTCTGAATGCAGGATGCCATGAGGCTTTACTATGTCTGCACCGCCCCACACTGCGGCCACAGATGGACTGAATGAGAAGGATAAATCCATGAATGTCAAAAGATGAGGACGTGCTCTGCGGTCCTGTCTCACTATTGCTCCATTCCTACATGTTATTTCTCAGGTTAGGGGACATATGATGTGGAGTGGACATATCTGGTCAGTGACCCAACTTTAGGTCACTGATGCATTTACATTTTTGAATAAACTAGTGTTCATTTGTAAATTTTCCCTCTGAGCGTGAGACTGGTGCACAAACACCAGAATGAAGTCCGAGACTCTTTTCCCTCAAGGATCTCCATAGTTTCTCATTTTAATATTTCACACTGTATTTTTTTGAAGTTTTGTAATAAAAGATTACAAAAACCGAGTTGTTTTTATTTATTAAAAGTACTGTTTTTCTAGGGATCCTATTATGCCCTTCTACAAAGTCTTGATTTTGTTTTTGGGGTGTATTAGAAATGTTTTCATGCTTGATTGTTCAAAAAATGCATTCCCAGTCTGACTGGAACATGCTGATTTCAATGAAGCCCCTCCTTTGAAATCTGAAATGTGCTGTGATTGTTTAGCTGTCCCAGTGTGTTGTGATTGGTACTGGTTAGCGTGTGTTAGGGAAATGTACTGCCTCTCCATAACTGCAAGTTCTATTCTAGATATATTAATGATGGCATTAACTTCAAACCAATTTGAGCCTGATTTAGACCCTGACTATGTTAATGAACGAGATTTCATGCACAGACTAATGCTTTCTGTACACCTAAAGACTTTGAAAAGATTTAGAAAAGACTTTATAAGATTATCAGCTCACATCTAAAGAATTGATCCACAGTTTTTAGTCTCAGACTAAAGACTTGCGATAATATCAAACATGTTTGATATGAAAGGCTAGAGAAAGACTGGCATAAATCGGGTCGCCGACTGCAGATTATCACCTCACATTTAACGATCGAGACGACGGGAGCATGCTGAGACTCCAGTAAGATTCCTAAAGACTGCCGGTCTTTAGTCTGGGACTGTGAACACCCGGCATTAGCTAGCACAGATTTCACATGACATTTGAGTGAGATGTTTTTTGTAATTTTCTTATAGATTGATACAATATACATTATAGATGTTATCCATTTAATCATGATATTTGTCAGAAAACTAAGGTATTACAAACAGTAATCATCACAAAACCATGGTTAATTTTCCTAAGGAGCGGTGAACCATCTTACAAATATGGACGTCCCGCGTGACGTCACGCCATTTGGAGCATCCATCTTGATGGAATAGAAAATGCTATACCGCCGGTTATAATACAGCTCGTCGCGAAATATTTCTATCATGCCCGAGCGATGCTGTGCAGTTGGATGCGATCAGATGCGTGATCATACTAAGGGAATATCTTTATACCATATCCCAAAAGAAACAAAACGGAGAAACAAGTGGTTGGCAGGAATAAACAGGCAAAACGCTGATGGCGGTGTTTGGCTTCCAACACACGCGGCTTTGCAGTCTTCATTTTGGATCAGGTAAGTTGTTCCCTCGAAGGCTAATGAATGATTTCTCTGAGTTCGGGATCAAATGTTAAATCCACTGTTGCCATAGAAATCCGCAATGTTTGTGACGTGTTCACAACCAAGCATTCAGCATAACATAAGCTTGTCTTAGCCAGACACGTCACCAGGCTCCCAATTTTACGATATATAACGTTATATAAATGTATATAACGTTATATATATATATATATATATATATATATATATATATATATACATTTTTGTTGTTGCTTTAAACAGAAAATCATTTGTTAATCAAACGTTAAGCTGTCGCCCTTTATGATGACTATTTATGACTATTGTGCATTTTTTCAAGGTTCTAACATTGTATGGGTTTTACATTTTTCTATGTTTTTTTTTTGTAGCAGTGAAAAAAACCTACTAACATTAGCTAGAAACAGTATTAAAGTAGTAGTAAAGAATAGAGAAGAGAGCTGTGGAACTGCTCAGTTAGCTTCAGAGTCAGTAACGTTACTGGTAAATGCATTTACCTAAAACACTGTCGCCAAATGTCAAAACGTTTTTATGTAATTATATTATTAGTATAATAATATACTAATAATATATATTACCCACGGCAATGGATCTATTATTAGGGGTGGCCCACCCCTAACAAAGAGTAGCAGCTAGCCTATAGAAGAACAACTTTTATACTCTTTGCCCCTAATAATAGATCCATTGCCACTGAGTAGCTTAGGCCGTGTGTCCACCAAAGCGTTTTTTCACGCAGCTGGCGTAAAATTCCAATTGTTTTCAATGGGAGCGCCGCGTTTTATAAACACCATGAGCATAACGAGGCGTTGAGCGTGTATTTAACGCTCGAGCGCCCGGCGTTTTTACTGGTCGCCGAGAGTTGAAAAATTTTCAACTTTGGGTAAAACGCTGCGCTCATCACTGTCACTTTTTACACAGCCGTCCAATCACAGTGGAGGAGGGGCGGGACAAAAACCACACGACCAACTGTCACAACATTCTTTCTGTACAACGACGTCAACCAGCAGAGCTAACCGAACAAAATGGATAAAAATTTTTTTAGTATGAAACAAATTATCTACGAAATCAGTTACAAGAAAACTGTGCTGCCGATATTCTGTATCATAGCAACGAATCGTCTCAACTGAAAAAACGCAGCGCTGCTAAAACGCTCTCAAGCGCCAACAGCTAGGCGTTTTCAGCAGAGCGTCTAGCGTTTTCAGCTGGCTAAAAACGCTTTGGTGGACACACGGCCTTACTGATGTATTCCGTCAAAATGGCCGACACGCGGCTAGGTGTCACGTGACTGGGAGATCCCTATAGCAACAAAACAAACTGTTCTTCATGAGATGTGCAGCACACAGATAAACGATGGGATTATAATGTTCAGGAACAGTGTTTAAAATAAATTTGAACTCTAATGCACCCCAACCAGGCCTCGTCCCCTTATTTGCATATTCCGTGGGCGGGGATTATTTAAATGAGTATCATTATGACTTCATAAGATCTGTAAAAATCGCTGTGGCGAACAGGACGGCCGAGGGACGTGAGAGAACGGCGCGAGGCCGGTGGTGCAATTGTTAATGAGCAACACCTGTGAAGCACACCGGTCTCGCATCTCTCACGGAGGAGCGGAAGCATAAAGGAGGAGCTACGACGTTGATGATCGAGAGAGGAACAAGTTGAGATTTGTTTTTTGTATTTGTGTTTTATTTTAGCCAGCAGTTGTCCACGAGGGGCTGCTGGCCGTTATGTTTATTTTGGGTAAGCCAGCAGTCGTCCGCGAGGGGCTGCTGGCGGTATTTTAGTTTGTTTGGTTTTATTTTAATAAAGTATGTTTAAATGTTCGCCGGTTCCCGCCTCCTTCTTCCCTGAACATTGCTACACTGGTGCCGAAACCCGGGAAGAGGGAGGAACGCACTGACAGAGAGTCCTCGCCGCTGTGGGGAATCCGCGGTGCCATCGAGCATGGTGCGCACGCCGTGGGACGGAGCCTGCTGCCATCCGCCGAACGAGGGGAGGAGCAGGGAGCGGGGGACTCGCGGCCATGGACGCTCGAGGCGGTGCGCTGGAGTGAGTTGCCGGTGGGACGGTCGAGCTCGCTGCCGGCCGCCTGGGAGTTGGAGGGCCGGCTGCCGTCCGGGAGGGAGCGGGGAGTCGCCGCCGTGGGCCAGAGCCTGCTGCCGTCCACCAGGAAGGAGTAGGCACAGGTTCGTGGGTACCCCCCGGCCTGTGAGGGGCGATTGGGGTATGTGGCGAACAGGACGGCCGAGGGATGTGAGAGAACGGCACAAGGCCGGTGGTGCGATTGCTAATGAGCAACACCTGTGGAGCACACCGGTCTCGAATCTCTCACGGAGGAGCGGAAGCATAAAGGAGGAGCGACGACGTTGATGATCGAGAGAGGAACAGGCCTGTATTTTAGTTGAGTTTTGTTTTTTGAATTTGTGTTTTATTTTAGCCAGCAGTCGTCCGCGAGGGGCTGCTGGCGGTATTTTGGTTTCTTTGTTTTATAAAACACAGGCCTGTTCCTCTCTCGATCATCAACGTCGTCGCTCCTCCTTTATGCTTCCGCTCCTCCGTGAGAGATGCGAGACCGGTGTGCTTCACAGGTGTTGCTCATTAGCAATCGCACCACCGGCCTGACATCGTGTTGTAGTCAAAACGAGCCGTTCGTTGTACAGTAGTTGTTGAAAAGGGGATTTTGTTAAATAAGATATCTTCCTTTTGAGTAGACTGAGCCTTGTAACCTGGCAGATCTTTTTTATGCTCAAACAGCAATATTACACACTAACTAAAAGTGAAAAAGCATAAAAGTTTATTCCATGGTGATTTAGAGTAGAAATAAATCTGAATAAAACCACATTGTGATATGGCTCAGTGTCACATAGGCTGTGATTTAATCCATATTTGAGCTGTGTGTTTTTTAGAGTGTTCTTTTACACACAAGCTGCTGATGACTGCTTTTCTCAATGTTTCAGAGTGGCACGTTTCACACGCAAGCTAGATTTGAAAGCATTAGATGCCACCCTCCCTTCCAGTGTTGGGAAAGATACTCTGAAAATAATTTGACAAGTTAAAGTAGTTAAGATCAAGCTACACTTCTGGAGAAGTAGTTGGCTACACTTAAATTTTTTTACAATGGCGCTGTATATTACAAATACCTGAATAATTGTTAATCAATAATGTTTTAAGTAAAAGATTTGTAACAACGTAATACAATTATGATTTCAAGGAGTATTGTTTTATTTTGTAAACTAGCAAACATACACACAATACAGCTCAAACTGTCAAAGTGCTAAGTTGCTACAAATATAACTTAAATGTAAAAAACAAAGTTTGCAACTTGATACACAGGAGTAGTCAAAAATGCACATTAAACTCGCATGCGGTGGAGCTCGCAGCATTTACTGTGAACTGAGCTGCTCTGAGACGGGAATCATGAACAGTGCGCTTCACTCTGCTTCTTTCAGAGCGTCTCCAAAACCACTCCTCCTTCAAAACACATGAACGCACATAGCAGAGTCTGCAAAGTGTCAAAGAAACAGTGTTAAATTACCTCATGTCTCAAACATGCGCACAAACGCTCTGTGACTGTCTGTCTACAACTTTGTTTGTCATACAATGGAGTCAATGATAACTAAAACTTTAACTTTGGTTACCAAAATTTTTCTTAATACTTTTGCTGTGTTCCGCAGAAAAAATATACATATTTGGAACTACACGCTGTAAAAAGTGAACGTGCAGTGATTGCTTTAAGGAGGCATTTCTGATTCAACCGATAAAATACAAATTTGTTGCTACCTAATTCAATCAGGTTTAGGTAACATAAATCAAGAGAATGCTGTTTTAACTTGATCGAGTGACACTGACCCAATATACGATTTCCAATAAAGCTCAGGATGAACGTATTTGACACATGCGCACTAAGACTGCACCAGACCTATTGAGGGCAGTATAGTCATCATGACTCGTGTCAACTGCGCAAGGCAAGGCACTTTTATTCATAGAACACGTTTAAAACAGCCACTGCTGCAGACCAAAGTGCTGTTCAATCACTTCAGACAATTAAATTCATAAATACATAATCAAACAGGAATACACACACAAATTCATAAAATTACATTGAACCAAAAGCCAGAGAGAAAAAATAAGTCTTTAGTGAGGATTTAAAGCTATTAACATTGGAAGACAGCCTTGAGTGTTCCGAAAAAAAGCATTCCACAGACGTGGAGCAGCAACAGAGAAGGCACGATCACCCTTTAGTTTCAATCTAGATCGTGCCCCAGTCAGCATCAACTTGTTAGAAGACCTCAAGGGCCTAGAACATTTCCGGTGGAGAAGAAGATCTGTAATGTAGCGAGGAGCCTGACCATCTAATCCCTTCTGTAATAGAAAGTATATTTCTTTCTTCCTATACATTCAAGTTATAAAAGAAATGTAAACAGAAACACAAAATGTGCATACTCATAAAAAAAAAGCGCTTCGTGAGGCGCACGCACGCAAGGACTCTCGCTCTCTCCCTCTCTGTAGTGCGCGCGCTCTAGATTTCGGGAGATTTGAACTAATTTGCGTACATCAGGGAGCCGCTATCAATATGCGGGGGACTCATGGTGCGTTCTATTATTTATCCGTGTCGGACTTCCGACTAGGTAGACAGACGTTGCCTAGCAACACGTACCAACACGCCTCCTTTTCTCGGATTTCCCAGCTCGGACGTCGGACAACCGTGAAGACACACCCTGCGTTCTATTATTGTCAACGAACCGGCTCGGCCCTCAGATATGACGCCACTTCAACACTTCAAGTTCTGGTATGTTTTGCGCGTCCGAGTCGGAGAAAAAAACATGGACGCCACCCAGAAAGCTGTTGCTATGGTAGCACTGGCCGAGTACCAAAACACAGCCATTTGAACTTCTAAAATTTTCACTTCATTTAATGTTTTAGCTTATCTTCTGTTAGCAACGCTAGCCACATTAGTAACGTTAACACCCGTTTGAATCGAGGCTTTGTTCAATATTGCTCTCACAACAAGACCGATTCCCATATCCAGAGGCAGTGATACGGACGCAGTGAGGTATTGCGGTAATACGAGTGATTAAAATCGTCATTTAAACAACCAAAGCGGTCCAAAAACAATGAAAACAATTCATACAAGTCACACAGGGCACAGCCATCTTGGATTCCGTATCGGAATTCTTGCTCGGTGTCCTCACGGTTGTCCGACGTCCGAGCTGGGAAATCCGAGAAAAGGAGGCGTGTTGGTACGTGTTGCTGGGCAACGCCTGTCTACCTAGTCGGAACTCCGACACGGATAAATAATAGAACGCACCATGCTAGAGCAAGAATTCCGATACGGAATCCAAAATAGGCCTAACAACGTCCCTGGTTGGTGGTGCAGGCTTGAACGGAGTGCAGCTACTGTCCGTCATCTTGTTGTTTTGGTAAAGCGCGTCTTGTACACTGCTTGTACAACGCTGAACGCTCTCACTAGAGTGTTGCCCACAGCGCCGCCACTGGCCGGTGGGCTGAATTGATTCATAGGATTTGATGAATCGATATTGAATTGAGAAACAAATAATTGCAATGCATTGATGAATCGATATTTTTACCCAGCCCTAGTTTGGGGGTATGCTCCCCAGGAGATTTTAAAAAAAGACCACTCAAATGATGTCTTCTAGTGAGTTTTGAGGAAATATGGACAGATTTAGTCAGACACACACACAGTTCGATCGTGCCCGCGCCTCTCTCTCTCTCACACACACACACACACACACAGTTGATCGCGCCTCTCTCTCTCTCTCACACACACACACACACAGTTCGATCGCGCCCACGCCCCTCTCTCTCTCTCTCTCTCTCTCTCTCTCACACACACACACACACACACACACAGTTCGATCGCGCCCGCGCCTCTCTCTCTCTCTCTCTCTCTCTCTCTCTCTCTCTCTCTCTCTCTCTCTCTCACTCACACACACACAAAGTTCGATCGCGCCCATGCCTCTCTCTCTCTCGCGCGCACACACACACTCCGAACCGTGACGCCCGTACCATTTCGGTTCAATACGAATACGTACCGTTCCCCTATTTGAAAGTAGTGGGCTACTTTTACTTGTTGTGATTGAGTAGAATTTCAGTCATGTAGGGCTAACTTAACTGCAAAATGCGTGGTCAACCAGAGAGAAAACGGTCACGTTGTTGATAACAGGTGTCCATGCGAGTCAAACGTGCATCACCAGTTTATGACACCGCTTAGATATCTCAGTTTAATTTGGCATGTCGACCATTTTTCAAAATTGGATATTTATAGCAAGGGCGTAGGTTTGGTTTTGAGATTGGTGGGGACATTCCCAGAAGCTGGGGAATCAGGAAATTAATAGGATAATATTAAGGTTTTTAGTCTATATTGACCTTAACAATACGTTAATGAATTCTGTAATGTTAGGACAAATATTAAAGACAAGAAGGGAGTTTAACAGACACTGAACTTTCCTCCATTCATAGTGCAGTGCAATAGTGCAATGCGGTCTTGTTCCTTGCTTTTTGAAGAAGCCAAACACATGTCTGTATCTGTCATTAAAGGGATAGTTAAGGGAATAGTTCACCAACATGAAAATTCGGTCTCTCCCACAAGTTGTTTTAAACCCTTATAAATTTCCTTCTTCTACTGAACAATAAGGAAGATATTTTGAAGAATGTTGGTAACTAGACAGTTGATGGACCCTATTGACAACCATAGTAAGAAAAAAAAAATACTATGGAAGTCAATGGGGCCCATGAACTGTCTAGTTACCAACATTGTTTAAAATAACTTCTTTTTAGGGATGGCCCGATACCGATACTGGCATCGGGGATCGGGTCGATACTGTCCTCATATACTCGTACTCGTACTCATAAAAATTCGCCGATACCACGCCCCGATACCACGTACATTTTGCGAAACGAAACTGGCCGCAGCGAGTGCTTTGTCGAGGTGAACTGAGGCATAGGGACGTGCACTCCCAACGCAAAAGAGTGCGGCGCGGCACTAGATCTGATGGCCGAGCGCGAGCGTGGGCGGTAATGCACTCACTCTGTGTGTGCGGGTTCCGGGAGAATAAAACGATTCGCGGGACTCCCGCAAACTAGAAATATCTATGAATACAACATATTAAAACTAATAGATTTTCATTCATCTGTTGCAGAAAAGCAAGAAGAACAACTAAAACAAAATAGAAACGATTTACAGGCCAGAGTTTCTATTCATAACATGTTTGCAGCGTTGAGCGATGTAGCCAATCACAGACATGTGTGTTGATTTCTTGAACGCAATGGCCAATCAGAAGCATTTAAGATAGACTCCCCTCACTGCTCAAAACTTTTTTCTTCAGTGCTGAATTCTGTATGCTGGCAAATCCTCTAATTATAACAAACAAAGTGTGGATATTATGAAAGATTCATTGTGCAGTCAGCTTCATTGATAATAACAGATGTGTGAGATCGCGATGAACTGTCAGCTTTTTAGGAATTAGACTATTAAGGGAGCGCACTTTGGGCGCATTCAGTCATGTCAAACGCAGTAACTGCTTGCTTTTATGTTAAATTAACAGTGGTTTGTGTGTTAATACATTTATTATTTTACTCATTATTATTTATTTTTAGACTTGTTAAAACAAGCAGAGAAGAAATTAAAAACAGTCTTCTAACCTGTGTTCTAAAATAGTCTTCTGTCTTCTTTTCTGGGAGCCTATAGTTACTTTTGCGGTAGAAATATCGGTATCGGTACTCGATATCGGCAAGTACACAAATGTAAATACTCGTACTCGTATCGGTTTGAAAAAAAAATGGTATCGGGCCATCCCTACTTCTTTTGTGGTCAGCAGAAGAAAGAAACTGGTCTGAAACAACTTAATGATGACAGAATTTTCACTTTTTAAGGAAACTATCCCGTTAACAGAAATTAACTTTTAGCATATTTGTTTTCACATCCTTACTGTCCAGTTTGTCCTGTTGGACATAACACACAACAACTTGTGCCATTGTTCTGAACCATGTTTTCAGTCTCCTAAGAGCAATGAAACTTATTTCAGCTTCAGCTGAGACTGGGATGACAAGGGTTTTAACTTGATCAAACAGACTTCTCATTTCAACAGACCAAACAATTTTGTGTTTTCATGTTTAATGTGGACTTTCCATAGTCGTAATGATTTATACTGTACAAAGTGTATTCTATCCCCCTACACTAACTCTAGCACAGATAACTTTCTGCATTTTCAACAAACAAAAAACTTAGAATGATTTATAAGATGTTTTCAAAAAAAAAAAAACTTAGTATGATTTATTAGCTGTTTTCAAAAAAAAAATCCCCACAAGGATTTCGGAAATTGCCATCTTTGTGTGGACATTCTGTCTTTGTCCCTACAAAAATGGCAATATACGAAAATCCTGTCCTTCTGGGTATTTTCTTCCTTTTTTTGGAAAACTGATCATTATTATGATATTTAAGTGATGTTTACTCCGTGATGTTTTCAGTGCTCTTTGCGCGCGCGCGCACACAAACACACACACACACACACAGACACACACACTAAGGCCCTGTCCACACGGACACGGGTATTTTTATAACCGTGACTTTTTTTACGCGGTTCGGCCGTTCGTCCACACGAAAACGCACTGAAACCGAACATTTTTGAAAACCCCTGCCAGGGGTGAGGATTTTCAGAAACGCCGGTTACAGTGTTGTCGTGTACACAGTGAAACCGGGGTTTTTGCCTTGCGACGTCAGAGTGTGCGCCGTTATCAGCTGTGTTTGACATCAGATTTGCGCTTCTGATTGGCCAACGTGGCTTTAGGGTTAAGGTTTATATCACCGCCTGCTGGCGTGGCATGCTCTTGACCGCGCTTGATTGCGTGTTTTTACGTTTTCATGTAGACTGAGACCGAGCATGTGTGGACGGGATTTTTTTTAAAAACGCTGTAGGAAAAACTCCGGTTATAAAAATACCCGTGTCCGTGTGGACATGGCCTAACACTAACGACATGTTTGCCACTTATCCTGCGATTGTCACACATTATATTGTAAAAACGGAGCTGTCCCCGAATCATTTGACGCGATTTGCCCCGTATGTTTGTGCACAGAACTGTAGATTACTCCCTAGTTTACCGCATCGAGGAGGTTTCCTTCGAGGTGCATTGCCGCTTCGCACAATCAAATGTAGCTACAGCCTCTCACAAGTTAGAAAGAAAACACAAAGCCAATCAGTTTAGCAATGTGTGTTCAGGAGGCGGGACTCAGATCTATTAACCGTTTGTGTTCCAGGATTTGCGCATTTTTCTCAGAACGCTCTTATAAGAGATTTTTATCTAAATTAGATGTTTCCTGGTTAAATAAAATAAGAACTACGCAAAACACACTGGCAACAGTAAATATTAGCATTTTTGATCGAAATTATTGCTAGGGACCGTGGGGACAGTGTCACTAGATATTGGTAGGGACACGTCCCGTCCCTACTAAATTCTACGCCCCTGATTTATAGATTCTGGGAAAGTGGATGCATGCCAATTTTGTGAATGCAGTAGTTTAAACACACACAAAAAGCTAGACTCACGTTAGACCCTTATCTGACCTGACGATCATAGAAAAATTCGATGAGACAACAAAGTATTGCGGATGTAAATAACGTAACAATGTGGTTGTTGCAGGGTTAACTGTCTGATGGACTTTTTCGACTTGGTGTCTGTCAAATTTACCTCTAAACTCACTGCTTATCAGCCTGTCTTCTCCGAGGCACTGTCCAGGCTCAGGCTGCCCTGCTGGCGAGACAGGTGAAATTTCGCGGGGGTCGCTGCCGTGCTTGTGATGGGTGAAACCATTGTGAGGGGGAGGGGATTCTAAATCGGCGATTTCTGTTTGACAGGAGTTTGGTGCGGGCCTTCAACGTGTAGGCTATGAACATAAATAATGCTTAAAAAATATTATCTGATTTATAAATGGGGTGGCAAGACTGTATCCCAGGGGTGGCAGCTGCCACCCTTTGCCACCCCGTAGATCCGCCCCTGCATACAACAAGACCTTGAACTTAACACAGTATTCGACCGGCAACCAATGAAGCGAAGCAAGAACAGGTGAAATATGTTCCCTCTTTCTACATCCAGTAAGCCTGGCGGCAGCGTTTCGTATTTTTTGTAGACAGGATAAGGAGGACTTAGCCACACCAAGGTACAGTGAGTTACACTCTCAGAAATAAAGGTACACGATGGTACAAATAATGTTCCTCGAAGAACAGTTTTGTACCTTTTCAATAATAGTACCTTTAATGGTACAGGAAAGACCTCTGATGATAAGGTTTGTTCTCACATCAAGGGTACAATGATAGGCCAAACTACTGTTAAATTCGTGATTGGTTGCTGTGTTGAGTATTTGGCATAGCAACAAGACGCTGATTGGTCGAAATCGCTTCAGCCGTTAAGGAATTTTCCAAACTGACAGCGGGCAGCAGGCTACATGTCTGCGCGTTTTATTTTAAATATCAAACTTGAAGAAGACTAAATTAAAAGGTGAGTTCTGATAATTTATGTTTATATTTAGTTCACAAGTCGAAACTATAAATGTTTCAGCCACTTAACGTAAATTTAGCGAGTTAAATTAGCTTTGCACCAAATGCTTTTAGCCATTTGACTTGTATAACGTTACACTTGATAATGCACGTATTGATTAGTATTAAGTCATCGCGTGTAAATACTATGGCGTTTGTTCTCCATTGTCCACTATAACTGTTAACTTTGCAATTAGGCACAACAACATGAAACTGATTGCCCAAGGTCGCTGCAGCCGTTACTGCATTTTCAAATAGAACGGAGCGGGAAGCAGATTAACGTTGCCGCCAGCACGAGCACCACTACAACCATGGCTTCGCCCTCTTCATCGTCAGAAGAACTTTAGAGGCTGGACTCGAATTATAAGAGGAAATTCAAAGGTGAGTTTAATGTTTAACCAAATAAAAAACATATTAAACGTTACAGCCACTCAACATGACATTAGCGTGTAAATAGCTTAATCAGGTACGAATCCAGTCAGTGCTATTGGCGTCTGCAAATATATTTCAAAGCAATTGAGTTTCTGTGTCGTAAGTACACATTTAATACGTAATTATTGTAAATTAATGCTTAACTAGAGGTGCCATGGTGGTGTACATTAGTCCACATACAATAACGTTACTGTATGCAGTTGTTGAACAACGCCACCGAACAGTGCACAGATAAAATATAGATATAGATATATATAGATGCCATTCATTTTATCAGAGAATTTTGTTGAAACTCAGCAAATGTGTCTTTGTTTTTTAGATCATGAAGATGATGGGGTAAACTGTCAGTACTGGCCTCACTGATCACACATCTGAAAGTCTGACTGCATCCTCAGCTGAGGCAAGTATCAGTACAATGAGTTATTTGAGTTTATTAATCTTATGATATTCTCTTAAAAAAAAAGTAAAATTTTTTTAAGTGAATCATTTAAAACTGCTATTCTTTTTTTTGTGTGTGTGAAATGTAAAAATGCAGAAAGTTTTTTTTTTTGTGAAACTGTTTTTTTCATATCTGCATTTCCGTTATTCCAGGAAATGGACTGAATGCATGCTGTGGCTGATTTAAGGTGTTTCCAGGATTCCTTAACGGTATAGTTCACATTAAAATGAAAATTCTGTCATTAATTACTCACCCTCATGTCGTTCCAAACCCGTAAGACAAAGGTCTTACGGGTTTGGAACGACATGAGGATGAGTAATTAGTTTATCTTCTGAAACACAAATGAAGATATTTTTTATATTTTTCTCCAAGAGCTTTCTGTTCCTCCATTGGGAGCTTTCGCAACTAATACATTCAAGCCCCAGAAAGGTAGTCAAGACACCATTAAAGTAATCCTTGTGACTCCAGTGGTTTTACCTTAATTTTATGAAGCGATGCAAGTGCTTTGTTTTGCGGAGAAACAACAACAACATATTTACCTCTATATTTAGAAAATAATATCATCTAAAACACATTCACGGTACAACTTCCGGTCTTGAGTCAACATAATAAGCATGCGTCATAGTGCTCCCCTACAGGATTGCAGGTCAGTATTTTCCTAAATAAAGTGTTAAATTGTTGTTGTTGTTTTGTTGCAAAAACAAACAAAGCACCGCTTCATAAAATTGGTTAAACATGTCACGAGTCACATGGATTACTTCAATGATGTCTTTCCTATCGTTCTGGGCCTTGAATGTGTTAGTTGCATTGCTCCCAATGGAGGGACAGAAAGCTCTCAGAATTTCATTAAAAATATCTTCATTTGTGTTCCGAAGATGAATGAAGGTCTTATAGGTGTGGAATGACATGAGGGTGAGTAATTAAGAAAATAAATTTCACTTTCATTTTTTTTTTAAATTGTCCAATGTGTTGAGGTTGGCTAAGCTGAAATCCATTATAGAAGCACATTACATGGATGCCAGACGAGATGTTGCAGGATTTAGTTCACCCAAAAAATTAAACATTTGATGGGGCCCCATTGACTTCCATAATATAAAAAAAAATTCTATGGAAGTCAATGGGGCCCATCAACTGTTTCAATTATCAAAATATCTTCTTTTGTGTTCAAGTGAAGAAAGAAACTCACACAGGTTTGGAACAACTTGAGGGCGAGTAAATGACAGAATTGTCAGTTCTAGGGTGAATTTTTAAGTCTAGAGGTCAAATTTTAGCTTGTCATTGGGAGTATAAATTTTATCAATTAACTTCTGTCTTTTCTAATACTGATTCTTCATTTTGTTCAGGAAGTACTGGCTACATCACAACCCACTGTGCAGATTTTGGGGACGTCTTGACTGGACGTGTCTTCGGTGAGAGGAGAATCTTCAGCCGTGTAAAAATGGAGGGATCTGAAATTGCCGAGCAGTTGGGGTAGAGGATGGTGTTTAAAAAAAAAAGTTAAATAAATGCAAATGCAATGTGTGAAAATGGGAGGAAAAAAACAAGTCTAGGTTTGTTGTAGATGAGAAAATATATTTTATGTACTGTAACATTTTAGTGTAATTGCATTTTGAATTCTTTCAAATCTTTTGATTTATTAACACAAAGAAAAACTATACTGTAAGCTGGAACGAAAGTATTCAAACGTTCATATGTATTTGATATGTATTTACAGTACTCATTAAATTGATGCCTTTTGGATTCATTTGTTGAATGTGTATGTTATTCAATAGGAAATCAGCCATTAATAGTTCTCGAAGGAACATATTTGACACAGTTAAGGTACAAAGGGGCTTGTCACTGGGGTGGTACCTTAAAGGATCAAATTTGTACCCTTGATAAAGGTACAATATTGTCGTAGCCTACCAACAAGTTTTAAAAAACAAAAGGTACATTTTGGTTGCCCATGGTACAAATCATGTCCTTTAAGGTACAAACTGGAATGGTACAAATTTGTTCCTTTATATTAAGGTACAGTTTTGTACCAGTAAAAGGTATCGCCCCAGTGACAAGGGTTTGTACCTTCTTTGGTACAAAAATGTACCTTTTTTCTGAGAGTGTACAATAATCCAGCCTGGAGGAAATAAATGCATGAATCACTGTCTCCAAATCATTTACAGTAAAAAACGCTTTTAATTTTGCAATGGATCGGAGATGATAAAAGCTACTCTTCACTACCGAACTGATTTGTTTGTCAAATTTAAGGCCGTTATCAAAAATCTCTCCCAAAATGTTGGCATAAGCATGAGATTTCCCAGTTAAAGGACCCCAGCTGGTTATTTATCTGTATAATAGAATCTGGTGGTCCAAAAACTACAATTTCGGTTTTAGAGTCATTCAGTGTTAGAAAATTAGCTGCCAGCCAGCATCTTACCTCCTCAAGACAGTTTAACAGAGAGTTTATGTCAGAATTATCCCTATTTTTCAAAGGGAGGTACACCTGGGTGTCATCCGCATAAAAATGGTATGGAATGTTATGCTTTCGAAAAAATCAGCTTCATCTGCTCTGAAGGACAAAGAGGAAGAAAGCATTTGGCTGCTCCTTGCTGATCGGCGAATTTTGCTTCAGTGTGGAAATCTGATTTGTGGTTATTACACATGTTGCATCAAAGTGAAAATCACAATTGACATTATAAAACAAATAAACACTCAAAAACATTTTTTTTGCCTCTTGTTCAGTTTAATCCAAATGAGCTAAAGTAACACAATGTAACAAATTGTCACAACTTAAATTATTGTGTTCAATCCATAAATATATTTAAAAGTGAAGTATATTTAATTAATTTGAGTTAAACTAACTGGGCAGTGGCTCTGTACTTCCCAGCATGCTGCAAGGGTATGCATTGGGAAAGTAAATTTGGGGATAAAGTGTTATGTGTTTTTCAGATGTTGGTGTTAATGTTTAATGTTCGTCAATGTTGGACATTTAGAGGAGTTTCTGTTATTGAATTTTGTGGCTACCATTGAGCTGAAGAGTAGCACCTGTGGACACTCAAAGTTCTATACCAGTATCAGTACTTACATATTTCAATTCTCACCAGTTCATTATATATATTGTGTATAATGATGGATAACACTACTAGCTTAAAGATTAAGGCTTTAAATTAATTCGACCTAAAGCAACGAAATTGTCCTGACCAAACTAAACAGATTTATTTTGAATGAACTAAATTAAGTTTTGGGTAAAAATTCTGAAAGTAAAGGACGTTCATCATATAAAACAAAACAAGATTATATCAAAGTTATTAAATAATTTTGCCTTGCTGGAGAAATCAGATTATATCTACTGACAGGTATGCTTCCTGAATTGTTTTTTCAGGTTGGTTGATTAAAACGCAATCTTAAAAAAAAAAAAAATCATTTCAACATCCAAAATCTAAATCTAATACAACGGAATTCACACTTTTGGGGTCACAGTAGCCTACTACAAATGAAGTTTAAATTAAAAAGAGAATCTCATAGGTTTGACTTGTTCTCACCAGGTTCAGAGATTGTGTAATTGTTATATGCAAGTTTAACTGCCTCTTTTCGTGCCAAGCTGCCATGCACTTCTGTTATTTTAGCAATGAAAAATATCACCATTCACAGCGTTATTTCCATAGTGATCTATAAAAAGCCCGTGCCGCATAGGCTAATTTCTTCATATGTTGTTGCAGGGCTCGGGACTAGAATTTTTGCACGAGACAGGAAAGTACGCGGAAGTATCAACAACACGTTTGTCCCTCCCTGTCAAAGCTAATAAGTCATGTAGCCTACATTCGCCGGCTGTTGAAAGAAAAGTTTGTCGCTGGCTGATATGGACGGACACACACCTGGAGAAGCCGTGGACATGAACTCGGGTGAGAGCAATCATCCACAAGCGATCGCGCGCCCAGTATTTATATGTAATTTGTAGCATTTTGATCTTATCACATTGTTGTTTCGCAGCGGCTGTAGTTTGTCGCCGTGCTTGGAACGCAGTGGATCCTCGAGACAGGACAGCGATGAAGAGTCCCGCACAGAATGTGATCGTTCACCACACGGCGCTCCGGTACTGCTCTTGTCCGCGCGACAGCATCTCTCAGCTCGCGCACATCCAGCGCATGCACATGCAGGAGAGGGGCTTCGACGATATCGGTTATAAGTAAGATGTTAGAACACTACATTTAACTTCTGACCACACGTTTATTACGTATCTAGTAAGTACAAATGTTTGTAATTGTTTTGCAGAACAAGGCTTGTATAAACTTTGTTTGGACGTCAAATGGTAATAAATTTAGCATGGTATGGATCAATGACGTGACTCTTTATTGCCCCGGTCAGACAATTTAAAAGCGATTTAAACTAAAACAAACTAAATGAAAATGTAGGACGTTTTCTATGATGAAAACGTTTACTTTTCTGAATTTTTTTATTTTTTATTTTCTGAATTAAAAAATGGGTAGCACTTTATTTTACAGTCCTGTTCCCCGTGTAGCCTACTTCCTATTTAGCCTACTTATTATAGTAATGCAATAACTGGGTAACAACTAGCCGTGAACCTATAAACCTATACCCATATTATATTACCCCAGTAGGCAGCTTTCTTAGGTAATTGCTGCACTGTAAGTAGCCTACTTGTAAATGCATGTAGCTACTGTAAATTAAAGTGCAACTAAAAATGTCTTGGTGTTGCCTAACTGTCAGGTTATATCACCCAGCTAACAAAAATATATTCCAAGAAGGTTTTGCTAACGTTCCCATGAAGTTATGAAATGTTCAAAACGTCCAGTTTTTTAATCGTTTTAAAACTTGTTATAGGCTGGTAAAAGAACATTCCATTTGACCATTTTGCAAACATTATGGTATGTTTAAATGTTCTCTGAACATTCTGAAACAAATAACGTAAAAAAAAATAAAAATAGATAGTGTCAAAATAAAATGTTTCAAAAAAAAAAGTTCCATGAAAGATGATTGCAGTGGTTGTATTTAAGGGAAAAAAATCTCAATAATAGACAGAAATTCTGTATTTATTACTAAAATAAAAAATATATAATTTCACCAAATCTAAGTCAGGGAGGTGTAACCAACATGTAGGAAGCCATTTTTTCGTCATGTGATAAGAAAACCATAAAACAAAAAGGTGCCCTGTAGACCCTTACAACTGTCCTGTATTTTTTTATAATCACATATTTTCAACTTTCTATAAAAAGGTATGTTTTGTACCATTTCAGTTCTGCGGACATAACCAGACTGCCTCTGATCTATACATTAATCATCAACTCTGTGTTCCTCCAGCTTTCTGATCTCTGGAGATGGGGTGGTGTATGAAGGGCGGGGATGGGGGATTGTAGGGGCCCATGCAAAGGAACACAACTTATATTCTGTTGGCATCGCCTTCATGGGTAACTTCAATGGTGAGAACACGACTGCCTCTATTATTACATTCATTTTCATCTTATATTTATTGTCTTTTGTGGTGTTTACACTATTGTGTTATTTAGTGGTTTTGTAAATGGTAAGAGATATTAACATAAGAATTTCATTGTAGTGAAGAACTGAACCAAAGTTCACGCATCATAAAGAAGATATGTTGTATTTTCTATTTGTCTTTAGATGAATTGCCCAGTTCTGCATCACTGTCCGCTCTGCTGAGACTGCTGCGCTTTGGAGTGCTTCACGGTCATGTGCGCCCCAATTTAGTGCTTGTGGGACATAGAGACGTGGCAAAGACTGAGTGTCCGGGTGAACATTTATACGCTCTAATACCAAAACTAAGAGACCAATTACGAAACCAATGATGATTGCACAAGTTGCATAAAACCCCTGTATGCAGCACTGTCTGAATGTGAAAGTATATGATAGGTCTATTTTTGTGTGCCTTGTGAAAGTCTCTTGTGAGAAATAATGGATAAAAATAAATTCTATCACAACCAGTTTGGAAACAGTTATGAAGGACATCAAATTTGTAAAATTCTGTTTATCCAGTAAGATCCATGTTAAGAGGATGCCTCTGGTCAATCCTACAAATCCTATTAGCATTCCTTTATGGTTTTTATGAGATATTTTACTGATTAAAATTATTTTTTTCTTGACTAGACTACTTATAAGCTACAAAATCATGATTATGTTATGTTTTAATTTCTCTGCACACACACAAAAAAAAAACATGTAAAATGCACTGTACAGTGACGTGCAATAATTTAGTAATCTGGCTAGTTGTAAATAATGCATATGCAAATAGATTTTCAAAGTCTAAAAGAGATGTACTTGTGAGCTCATGCATTGATAAGGATTTTTTTTATTTCTGCCAAAAAACAAAAGCAAAGTTTTTATGTCATTGTGTCTTTCTAATTTATATGCTTTTATTTACTTTATCTGTTGTTTATTATTTACTGTATTGTATTATTTACTGTAACTTAGTCCCATTATATAATAATTGTCTTTATCATTTAAATTAATCATTTGATACAATGCACTACTGTATACATACATGTTACTGTACTTTACTTACTACTTAAAAAACCTGCGTGTAATTATTATTTGTACAAGTACAGTTAATTAAACTGAAAAATAAATTGTCTGCACAATGCCATTAAACATCCAACAGTTTAACCAATTAGAAATGAGCTACATGCTAAAGTCATAGAAGTTGCAAGCTCTCTATAAAAATTAAGAAATTTGGACAAAAACTAAATTTGAAGAAATTTCTTTAAATGTAACATTTTGCTTATAATCAAAATTTAGGTCCACTTTATACTATGTACTAATATTTAAATTAATAATTTGATACAATGCACTTGCATGTTTTTACAATAGCAGCATTGGTAACACTTTATTTTACAGTGTCCATTACATATGTTACATGCAACTAACCCTCAACCAAACCATAATTCTACCCTAACGCTGTTGTCAATTAATATTACTCAGTACTTTAATATATACAATTACACTGCAACAATGACATCTTAAAATAAAGTGTAACCGCAGCGTTTTACACTACAACATGAACACAATAAGTACATCGATATAGGCTATATTTTTATGTAGGCCTATACAGCAGTTAATGAAACCTAATATAAAGTTTGACCTAAAATTCCAATGCATGAACTACATATGAATAGACAGTTTCTCTTGTTTAATTTGATATATAGCTAACATCTAGCCTTTGGTCTATTATGTAGGCCTAGCTAAATTTAGTTCATGCTCAAAATTTAAAACGTCCAAGTTTTTGAATGCTGTCCAATTCACTCCGATTATGAGGTAGATTGTAACCACAGTAGGCCTTTTCCTTGTACTTGACATTAAGTTACAGTTTACGAATGAGTATATTTCAAAACAACGTTCATTTGAAGCAGACAAATATGGGAATATTTTATCAAAGTTTGATGCACATTGCGAAAAAAAAAGCATTGAGTTACAGACGTTAAAGTTTTCATCTTTTTTTTTTTTTTTGCACGGTCCGTGAAGCACATGGTCCTCTATGGGTTCATCCTCCAGAGATTAGGTTAATGTCCACCCTAAACTGTTTGTTTACTCACATCTCCAAGTGTTGTCGTATATCAGAACTCCGTAGCATAGCCTAACGTCTTTTTGCCTCACTCGCTTCTGACAGGCATTCAGTCAGATGAATGTGTAAACAGAAAAGGGCGGTCTCAGGTGAGAGGCTTGAGTTTCACCGGCTTTCGAAGTGTTATAATTGAGACTTCGAGTTCATTGATCAGTCAGAGAGATTGGCTGTGCCGGAAACTTATCAGATCGTTTTTGTTTTTCCGCAAGCGTTTCCTAAGAATGGACGGGCACTTTCTAGTTTTTTTTCGACACTTTTAGGTCCTGTTGGAAACATTTAGGAGCGTGTTTGTATTGTTAAACATGGAGGAACTAAAATCCCCCGTGAATTTTTTCCACAAGTCGTCTTTCAGCATCAGTAGTTTACTGCTCCGACACGAGCGCGCGAGGAGCGACTCGAGCGCCGCGCTGGAACCACCGCGGTCTCGTGCCGCAAAGCCACCCATCGCGCGCTCCCATCATCAGCAGACAAATGACGGAAAAGACAAGTCGATTCCAAAGCGGAACGAAGCGAACAGACCGGATAAAAAAGAGGCAGGGGGAGTTGGAGAGCAAAAGTGTGAAAGTACAGATGGACAGTTACCGGAGAAGAAGAGCAAACCCGATAAGCCTCCGTTTAGTTATAACGCGCTTATCATGATGGCCATCCGCCAGAGTCCGGCGCGACGGCTCACCCTCAACGGTATCTATGAGTTCATTATGGGCAACTTCCCGTACTACCGAGAAAACAGGCAGGGTTGGCAGAACTCAATCCGGCACAACCTGAGCCTCAACAAGTGCTTCGTCAAGGTCCCGCGCCACTACGACGACCCGGGAAAAGGCAACTACTGGATGCTGGACCCGTCCAGCGATGACGTGTTCATCGGCGGAACCACTGGGAAACTCCGGCGCCGGTCTACAGCCGCGTCTCGAGCCAAGCTGGCCATGAAGAGAGGCGCACGGCTATCCTCCACCGCAGGACTGGCATTCGCAGGCTCGTTTTACTGGCCCGTCCCGCCGTTCGTGACTCTCCAGCATCGTCACCCGAGCTCCGCGGCTCACCACAACAACTACGCCGCGTCGGTTCTGTCCCAGAGCTCGCGCCACTTCAGCTCGGTCGGTCCCGCTGCGGAAAGACTGCTTCTCCCGTCCGCCCAAGAGGCAGCTTATTATGGAATGGGATGTGAACAGATGACCTCCACCTCCTCCTTCTCCACATCTGCTTCTGTGCCTCTGCCTCTATCTGCTCCCCGCTCTTTCAATTTACTTAGCAATCAGTCCAGTTACTTTTACTCTCACCAGGTGCCTCACACAGCGGGACTGTCACCCTGGTCGCAGGAGGAATCGTACCTCTCCAAAACATCTCCTTCTGGACAGTTATTCCCTGGAAAGCCATCTCCTTCTTCTGAATACATTGGAGGACTATGTTCAGACATTCCCAGTTATTTTCCTAATTTTAACACAGCCAACTCCATGCACTGAACAATTTCAGCTTTTTAATGAGAAGAGACAAGCAGTTCATGTGCAATCTTTTTATCCATTATTTAATTTCATGTGAAGCCAAACAAGTTTTCTTTTGTATACTATCCAGTTGTTTACAGTCTAGTTACCACAAAAACGAGTTACGCAAATATTTGTATGCACATGACGGCTGAAATAAACGGGCCGATCCGAAAGGTCAATGCACTTCTAAAAAAGGGAAATAGCTGAGGGAAACAATGATGTTGTGTTCTGACCACATATGTCTCTTTTTGATGTCTGCTGGTTTTTCTTTAGATGGCACTTTGTATACGATAAGAAAAGATTAACTGCATGATTCTGTCCGGTGCTTTTTCATAATATGTCTTCCTGTTGTTCAGCATTTACAGTCACTCACATAATCTGTAGATATTTGTGTAAGAAGAAGCCTACAGGTCTTGGCCAGTAATTTTGACCTGGCCCAAACATGTATCCACTCAAAGGAAATAAATGTTTTGAGGAACAGACCTTTGTTGTTCATGACTCTTTGTGGTCATTAAAAATCCCAGGATGTCCTTTGGAAAAAGAGTAGGGGTATAACCCCGGCGTCCTGGCCAAATTTGCCCCTTGGTCTCTGTCCATCATGGCCTCCTAATCATCCCAATATAAACACTGATTGGCTTCATCACTGTCTCCTCTCCACCAGTAAGCTGGTGGGCGTTCTGGTGCAATATGGCTGCTGTCGTCTCATCATCCAGGTGGATGCTGCACATTGGTGGTGGTTGAGGAAATTCCCCCCTTATGTAAAGCGCAATATAAATGTAAAAAAGTATTAATATTATTATTATTATTATGACAATTAATTGTTTATTAATTGTTTTATGAAAGAAATCTCATACTGCAATTTCAAATTTGCAGACAGGTGATAACATTTCGGTATAATTTACAATAAGGTTTCATTTGTTAAAATGATCAAATACATCAGTTAACATAAACTAACAAAGAACAATACTTCTAGAGGCATTTATTAATCTGAGCTAATGTTAATATTAACATTTACTAATACATTTTTAAGATACACATATTGTATCTGCTAACATGCACTTTGAATTTGAACTAACATGGACAATTTTATTAACGTTAACAAAGGCTAATAAATACTGTAAAAATGTATTGCTTATTGTTTCTTGTTAGTTAGTGCATTGACTTGTATTAACAAATGAAATCTTATTGTAAAGTGTCATCAACTTTTCATTTATTCAAAATGTGTATGTAAAAATATCCTTTATTTATTAGTTTTCAATGTGATTTGAAATTTTACCTATTTTTGCTTTCAATTAACAACAACCTCCCTATAAAAATATGTTAATTTAATGTTTTTACTCTTTTATCATTTTTATTTTGTACGGCACTTTGATATTCTTGATTCATAAAGGTTAGAACAAATAAAAGCCCATGTATTGAACAACACAAAGCTGGGAGTTTGAGAGTTCATATGCTTAAACCTTGTCTCATGAATGAATAGATTATCCATTTATTCAACAATGCAGGACATTTAGAGCAGGCCTATGTCCCATGATTTAATACAAATTGTAATGTTTTATGATATGGTTTATGTGTGTATTCAACGCTATGCAGATAAATATCTGATTAGCCGTCCATAGAAGAAATGTGAAAATATTGTACAGTGCTTTGTTTTTCCACATCTTTCTCCCCTGTCATTCACACGCACACACACACACACACACACACACACACACACACACACACACACACACACACACACACACACACACACACACACACACACACACACACACACACACACACACACACACACACACACACACACACACACACACACACACACACACACACACACACACACACACACACACACACACACACACACACACACACACACAGTCTGAGGGTCTCTAGAGTGCGATCACAGCCTCAGCTCAGTAATGAAGTGGGTCTCCTTTTTCAAATGGCTGAGGAGGGGAGAGATAAAAAGAGATGATAGAAGGAAATTCAGAGAAAGAGAGAATCCAACCACAGCACGCTAGAAATAAAAGTCACGTTCATCAGATTACACCACTTCAAATAGACACAAGTGGTTTTTCACATTTGTACAAGCTGTGGTAATTGAGTGAGCTAGATGAAAAGTGTTGCCCTTGAACTAAGGTAACCAGTTAGTGAGTCCAGATTTCATCTCGCTGAATGACCGATCTGAGCAGACCTCACATGCCCTCGTCTGAGCCATCAATGAGTCTTTTCCATTTAACAAATCTTTTTTAAAATCAGGTTTTTTTTTATTAGTCTTGATATTTAATTGCATGATTTTTAATATTAAACCTATTTTAAATTTCTTTGAGTGATATAATGAAAAAATATATTGTTACATTTGAGACCTATGTAACATTTCAATTAATTATTTGATACAATGCAGTATGGTGTAATATGTTTTTACATTGTACTTATATATATATTTTAAATACCTTAGTTACAGCTGTATCTATACATCTATTACACTGTTGAGCCTTATAGTTCACCCAAAAATGAAAATTCTGTCAATAATTACTCACCCTCATGTTGTTCCAAACTGGTAAGACTTCCTTCAGAACACAAATGAAGATCTTTTTAATGAAATCTGAGAGATTTCTGTCCCTCCATTGACAGCTACGCAACTACCACTTTGATGCCTCAAGAAGTTCATAAAGAGATTGTAAAACTAATCCATATGAATTGAGCGGTTTAGTCAAAATTTTCTGAAGAGACTCAATCGCAGTCAACAGACTGAATTTAGGCTTTTACTCACAAATAAACATTGATCAGAGAACATAAACAGAAGCTGCTTGAAGTGGTTACTAACCTCACTGGTTCTTGCAGAAGCTCAAACGTGCTGCGTAATACACGAGAATGAAACTCAGTGGTTCTCGCACTTTAAGCGAACATGCTTAAGCTTCAGTTTACCGCAAGATGAGATATGACGAGACACACAGTTACACGATTTCCTATCAAAAACACAACCATTCCGTCAGGTCTAAATACACTTATTATAGGCTTACCATAGTGAATCAAGACAAAAACACTTTTTGGAAGAAGGATTTATGATGTATTGACTAAATATTGTTTATTTTGTACAAACAAGTTATATAGTGTACCTTTAATAAATACTTTTATTGTATCTCAAATAACACTGTTTGCAAAACAACAGAAACACAATAAGTGCATTGTACCTATAACAAATATTATTATTGTTATTATTTTATTTATATTCTTTACTTATTTATTTGTGTTGACATACCCACTGTAAAAATGGTGACAACAATATTACACATAATATTTTTGAGTAGTTTTTAAGGCTTGAGTTCTTTCATGGAATCTACCTGAATAAATCATGTACAATCCCCTAAATTATTTAGTCTATGACACAATGAATTTAATATTTTGAGTGAAATATGCTTTTTTATTTCAACTTGACTCTCAAAAGTGTGTGAATTAGTGCATTTGTTTTTGAGCTATATTGTATAATTTAAAGACTTGTCATCATTAGAGCAAAGTTATTGCTCAATGAACAAAGCAAGATGATTCAGAAAGTAATAATGCATGGAAATAATTCACAACCTAACCATAAGCCCTACTCATCTGCACAATGACGATCAGAACTTCAACATAATAGAAATGTCAAACATAACTTAACATTAAAACATTAACAGATGTTTCCCTCAAAGAAACAAACAATCAAATAACACTTAATATCAATATTTACTCTCCATTTCCAGCCATATGCAAAGCATGCTGGGAAGTTGAACTAACTGGGGTCTCTAAATAAAACCTGCTCAAAGGTTTCTCAAAAATTCTCTTCAAATAAATAGGTTGCCTTTTTCCCTTAATTTTATGTGCTTAATTGGTTCCTAAATTCAAGCCTCAAAACTGATTCCTTAAACAAATTAGGAAAATGTATCTCTTTGTTTTATTACTGAAATGTTCTCAATAATTTCTATACAACACTGAACCACAATTTTCTTAATAAAATATACACAATATTTTTAATTATCACCTTATTTTTTTTAATAAAAATTACAAGACCCATGATTCATTATTCGCTACATGATTTACTGTAGCAGCACAGTTATAGTTTCACATTATATCTCATTATACAATGGTGAACTTCACCTCACCTCTCAATATCACCTGGTAAAAAGAGAAGAACACACAGATGTGTGAAGACGCCTCTCAAGACAGGTTTCTGGAGCCTCTTCTTCATCAAACAAAGAGAGCTTTATGAGAACACGATGCTATTTCACCAATCTCTCTCACACACACAGGCGACTTCAGGCGTGCTTAACTGTAACCTTACTGGAAACTGTTGGCAAACTACAATCTCTGATGCAAAAGATAACCATAATATTGATATGACTGCTGAGTAATCGTGTAATTAGTCTGCAGGGGAACGAGAGCCGGATGTGAGACGAGAAAGAGTGAGAGGAAAACAAATAGATAGGTGAAGAGATGCCCAAAGGCTGCTGTAAGTTGATACTATTTTGCTTTAATTTGTGTAATAAATAATATCCTCCCTTTGACAGGCTTGACTAATGATTTCTACACCCCTCGATCACACTTTACAGCCTACAAAACAAACAACGGAGATAAAACTTTTGAGCATGTGCTTCTCCACGTGATTCCCTGAGGCTGGAATATTAGGTGTCCACTGAAACCTGCTGGTGAGACCACACAGCACACACACGCGCATGCACGCACACACACACACACGCACACACATCTGGTGCTTTATCTTTGAGGGGCTTCTAGATGTAATGGTTTTTATACTATACAAACTGTATATTCTATCGCCTTACACTAACCAAACCCCTACCCATCATAGAAAAACTTTTTTTCTGTATTTCTACATCAGAGGGTGACATTTTTCAATTTAATTGAAATTTATTTCTGTAATGCTTTATATGCTTTATATACTAAATATCATTCTAAAGCAGTTTTACAGTTAACTTAATGTGTGTATATATAGGCCCTATATATATATATATATATATATATATGGTATATGCATACATTTTTTAATGGATAAGATTTGGGTGAGTCTGCACAGTATAATATATTCTAATCTATAATAGTTATCTAATGCAATGTTTCATGGATTTTTTTATTCTTTACTGTTAAATGTACAGCTTTTGGAAAAAGAACAAGTCATCTTATAATTTACAGTGAAAAACTAAATTGACGTACCCAGAATTCTCTGTGTAACAGATGCTGTTTCATTGAAATAACGGTTACTTTTTCTTATCAGTTATGTACATTAGGGTATTATGTTGCATCTTATGTTGTATAATTAATGTTAATTGAATTATTTTCGTACCGTGTGTTGCCATGATGGTGTTAGTATTTGTGTGTATGACACCGTGCACCTTCTATATATTAGCTTAGCTAGTTGTGATGAACTTTGATTCATCATGTGGTTTTCTCTTTACCACTTGTGTTTTCAAGGAGGTTTTCAAATTTAAGTTCAATCTTACTACCATATTCTTTACGGTAAATTTCTGGCAACCACAGCTTGCATTATTTTTTTTACTGTAAAGTTAACCGAATTGACTAATACCAAGGTCAAACATTTTACATTTAAAAAATAAAATATAAATAAATAAAATAAAATAAATGTTTATGTATCATTTCCTCAATTAAGGATGCCCATAGATGTCTTAGAGGTCTTGTCAAAAGAGGTCTAAAGCACAACTTAAAGAGTTTTTAAGCACAACTGCACTCTGTTTTCTGTTTATAAGGAACACTTGTAAGACTCCAAAGATGCATGGTGGAAGTCGAGAGAGAACCCAGTCTGGAATGAAGGAAGGAAGTGATCTGGAGAGGTAAAAACATAAGCCGATGTACTTGAATAACTCTGGACTCAGTGTGCATTTCCTAACCATGGTTAAGCTTTGTAAACCAATTCCACAGACATGATCCTCAAATCTCCACACTATAGGGTGCGATTATCCCGAGCAAACTCACCAACCTGTGAAATCACATGGGTGGGATTGTGCTCCGCAGGCGCCCGCCTGTCTCTAAGCAGTAAACCAATCCCCTGGAGTCTCAGCACCGTACAGACACACATCTTTGTCTGTCTTACAAACTCACCCCATCATACAGCCGTCTTCCCTGTCAGTCATGAAACATAACAAAGAGATGTCTGTTTGGTCTACAGACCTGACCCCTGCCCTGTGAATATTACCCCACACCACGGCTAAGAGGCCAGACACATTCTTCTGTTATCTATACATGAATACTTCAATGAGGCAGATCACTAGATCAGACTGCTCTATTTCATGACAGCAAAATATTTTAGAAAGTAAAATATGTAGGCAATATCTATAAAATATGTAGAATGATTATTAGAATGATTTCTGTAGGATCATGTGACACTGAAGACTGGAGTAATGGCTGATGAAAATTCAGCTTTGCATTTCAGAATTAAATGATATTTTTTAGTATATCAAAATAGAAAATGTACTCAGATACTAACGTAACCTCGGTTCCTTGAGATAACGGGGAATGGGAAAAACTGAAATACTGAAGCCTGATTGAATGACGCAGTGAAACTGCTCGAACCTATGGTGCTGCAGACCGCCGAAATGGCTGGGGCTACCCGTCTATATAAATTGGCAAAACTTGCCATAATGTTCAGAATCTTTCGACTGAAAAGGGTGAGCACCTAGTTGTGCAATGTGGTAGCACGGCCAGCTACGCAATACTCGTTCCCGTTATCTCAGGGAACCGAGGTTACATTAGTAACCGAGTACATTCCCTATCGATATGGTTCACTTGTATTGCATCCTAAGACACTATGGGAACACAATTCAATAGCTGACCAGACATGTAGGAGCCCATAATTCGGGTTGGGGATGCCAAATTGTCCCAATTGCCTGGGAGAGGAGGTTCTTTCTAGGGAGCTGCTGTAAGCAGATGCATCAAGTCGGGGAGTCATGACTGGTTCCGCCAAAGAGGAGAAGGACTGCGCATCTGTCCTCCCTAATTCGTCTGATGACCTGAGGGAGCAGCGCTACTGGGGGAAAACCATACAGGGGAAGGCTAAGCCACTCGTGGGCCAGCGACTCCCTGTCCTTTGAGAAGAATATTACGCAGTGTGATTTGTCTTCTGAAGCGAAGAGGTCGACCTTTTCCCTCCCTAAAACACCCTGCGGATCATGCGAATCATCTGGGGATGAAGCATACAATCCCGTGAGGACACATTGCCCCAGGACACCATGTCTGCCCCTTGGTTCAACTTGCCCGGCATGTGCACTGCTTTTAGCGAGCGCAGGTTGCACTGTGCCCATAAGAGGAGGCATCTCACCAGTTTGTACAGAGGCCTCGATCTGAGTCCACCTCGGTGGTTTATGTAGGACACCACTGCCATGTTGTCCGAGCAGACTAAGACATGGTGCCCTTTCAGGTCTGGTAGGAAGATTTTGAGGGCCAGAACAACCGCCAGCAATTCTAGGCAGTTGATATACCACTGATTCAACCAAAAGCCGGATGTCGACCCGCCCTCGAACAGAGCTCTCCAACCCGTGTCGGACGCATCTGTTGAGACCACCTTCCCTCTGCGCCGGTCTGATACAGATGAGGGTCCTTCCAAAGGGCCAGGGCCATGAAACAGCTTGGGTCCACCTTGATACAGCGTGGGCTGGAAACTGGGGTTTCAGCCAATACTGCAGGGGCCGCATGCGTAGCGGCCCAGCGGAATTACCAATGATGCGGCCGCCTTTAGGCCTAGCATTCTCTGAAAGGCTCTGAGGGGGAGTGAAACCCAGACTCTGGAAGATGCTCTGGCATGAGCCAGGCCTGCCTTTGGGCCGAATCGAGAACTGCTCCCGGGAAGGAGATTTGCTGGCTGGAAGACATGACGAGCCATACCCTTCTCATACCCTTTACTCGGCCAATTTCGGCGGGCTGCAGCGCCATATGTCCATGCAGTTTCACTGCGTGATTGAATCAGGCTTCAGTATTTCTGAGGAAAAAAGGAGCTTTAATCATTGCCATTATTTTAATTTGTAATTATATTTCACAATATTAGTGTTTTTTCTCTATTTTTGATCAAAAAATGCAGGCTTGGTGAGCAGAAGAGACTTCTTTCAAAAACATTAAAGTGCCCCTATTATGCTATTTTAAAGTCTTCTAATTTTGTTTTGGAGGTCTCCAACAACAGGATTACATGCATCAAAAGTCAAAAAACGTTTTTTTCTCATAATAAACATGATCACATCACCACATTTTTAAAGGTGGGGTATGTGATTCTCTTTTTTGTCCATTTTTTCAAAATAACTTGAAATCCTATTCCTAACCCACTTACAGCCACTGAGTTAGAAGCACTGAAATGAAAATTAAGCAATTTAATCATCTGTGGAACGGGCAGGACTTGATGGAAAAACTCCAGCCAATCATTTCCAAGACCACCTGGAATCATTGGACAGTAAATTCGTCAATTACAATCGTCATTACAATCTCTCGCGCATCTGAGTTTTCGCTCGTGCATGATTGCGCGTCCATGTTTTTCGAATGGGTGGAGTCAGAGCCGGCGTTGGAGGAAAGATGGTAGGACCATTTGAATTGTGTATATTCAAAATGCTGGTTGTTTTCCAAATCACATACCCCACCTTTAAATGATTCTCAAAGACTTCATGAATGAATCAATCTCTCTAAATCTCTCCTTTCTGCGAGCTACTCTGCTCTGATTGGCCAGACACCTCAGCCTGTTGTGATTGGTCTACCGTTTACAACGCGTGTCAAAAACAAAAACACCTATTGCCATATGCTCCATCCGGAGGCTTCCTACAGCTCTGCGATTGTACACCGTAAACTAAAGACAGTATGGAACGATGACGTCTATTTTACCATATCAATCTGAGCGCGAGTCCAAAGATGAAACATTGGAAGAAGTTATTTAGCAAATTTAGTAAGTTGTGACGTGTGAACTTCGAGAAAATAGATTCGAACTCCAAACGACTCGTTTGAGCAGTTCAGAGTCGATTCTTTCTTTTGAGATAAACTAACTTTATTTATGATGCACTTTCAGCTTTACAACTTTGCATACTGTTTTGCACATACAGCTGCATTTCACACCGCATGAAAGGTAATTTTCAAAAATCCAGGGCACTTTAAAAATAGTAATGTTTCCAAACTTTTGACAGTTACAATGATACAATAACAAAAATACAATTAGCCTAACTTGTTATGATGATATTGGAATTAGTTGGTCTGAATTCACACAAAAATAACACATTCATAATAATAACAATAATAATAATAATAGATTAATTCAAGATCTATGTGAACTCGATGATTGCTATCAACATACAAGCCACTGCTAGAACAAATAAACATTTGTGTAAAAAACATTAGTTTCAAAACATAATAGTTGCTGAGAGATAGCCTTTGAGACCGCTTCCTTGTGTGACAACTAGCCCTGTTTAAATATTATAGTTTAAAACGATTAATTATAATGAACTCATCACTACAACTCTATATGAACATAAAAACCTGAAAACAAGTTTATTTACTTCGCGGGAGAAAACCGGAACCGGAACTTCCAACGGAGTAAGGCGGCACAGCACACCCGGAAGTGACTTTAACGTTGTGGAAACGTGAGGCGCCTGTGTGCAGTTGCTCATTTCATTGAAGACATTTGAGAAGTCGAAACATACTAAAACATGTAAGTTCACTCTTCTGCACACCGTATATTACGATAAATGTTTGGGTTGTACTGCTGGGACAGAAATAGCCAGTTTATAGTTTTATGGCCGCTAAAAAAAGTAATTTAGCAAGACTAATGCTAATGTTAGCAGCTACAATGAACTATTGTACCGATGATTAGGATTCGTCCTAAGTAATACTGTTATGTATGTGTTTGTTTTGCAAGCGTTGTCAAATTGCTTGGATATTGGCTTTCTCTCTAATTTAGTGTTATTGCTTCATTTTTTTGCGCACTTAATTTCTGAATCATTACGTTATAGCTTAACTTACGTTTTAATTGAGTGCGTATGATTATATGATCTCTATACCTAAAAACATTGCTAGATTAACTTCTATATTCTTGTGGTAACTCATCATATACTTTACTTAACTCTATATATGGTGTAAATTGAGTGATCTTCATGATACCTGTTCATCCACACATTCTAACTGTTGAAATGGTTTGTTAGGAGTTTGTTAAACAAGCCTAAATCTGAGATGACTCCAGAGGAGCTCCAGAAGCGAGAAGAGGAAGAGTTTAACACCGGTCCACTTTCAGTCCTCACCCAGTCTGTGAAAAACAACACACAGGTTCTTATCAACTGCCGCAACAATAAGAAGCTACTGGGCAGAGTCAAAGCATTTGACAGGTATGTGATGTGAAGCCTTCTGTTGGATTTATTATATACACTGCAGACCTCTACCGACACACTAAAGCTCGAGTTGCCATTGGTTAGTACATTTTTACATGCAATACAAGAATAATGCAAATGAAAAAATTCGACATAAGTATACTATAATAATAAAATATAAATTTCAAGCACTATTAAATTCAGTGTCAACATCATAACACAAAAGCTTTTGTGTCCTTTTAAATATGCCAAGACAGTGGGTCTCATTCACTAATAATTCTGTGGATTTAGTCATTTGTATGCACAGGGGAACATCTCACTCACGAATTTCTTAAGTTCTTAACCTCGTTATAATGATAATGGATTTGGAGTTTTCTGTATGAGTGACCAAGTGCCCAAGGTTAGTCATTTGCATAAAATGCACAAATATTTCCAAATAAGGGATTTATTTTACAGCCTTTCATTACTCTTTGCAAACCTATGACGTTCTGGAAAAATACACACTCTCGCCTGAAGTACGTGCAGCAAGATGTGCCATCCTCAAAACCACTTCAAACACAACACAGACCCAGATTAAAGACCTCGCATTATTTGACATAAAATATCCTGTATAAAATGTTATTTTAAACCGAATATAAGGCCACCCAATATGTGGTTGAATGAGACACAAGCTGCGTCCGAAATTGCGTAGGTAATGCATTTGAATTTACATCGCGACCATTAAAAATAATATGCTCTATATATAGTGTGTCAGTTACTTCACTTCCGTTCACAAATAATCTAACGTGCCTTCACGGGATAGTAAAGTATTCATCGAATGGACACTTCAGAATCTCTGTGGAAGTATAAAATCATTTGCAATGAAACCGCTACTGTAAAATATGTGTGTAGATACTAAAAAAAATTAATTGGCTCACACCATTCATGTATATATAAAATTGTTCAACAAAGTTTCCATGATATGGACTTTCAATAGGCACTAATTTTGTCAATCGGAAGGAATCCAATCATATTTCAGATTTTGAAAGTTCTGTTTATATCAGTGGATCTCAAACTTTCTGACTTAAAGGCCATCCTCATTTTCACAACAATATTTGAAGCCCCTCCATAACTAGAAAAAAAACCCTCAAATACTAAGAAATATCTCGATTTCTAGTTGTTTTGTCTTATTTTAGATCATTTTAAGTCATCTTGAGGCCTGTGTGGGAACCAATGGTTTAAATGAACCCTTGACATTGCAGTCTGATTCACACATCTGTTTACATGCGTGTATCCCAACCAAAACTTCAGACCAGTCGCCACGTTCAGAAGTGGAAAGAGGGTGGCAAGGTGTTTTTAAATCCGATTGAGAAAATTATTGGATTAAAAAGAAAGTGTTGGTCGGATCATTACCCATTTCAGTCTGATCGAAATTTCATTCAATCAGTCGGATCAATTGAGGCATTTAGATGAAGGCTTTTCAGTCCAATTGAACCGTCAATCAGAACAGATTATTTGGGTGCATGTAAACGAATGCTACTGTCTCTTTTCTCTGGATTTTCAGGCATTGCAACATGGTTCTGGAGAATGTGAAAGAAATGTGGACAGAGGTGCCCAAGAGCGGTAAGGGCAAGAAGAAGTCAAAGCCAGTGAACAAGGATCGTTACATCTCAAAGATGTTCCTGAGAGGCGATTCAGTCATTGTGGTGCTGAGGAACCCACTCATCACCGGGAAATAAACTTGACGTGGAACACGTCTGTTCAAGTACAGGCAATCTCCTGGACACTCATACACCAGCTCACCTGCGAGCTGAACTCCCTTTGACTTATCAGCACCTGTTAAAGTGTTTATTAGGCCTTTGAGCAACATAATTTCGCCCTTAAGAGACAGTACACAGTTTGTCTTGTGCTGTAACAAATGTATTTTGCTGGGAAATGTTTAGCATCATCATGAGAGATTGTTTGGTCAAAGAAAAGAAACAAAGAAGTTTCCATTTGAATATTTTTGTTTGTTTTTGATGTTAAAGTGTGCTTGTTTTCTAAATAAACTTTTGGATATTCAAATCTCTATAATCTGTTGTATGATTCTTTCAGAAATTAAAGTGGCCCTATTATACCCTTTTTTAAAGTCTTGATTTTGTTTTTGGGGTCTACTGGAATAGGGTTTTTTCCCCCACACATTTTTAATTGTTGCAGCACCTCTCTTCCCAGTCTGTCAGTAACACTCTGCGCTGCGTTTCTCAAATGCATCATAACCCTAACTAGATCGTAGAACCATTGGCACCAATGGTCTCTACAATCAACTTTGCTCATGATGTTTTGACACACGCAGCCCTGTTTATTTCCTGTCTCTATGAAGCCCCTCCTTCCGAACGGCACAATGTGCTCTGATTGGTCGGTTGGACCAGTGTGTTGTGATTGGCCCACCGCTTTGAGTGAATTTAGGAATTATCACCCTTACCATAAACATAGGTTTCAACACCTCTAAACCAGGCCTCGCCATTATATTTTGCATATGCCTTGGGTGGGAATTAATCAAATGAGGAATACTGTGACGTGTTTGTTCCAGGAAGAAATCTCAAAGACTACAATGGAGGCGTTTCAGGGAGTTCAGAAACAGTTTGCACTGATAAAGAGAATAACTCCCTTTGGAGTGACTGTGCTTCATAACTTCATGCTGATTACACACTCAAGAAAGTTGAAAATGTAAGAAAGCATAATAGGACCCCTTTAACCGTTTACAGACAAAGCAGAAAGTGTCCATCAGAAGTTTCACGTTGCTGTTTGTCCTCTTTCCTCTCATCCTCTCTCCCCCCTCCCTTCATCCGACTCTCATTTGGTAGAGTCCCTTGGCAGCAGCTTGGGTGTCAGTGTAGATTTCAGCAGGCAGCACTCAATAAGTGACAAACTGCCGTTTAAAGGCCTCTGCATTATTAATGTGACCAGATGTGCTGACTGTCACTTCACACCCCTGCCCTCCACAGTGGGCTCCGCTGACCCCTCATGCTAAAAGCCATTTTAAACCATTCATTTTTGTTTAAAAGGATTTGGCTAATGTTTCTGAAAATGACACAATTTTTGTTTTGAAAATTAGGACGAGCTCTCTGAAAGGGCTTTATCACGGTAAAAAACCAAAACAAATCTAGGGTTAATTATGTGTGTTTTAAAAGTTTACATGGACAAAAGGGTTATCTCAGGACTTGACCTGAGAGGACAGTCTGAAAATCACTCAGTCAGGTTACTTAAATATTCAGTGGAATGGTGAAAATCCAACTCTGTGTATCAGTTTGGGTTATTGTGATCCAATGGTGTCATATTTATTAAATGTGTTTATTCAGTCATTTTTGTGTGTTTTAATGCTAAACTATATCAAACAAATGTATATTGATGGAATGTTCTTAGATATGTTCTATAAATTGTTAATATGTGTTAGGTTAAAATATTTAAATTTTTATTAATTTTATACATTTTTGATTAGAAAATAATCTCTTTATTAATATTATAAGCACATCTAAATATAAACCACGGTTTAAAACTCAGTCAAAAAATTTATTTATTGAAATTAATACTTTTATTCAGCAGGGATGCATTCAATTGTTCAAAAGTGACAGTAAAGACATTTATAATGTTTTATTAAATTGTCCATTTCAAATAATGCTTTTCTTTTGAGCTTTGTATTCAGTGATTTCTGAAGGATCCTGTGACACTGAAGACAGGAGTAATGCTAAAAAATTATTAAAATATATTGAAATAGGAAATATTGTTCTGGATACAATTGTTCTGACCCCAAACATTAAAGATACTTCAAAAGAAAAAGTTAATTTATTTTCTTAGTGCTGAGTTTATGGAACAATAAATGGATGGGGGGAAAAGAAAATCCCATAAACTTATCCCTGGATCCTGCATAGGAACACTGCATTTAACCAGACTTTTTCTTTAAAAAAAATGTAAGAGATAGTATCATACAGTTTCACAAATGCTAAATTGGTATCTATAGTATCAAAAGCTACGGAAGGGTATAGAAAAATGATGTATTGTACCGTTAACAGTGTGTCTGTTCTTAATGAGCTTTTCCCAGGCTCCTGAGCGGAGTTCAAGCCTGAGGTGCTGTTGTTCTCCAGTGTGAGACGCTCGTCCCGCTGTCCTCCATGTTCCCCCGGGCCGCTGCACCTGGATCTGCGTGTGGGTTTGCCTGAAGCTCGGAATACTACAGACATGACTTACAGGTGACGCTTCAGCCTGAGATCTTATCATCATGCTGTCAAAACTGAGATTTAGGGGTTTAGGTCTGCAATGTTTTGGTCATGTTTGAGTCATTTTGTGGGGAATTGTCTATTGGATCATGGTTTGATATGTTCCGTTTAAGACATAAATAGTGAAAACTCATCGCTCAGCAGTGAATAATGCTTTTCTGTAAAATATGTGGCTAGAAAGAGAAAAACTTTCCTGACCTTACTGCATATTAATGTCTGTTATTTTAATCCACATTCTTGATAGCTATGTTATTTTATGCAGAAATAATGCCGTAAAGCAATGGATAATGTAAGATAATGTAATATTCTGAAGAATCCACCTATAGCACACACCTAAAAAGTGAACTTTTGGAAAATGATCCGTCGTGGCTTTTTGCATTTGGCACAGTTAAAGCCAGATCATTGATGGTCCAGTTAAAAACACCCTCACTATTGCATATAGATCTGAATTAAACTTCCAAAACATCTTCATTTGGCACTGCAGTAACTGATAAACTACATAGTTCAACCTGCCATGTCATATTGGTCCCAAAAGTATTTGTATATTGAAGCCACATTGTCTAAATTTCTGATTCTCATTGGATTACATACAAAATATCAAAACATGTGGCATCATTTGCAAACAAATGTTCAGAGTCAGTTCTCTTGACAGAGGTGTAATTCGTCACATTAACATAATCAATAACAATTAATAATATTGTGTCACAATATTCTTCCATTTGAGCAGTGGGGTAAAATAAAACTTTTTTTTTTTTTTGCTAAAACGACTAAAACTGTTTTTGCAAAATATAACTATTGTGATTTACAGGTCTAAAAATATCAAAGTGAATTGTCAGCGTATTAAACCATGTTACATTTTTACAAATCGTATTAATATTGCAAACACTCTTAAAATAAAATAAAAATTAGCTGGTTTGTGAAAAAAAATGCAGCAAAATAAGAATCATTTTGGTTCACATTTCAATGAAAGTTCTTAAAATAAATTGTAAAAATAAAGAACCTTTTGTGCAATGGAAAAGGTTTATAGATGTTAAAGGTTCTTTAATGAAGCACAAATACCAATAAAGCCAATAAAATATAATTAGGCCTATTTGTTCTATTCTATAACTTCTTGTTTTATCACTTGAAATTATGCTTTTGTAAAACTTTACATTTGAACGTGTGCTCTTTCTTAAAAAAAAATGCAACTTTTGATGAATTTTTACCATTCTCAAGTGTCTTTTGGGGCCTCTGCTTTTAGTAACAATAAAATATTTACATTGATTAGTTTTATATGAAGGCATACAAGTCAGAATGTCTCCTACAAAATGTGGAATCTTGGTATTAGTCACTAAAAAAGTATACATTACAAAAGAAAGTGTTTTCTTAAAATTATAACTAAAAATAATTATTAAACAATACCTGATATTTTAGGGGAAACTATATGTTGCATGTACATTTTTGAAAGGAAAGGAACGTTTGTGTTAAAATGCAGAGCTCAAATCAATGATGGATCTATTATATATATATATATATATATATATATATATATATATATATATATATATATATATAGGTATGCGAGTACAAATGAGAAAGCATGGGTTAGATGCAAGCTCCAGAAATTGGATAAAGCCTATCACATATCTATGAGAGAAAATCAATAGAAAAGTGTCCTGAAATCGTTCATGGAACATTTACTTATTTCGCTGTTTTCTGAAACAAACGAAATAATATCGCTGCCTTCTCTTCTTAGTAACATTCATGTGAAGCTCTAAGCCTCCAACTCTAGCAGGCTATCACTACATGCATTTACATATTCCCATCATATATGTCTCCATTTACTGCATAAAATACAAACTCGCGAAAAACGTCATTAGGCTACGTTTTCCAGGCAAATCTTATTCATTTCATTTCTCTAATGGAAATGTTAAAAAAAACATCATGTTGCAAACGTTCCTTAACGACATCACCATTCTCAAAAACTGACATCATTAGTAGTGGGAAAATACTATCGGTTGATTTGTAAATCCCTCAATGTGGCTTTGAACTTGATGGAAATTATGGAAACATTTTCATGCGTGTGTACGTTATACGTTCTTGAGCCCGAGCAGAGAATATTTATGAAAGTCTGCTATTATTTTATAAAAATTAATTTTTGAAACTACAACACTAGCATATTCATTTTAAATTTAGAGAGTTCAGAAGATGCTTCATATCAGGAATAACCCCACTATAAAACATGATTTTATTGTTAACGATAAAATGAAGATTTCAGGTTTAATTCATTGACGTTTCTTTGTAAATGTTCGTGGAATATACTAGCAATTTCCAAGTTCATTCTTTTAGTGGATTTTCCCATTTCATCCTTCTCTTCTTTTTCTTTTCTCAGAGTGTGTGAAATGAACTTGAATAAGTTTGGTCGGGGTGACTGCTCTTGGCAGGAAAGCTCTATGTTTTATTCAGCAAGTTGAGGCGATAAGAGGGGAAGTGTGATTATGATAGTGATCGGTCACGCGTCGATACTCAGTCTCCCCCGCGCGCGCAACGCGATACTGTCGCCCGGCGCGCGGGGCTCTCACATCAGCCATCGATCGCGCGCACGGTAACTCGAGACTCCGCAGTTTGTTTCCAAGCAGCTCCGCAGCCGCGAGATCAGGTGCGCACCGGGGAGCCGAAGGGTGACAGCGCAGTCATGATGAACACACCGGCACTCATTGGCTTCTCACTTTGTGCGCACTTCATCTCGCGCGCTCACGCTGTCTCTCTGTCTGTTTGTGCGGACATCACATTAGTTACTGCTCATTCATGATATGCACAGTTGTATATCTATGAAACTCTTTAACTTACTTGTGTTGTAGCCTAGTTTAAGGAAACATAAAAAAAAAATCCCCAATTAAAATATTTACAAACGTGTTGAAAAAAAATATTTGAGAGAGAGAAAAAAAAAAGGAAACATGGACCCCCACCCCCCTTTTAGACATTATAGCAGAATCAGTAATTTTTTAAAACGTGTTTTGATACTATAATAAAAAAAATCGATTTCTATCCTTGAAATGTTTTATTATATTATGCTTAATATTTTATTAATATTAAAATATATATGACCAAATTGCATAATAAATCAAATAGACCGTATAAAGTACATTAAAACGAAACAAACGTTACCTTTTTTAAAGAATTTGAATTATGTGTTGAATCTGGAGGAAGAAGCTCTTGTCTTTGTAGAATAAATGTTTATATGACTGCTCATGCTGTTTGCAGATCTTCCGTTTCCGAATAGGCTACCAGTAAATTTGAAGATATTTTATCTTCGCATATGCAAGCTATTTTGCTCAATTTTCCTTTTCTAATTTAAATGACTTGTGTGGACTCACATTGCCACTTTATAGATACCACATTCATTTATATTTCACAACTAAAGGTAATCGTACAAAAGCTACTAATTTCCATGATTTTGAGCACCTTGAGTAACATGCAAAGCTAGCTAGACAGACAGATATATATATATATATATATATATATATATATATATATATATATATATATATATATATATAGATAGATAGAGAGAGAGAGAGAGATATAGATATACAGATAGATATATAGATAGATAGTATCAAAAAATGACAGACAGACAAAACGATAGATACATAGTCTACTATCAAAAAACAGATAGATAGATAGATAGATAGATAATATCGAACACAGATAGACAGACAGAACGATATAGATACTATCAAAGGACTGTTCATGTTGATTAGTCACAGCACATTTTAATATAACAATTGTATTTTTTTTAAATGTGTTTGAGTTTTTTCTTCACATTCAATGAGCAACAGAAATGTTTTCAGCAACAATAAATTTACAAGGTCACTAAGTTCTGCAGAGACTCTAAAGCCATAAAACAATTTGGTGAAAAAATATAGGCCTATCATAACAAAACCGAGAAAATCACTAACAGGGAAATTTCCTACTTTGTCACTTTTAGTGGCATTTTTGACACTGGTGAATGTGTGAGCTCGGTGATATCACCTCCTGATAGAGATAGACAGAGACAGATTCTGTCGGCTATTGTTGTGTCTGTATTCTGCCATCTATGTACTTACATCCCCATCTAGTGGTAAACAACTAAATGACTTACACTGTGAATGTACAGCCAAAGACTGTCCACTAGGTGACGTGATGTAACCACGTATCATTTACATTTACAATGGCTTTGAAAATGACTTTGTTAAAAAAAAGTGTAAGGAGAAGAATTAGACTCTTCTTTAATTGTATGTTTGTTTTGCACGCGCAATAGTGATTGCTCATACATTGCTTTGTGTCATAGGTCAGTGCTGTTTGGCCTCCGTCCAGAATGCCTTAAGAAATTCTTTACAATTTCCTGCTTGTTGTCAGCCCCTGGTAAACACACTCACAAATGCATAGGATCCTACTGGTGGTGTTTTATTCTTTAATGCATTGCTCTGTTTGTCTCATGTTTGAATGCAGTCTGCGTTTGAAAGCATGACTGTGCAAGTGTAAAGAATGTTATAGGCCACGGAGTCCGAGGCTCTATCCTGTGAATCTGTGCCATGCAAGCAGAGCCAGAATCGGAGCTTGTAAAAGTGGCTCAACGGAGGAGGGGTGAGCCTAAAATTACAACTGACTAGTTTCCTTTTAGATAGGACGCTTATAAAAAGCAGTCAGATGTATACAATGCACATTACACATGCACAAACACACTCTACAGATGTACAAAGGGTCTTTTGATAGATGTACATCTCTCTTTTCTCAAGTGTTCTCCTCTGAACCAAAATGGCACGCCTGACAGGCCGAAAATCTGATTATGTAATTATCAAAGGCTTACATAATTACTTCAAATGTTTACTTTAAAACATGACTGTATGTGATGTAAACTGCACACAGCAGGATTATGGATGGCTTATAATCAGACATATTCATATTTACTTTGGCATTTTATTTTGAAGGGGTTTTAATAGGTCTCCAGACATAAGACAAACTATTTGTGTGTGTGTGTGTGTGTGAGAGAGAGAGAGAGAGAGAGAGAGAGAGAGAGAGAGAGAGTGTGTGTGTGAGAGAGAGAGAGAGAGAGAGAGAGAGAGAGTGTGTGTGTGTGTGAGAGAGAGAGAGAGAGTGTGTGTGTGTGTGTGAGAGAGAGAGAGAGAGAGAGAGAGAGAGAGTGTGTGTGTGTGTGTCAGTGTGTGTGTGTGTGTGTGTGTGTGTGTGTGTGTGTGTGTGTGTGTGTGTGTGTGTGTGAAAGAGAGGGACAGCCACTAAGGTGGCAGATGTGACACATGGTTGGATATCTTCCATGTTTAAAAAAACCCCCCCAGCAAATTAGATATTTGATCTTTGCATATGCAAGATATTTTGCTAAATTTTCCCTTTCTAATGTAAATGACTTGTGTGGACACATATTATCACTTTAATTTATAATTGTATAGGCTACTGTATATAGGCTACACCTATATCACAATTAATGTAATCTTTCAAAAGCTACCTGATTTCCATGATTTTGAGCACTTTGAGTAACATGCAAAGCTGAATAAAGCTAGCTAGCTTGACAGACAGACAGGTAAATAGATAGATAGAGAGAGAGATAGATAGATAGATAGATAGATAGATAGATAGATAGATAGATAGATAGATAGATAGATAGATAGATACTATAAAAATAAATAGACAGTCAGTCAGATAGACAGACAGATAGATAGATCAAACTCGATTGACAGATTTCTCTATATTAAAAATACTAAACAAACTGAAATAGTTATTAAATAATTAAATGCGACCAAATTAATTTGAGAATCACATCATTATGATGTAGGTAAATGAAAATGGATATCTACTGAGAGTTATTGTTATGGAGATCTATTGTTATTAAATGATTCGTTTTTGAAACTTAAACATTACTGTTGATCTTCTAACACTTAATATAAATATAAAAATAAGATAAATTATGACCAATTAAATATCCAATATATTTTTTTTAAATCACATACCATAGTATTATATGAAATGTTAAAACTGTATGGTATTATCACGGTAGATGTCAAAAATCACTGCAATAAAGTACTTTTTTTTTTTTTTAAATGAACACAGCATAAAACCCACTCCTATACACAGTTGAGAATATTACAGAATGCGGGAATAGTGACGTAGGCCTACCACACACTTAAAGATGGAAGATTAAATTACATTTTTTCCAGTCAGAGCGAAGTATAGGCAACATTCATCATATCATTCCCATCAGCTGATCTTGCTTTGTAACGCAGGGCTGGAGTAATGGAGCTCGGCCGCTAGGGAGTGGAGCATCTCTGCCTGTTTTTCAGCTCGGGAGGGGGAGACAGACAGACAGGAATGAAAGCTTTTCCTCAGAGTTGAGGAGCAGGTTGGGCTTCGGTCGCGAATGAGCGTTAACAGACCGACCGGCGAACAAGAGGAGTTTATCGAAAACCGCTTCCATTTTTTTTACAAACAGCCGCACGAATGGAGACGTGGACATGAGACGGAATATGTGTAGACTTTGCTCGGAGCGAGACATGAGTCCAGGATACTGATTAGAGTTGACACAAGCCCAGCTCCAGTAGCAACTCTATCCACACTTCACCTCCAACCCCCTCCTTCAGTCTTCAACCAGGAAATCATCGAGCTGTGCTGCTTATCCTTCTCCCCACGGATTAAACAAAAACACCAAAACCCTCGGTGGGTTTATCCATGAGGATCTCGTCGTTTTCTCTTTGGGTTTTCGCCTCTGGAAGTTCGGCTTTACATCTGAAGGGAATCTGCACTGTCGTCGAACAATGAGGTAAAGCACGTCAAAGCACATTTGTTGCCCTCGCTTTTGTGTGTACTGTACTTAGTTTTGCGCGCTACAATGTAACGCTGAGTATGGATAATGACTGAGGCCGCATGTGGGACTTCGGTCTGTTAGCCTACTCACTTTCTGTCCTGTTACTCGCACCTACTGGAGGTGGGGGACCATCACAGGAGCAAGCGTGTCCTTTCGGAGCGTTTACACACTCCAGCTTGTCCGTTTTTGCGTGACTTTGACAGCCAAAGAGTTCTTTCTTTTATCGCGTTGCTCTATAGCTGCTGAATGGAGCTGAACATTTATTAACCATTTTGCACTGATTTTTCTGGAGACACTTTGAGTTTGAATGAGTTTGTTTCAAAATGGGTTCCTTTTCCGTTTTAACACTTAGATTTTAAACGTTCTGTCAAACGAATAATGTAATTAATTGTAAAAACACAGCATTTTGGAATCTAAAGCTATATATTTTAAATAGCCTAAATATGTTTGGTTAGAGAGGCCTATCCTTCTAAAAACAATTTTTTCGATAATACTTACTAGCCTTGTACTATGTACAATGTATTTAGTAGACTAGCAAGATTTTATTGCTGACATTTCTAAAAAATATTTATTTTTCAATAATTAGTCGTTCACTGTACAAACACAGTGCAAGGTTGAGTAAACACGATTGTATACAGTTTATTTACATTTTCTGATAAAGGAGAACAGTTCTGTAGACAGCAAAATAAATCGATTTTCCCTAAACTGAAAGTAGTTTTTAAAATAAGGTGCACCTGCTTTGTGCGCTAGATGTGATCTTTTGAATAACATTAATGACTTTTTACAAAACACAGAGTTAAACGAACTAGTATCGATAACTGTATCCCCAGGCGGTGTGCACGAAGTTGTTTATTGTGCATGTTGAAAATGCAGCTGTCAACCGGTAAATTGGCCCTTTGTAACACGTAGCCAGTCCTCTTTTGTGAGCCCTCCCTGTTCCTTCTGTTCTGGGAGTTGGCCGCGGCGCGAATTCAAAAATCCTACTGTGGGGAAGGTTCAGCTCATGAATATTAACTAGGTCACGGGACATTCACCCTGTAGCGAACGTCAAATATCCTACTTAATATTCAAGACTAAATCCTTTGCCATAGTTGGATTTGTAATTTGACGGTCAGGGCAGAACCCGGAACTAACCTACATTTGCGCCATGTATAGAGCATTGAAGCCTGATAATTCCACATCCTGCTTCGGCCTGAGCTCTTTTACAGTTATAGAGTTCAAGGGCACTTTTAGTTTAGTTTAAGACAAGACACGAGTGAAAAACAGCCAGAAAACAATACATTTCAGCCAGAAAACAATACATTTCCGCCATTTTCTTTAGGTATAAAATCAGGTGAATTTTATATGAATTAACCTCTCTGTAAAAACATTCAGAATATGGATAGGAATGAAAGTGTTAAATTTGGTGTATATGTAAGAGCTGCTGAAGTGGAGATTTCTTTTTGAGAAAACAGCCTTTAAATACATGTAATTGAAATCTACAGACACACATTGATAAAGTGCTATAAAATCAACAATTAAAAGTTTATTTTGGATGTTTTCTTTCCACTATTTTGAAACCCCAAATCTCAAACTGATGCATAAAAAAATGTTTTTGTGGCCTGTAGTGTCTTGCCTTAAGCTAAACAAAAATACACATATTTTTCAGATTTGAGAAAAAAAAAAAACACTACACATTTTTCACTCAAGCTGACATAAACAAAACCTGATGGTCATGTTATCTTGTAGCATGATTCGAAATGCTTTATTTTGTGATTGAATTGATACGAAGAAATCTGACCATCTGTACAAAGGAGTTAATGGTCTGTATGTCACAAATAGTGTAGATTAGAATACTGTAGTACAAAATCTTAAATATTTCTTCATTATATGTTTATTTAAAAAACAACATTGATTTGTTTTATATTTTTTCTCACAATTTGCTCTCAGACTTTAGGACTGTACAATGAAGCAAAAAAAAAAAAGACAGCTAGAATATACTTTATAATAATAACACACCACATATAAACACAACAAATAATCACAAGGAATCCAAGTGACACAAGGCAAGAGGAAAGAGCTTTCCAGATTCTATAAAGTGGACAGATACTTCCTATTGTGTTGTGCAACCATCCAGTTTTGTGTAAAATAGGGAAGCGCCACCGACATGTTCTTCCAACATCTTGAGAATGTAAAACACTCATTTTGCTATGTAAACAACAACAGCAACCTGCCTGACGGGTTTTCATCAATGCAACTCTTAGATCTGTCTCGCACCAAAATAAGAATGCATTAAATAAGCATATACGCTCTAAAACCTCAGCCATGCATTTCTATGCAAATTTCAGTTCAGCGACGTTATCAGCCAACATGTTGAAGGGTGACATTTCATGCCATGTTGCCATTGTGACACACAGGAAACTTGGCTCAGGGAGGCCTGCTGGGTTCAAGCTAAAGGTGCCGAGTACGCGCCCACAACCATGAGTTTACTGTGTCGGGTCTGCTTGCATAATAGATGAAGAATGGAATGTTGTCACATTTACAAGTTTATTGTCCTGTCATGTTGTGGAACGTCAACATCAGAATGCATTGGAGCGGTTAGCGCCTCATTTTGAATTTTGCCAGGCCACCCAATGTAACAATGGTTTCTCAAACTGACCTTGTCATTTGGGAAGCCCAGTATTGAATTCATGGGAACCCTGGGTTAAGATTACAAAGAACAATCAAAGTTCCAGAGTTATTCAAACACATACATGGTCCTCTTTAGGCTACATTCACACTGCGAGCCTATAGTGCTCAATTCAGATTATTTCTCAGATCTGATTTTTTTTGTATAGCTGTTCACATTGTTGTTTTAAATGTGGACAATATTAGATTCCATTGTGAACAGATCATGGTCCTGGACTGACCCGCATATGCAAAAAAACTTTAAGAAGATGTCACGCAGCTCGCTGTCATTCGGAAGTAAACACGGAGGACATTAAAGTAAGCGATTACGCGTTTATTTATTGTGATCTGCCGTGAACGCCAGCGAATTTATGCGCATGCAATATAAAAAAGAAAGACGAGAATGCGAAAAAAGAGAGAATATTTTTTTTTTAAACATTTATAAAACGAGCCCACGTTTTTCTTGTATATTTGACACTGTAATTAGGGCTGCACAATATATCGAAAAATTATCGTCATCGCGATAATAGTATATGCGATATCCGTATTGCAGAGAGGTGCGATAAATTACATTTATTTTATGTGCCAAGCATTTGTGTTTTGCACGCATGCATAGGTTGTTTATCCATTTTTCCTGCCGACCAAAATTTCGTTATTTCCAATGTAGGTGCGTTGAGCGTGGTAAGCGCGCTCATAATCCTCCTGAGCCAGCACAACATTGCCCAACATCAAATGGCAAACGTAAATGGAAGCGAAATGAAACTGCTCGTTATTGTGTGGTTCACGGACCGTTTCTCAGTTTGGACCAAAGCAGCGCGAGCCGATCTTGATTAAGCGATACTGTTACTACACAGCGCTAATAAGAGATCCAGTAAAGGAAGCATTTGAATTTGCCACAGAAGTAATAACATCGCTGCGACTCCTGCGAGATTTAGTGAGAAACATTCACATATGTCCGTTATTAACGGATCAAACAGCACTGACGTGGAAACCAGGAAGAAACATTGTGCCATGAATGAACTATCCAGTGTCCACATATCAGCAACATTCACCATGGATTTACTGTAGTAACACTAACTGCAACCATGGAAGTTTGGCAGGAATAGTAGGCTATAATGCCTTCAAGTAACATTACGTCGGTTTTATTTTGACATTATGAATACAATTGCTGCCCTCAAACTAATCTGAACTAAAATAAACCTTTGTTTATAACTACTACAATATTACATTTCATTTTTTCCAAGGAGCTGTTTTGTTTTATATGCTCCTAAGAAGAGTCAATTAGAGCTCCAGAATTGCTCAAAGTAAAAAAAATATTATAGTTTATGATTTTAGTTTTAATTTAAAAAAAGAATAAAAAAATTAAATCAAGGAAATGACCTAAAACCTGGTAAACAGTAATTTCTAACAACATAGGGCTATTTAGATCTGCAGAGCAATCTACAATCTGGAGATTGCAATCTTTACAATCTGGAGAGCATGTTGTTTTTGGCTAATACACCAACAGCAAATTTCTGTTTAATAAAGCGCTCAGAAATGTGTTGTTTGCATGTTAAAATCTCAAAAATTAAGATTTTTGGATCACACAACCCCCCCCAAGCGCGACACTGTCACCATTTTTACTCTGAGGAGTTTGCAGGTCTGCTAATGGACAGGGAGTGTTTTCCGTTTAAAACGCCGTGTGGGCGTGAAACGTAGTGTGGACATAGCCTCAGTTAGTATATTTCAAACTTACTGTGTGACAGGGACAGAATGAAATTCTGTTATACAGTAAAACATTTTTTGATTCGACTGATTGCTTTACCATTTCAACTGCAGTATTTGCATGACTATTAGTGATGTGGACTGCTTATAATATATTTACACATTAGAGCACTGTAGAAACAATGAGTAATGTGAAAATATATAGAGGAAGACGCATCCCAAACAAGTCAAAATGAGGAAAAACTTGTTAAGGAGTGTAAAAGGAAGTGGAGTGGAGTTGTTATGGCGTGTAGCTGTTATGGCGATTGTCTGTTTTGTCTAAGCAACGGCACATGCATTTTTGAAATTGAAAACATTGTTTTTGCAGTTCTGTTTGGTGCCCCTAGTGGAGCTGAAATGGCACACTTCAACTTTGTGAAAACACAAACGCACAGGTGGTCCGCAGCTGGCTTTCGACACTTGCTGTGTAATCAGTCCAGTTTGTTCCTGTGTGTATTTCTGTCACAGCCTGTCATCCTGGAAGTGCATGTCTGATTAATGGTAGCTCTGTGATTCACTGCTGTTATCAGACTGATGACTGTGAGGGACTCGCCCAGCATGTCTTTATCTAAATGACTTCCACTCTAGTGCATCTACAGGCTAAAGGGTTTAGGGTGGCACTGGTGGCTTCGCGCCCCATGCCAGATGCTGCAGTGTGGTCCTTCTGCTGCCGGTATTTAATTTCTTATGGTCCTGGGTGATTACAGACCATTAGATATTGAAATGATATAGGAGAACAAAGGGGTCAACTAAAATGGGCTTTTTAACGGCTGAGACAGATTTCTTGAAAACAGACTGATGGCTAATATAACATAACATCGATATAAACATCAATTTAAACATCTTCAAATGAGATGATTCAAAATTACTGAAATGATATGAACACTTGCCCTCAATTAAACATCATTGTTTTGGTCAATGATTTCGGCCCTGCAAAACCATTTCAACAGATACCGAAAATTGCTGTTTTGGATGAAATTTCTCATTTGCCGAAATTTTTTGTGGATTTCATGAATAATCCAATGCCAATACATCAGTTTCGGGTGCGTGTCAGTCAGAAAATACTTATTTTTTTGAAAGTAAGGATCAAGATGTGCACACTTACACTTATTTGTACTTAAAATATGTTAGTGCTTGGATTTATAAAATGTGCCGTGGAAATACTGTGGTATTAATTGTACTGCAGAATCTTTACCTGTTGAAACATTTATACCCCTCCACCCTTAGCTAATGTTTTGACCAGAATTTTGGCTGAAATATTGGTTTAGCACTAAGAAACAGCAAAGTAAAGTCATGTTGTCAGTTGTATGGATGAATGTGACAGTTGGTCAGCTCTGGGGAAAACATTCTTCTGGGTCTTCACAGTATTGACTGAATATTATTGAATGGATTGATTAGTGGTCGACTAGGGATGGCCCGATACCATTTTTTTTCAAACCGATACGAGTACGAGTATTTACATTTGTGTACTTGCCGATACCGAGTACCGATACCGATATTTCTACCGCAAAAGTAACTATAGGCTCCCAGAAAAGAAGACAGAAGACTATTTTAGAACACAGGTTAGAAGACTGTTTTTATTTTCTTCTCTGCTTGTTTTAACAAGTCTAAAAATAAATAATAATGAGTAAAATAATAAATGTATTAACACACAAACCACTGTTAATTTAACATAAAAGCAAGCAGTTACTGCGTGCATGGTCTGACATGACTGAATGCGCGCAAAGTGCGCTCCCTTAATAGTCTAAATCCTAAAAAGCTGACAGTTCATCGCGAACTCACAAATCTGTTATCAATGAACCTGACTGCACAATGAATCTTTCATAATATCCACACTTTGTTTGTTATAATTAGAGGATTTGCCAGCATACAGAATTCAGCACTGAAGAAAAAAGTTTTGAGCAGTGAGGGGAGTCTATCTTAATTGCTTCTGATTAGCCATTCCGTTCAAGAAATCAACACACATGTCTGTGATTGGCTACATCGCTCAACGCTGCAAACATGTTATGAATAGAAACTCTGGCCTGTAAATCGTTTCTATTTTTTTTTAGTTGTTGTTCTTGCTTTTCTGCAACAGATGAATAGAAATCTATTAGTTTTAATATGTTGTATTCATAGATATTTCTAGTTTGCGGGAGTCCTGCGAATAGCTTTAAACCGTCAAAATAAAAGTCACGCTTCCAACACATATGCTAATCAGAAAAACCTATCGGCCGATGCCGATATTTTAAAAATGCCAAATATCGGCCGATATATCGGCCTTGGCGATATATTGGTCGACCACTGCGATTGTCAGCGAAGTCAGAGCAGTTGTTTGCCCTCAGTTCACTGGATGGAGTTTATATGTAGTCTTGCTGCTACTACTTAGCAGTTTACTCCATCACTAATGTGACTTAAAAGAAGGTGCAGTTATTGTTTGATATGAATACCTCAGCTCTCAGGATACAATTCGATTAATGCAAATCCTTAATGTTTATAAGAAGTTAAGAACACAGTAAGGAACTGGAGTGCTGGGTAAAAGCAGAACATTAAGATGATGGCTGAGATAGAAACTTGAAATGACAATTAGAGATGCACCGGTCAACTGGCCATCAATCAATCATCAATGTTGTTGTTTGTTGTTGTTGGCTGATTTTGTTCCAGACTTGCACACAAACTGCATTGCCCATTTCCTATTTCCCCAAATATTATTTGTGTGGAAATATTACGAAGTCTGTAAACTGGACGTTAACGGAAGCCAGAGGAGAGCAGAGAAAATACTGTACCAGGCACAGCAAGCTCACTGTTCGCAAGGTATATTAATATATAATAAATATAAATAATGAATTGGGGGTGGGGGTTTATATAAATTTATACCATGGTCTGTCTGAATACTCAATTCTGATTGGTTGGAAGGTGTTCCAAGTCAGTTTAATAACTGTTCTATATTAATGTGCTCGCTGTTGAAGCGCACACAGCCACACATACGTCACTCGCACACAGAGAACGGAGATCGGAAAACTTTATTAATGCTGCCCTGCAACTTTCAGTAATAAAATAGCTTCGCAAATAAACAACAAATAAATTTGCTTGAAGAGGAAAACAATTGGCAAATGGTATCAGCTATGAAAATCATGACCAGTGCTCCCCTACATTATATTGACAGGGATTGTATGGAAAAAATGAATCTTGGAAAATCAAGAATATATGGTTTAACAGCAAGATCGACACTTGGGATGTCGGCAAAAAACATAGCTTATCAAATTTAGTTTATATCAGTTTATGGTTGACAGAGAAAAGTAGAGTGCATGTTTAACTGGCAAACTTCGGCTGGTAATAATAGATGGATGATACACTGACAGAAATGAGCTAATGTTTAAAGTTATTTTCTCTTCTCTCATATCTAGAGCTATGGCTTGTGGGGAGAGGTCAGGTGGTCAAATACTGTATATAATTTGGTCTCTCCATTAGGCTTGGGCGGTATCCAAATTTTGATACCGTCAAACCTCCTCCCTATTTTACCGGGGTATACGGTATTACCGTGACTAATTAAAAAGTATGACATAAGCAAGAAGTGCATTTGTAAATCCGGTGACACGCGTCCATTGATTTTTATTAATACAACTTTTCTGTCAGTGCTGCAAAGATTAAGTTGACGATCGCCATCTCCGTAGTGAACGCGCATATAAAGAGAGAAATGCAAATCATGGATTACATAATCAGAAGGTATAGGCTAGTCTTTTTCTTTTCGTTTTGAATTGTTTCGTTTAAAGAAATTGACGATTGATATCTCCGTGGTGAACGCGCGTATAGAGAGAAATGCACATCCTGGATAATCAGAGAGTATGCTGCCTATATTTCTTTTCCTTTTGAATTGTTTCGTTTAAAGAAATTGACGAATCGCCATCTCCATAGTGAACGATAGAGAGAAATGCACATCATGGATTAAATAATCAGAGAGTAGGCTAGCCTATTTCTTTTCGTTTGGAATAGTTTCGTTTAATTTGATGATCGCCATTTCCGTATGAACGCGCATAGAGAGAAATGCACATCATGGATTAAATAATCAGCGAGTGGCCTATTTCTTTTCGTTTTGAATTGTTTCGTTAAATGAAATTTCAAGCTTTATTTAGATATCTGTCATGTCTGTGAGACATACACTGAGTTTCGGTTAATTTATGATGAGATTTCAATGCAAGTGACCGCGGCGCGCCAGCAACGATCATGTCATGATTATGTTGTCTGCTATATTTGATTCTTATTTATTATTGGTTGATAAAAAAAAATTAAATAAAATTAGGATACAATTTATACAAAACGAAATTCACTTTAAAGAAAGGCCTTTTACAAAATGAAACTTAATTAAGTGGTCAATGTCTGACTCCCGATGCATCCCATCCTACTCGTGCTGTTCAGTTTTCATTATCAACGTAAAAAAAAAACATTATAATATTTTAACAAATATAAACGAATGCGCTTATTTAATGAACTCGGGGCAAAATGCATCCTCGCAGCAGTGAGTGGGTGGTTGTTTCGGAGATGCGACATTAGGTTAGACTAGAGGTGTTTCCATCTCTCGCGGTCACCTTTTTTATTGCAACATTTACAAATTGCCTATGTCAGTATTTACCGCCTCTCCCTTCTCACTCTCTCTCTCTCTCTCTCCTCCACACTGTCACTTGATGGCAACTACATAAGCATTTTTAGGCATTGAATAAATTATATTTATTTATTATATATATAAGTGCCGGTAATGACGGTATTGAAACTGATACCGTTGCTATTTTAAGACCCCGCGGTATACGATATTACCGAAATACCGCCCAACTCTACTCTCCATCAACCCTTAGTGGACATCACTGAATGTAAATCCTTGTTGAAAAACATTTGCAGGAAATAGTTGCTGCCAAGAAAAGATCTTAGGACAAACGTAAAGGACTTGTACCGCAGTGATGTTGAATGCTTGATTCTGATTGGCTAACAGACATCCTGAAGTGTTGATTATTTCATTTTGTGATTGTGCATCTGTTGAAAAATAGTTCTCAACTGCATTACAAATCTGGACCACATTACATATTACATCTCCAAATTAAGAGCCTTGCAGCCTACCATAGAGGAACCAGAAGACATTACTCAAGTAATAAATGGCTTTACATTTCTTAGTAGTGAGGTAACACTGCTATTTTTGAAGTAGTTACTAAGTAATGGCTTTGCTATTTGTAGAGAAACTACTGCCTAACACTGTGGAGAGCCTTATGCGCAGTATTCAGTAATTTTCAATAATTCAATGGATCGTTATTAATTATTCTTTATGTTGAGGACTTGCCTTCATACACCCTTCATACACCACTTGTGTATCATCATACACAAGTCTTGTGTTATGAGCAAAACCATAAATGGCCGTTTCATTTCAAGTGTTGTTCGTCATGAAGCACACTTGGTTGTGTGATTACAGCCTTTCTTGCCTCAACATGTCTTGATTCTCTTTGGTATTTTTTATGGTGCTGGCCCATCATAAATATTTCGATTTGCAGCCTTTATGCTAACCATGAATCACCCACAGCCATTGAAAGCTCAAATGCGTATTGATCTGAGCCTTTACATATTGAAATGGCTTAACATATATGAAAAATATCTGCCTTGAATAAGACGAAGTCAGATCTTGACATGCAAATCTCAATGCTTATAGCAATCACTGCACGTTTAGAAAAAATATGAAATGTTTGAATGTATGGCTTATTTACATCAATGCTGCTTGTAACAACTGAGCTATTTATATTGAGTCCTTTGTAAGGGCTCAATAGAAAGCAACAGTTATGTTCTGGATGTAGAAATGTAATTCCTTTTCTCCTATAAGGAATTGCTTTTTGCTATTAACAAAGCCAATTAAGACAGACCTAAAATTTGGGCTGTTCAGAGTTGATTATTCTGCAGAAGCCAAAATTTAATTTATTATAAATGCATGTCTGATTTTTGGTAAAGAACTACACAACCCATGATACAAAAGAGAAGGCTAACAGTCAAAAGATTACAGTCAAATAAAGTCTCCTCATATACTATATAAATATGACTATTTATTTGGTAATAGTTGTATATTTTTATTCATATAAACATAAAAATAATACTATCATAATATAATATAAATAAAATGTAATTCTATTTAAAAAAATATTTTTATCATAATTTCTGATTTGATAATGTAATTTAAGTTCACAGTATTGTACTTTTTTGTGCTTTGAATAGAATGTTATAATTAATCTCAGAGCTGGTTGGTTTTGTGTATGGTACTGTTTTGTTTGTTTGTTTTTTATATCTATATGAAAAATACTTCTGTAACTAAGGCTTTGCAAAAAGTGGGCTGTCACTGTTACGCTCTTACAGTAACTGTGGAGAACCCGTTTTGGATTTGTGCAATTGTGGAAATCCTTGAAAGACTTGCGTTAATACGTTAATTTAAAAATAATATTACTAAAAAAGTCCCCCATAAGAATCTCACTTCTCTTTCTGTATTCAAATGTAATATGATGTCTCAGAGGTCCTTTGAAAACTATTTAACACGTTAGATCAGTAGTAGGGGTCGCCCTGCACCCTGTGGCGTGTGTATTTGCTCCAATTCATTGGCCTCTGTTCTCACAGGATCCTGGCACTCGGCCAGAGTCACACTGCTTAGCTGGGCCTCTGGCCTCCTTACAGAGGCTCTGTCACGCCCTCGCCAGTTGCTGATTGGTTCATTATCCGGATTTATTGCTTTTGAATGGCTGGTGAAACAGCCCTTGGACAAGATTAGGTGCATGCATTGCCACAAGTTGCTTACAGAATCCACTAGATTTATATGCTGGCAAAATCCATCCATTTCATTCTTTCTGAAACATTTGTGGGTGTAAAAATAAAAGTAAAAAATAACTATTCTCCATCTTTACAAACTTGTAATAGGAAGCCCTTTTGTCAACAAAAGAGAAGCTTTAAGGACTCCCTGCAGTTTTCCACCTATAAAACCGCTTGCAGGAAAGTTATGAAATTTGGCACACAGAAAGAGGTCAGTCTGAAGTGTTAATGGTAAATTTGGATCAAGCAAAGGCACAAGAACCGGACAAGTTCTCTGCACAGACCTATGACTAGTTTCGTCGTCCCCATACTGGCGTGAATCTGATATTCATATTCAACTATATTATTGATTTGACTGCACTGACACTATTTGATGAGAACTGAACTGACAATGATGATGACATTACTGTTTTTCTGCAGAACTGCTTTAGTTTAAATTAACAAATTTAATAACTGAAACTAAGATCATTACAGCGGAACTGAATCAACACTGAACTGACTTAAGCTGAACAATGACTCTATTTTCTTTTAAAGCCGCTGTACAGATGAAATGAACTGTTTGCATCATTGAATCATTTTCCTGTTATCACAGTAAAGCGATTCGAATGCACCCTATGACGTCATTTTCGGTTTTAGCATTTTGTTGTAAAATGTTTTTTTTTTTTTTTAAATAAAACTCAGTTTAATATGAAACTCAGTATGTGTCTTTGGCATGATGCCTTGAAGGTACTCAAATTTTAGGGCAGAGAAAAGTAATGAAAATTATAATGAAATTTAAAAAAATGCTAATAGCTTTTGATTTATTTTGCATATTTTATTGAAACCGATAGATTCCGTGAGTCATAACAAGAACAGTGATACCAATTATGATGCCAGATTCAAGTGAAAAAAAAGTTATGTTGTTGTGTTGATATACCAAACCGATATTGTTTAATGAAGCAACATTTTTGATGGCATGATGCCAAAAACAACTCTACAACTCGATAAAAAACTATTGCAAAATGAGGGCATTTCCATTAACCAATGTTATGCGACTAAAACGTAATTTTTTCCCCTCGCGATAAGTCATTCCAAAAATCATAGCAATGGATGTTGGTAGGTTTACATGTAGCCTACGTATAGAGCACTGCACTATCCATTATTTTTAATCGAAGGAGACATTGGCACTTTATCCAAGCATTAATGGCAAGGAAAGCCCCTTATACTTGGGAGCGGCCGCATATGATGTGTTTCTCCGTCCTATCTGCTTCAAGGTTTTGATAAATTGTGGCATTTCTTTGTTGTTTAGAATCCAGTATTCCCTTAATACTTTTGTCTTTTATGAATTTAATAAAGAACTCAAATGTTTCGTCTTCTGTCCAAGCATACCACGTCATCTTTAAAGAATGATCAAATTTTACATAGACCGGGTGACCTGTAAATGCTGAAAAATCACCTCATGCGAGTGTAAAAACTTTTTTGCGATTATATGGGTGTTTTAGCTAAATTTATGTTTCTATTGGGTGTATTTTCAATTCACAGTTTCAATTTGCGCAATTTGAAGGGTAATGGAAACTCGGCTTCTGTCACCCCACTTCACACCTCATCAATTTTGGACACACCTGGTCAAAAGTGATAAACAATTAAATTATATTACCAGTGATTCTACTTAAGACTTTTCAGCCATTTTGATTAAAATAATCTAAAATGTCTTTAATTGTGCATTGTTGCAGTTGGTCTGATGCTCCGTGCCATGCTTGCATTACTCGTGCCTTTTTGTACGTGACCCCTTAAAAGGGAACTCGGCAACTCTAGCCATTTCTTCGCTGATTTTCACTTTTGTTGTCGCATATTTTCTCAACGAGCTCCCCCTACAGCTGTGGGGCGTTTATTTCACAACACTGTCATAAAAAAACTCACTTGCGGCCCCTCCTCCCCCTTTCTACCGCTGCTCATGTGCATTTGTTATTATCGGAGCCGGCCAACTTTATTGTGTGGAGCTATGTCTACCGAGGTGGGGAATACATCATACACATTGAGGGCGGCGTGTGTGTTTGTCTAATTGCCGTAAAGCAGTTCGTATTTCTCGCTCGTTCTCGCTTCTCACGAGACTTCCTATTTCCAACTTACCGGGACGTTAATCCTCATGTTGCAAGATTGGTTTTCCACCTGGGAACGTTGGGGGGAGCGAGGAAAGTCACCATTCTCAGCAGAACAGGTGAAATAGTTGCCAAGTTCCCCTTTAAATTGTTGCTTCCAGCTATATTTATTATATTATTATTTTTTCTTAAATACTGGATTTTATTTTACAGTTAAATATGACTGACCACAATAATGCTGCTTATATTGCTTAATATATTTTTATTTAGTAATAGTTTTGCGTTTAAAACAGCTTTTGTCCTAGATTCACTTGCGCATAGTTTTTCAAGTAGCTTTGCTGATAGGTTTATTCAAGGATCTTGGAGGCGTTACATAGTTTTTCTGGATTTAGTCTCTGTTTTTTCTGTTTCTTCATGTAATCACAGACAGACTCGATGATGGTGAGATCAGATCTCCATGTGGAGCATGATGGCTGTTGTCAGACTCCTTGTGCATACATAAATCTCACTGGATATTTACAATTAATGGCAAAAAGAATGTTTGGAAATGTAAACTGATATGTCCCATGACACACTACAGCAAAAGATATAAATAACTGACTTAACCATTTTATTTGTGAAAATACTAAGACTTTTTCACAGTACTGTATTCTGTATTCACAGTACTTTTAATAGGTTAGTTGACGCATCAGCTTAAATCATTGTGAGAGGAGATTGATATTTTTAAGGGGGGAAATTTAACTTAAAAGTTATTTGTGGCACATTTTAGATGTCATAGTTTAAATTTTAATGCATGTAAATCTAACCCCTCTTATTAAGGAAATGTGTTGCTCAGGGAATAGCAAAAAAAACAAAAAACGTTAGAGCCGGATTTACATAGAGACATCCAGGAAACCAACCGACTCTTAAATCTACTGAACAGCTGAACATGAAAGCTGATGCCTCATGGTGCCAACAAAGCTCCCGATTAAAACAGTCAAATTTATTCACTGGGGTCTGGTGTGGCTTGTATTGATATGTTCCTTAACAGCAGGAAGTTGTTGTAGGCCCTGAGTGTTTTTTTACACAAACAATAGCCCTTAATTCTGTTTTAGCCGTCATATTACACTTATTTGTTTTGAAGAATATTTTTTTCAGCACATGAATCCAGACAACACAACACTGATACCCACTTGCACAGGTGGTGATGTCATAACAACCAGCTGTTCTGCAGAGAACAACTGTTTTAAACACACACTCTGTATTCAGAGAGAGAGAGAGAGAGAGAGAGAGACTGTGAGACTGTAATGGAGTTTAATGGACTTGGTGGTAAAGGAGTCTGTGATTTAGTCTTTATTAGCATAGATCTCATGTCTCTGAGTGTCTAGACCAGGGATCACCAACCCTGCTCCTGGAGAGCTACTGTCCTGCAGACTTCAGTTCCAACCCTGTTCCTACACACATGCATGTAATTATCAAGTAACCCTGAACAGCTTGATTAGCTGGTCCAGGTGTGTTTGATTGGGGTTGGAGCTAAAATCTGCAGGACAGTAGCTCTCCAGGAGCAGGGTTGGTGACCCCTGGTCTAGACAGATGCTAAGAAATTCAATAGGACTATATTATCACTACAAAAATGTTGATCTGTGTGGCATCACTTCCATCACAAGGCTGCCCTGGATATGGAAACCTAGACATCATATGTTTTAAATTAAAATTGTGATTTCCAAGACTAGACAAATAAAGTAGACCCTTTACTATTTCAAATAATGTATTACTCTTATCTGACCAAAATTTTGTATTTTAAGTTATTTTCGCTGTTATCAGGAAAATGTGGAAGTGATTTCTGCATGAACACGTATGTTATGTGACAAATAATAACTCGCATTTATATAGGTTAACATTAGAGCGAGCGGCCATGTAAAGTTGCCAACATTAGGCTACTACTCGCGTGTTTCAAATGATAAGCCATATTTGAGGTCGATGATAGGTGAACATTTGATTTACTTGCCCGAAATACTGTAATTTCCACATGGACCAGCTGTGTTAATGATCATGGACTTCATGACTTCGCCACTTCCTGTGGATTTTCTTTTTCTGCGACTAACCAATTAATTAAAAATTTTCATCAACTAACGTTGAGTTTAGTGTAGTGTAGTGTAGTTTAGTTTAGTTTCGACCACTTCTGCTCTGATTTCTTCGAGGGGAGGGGTCTATGTGTGGGTAAATGTATGGGCTTCTTGCGCAATTTACATATTAATGCTAAATGTGGTGACAGAAAAAAATTATGTAGAGCAGCTTTTGTTTCTGGTCTGATAGCCACAAGTCCACACTGAAAGTGTGTGTAAGAAATCAGGAATGCTGAGAGAACATTGTGCTTGGTACGTTTTTGTCTACTATCCAAACTTTGTCTTCAGTCGACAAAGTTTAAATCCTGTCTGACCACCGTGCTTCCCATAATGATTACACATTAGGTCAAAAGGAAGAGAGTAGGCAGTCTTTTGTGGCTGTTTGAATGCATTTTACCACATGAGCTTCTACACTACGAAATCGAATGCGTTTTCGACTACCTCTGGAAGTGGTCGAAAGTGGACGACTCAAAGTATTAAGCGTCGTCTACCTGAGATCGGATTGACAAAAACTCTTCTTAATACCAGGTGTAAACAAGGCCTTATTTGAATGAGAATCATTGTTTAGTCTACAATACAAGTGTTCTCATTTTAGATGAGATTAAGTGCGGCAGTCATATGGACAGCCTGAGATAAATTGGTCCGGTGTCCTGGGATGCCTGGTGCCTGACCCCAGTGTTGGCCGTGCCTCTTGCCGTTCTGTTGCAGATCAGCATGTCCAGACCAGACGATTCATCCCCAACAGATCTCCAGTAATGAATCGCATTTGCTGCGTTATTAAATTCCTAGAGTTAATATTACATTTGCCTTTTTGGTTCTTTAACTGAGTCTACTTTGATATTAACTACAGGCTCCCCTGGAGTATTACAGATGAGCATGTTAGGACAACAGGGAGCGGAATGATTGGCTGCCTCATCTTGACTTCCCCTTCCCCGTGAAAGGGGGCTCTCCCAGGACAAATAGCTGTCAGGGGGGGATGTGCACCAACCTGTAAAGGATTTAAGAGGAAAAACCTATTGCTGTGTTTGATTGGCCAAATATGGCCATGCGGAGTGCCAGCAAGGGACGTGGAGGAGGAGGAATGTGTTTGTTCTGTCACTGCTTCAAAGAGCTTTCGCTGCATTTTGAGGAAGCAGTGTTTTAAAGGGATAGGCCACTTATAAATTACAATTGTCATCAGTTACTCAGTCTCTTATCACTCCATACATGTATGACTTTCTTCTGTGGAACATAACATCTATTTTGAAGAATGTCCTGGCCTCTGTTTTCCATACAATATGTTTATACAATATTAATAATGTTTGATGTTCAAATCAATGTTAATCAAATCTAATATGATACATCTAATGGTTAAAGATTGAATTTGACGGCTTCAAATGTTAACGTGCAAATTTTTTGCAGGAAATTAGGTTATGATATCAAAATTAAAAGTCAGTAAAAATAACAGCAAAGAAAACTAATTACAAGAAACAAGACATAAAATATTAAAGAACAAAGATAGCCAAGGTCTAGTATTCAGGTACAGAAATTAAATAATCAAATATAAAATAAAACAGTCCATTGTCTTCATTAAACTAAAGAAGTGATTCAGTCAAGAGTAATGAGTCAGGTTTTTTTTTTTAGGTAAAGACAGCACCCAAGTTCTATTGCAAAAAAAAAAAGCAAAATTTTGAGTACAAAATTGTTCTCTTTTCTGCTTTGTGTAGCTTTTTTAGAAAAGATGTCCCGCTCTTTATTTGCTCCTTCATCAATGTTTTTCTCTCTCTAACATGCCGCAATATAAATGATATAGCAAAATTTATTTCGAATTGCACGTTATGTAAGTCTTCGCCATGATATATCGTCATGCCGCCCAACCTTATTTAACAAGTTATATTGAACTACTATCATGGTGCTTGATTTGTTGTTTTGGAGTTTGACAGCACCAGTCCCCATTCACTTTTATAATATGGGGAATATTCGGTCTTGGTAGAAAACTTGTGAGCCTTTAAAGAGATAGTCCACCCCAAAATGTAACTTGAGTTATTTTCTCACCCTCATGTTGTTCCAAACCTCTATAGCTTACGTTCCTCTGTAGAACATGCAGATATTTTCAAGAACATTGTGGTCCAAACAACATTGGACCCCCCTGAGTTTCATTAAATAGACAAAAAACACTGAAACATTTTTTTAAAATATATATTTTTTGTGTGTATTCCAAGTCATACTGGTTTGGAACGATATGAAACCTAAGTAAAGACAGAATTTTAATTTCCTCTTAAGAATTTTTTTGGCATTAGTAGGCTATGACCTACAGTACATTTGAGATCTTTATCCAAATTTTCATCTTCACAGAGATCTAAATTTATGTTGTATATTTTCACTTAATCAAAATGAACCAAAAATACATGTCTATGTAAAACAACCAAATGCTTCTAGTATCTGTGGGAAACTGTAGGTTGGCTTTCTAGGATGAACTGCTTTCTTCAGGCCCTTCCACAAAGTTTTTATTGGGTCATATCAGGAATTTGACTAGGCCTTCCCAAAACATGGCATTCTTCTGCTTTAACCACCTACAAAACCCACGTTCCCATTATTTCTGAATGCAGTGTTTGCAGTGACTTGCTCCTTGCTATCCTGCCATGGATTTGGATCCTGCATCATCAGGGATTAGCCAATAATTTTTTCAATGCAAAATTTTTAAGTTAAAAGACAGTAATAAAATAAAAACCAATAGACAAATTTAAACGACAGCAAAAAATAAATAAATGCAATAGAATAAATGAGATGATATAAACACGGCTTCAATTTTTTCCAGTGGATATACAGTATATTTAGTTAAGAAATATTACAGAAATTCAAGTAATAAAGTGTAAAACAATACTGGATAGTCTTCATTGAAAAAATTAAATACAGATTAATGAAATTAGTTGCAAAAGTTATTCAGTTAAGAGCAGATATTGATTTTCTATGTCTTTTGTTCTATAATTGACATGACAGACAACAGCAGGAAAATTAGACTACTGTCACTTTAAGAGCTTTATGCACGGATACAATTTACTGTTACACAACTTGCGTTATCTTTCTCAACTAATTCGATTTCCAAACTGACTGTTTAACTGAATACTCACCAAGACGGGTATTTTAACATAATTTTGTGTGTATTTAACCGTTTAAGGTACGCCACTCATTTTGGTACTTGCGACTCCCAAGCTGTTCGAGAGGCGGCTTGTGCACGGCACTTATATAGATCAGTGTTGCGCGTGCTTTTGGTGTGAGGGTGAAACCTGCAGGAATTAGTAAAACTGCGCAATACAAGCACTTTTTACCGATGAGACGAGTGAGTGAGAGGAGGCGGGTGTGTCCCACTTCGCCATCGGAGAGAAGAGAGTGAGAACGTGCAGCCGATGTTATTGCCTGTTTCACTGGCAACAAAACGGGCCAATCATGTGGAAAATCTGCGGATTCTGGTCGATCGATCGGTGCATCATTAGATGTTACCCTGGATTTCTTTTAAACATCTTGCTATTGGAGTGTTTTTGTTGGATAATCACTATTAAATGGAGCACCTATGGACCTCATGGACCTATGAAAAGTGTTTGTAACGGTCTAGCCTGGTAGAGCATCATCAACTTTTTTCATCGGTCCTCAGAAATCTCTTTTGACCGAGACATGGCAACTCTGGTCCTGTTTATGCCTGGTATTAGGATACATTTTTGTCAATCTGATAAAAAGTGAACAACACTAAATACAGGTGTAAACAGGGTCAAAAGTGTTTGAGCTTGTCCACTTTTGACCGCTTAGAGGTAGTGGATAACGCATTCATCCGAATTGCTTTCATAGTATAGATGCTCATTTGGTCGAATGGGGTTAAACGGACACAGAAGACTGCCTACTCTCCAAATACTGACCTAATACGTAATCTTTGTAGGACAAGAAACAAGCAATACAAACTTTGCTTTTGTGCTAAATACACAGTTTATGGTTGAAATGGCAGCTGCTTTCTTAATCCTTTTCATTCGCCCGTGGTCCAGTTAACATGGATTCGTTCAGTCAATAATATTTGTGTGTAGTACTCGCACTTCTGCAAAAGTGATGTAGAATGTGAGAAAATAAGAGGGGTTTGTTGTGATGAAATCTGAACAGAAGTGGTCACAGTAGACACATTTAAAACCAGGTGGAAACAGGGCAACAAAAACTGTGTGGTGAGAACCAGACTATGATAATAAAGACCAAGGATGATTCGTTCAGTAGAACAGGGCTACTAAACTCCCATTAATTAAAACCCAATCCCTCTATCTTTTCTTACATTAATCAACAGTAAAGCCCAAAGTATACTTCAGCAGTCCTGCGTGCAGCCCAAAAATCCAAACAAACAAAATCCACTAGACAGTGCCCACGCGCCGAACGCGTCTTCCCGCGCTCACGGCCAAAGGAGCATACTTTGAAAGACTCGCGCGCTCTGTGCGCAAAACAGAGCAGAACGTGGAAAATGAAGTGTACTCAGGCTTTCAATGAGTGATTCATACAATGGCATTTTTATTTAAGGAATGAAAAAGCCGCTTAGAATTGTGCTTGGGTTGTTTTGCTTTTTACTGTTAAGGTAACTTCTCTTGCCTGATTCAGTTCTGCTTACAGAGAAAAACTTTAAAAGCTGTAGCAGCACTTCAAACAACAAGCTGAGACTTGTGAGAAAAGAGAGACATTAGAGCAAAGCAAGTAGCTCTTTAGCTTTGTCTCATCTCAGTCTTTGACGGGCATCACAGACTTTCATTTAAAGTTCAGTTTTAAATGACCAATTAAACTGTATTGTCATTATTAAAATTGGTTTTTAATTCGTTTATTTTGGTTCTGACAAAGGAATCACACATGGTACCATCTAACAAAAAATATCTTTGTTTTGCAAGCTCCAGATATGTGATGTTTTTAATGCAACTTATGTTGTCATAATCTGACATCTAAAAGTTCCATGTTACTACCATTTTTTTTTTAACATTACCACAGTAGGACCTTGTTTCTTTGGATGTGCAATGCGATTGTCATATAGGCTATTTCTTGTAAATAGCTTGTAAATGCCATGGTTCTCATATGTTAATCATTCTGATATGGTGGTGTTGGTTGTCTTGCTCAACATAATTCTTCCAGTAATGGGCTTGAACCAGTGACCTTAGAATTTCAACCATGGAAAGGACAAGTATCCAAAAATGAGTACTTGGAAAAGACAGCAGTGGTCGATCATGAAAACAGTTTCTTCTTTCAACTTCAAAATATTTCCAATAAATCCATTTTTAATGTAGACGGATGAATCCTCCTCACCTTCGAGTATTTGGTAGAAATCTATTTATTTATGGCAAATATAGTTTTTGCTAATAAAAATTAAGCAATATAGTTAATATTGAATGATTTAAAAATGTTTGTTATTTGTCCATTAATTTCCCTGAAGACTTTGCCAGTAGGTTATTTTCATGCCTCCTCTTATATATCATCAAAAGCTGTAAATTCTAGTTCTACCATTCCATAATTGTTTGACCAGATGATGTCTTGAGTGGGAGCATTTATTGAAATTTACTTAAAACCCACACAGAGTTAAAACAGTGTAAGCAAGACTTGACAGCTGATCTAAACGGCTATAAAGCATGACACACTCTGCTGAGAGAAAGACCCTTCAAAATCCCACAGGTCCCTTGAGTTCACATTCTTTTCTTCTTTTGTCCAAAAACCCATCTGCCAGCCTGCGTGTTTTATCCTCAGTGAGTCACCATTTAGCCCTTAACTTCTGCCTTTGTGTCATTGGTGAGATGGAGAACCAGCTGAGTGGAGGGGAACAGAACATATTTGAGATGGTAAAGGAGAAAGGAGGGAGGGAGGGAGAGTTTGAGACCGATTAGTGGGCTTGACTCTACTTGTTAGTGTTCAAGGGCAGCTGTCTGAACAGCCTTATACAGACATTTCTTCAGCCGTGCTCAGCAGTTTCCTGTTAACTCCTTCATTACTAGGGCCATTTTTTCATGATGCGTAGGAGTAGTGTATTTTTAAAGTTGTGACGGCCTGGTATGTTGTTTTGAATTGCCGATATCGATATATATAGAGCAACAGTCTCAAACTTTGCATAAAGGATATTACTAAAAGCATAACTAAAACAACATGGGCAAATATTGGACATGGCCAGTTAATCTTTCTGGATGATAAAGAGGTTTGATATTGAATTGTTTCTATGTTTGCCTTGGGACTTGCTTTGCTCCATCTTGTTTCCGAAAAAAGGTCCAGCTTCACTTGAAGTAATTTACCCTTTAAAACTCAGGATGAACAATATGTTGCCACCCTAAACTGGCACCCATGGTTATCAGTCAAAACTGCAGAAACAATTAAACATCCTATATTGGCCAATACTGATGAAATTAAACAATATCTATTACAATACAATTTATTATATATATTAATTCTAAATATATTTCATCTGTTTCAAAGTGCCTTAACGAATAGTCACTGTCGTGAACGCTTGATGAGCAGTTTGCATTTGCATCTGTTAATGAAGGCAATTGTTTACGTACAGAGTGTGTCTTCCTCGTCATTAATAATTCACTGTACACACTGTTTCGTTCCTAGTTCTAGCTCGGCCTTCCCATATTAAAAATTTATGTATTTCCCATAACAGTATGGCTGTCTGTAGAGTCTGAGCCAAGTTCATCCTGATCTCCCTCATCCTCTTTATCTCCTCTGTGATTTCTTTTATCTCGTCTTTCCTTCAATCTGGTTAACCAAAGCTCCCTCCTCCAGTAGTAATCAACATCTGGGCTTGAAGTGTGTCTGCATACATGCACTTGGCAGACCATATATTCAGTCCTTATTTGGCATTTCTTGGAGAAGGAAGTGGGCTGTGGCCTCAGTGTGATGTCACAGGAAGAGGAGATTATATCACAGTTTGGAGGAAATGAGGGGGGAGAGAATGTTGAAGATATGTTTTTTTTAGAATGGCTTCATATATTTTTCTTTCTAGTTTTAAATGCCTATTATAAATAGATTCTATTTTGTTACCCTTGTCCCAGAACCCAGATCTTAAAAAATATATATTTTTAATGTATGATAATATAAACACATAGTGAAGCATTTTAAATTGTGTGAAAATAATTAGATCCCCCCCCCCCCCAGAAATTACTAATTGTTTTTATTATTATTAATATAATTATTATAATTATTATTAAGTCAATAAATGTCACTCAGTTTTGCCCATAATAAACTTTTTATCCAATATTATCAAATATTATTATTATTGTCTTCAATTAGACAGCAGTGTCAAATAAATGTGAACATTTTTTTTTTAGGCAAGCTATAATTTTGTCAAATAATTTAGATGGTGATAGAGTATTATTTTATTTTGTATACTTAGGGTACATAAAATGTACAGAGGAGTGGCAACAATCTTAAAGGGGACACAAAAGCATTAAACAAAAGTTTTATAATGTTCTTTGAGGTCCACTTATTATGTAAGCAAGATTTTTACATCACAAACCCTCTCCTTAAAACCCTCTCATTTGACACTCTTTAAAACACTTGGTTCTGATAGGCGTGCCACATTCAAGACTTGGAAATAATCGCCCACTGCTATGATAGGGTATCAGTTTTGCATGTTAAAATACATTTCAACGTCCCTGCCATTACTGGTGTGGAATTGTTCTGAAACTTTCCAATGCTGAAAAATGGCAGGCATACATGTTTGAGCCAGAGTCTGATCCCAAATCGGAAGACAACAATCCTACACCTCAAATACTAAGGATACTCCAATCTACGACAGTGTGCTAATCAATCATCTTTATTTATATTTATTCCTTCTGTATTTGTGTGGTAATTATTACATTATAATAGTGTTTAAACAAAGACGCTACAGAAAGGTGTTTGTCTCAAAACATAGTTAAAAACATTCGCCAACTGTGAAACGTTTATGCATATTACATGTGCTTTATATGTCTTGGTTGCAAATAAAGTTTAAGTACTTGGAGGAACTAAATGTATAGTTTAAAAGGATAGCTTAGTGTTTTATGTAAACAAATTATGAATAAATGTTTCGTTTGTCATACTTGTATTCATCATTCAAATTTTCAGTAAAGTGAGTAGATACCAAACCATCTGTTACTGACAAAACAATAGTGACTCATGGTAAAAATACTGTTACTCACACTTGTGTGTTGCAACACTGTCAGAGCCAAAATAGTTATCACTGCATCATAATTTTCTGTCTCTGAAAAGCCTGCGTTGAACTGTCACAAAAGCGAACACAAACTGTGTTTTATGGCTCGTTTCCACTGAGCGGTACGGGACGGTACAGTACGATTCGGGACGGTAAACCCTGATCCGTCTTGTGTTTCCACTGCCAAGAGTACCCTTACTTGGGTTTGGTGTAGATCCGGTAATTCTGCAAATGGAACAGCAGCGTTTTTGAAAGCGCCACTCGCTCTGCTACTCCGGTTATCTCTGTATGTACATTTTAGGCAACAATAAAACGAACTACGTTATAAAACACCACTCTGCCTCTTTTTGTTTTCATTTAAAGAAATCTTAAACATTATAGCCACACAAATGTGGTTCAGGCAACGCATATTGATTATATACACTGCATGCAAAACCATACCCTATTTATAATAAAAAAGAAGTATAAAACTCAACCCTGCCTCTTTTTTGTTTAAATTTTTTAAAATATTAAACGTCCAGGCAATATGGTCCAGGCAATGTGTGCATTTGTACTAAACCAATGTTGCAGTAAACAACATTAAAGTGATGATCTTCACTGTTATAAAATTAAAAATGACAAACTCAGCCCAGTCTCTTTTTGTTAAATTTCAGTTTTATCAATAACAGCCATTTATAAAAGTATAAGTAAAATGTACAAGAAGCTATACAAATAAGAAAGCAAGCAAACAATTCAGACAAACATACAAAGTCAGCGCTCCAGTCTAACCTTGCAATGGTAAAGTTAAATAAAACTTCACTTAGCCCTCAGCCAAAACGATTGGCCAGGGATCAAATTATAGATTCACAAGACCAAAGATCGCCCGTTAGGTCTACACAAGACGAATTATATGTTTATAATAAATCAAAAATGTATATAGAAATCATGTTTAACCACTACATAGACGTCCGAGTCAGCAGCAAACGTCACAATGACTAGCCGAGGAAAGGCTGTTCCAGGCGGGGTACATGAGCGCCGAGAGCCCGGTGATCGCCTAGAATGGATCTCACAACCTGGATCAAATTTTCTTGAATCTTTATAAATAAACCACAGATTTAAGCTTTAAACAACTACATTCTCTCCTGAAAAACTCTTAAAACTACATTTCGTGACACAATAACAGTAGTATTATATTTCAACTGTATATTGAAAAATGGCACTTCTTATGTTGTAATTCCCATTGTAGCGCGCCCAAGTGACGATTCCCTCTCAACCAATCAACATTCTGCAGTGAGTCTAGCTCCACCCTTTAGGTACCGTACCACTGTGATAGGTACCCCAACGAACGGGTACCCAAAAAGTGGTACTGTTTGGCATTTTGGCACAATTTACAACTTTTGACAGTGGAAACGTAAATAATTGCATACCGAAGGCTACTGTACTGTACCATAGCATTGCGCTCGGTGAAAAACGGCCCATTACTGACGTGATCTGAAAGTTTGCTAAAAATAGTCACAAGGATGTAAATACTGGGCACTGAAAAATGTCTTGTAATCCTTAAGGCGTTTTTATCATTTTGTTGCTAGAGTAGTCCTGTGTTTGCGTCTGTCTCATACTATATGGGCAGATTGGTGGGTGTAGAATTATTCGTTGATCTTCTGCAGCATTGTTAATTTTGGCATTCATTTTTGATTTAGTCTTAGTTTTCATCTTCAGACGAAAATGCTTATTGGTCTCAGTCACATTTTAGTCATTTTGTCTTTCATAGTTTTCGTTGACAATGTCATTGCTTTTTTTTTTCAACTTTTAGTCATTACTTTAAGTCAAACTGCAGTTACCGACTTTAATTTTGGTAGCTATTTTATATGTAGTCGTGCGCATGGTTGCCAGATACTATTGAAAAGACCAGGTAGAAAACGTGTTCTTTTAACAGAAAAGCTCTGACTTGGGGTTTAAATAATTGAAATCTGTCAACCGTAAGCATGAACGCTCGTTTAAACAGTCTGTAATATGTTGTCTCCTCCTTTATTCGACAAAAACAAGTTTTAAATTTTTTTTAAACACATTTCAGTCTCATCTCTTATCGTCAACGATATTGCATGTGTTGTCGTTAAATGACGTGAGTGTCGTCTCTCATCGTCTTGTCTTAGTCAGGGAAAAAAAGGTTGTCAACGGACATTTTTCCTCATAGTTTTCCTTAACGAAATTAACACTGTTCTGCAGAGACGGTTTTTCGTCGCACTATGACGTCATACTGAGACAAAATCTGAAACGAGTTGCTTTGGGAGCATGGTTTCAATAAAAGCTGTTTTAGTTCTGACGTGAGTTCACGAGAGTGCCACGACACACGCGCAAGAACTGAGAAGATGATGCAGATGTAGTGTTTAAAATGGCCCCAAAGTGTGCATTTCTTGGATCTCCGAATCGTGAGAAACCAACGAGAAAACGTAAAAGTGCCCTAACAATGCCGCAAAATGAATGGTTTACCTTTCACACTTTCCCATCGAATGATCGTGAGGGTCATCTTCTCAGTTCTCGCGCATGTGTCGTGGCACTCTGGTGAACTCGCATCAGAGGCCCACACTGAAGAAAATGAATAGTTGAATAAAGTAATTATTTTTGTTTGTTTTTTGCACACAAAAAGTATTCTCGACTCTTGATAAACTTAAGGTTGAGCCACTGTAGTTACTTGGACTATTTTAACTGGGCCGGCAGAATGAAATTACATAGAACCCTGTGAAAGAGTCTGACAGCTCTCAGATTTTCTAAAAAATATCTTAATTTGCGTTCCGAAGATGAACAAAAGTCTTACGGGGTTGGAACAACATGAGGGTGAGGGATTACTGACATAATTTTCATTTTTGGGTGAACTAACCCTTTAATAAGCATGGACGAATGTGTAAATGGAGCCAGTGCTGCGGCAGCATTTGAGTTTGAAATTGAACCGCCTGTTTGTGTCCGATTTATTTCTCTAGAGACACTATAAACAGTTCAGGAACAAATGTGCCGCCACATGCGCACACTACGAGTAAGATGATGTCAGTATGACATCACAACCCTTGCCTGATGATATCCTTGTCCTTATTTGTATATATTTGTGACTGACAAATCCAGCTGTGTTTTTCCATCCGCTGTCAGCAGAATTCTAAATGGTTTCGTTCAGGCAAAACTGTCATTTTTGTATTCATCCTCATGTTGTTCCAAATCCTTATTCTAAATTCTAAGTCAAAATCTCTCCTCTTTTGTTGACTGAGTAAATAGAAGTAGAATTCAGGGCTGAACGCTAAGCATTTTTTCTACTGTCCCAGATTTTTACTTGCCCTGTCAAAATTTTTGTTGTTGCTTTTGTCCCATGTAACCTGGTATTTTTATATATAATTTTATGACACAAAATGTTTAGATACCAGTGAAATTTCATAATTCTCAATTCCATTTTTTATTTCACAACAAAAACAACTAACCTAACTATTATATAGTGTTTCAAACATTATGACTTTTTATCCAAGACATGTACACTGTCAGTAATAAAAGAAAGTACAAACAAACAAATTACAAGCAATAGCACAAATACATGCAATAGAACAAACATGCAAATGAAATAGTGCTTTAAGGTTTTCAGGTGAGTCTAACGGTATTAAATTTTAGTCTTTTTGGATTTTCTTACCTGAATACTATAGTAATCAAATGCAAAATGACACTGCAAAGTCTTCACTTAATAAACTAAATATGGATTAATTCTTATTAAAGCTACAGAAGCTATTCAGTTATAGCACACAGAAAGCAGTCTATCAACTAGTCCATGAGCGCATTTTTTGCACTTTAATCTTTTTAAAGTGCACCTATTATGTGTTTTTCCCAATATTACCTTTCATGTAGTGTGTAATATAGCTGTTTGTGAATGTAAAAGGTTTGCGATGTTTTAAAGATCAAAGTGCATGACAAATAATGTCATTGTCTCCTTGAAAAAAAGAATCAATTCTGTTAAAAACTGCCAAAACAAGTAATTAGCAATTCCAGTTTCACTTACAATAGGGGCGTTCACACGGCGTAGTTATTGGAACCCTGTTAACTAGCCACGCCGTCCCCACAGGGCAATTCTCCTGGTTGCATTTACACTTCCAGTAGGCTCTCAGAAGTGACGCAAGCCGGTCGACAGCGATGTCATTTAAGCACAGCATTTAACAACTCCCTACATAAAGGTTGAGAAATGCCTGGACTTCGCTATCGGTCCATCTATCATTGTTTTCCATTTAAATGGAATTAGTTCATGGAGTTTTTATAAATTCCCGGTGTTTCATATGGCGTGTGTTTGGCCAATCAACATACACTTATGTCACTGGTAGTTCCTATTGTGCTGGGTTAGACCCTACTCTGAAATAGGAGCTAATTTTGTCCCCCTAAAAGGCGTTCCTGTAACTAAAATAATTCCTAGTTCCTGCAGTGCAAATACGTCTTAAATCAGGTACTTCTGCCAATAGTTAGGAACTATGAAAACTTTTGTGTATAGAGAGCCTAAGTCCCTCCCCTCTGCTTCCGGCTCATGGGACCTTATTTCGGAAAAAAATTTGTATGGTAGTCAATGGCGAGAGACAACTTATCTTTTTATTCCGTCTGAACTGTGCCCTGAATTACACATATGATGTTTGTCAATTTAAAAGATAATTATGAAAGTCAAGAAAGTCACAGTTTGTCATAAAACAGAAGAGTAACATTTAGTTTTATGTGAAAATCACTCAATGAACTACATCTCTCGTCTCGCACTATGTACGTCACCAAGCTCGTGTGTGTGTGCAGTCTGGTACAAAACACACAGGCATGACGGCGTAACGTTGCGATTATAACGTTAACGTGACAGACTTTAGCTTCAGTAAAGTTAGCTTCATTCATTGAGAGAAAAGGTAAGACGTCACATGAGCGCCTTTTAGGTTTGTAGTCTTTGTAATTACGTATTTACACAGTCTTATACCCAACAGTTTTACATAAACTGCGACTCTCTTGACTTTAAAATGTATCTTTTAAATTGACAAACATCATATGTGTAATTCAGGGCACAGTTCAAACGGGATCCAAATATTTGTTGTCTCTCGGCATTGACTACCATACAATATTTTTCCGAAATAAGGTCCCATGGTGGTCCCCCGGAAGGGGAGGGACTTAGGCTCTCTATAAGCCCCTAATGTAACACAATTTTTTGCATAATGCACATCTATGGTGTTCATTGGATGACCATGAACAACGTCTACTTCTACCCGCCCTCAAACACTGTACTTGTAACTGAGGCCTGGATTTAGAGTTCGGTTCGTGTTGTTGACATGTTGAGAAGATTCTGTTCAATTAAATTCAATTTACATGCATTCCAAAAATATGATCAAGGAGGTTTCGTGCTGGAATTGATACGGTAAACCCGACACCAATGTCACGGTTCATATCACTTTATCAATTGCTGAGGAAGAGCTGAAATTTAGATATAGGAATGGGCATTTCATTTCAGACAAGCATTATAAGTGGTGGACCAATCACAACAGACTGGGCTGTCTGACCAATCAGGTTTAAAGTGACTGAATCTTCTTTTTTACGGTCTATGCTTCAAACAAGTCGTTATCAGACTCTTTGAGAAATGAGGTTATGTGCAATGTTATGTGCAGGTTATGTGCAATATGAGAAAATTAAATTGATTTTTAACCTTAGATGCATGTAGGGATGGGACGATTACCGGTTTCACTATAAACCACGATAAAATGTACTGACGGTTATTATTATCGTTTAGAATTCAATTATCATTAAAACCGTGTTTGATTATCGCGATTTTAATAACTCACTATAAATCCTGTCCAGCCAGCAACAGGCGCGCAATTTTGTTTTTTTTTTTTTATTCGAGAAGGAATGGCGGAAGGCAGTGACCGTGTTCGGGAGATTTTTCAGCCTTTTAAGAGGACCAAATCTGAGGTGTGGTCGTATTTTGGCATTTACAAAAATCCTGAGGGAAACTTAATCGAGGATGGTCACTCTGTCTGCAGAACATGCACAAAAAAGTCGCAGTGATAGAGGTAAACACTTCCAATCTGCCGAGTCGTCTTGTGTGACCATCATCCACTGTTGTAGTGAACGCATGGCAAGTTAACTTTGATCTCAATACTAAAACTACGTCTGGGAAATAATTGGGCACAAAATGTTGTTTTGAGTTGACATATTTTATCTCACTCACTTGAAATAAACTTGAAGCTTTCGCTAAGAAAAGTTCGCAGCAAGTGGCTTTGAGCCAAAGTCGAACTAATAAGTTCAAACAAGACTATTAAGAGTGACATTTAAGAGATAATAATGTATATTGTACGATTTTTTTTTACCACATAATTATTGAATAGAGATTAATTTCTCTATTCTTAGCTGTTAAATCCATTTAGCGTACAAAACTCGTCCAGACAATATGATCACAACAATATTATCAAATTCTGTAAACAATAAATCAACTCTGATTTCATTTTCAATACAATCAAAAACGGAGACGCAAGGTGACAAGTTGTATTTGAATGAAATGAGAACTCGTGTCCGTTGTGATACATGGATGTGCGCTGTTATAATATGTTGCTATTGACGACGGTCATTATAAGGAAGAAAATCAAAATGCCGCAGAATAGAATCTTGCTTTAAAAAGTGCATTGAGCTGCTTGTTTTATTTGTTGTTTGTTGATTCTCAAATATTAAACTTGTTGAAATGTTTTCAGTGTGAGCATCAGTTCTTTTTTAACAGTTTCATCTTGTTTTAACAAAACCGTGATAATATTGATAATCACGATAATTTCGGTCACTATAATTGTGATATGAAATTTTCATACCGTCCCATCCCTAGATGCATGTAAACCTTTTGTAGGAGACCTCCAAAACGAAATTAGGAACCTTTAAAATGGCATAATATGGGCACTTTAATATCGTTTGAATGCATAAACTGTAAAACTTAAACATTTGCAAATGAAATGCAGTACTGGCCCGATCGGGACAGTGACAATTCCGTCAACTGTCCAGACCGTCTTTAACAGTGGCTCCGGGCCATCGGGCAGTCCTTATTGTAGAGCCCTGGAATTTCCATTTGAACTGTTCCTTCAAGAACAGGCTCTGTTTATGCATGCATGTAATGTGTGAGAATGTGATACACGGTCAGTTTGAAGTTTCTAGAACCTGCTTTCTCTCCTGAGCAGTGGAATGTTGAGCACTTCCTTTCTTTGTCTGCCCCCATTGTTGGTACTTGTTGGGCTTGTTTCGATCAGACAGACTTCTCCTCCTACCTCGCACATTTTAACCACACTTGTGTCTTTGTTCATTATGCCTCAGTCTCTCTTCCCCCTCTGTTTGTCATCCTTTTCCCAGTGTCCAACCCCTGTTTTCTGTTTCACTTTCTCGCAGTTTGAAAAGCAGTTTTATTGATATAAAACGGTGACGCTGTAAATGTTTTTAATGTCATCTCTCTCTCTCTCTTTCTTTCTTTCATATGCACAGTGAGTCAAGTATCTGTCAGGCGCGGGCCACTGTGATGATCTACGATGATGGCAATAAGAAGTGGGTCCCAGCAGGCACGGGCCCCCAGGCTTTCAGCAGGGTCCAAATCTATCACAACCCAGGCAATAACGCCTTCAGAGTGGTGGGACGCAAAATGCAGACCGACCAGCAGGTAAACAATCTACAATCAGACAGATGTAGCTTGTAGTTGTGGACAAACAAACCATTTTTCATTGAAGGTAATACTGCAGGTAGGTGACACATTCAGGGTAGCTGGGAAGGAAATCAATCCAAACTTTGCCTCAAGCTAACACTTTAAAATAGTTTGCAAGAACTTACTTCAAGAATTTTTTTTCACAGTTAAAGACCAGCAGCACATGCTGCAGTCTAATATTGTGCTGTTAAAGGGGTAGTTCACCCAAAAAATATTCATTTTCTTACCCTCATGTGTTTCCAGACCTGTATTATTATTATTATTTTTTCTACAGTTCACAAAAAGAGAAATTTACCAGGAGGTCTATTCTGTGTGCATACTGGGATGTTGAGCATCAAACATGAGCAAAAAAAATATACAAATATAATAAAGGCGCTCCATAAAGGAATTTATTTGGAAATACAAGTGACCCCATCAAAACACTTGAGCTGATTTAAAGTTTCCCATTATGCTTTTTATAATAATACCTTAATGTAAAAGGTCTGCAAAGTTTTAAAGATCAAAGCAACAATGACATTATCCCTTCTTTTGGATAATTTCAATTTTATTTGGTCGTCTGGTAAAATACCATCTTCTTGGAAAGAAGCAACAGTAATTTTTATACCTAAACCAGGAAAAGACCATACTAATCCAAATAACACTCTGCCAATTTCTCTTACCAGTAGCCTTCGTAAAACCATGGAAAGGATTGCAAATAATCATATACTTGTCTGGATACTGCTATTAAAGAAACAAAAAAGTGACTACAAGTGTGGTTTTTGACGTGGAAAGAGCACTTTGGATGAACTGTCAGATTAGAATCATACATCTGAGATTGTTTTATTAGAAAAGAACAAAATGTCGCAGTTTTTTTTTTTATCTGGAAAAAGCATACGATACAACTTGGATGTATGGTATTTTGAAATACCTGTATCACATGGGTTTTAGTGGATGATTTCCCATCTTCATCTCCAACTTTTTGGCTAGTAGATATTGCAGAGTCCAAATAGGAAACACTTTATCAAATTGAGCCAAACAAGACCTTGGAGTTCCTCAGGGAAGCATACTCTCGGTCATTCTTTTCAGTATTAAAATGAATGGCATTATTAATATGATTGGATCCAATATATTCTGCACCTTATATGTGGATGATCTTTGCATCTGTTACAGAAGGAAGAATTAATTGAAAGACAATTACAGTTTTGTATTTACAGGAATAATCGGTGGTCAATAGAAAATGCGTGCATTTTATATATATGTGTATATGTATGTATGTATATATATATATATATATATATATATATATATATATATATATATATATATACACACTCACCTAAAGGATTATTAGGAACACCAGTTCAATTTCTCATTAATGCAATTATCTAATCAACCAATCACATGTTAGTTGCTTCAATGCATTTAGGGGTGTGGTCCTGGTCAAGACAATCTCCTGAACTCCAAACTGAATGTCAGAATGGGAAAGAAAGGGGATTTAAGCAATTTTGAGCGTGGCATGGTTGTTTGTGCCAGACGGGCCAGTCTGAGTATTTCACAATCTGCTCAGTTACTGGGATTTTCACGCACAACCATTTCTAGGGTTTACAAAGAATGGTGTGAAAAGGGAAAAACATCCAGTATGCGGCAGTCTTGTGGGCGAAAATGCCTTGTTGATGCTAGAGGTCAGAGGAGAATGGGCCGACTGATTCAAGCTGATAGAAGAGCAACTTTGACTGAAATAACCACTCGTTACAACCGAGGTATGCAGCAAAGCATTTGTGAAGCCACGACACGCACAACCTCGAGGCGGATGGGCTACAACAGCAGAAGACCCCACCTGGTAACACTCATCTCCACTACAAATAGGAAAAAGAGGCTAAAATTTGCAAGAGCTCACCAAAATTGGACAGTTGAAGACTGGAAAAATGTTGCATGGTCTGATGAGTCTCGATTTCTGTTGAGACATTCAGATGGTAGAGTCAGAATTTGGCGTAAACAGAATGAGAACATGGATCCATCATGCCTTGTTACCACTGTGCAGGCTGGTGGTGATGGTGTAATGGTGTGGGGGATGTTTTCTTGGCACACTTTAGGCCCCTTAGTGCCAATTGGGCATCATTTAAATGCCACAGCCTACCTGAGCATTGTTTCTGACCATGTCCATCCCTTTATGGCCACCATGTACCCATCCTCTGATGGCTACTTCCAGCAGGATAATGCACCATGTCACAAAGCTCCAATCATTTCAAATTGGTTTCTTGAACATGACAATGAGTTCACTGTACTAAAATGGCCCCCACAGTCACCAGATCTCAAACCAATATCGCATCTTTGGGATGTGGTGGAACGGGAGCTTCGTGCCCTGGATGTGCATTCCACAAATCTCCATCAACTGCAAGATGCTATCCTATCAATATGGGCCAACATTTCTAAAGAATGCTTTCAGCACCTTGTTGAATCAATGCCACGTAGAATTAAGGCAGTTCTGAAGGCGAAAGGGGGTCAAAAACACAGTATTAGTATGGTGTTCCTAATAATCCTTTTGGTGAGTGTGTGTGTGTGTGTGTATATATATATATATATATATATATACCGATCAAACACGTTCTTTCTTTTTTGAAAGAAAACATTACTATTATTAGTATAATAAAAATTATTATAATAAAAAATATGTTCAAATAATATATTACATTTGTTATTTTAAAATAGAATTTTGCATTGTTATAATATTTTACAAATGTAATGTTTTTACTGTATTTTTCATCAAATAAATTTAGATTTTTATAATGTTGCCACATAATTTTCATTAAAAACTGACTTAAAACTCACGTTGTTTTACTTAATTGTCCCATTTGAATATAGTGCACAAATCATATAGGCTTTTTGTTTTGTCATTTTTGAAGCTTAACATCCTCAGCATCTATCAACTTTCAACAAATAGAAAAAAACAGCCTGGACATTCTACTAAACGTCTGGGTGAAATATTCCTCTAACTGACACAATGGAAATAATTTCTCTTTTTCCCAGTTTTACAGTCCATCCATCACCTGTATCCCTCTATCTTGAGTTCTCTCTTCCCTCTCCCAGCACTGTCGCCCCCTCTATACGCACATTCACAAATGCTCTCCAGAGATGACTACTAAAGTAGATGTTGTTTCCTGTAAGATAGCCAAACCATTTCCTGTGCCAGTTAGGCCCTCCTCCCCCATTCCCATGTCTCTACCTCTCCACAGTCCATCTGTCTGATTCCTCAAACTCATTTTTCTTTGTCTGAATGACTCAGTGACTTTTATCTCTTTCCGTCACTGTTTATCAGTGTCTGCTTTCTTAGTTGGTTTATGTGTATTTTGATGACGGTGCTTCTGTGTGGATGGCATGTTGAGCTTTTTTGGACATTTTCTTCTTTTCTTCTCTCTCTTCCCTTTCTCTCTACTGCTCTGCTTTATGGAATTCATGATTGTAATACAAACAGAGAAACGAAGTGTCAGCACATTCACTGAAGACGAACACACACACACACACACACACACACACACACACACACACACACACACACACACACACACACACACACACACACACACACACACACACACACACACACACACACACACACACACACACACACACACACACACACACACACACACACACACACACAGGTTTCCATGTTTTATGGGGACTTTCCATAGAATGATTTTTACACTGTACAAAATATATTTCCAGTCCCCTAATCCTTACCCGAAACCTATCCAGCACATGATTTCCATTACACGAGAGTAGATGTTAAAACTTCATGCTGATTTGTACTCGGCTTTCGCCAAGATAAGCACCAACTAAGACGTAGCTTTACAGTAACCTATGCTTCTCCATCCATTTACGCTTCCTTCCATCTGGTGACGTGAATCTCCTTCTGTCTGGTGTTAATAGCTGTAGTGTATTTGCGCGTCAGCACACACAACGGCTGCAACCACAGTGCGGTCCCCCCATAACAACCCTCTGGATTGAGCGGAGTAGGGAACATCTCTAGGGTCTTCAAGTGGGCACCTTCTATCCTCAGTGTTTCGTCGACAAAGAAAACTTTCTACTTTTTTACTTTTCCAAACGACATAATTTAGTATGATTTATAAGCTGATTTCTTCATGGAGACCAAAAAATATCTCCACAAGGTCAAAGATTTCTGTTATTACTATTCTTAGTATTCTTATTCTAATTCTTATAACATAAGGAATCCCTGAAACATACACAAACACACACACACACACACACACACACACACACACACACACACACACACACACACACACACACACACACACACACACACACACACACACACACACACACACACTCATGTGCTCTGTGGCGATAGAGCCCCCTCGTGGACAGTCTGTTAAACAAGCATAATGTTCTTGCTGGAATATACAAATAAGTTTACAAATGTGACACTTTGGGGTTGAACTACTTTAAGTATGAGCAAATCATTTGGTGCATTTAAATATATGTGAATCTAGATCTTGTTTAAAATGCATGTGCCTTGTTCTTGGACATGTAGTCTTTGTTTTTATGCTGTATTCATTCTTGGATTCATTAAAAAGTTTAAATAATCGCAAAAAATCATATATTAATATTTACTGAAATAAAAGCATCCAAAAGTAGATAATTTAGGAGAAATTATTTATGGTGGCAGACGAGTGAATTCTCTTTTAGAAAAGTGAATTTAGAGATTAATATTATTTCATAGGGTTTAATGTATGTTTGCCATAGGCCTACAGTCCATGGCAGTCCATATTTTCAATTGCATTTATCAATCTTTTTTAAGGGTTATTCACATTTGTGTATCTTCAATTAAAACAATTGTTTTGTTTTTCGAAACGCTCTTTGAGAACCTTGCATTTAGGTTCCTTCAGTTGTTTAGTTCTTGCACACAAGAATGTGTCCTGATTTTTCAGGAATTGTTTTGAGAACCAGTCGGGTCAGAACTGTCGGGTCAGAGGGTACTCTTTCACAATAAATCGATGCCTATGGCCTTTTTTCGGAAGCTAGTTATTTTAGTTTATAAAGTTTTAAAATTGATTTTTTTCCTACACAAACCCATCGCTTTGCTTCAGAAGGCCTTTATTAACCCCTGGAGCCATGTGTAGTTCTTTTATAATGGATGGATGACATTTAATGTCTCCAAATGTACGTCTGAAAGAAGAAAGTCATATACACCTAGGATGGCTTGAGGGTGTGTAAATCATTGGGTAATATTCAATTTTGGGTGAAATATCCCTTTAACTCGCAGTACAATTGCATCACCTTGCCAACAAAAGAGACCTGCAAAAGTAACAAAAAATAAATGAAAATTATTCAGAAATGTATGTTCATCATAAAAGAAGTGTATTCAAGTAATAATATATATGAATTGCATTTAAAAAAATAATTTCATTTTAAAATGTTCGTCACATTATGCACGAATATCCATGAATAATTAAACTCAATAATAAAAGAGAAATTTGTTTATACTTGTGTGCATGTATGGCTTAATTTACATTTAGACATGTGTGTCTTTTCTTGTACAGGTTGTGATGAATTGTCCAATTGTAAAGGGATTAAAATATAATCAGGCCACGCCAAACTTCCACCAATGGCGGGACGCTCGGCAGGTGTGGGGACTCAATTTTGGCAGCAAGGAAGATGCAGCGCTGTTCGCCAATGGCATGATGCACGCGCTCGAGATCCTCAACTCCATCCCTGATGGAGGTAACGTATACTAACATTTACACCCCATTGTGACAGTGTGTATCTGTTCAACACAACCTTTTACAACTGCATTGTCATTAGGTTTCCCCACACGGCCCGTGTCCAATGGACCATCACCAGAAGAGCTGGAACAACAGAAAAGGTACAAACTTATTTGTTGTTGTGTGTGTGTGTGTAACAAAGAATTTGAAAGGTTTTATTTTACCATTATTTTCATTAAGTGGTTTTGTTTTTGTTCGCTGTTTCCTTGGTCAATCTTTGACCTCATTTACAGATGCGCACACACACAAGAAAGCACACACTCTCAAGGGATTTACTGGTATTAACGCTCAGTCTTTAGCTTTCCGTGAGCCCCTGAAGTGATGGGGCAAAAGTCTGGGTCAGGCCCCTTTTCTTCTTTCTGGATACTACAGGGTAAAAAAATGAAATGTATGTCTTTTTAAATTTAAAATCTTGTTGGGGAAAAGCAATATTATTATTATTCTGCAATATTATTTACTTTAAAGGTGCCATGTGTCAGAATTGAGTTAAAAATATACAAAAAATGAGTTACACGGCTCAAAAGAATGAGAAGAAATACGGGCGATGATGTCATTAAAAAAATGAAAAGTTATAGTGTTGCAGAGATGTCAACCTGAATTAGCATGCTAAATTACTAGCCCCGGCCCGACAGATGTCATAATAACAGTTTCGGCCATGGGAGGCGGTATGCGGGCAACACCAGCCAAACAGCAATACACGAATAAGTCGCACGGCTTGTGGGCGTATTTGAACCTGATGTCAGTCGTGTGGAAAGTACACCCCACTACTACAGTTCAGTTCAGGGAAGAGAGCGGAAGAATGGCTGAAGCCCTTGGCAAGAGACACTTACCACAACCACCCGCTGCAGGGAAAAAAACGCGCTCAGAATCACAAATAAAATCGGATAAAAAAAGGAGCAGAAGTTTGTTTTATATGTTTGTTTAGTTTTTTCGGGAAGTTATAACATAGAAATGTATCGAAAGCTGTTCGATATAAGTTCTAAAGTTAGCGATGGCTACATTGAAAGGTGTAATGAGAACTACGTGAGCTATATTATGTTTACTAAATTGGTTTCCTGAGGTAAATCTGACATATTTATTCTCCAGCTATGTTATTGACCTCTGCACGCTGATTAAAAAAATGATTGGTCGGTATTATGTATGAAGAATACATTTTGGTAAGTTGTAACATACTGTATTTTTCAACAGTGTTCGTGTGTTTTTACTATTAGCTAGTAACGTTAGAGATGATCGGTTCACGTGCGCTAGGGATCTGTCGTGTAACGTTAACATTTACAAGCGCCAAAACGGTATTTTTTGTTTGAATTGCGTAATAACATTGACAGAATCGGTGACGGTGAATTTGTGAGATTGGCAGTTCTGAATGGCGCTAGCTTGGTCAACAGCAGCGAATGCTGTCTGTCAAATTAATGTAATTCAAACTAACAATACAAATGTAATATGAACAAAACGAATATGAACATTCACTGATGAAGGGGAGTAGCTTGAAGATGTCATTTAAAAATCACTTGACCTCAACCAATGTTCCTCTGGACTCAAAACGTCCTCTATTAGGAGTTGGTTCGGCTTCGGCTATGGCTCTAGGGTCGTTGTGAAGGTAGGGGCGGAGCATAGAGACTATGCTGTTTCTCGTTTGTTACTCTAGAGTAGATCAGTTCACTTTCTGGAGGTAGACTGCCCCCATCTGGTATGGAATGTGGAGTATGAATTGATTTTTTTTGCGGATATTACACAAGGCACTTTTAATGCACTTACGCTATTGGATGAGAACTGAACTGACCTGGACAATGACCTCACTGTTTTCACCAGAGCTGTTTTTTAGATGAACTGAATTATTCCATTATTGGTGCACTTTACACAGTTATTAAAGGGGTCATGAACTGGATTATTTTATAATGTTCCCCGGGGTGCCCTTATAATGTTAGTATGATTTTTACATCAAAAATTGTCTTAATTTAGAAAAAAAGGATTTTTTCCAAGCCTGATCTTACCCTCTGATTTAAACGCTCTGCTTGAAGGGGCGTGTCTGCTGTGAGACTTCAGTGTAAACGCCCACTGCTGTGATTGGCTGACATGTTTGCATACGAAATGGCTAGCATTACATATGGAAATCTCTCAAATACTTTGACTATGTTTTTACTATTATAGCTATCAAAATTAACGAATCGTGAGAAGTTTTTAAAGTATTTGGATCTATTCCATCACATGAAAGGTTGCAGTGATGAGCATTGAACAGATGACAGGCAGTCTGTTGATCTTATCATTGTAATTTCTGCTCCTCACGAATGCTTTCACCAAATAACAATGCAAACAATATTCAAATACAGTAAGAGCTTCGTTGTGCAGCGTAACAGTGTCATTGATTTCATAACGAGTTTTGGCAAGTGTCCAGATAAACTCGCGCTGTGTGATTGACCGCTTGGGCGATTGGAACAGGATCGTTCTTTGATCTCTTTCTGTATATACTTTAATCATCCTGCTAAGAGAAACGATGTGAAGTTGATCTTTTAGTCACTGGCTTGATTTACTGATGCATAAAGAGTATTGAATGATTTTGAGAGAAAGATTATCTGTCCGAACTTGATTAGGCAACACATCAGAAATCACTGATCACAGATCAGGCATTGGAATAAACATGTTACTTACTTGTTTGTGGCGTTGTTGGCAGATCCATATCATAAAAGTCGGTTTGCAATGCCTGCGTCGAAACTACGACTGAATTACCAAATAATCCACAGTGTTTAAATTGTTTATGGACCTCTACTGCACAGCTAATTTAGGTTACTTTGCCATTATTTGATTGGTTAAAGGTTTTCTGCTGGGAAATATTGCTGCCTAAAGGTGTGGCCAAATTTATTGTTCTGTGAATTGCCGTTGGCGAAATTCAGTGAATTCAATTGAAATCCACACGATTGAGAATTTTACGTGAGGGCAAAAGATTTCCCCATGCAGATTTTGCAATGAGGTCAAGATGGTTATGCAAGTTTGCTGCGTTGACCAACAGAAAGCTGCTTAATTTGAAAGTGACTTCTGTGTGAGTTCTACACTATTGATAATAGACAATTGACTGCAAAATTTCACACAAGTTGGTTTAAAGTAACTACAATTGCTGCGCTGCTACTGGCAAGAAATTGAATTACAGAATTATTAATACAATTTCAGTCTGCTGAATATGAATGCATTTAGTCAGTTTATTAGATCAGTTTATAGCCTGTAAATAAAGTTGTAAATTGACACTCTTGGATATGGGAATTGTACAGTAAATGATTTTTAAAGCAATTTTATAGTGGTAATAATAGTGTTTTAAATATCAAATATTAACATAATCTATGCTAATAGACTAAAGACTAAGACTAAATCACAGACTCCTTTACCACAAGGTCCATTAAACTCCATTACAGTCAGTCTCTCTCTCTCTCTCTCTCTCTCTCTCTCTCTCTCTCTCTCTCTCTCTCTCTCTCTCTCTCTCTCTCTCTGTCTGTTGTTATGGTTACCTTGATAAAGACTTAACATGGAGCCTGTTGACTCATGTCTTGACTTGACTGAAATGTTTTGAATGGCTCTCAGAGAGGCTTGACTTAACTTGAAACTTGGCATTGCAGTCTTTTAAGTGCCTCAAAGAGTATGTATGTTTATGCGTGTACGTTTGTTTTATATATACAGGCTCATTTAAGAGGTCTCAGAATTATTCAAAATATGTAAACCCACCAAATAATTTCATCCCACCGATTCACCCCAGTGACGGCATTGGCAACAGTGTCAAATCAAGATCTATTTTCACCCTATGTGTTTTTTTTATAGGTTTTATTTGTGAATAGTTATTTTTTTTCTTCGATAATCCGTTACACTTGGATGTATGCAATGTGGACGATTTATCAATATTTCTGTTTTGATTTGACTTTCATTTGGAAGAATGCATTATATTCAAATTATTTCAAAAACATTTTTTATTTATTTAATTTGACATTTTTCATGATTTAATTATTCGCTTATTGACTCACAAATGTAATTTAAAATTGCCAAAATAATTGCAATGCCTTCTTCATGTTTTTCCCCTGCAGATTGGAACAGCAGAGGTTGGAGCAGCTAGAGAGAGAGAGACAGGAAAGAGAAAGACAAGAGAGAGAACGACAGGAAAGAGAACGACTTGAAAGAGAAAGACAAGAAAGAGAACGACTTGAAAGAGAACGGCAAGCAGCTCCAGGTCAGTAGAAAGTGTTTCACCTCAACGGAGAAACTCTGTGTATAGATTATTGCTGTCTTCTGAGTAGAGATTTTCTTTTTTTCTGTTGAATGCACAGTGATGTTATGTCATTGTTGTCATTGCTTTAACAATCAGGTTACAGTAGAATCAGCAGTTTTTAAAAATGTAATATTATTATTTAAAATTGAAAAAATAATATTAATTTTATAATTTTAAATAAAACATTATACATGTATACCAATAATAAAAAATTTTTTTGTCAAACCAATAGGGGTGTTGAAATTAATTTTTTCTACGATGCATTGGGATGCGGATGATTCCATATAGATGCAGTGATAGATCATAATCGATTATAGCCGTTATAGCCTACCGACGCTTCTTTGACGTGATTCGTCGCGCTAGTGTAAAATGGCGGAGGGAGGCGAAACACAAAAGCAAGTGATACATAATGTTCCCACTATTTTAACATTTACAGCGTGTGTGTGCGTGTGTTAGCATTATTGTAACTTCAGTACACTACTTGACAGTTTCATGCGTTTTTAGTATTTACTAGTGTTTATTAGTTCTAAATGCTCCTGTCGTCTGCTGTGTTCAGACTTAAATTGTGTACTTTCTTGGAGCAGATCAAATAAAAAGGGAGTTTATATATCGGACTGCTTGATTCACGAGACCAATGACGATTCTCACCCCTACAAACCAAACCTCTCTACCCCTATTTCTGAGCTAATACATATTTAATTTAAATGTAATTTTTTTGTGTGTGTGTGTAAATCATATGCTGTTGTTCTACTGTAGTCATTCCTCCTCCACCACCACTGGCCCCTGGAGGCCCTCCGGCTCCCCCTGGACCTCCACCTCCCCCTGGGCCCCCTCCGTCTGGACCCCCCCCACCACCTGGGCCTCCCCCAATGGGAGGAGGAGGAGCTCCACCTCCTCCTGCTCCTCCTCTGCCCTCTTCTGGAGGAGGTGGAGGTGGGGAAGGAGGAGCAGGTGGCGGGGGTCTCGCTGCTGCTCTGGCAGCTGCCAAACTGCGCAAAGTGGCCAAGGTGAGACAATGAGTGACATGAGAATCACAATAAGAGAGTTTCCAGAGGTTGAAATAATGTGTCACTTCCTTGTAACATTATTTATGGCCTTGGTGGAGTCACACGAAAATGAAATTCCTTTCAGAGGACGAGCAGGTTATTGCATTTTAATGATACACTTTTTTTCTTTTTTCTTGGAATAACGTGCCCTTTTGAATCATGCATGCACAATTGAAAGACCAGGAATTTTTATTAAGTAGAAGTAGAAAATCGAGAAACAGAGAATGAATTACTGGCAAATCTAAAACTTGTTTACTAAAGGTTTACAAAAATTATGTAGATCATAGAAATAGGGTAGAAGGTGACAACCAACTCTGAATCAACATGCACCAATGCTACATTTTTCTAAATTTCATAATCATTTGTTAACTAACAAGTATTCATTACTTCAATGAGCTCATTGTTTCTTACTTAAATTATTACATTAAGTTGATACATGTTTCACTAACTGTGATTTTGTATATGTACATTTCCTATGATAACAGCTTTCGGTTACACTTTATTTTAAGGTGTCATTGTTACAGTGTAATTAAATATTTAAGTACAGTGTAATATTAATTAACTACATGTACTTACTATAGGGTTAGGGTAGGATTAGGATTTGGTTGAGGGTTAATTGCATGTAATTAGGCATAATTTACTGTTATTACTATGGTAATTACATGTAACATATGTAACAAGGACACTGTAAAATAAAGTGTTACCCAGCTTTCTTTTCTGTCTGAGCTCTCTGTAAAGCTGCTTTGAAACGATGTGTATTGTGAAAAGCACTATACAAACAAATGTCAATTGAATTGAACCAATCACATACAAAGCCAGATGTGAAATAAGAGCATAAAGGGCCGTTTACACAAGGATGGTAACACTTGCGTTAACTATACAGTTTTAATAAATGTTCTAATTGAATGAGAATAGGTAAGTCCACACCACAACAATAACGATAAAGACACAGAGGAAAGATATTGTTGGATTCACTTTCATAACGTTTTTTTTTTCCCAACTGATGAACGAAAAAAACATTGACAGCCAATCAGCATCCACTCCACTTTGATGAGCTAAAGCATTTAAAGCGGGAAATGACGTAACCACAGCGCACTATTATAAGAACTTTATGGGTGCATCAGTGTGGATGCTAATATAATTATCTTCATAGTTATCGTTCTTGGTGTGAACAGGCCTAAATGTTCCCCTGAATACAGTGAAACAATGAATAATGAAGATATCCATTCACAAAGATGAAATTACAAACAAATGTACATGTTATTCAGTTTGTTCAGTAGTTTAAATGTTGAGACTGAACTCCTATAACATTTTGCGGTTACACTTTTTTTAAGGTGTCATTGTTAGTGTAATTCTATATTTAAGTACTGAGTAATATTAATTAACTACATGTACTTACTATAGGGTTAGGGTAGGATTAGGGTTTGGTTGAGAGTTAGGTTCATGTAATTATGCCTAATTTACTGTTATTACTATGGTAAGTACATGTAACATGCGTAACAAGGACACTGTAAAATCAAGTGTTACCCATTTTGTCTGCTGGTATTGACTCAGTGCTTCCCCCTGCAGGATGAGGCTGCTGCTGGAGGAGGCAGTGCTGCGGCCAGTGTGGCGGCAGCGCCTAAAGCAGACAGCAGCCGCAGCAGTGTATCTCTGCCCAGCGGAGGAGGAGGAGGAGGAGGCCTGATGGGAGAGATGAGCGCAATTCTAGCACGACGGTCAGTAGAAAAATGATCAGAAAAAATTCAAAACCATACGATAAATGTGTAATCACAAACGTACCTCCCCGTTAACATTGGAACATGTCTCAGTTTTAAGGAGTTTGAAGGAATTTTTCAAATTGTTTACAGCCTAATGATGATGTTATGCATGAGTAGCAGGCTCTCAGTTACCATAATAATTTCAGTCCGTCGCTCAGATTAGGGTTGTGCGATTAATTGAATTTAAGTTTCGATTTTAATTTGGGCCTCCAACGATTATGATAACATGATAATTGAGATAAACCGATTATTCTGCCACATTCCGATCCTTTCCTTTAAAGCAGCGCACTTTCTCCCCACCTTAACGTCCTAATCAGTCAAATCATGTAATGTGACTGTCGTGAACCTTATTTCCAACAAAATATACTATATAAAAAATTATGCAAGATATGCAAGCTCATATAAGATTCTGGTCATATCACCCACTTCTAATCGTGTTAAATAATCGTGATTACAATACAAAATTGACCAATATAATCGTGATATAACAATATAATCAGCTCAATCTCAGTTTGTAAAAAAGGGCAGGAACTGAGCTGTCACATTAAAAGATTCTCTAAAATGGAAAGATATCAAACTGCTGCTCTACCATGAGATGAAACGGCGGCCAACTTGGATCACATTTGCCTTTTGATAACCAAACACAATATTGCTTCAACGTCATTGAGTTGCTGTCAGAGTTGTACGATAGTTCAACGCTGTTTGTGGATATTGATAGCAAAACAGAATCCTACCTGTTGCAAAATGATCAATCCAAACTGAATATTTAATGGTAAATATGTTGAAGAGTAGCCGATTGGCTATTGAGTCATAAGCAGTTTATTCAGTGTACTGAAGCCTCTCCTCCATTGACATCCATTTCTCTGCAGTGTTCTTACGCTTACTTGTGGTTTTTTTGCTAACCTTCAAGGCTCCCCCTGACTCCAATTCCATTTATTTAGCAGTTCTGTTAAAAATGCTTCTGTTTTTGTTTTTGAAAATTTAATTTGTATTTACCTCCATCAGCAATCTGTTAGCAACTGATTCATTCATTTCACATTTGAGCAATAGATAACAAATTAGAAATAAATACCATATAGCTCTTTCAAAAGGTATCTGTTTACAGATACATTTAATCACTTTTAACAGACCTTTTTAGTGGCGCCATAAATGCAATCCAGTCATTTGTTCTAACTACATGCGGATACATATAATGCAATAAATACATAATAAAAATATTAAACATACAAAAATGTAGTAATAGTGTTTCTTTCATTCAGCCAGCTCATAAGAGTAATTTGACCTGGGCTGCACTGTTCACGCTTTCTTTTAGACTTACTAAAAAGAACCAGACTCATTTATTCAGCCAGTGTATGTTTCACACATTGATTCAGTAGAAGCGTTGTTCCACCGATTCGATTCTGCATGTTCAAGAACCAAAAGACATTTGGTTCTGGTATTTTTTATTTATTTAAAGGTGGAACCAGTTCTAAATAAGAACAGATTCTCAGTGTCTGAATTAATTCCAAATGCATAAAGTGACCACATACTAGACGGATGGAATACATTATTGCAATTTAGTCTTGTTAGTTGGTTTTGGATATTTTTGTCTTTCCCTGACTAACCTAAAAGATGTTCTTGCGTGATTAGAAAATAACATCCTGGGCTTTTACCAAGATGGCTGTTGATCGAAGTACTTTCGTAATGACCTTGAAAGGGGGCTGGAGGCTTTAATAGCAGAAATGTGAAGCACTTGCATGAATTTGCTCATTACAAAAATATTTAATATTTGAGCATTTTGATATTGATATATATATATATTTTTGTTGTTGATATTTCATGAAGAGGCATGACTAGGTGGTAGAACTTGTTGTTCTGCATTACTGACATAATTCCTGTAATTCGAGGTGCAGAACTTTATAGAGTACTTTAGTGCATCCACTGTTTCAGCAGCTCAGGTTCGGGAAGTATTTTTCCAATTATTTTTTTCCCATAGGGATTTTAAAGTCTTTGTTAAAGCATTATAATAAGCCATGAACTACGCCAACTAGCTACGATGTGAATCCTAACATCACAAATTTTGATTTGAAGCAAAGAGTATTTGAAATTCAGACCAAAAAAAAAGGTACAAGACTGTATACTTAACGGCTATAATGAGGGAAATTACTTCAATCCCATCAAGCATTGCGAATGACAATTGATGGAGACAAAAAACAATGGAGAAATATAAAACAATTCATTTAAAGTTGTTGATTATATCTATAGAAACTATATATAGCCTATATATACAAATAATTTGAGACGAGAGCGATATTTGTAAAAATAAATATTTAATTTATTAGGGTAAATTGACAAATGCCCCCCTTAAAGGGTTAGTTCACCCAAAAATGAAAACTATAATTTACTCGCCTTTTTTGTTACAAATGTTCCTAAATATAATCCATACATTCAATCTAAATCTTCTGAAGAGACACAATCGCTTTATATGACAGATTTTTTTAAAAAGATAACTCTGATTGTATTCGTCTGAAAGAAGAATGTCATATCCACCTAGGATGGCTTTGAGGGTGAGTAAATTAATTTTTGGGTGAACTATCCCTTTAATTTAGGCTTTTACTCGCATACATTGATCCACAAAAACTCTCAGGTTTCATTCAAGGTTTCATTTCTTCATTTGTCTTTAATTTGTCTTAATGATGAATGAAAGCCTTGCTTTGGAGTGACACGAACATGAGTTCCACATCCTTGCACCAAATTTATTACTGTTAATGCGTCTTTCATTTTATTTTACAGACTTGCTACTGATGCTATCTATAGATATTAAGTTGTAAATAACCCATGATATTTCTTTGGCTTGTGTGTTCATTGTAAATGACTGATTGTTATTTTTTTTTAAACTGTTGTCGTTGTGTCGGCTGACACAGGAGAAAAGCAACCGATAAAGGGGAGAAGCCTCCTCCCAAAGCAGAAGAGCCCAGTAATGTAAGAACGCTTTCTATCTTCTGAGGCTCATTATGGGTTAATATGTCAATTCCCAAAGAAAGTATTTGCTTGATTTTTCCCACAGTTAAGCACAAACACACTGATTCTAAATATTTCATTAGTTTTGTCAGTCACGGTCCTGATTGCCCACACAATGCTACCCTAAAACATAACCATAACCTTAGTGTAGCATATTCTGATAGAGAGCATTACTGGTTGTCGGGATCAGATTTATCTAAATTTTTCTGAAAGTCTGAAATTTTCTTAACAGGAGACTGTGTTCAGTTGACCAATGAAATAGGTTGTGACGCGAGATTTGTGCTTAACTAGTTTTTAGGGGAAAATCCTGCAATTTTTTTAAATAATTTACTGTAGATCAACTATTTAAAGTGCATGCAAAACTCTCAAAAGATTTATAGAGCTTTTCCATAGACTTGAGATGAAATATAGCTGCTATTACTATAAATGTAAATAAGTAAAATTGAGTTAGACTTGAAACACCATCACTATTACTGAATGCTGTAGAAACACTCTTTAATTCTACTCTCGGTCTGTTTCTATTCCTTTACCTGTTGATCTTCAGGATGATTCCGACAGTCAAGGCCCAGGCGGTGAGAATACAATGCATTTGTGATTGATATTTGTGACATTTAGAGTCTTTTCTTATTTGTGATTTTTCATTAACAGAATTTAGGAGACCATGGGAAAAATCTGCCACCATGCCCAGGTAAACACTCATTTACAGACGCATATTGAACTGTATTGAATATTGAATTGAAAACTTTTGTCTAAATCATATAACAGAACTGAATCTCCGTTAGTCTGGTGTTTGAAGAACTTCAGCTATTGAGTGAGTATGGACAGTAAGTCTGTCCATAGGGCCCTGTAGTTTAAAGTGAAGTATATATATACAGTACATGTCTCAAACAGGACTAACTCGGCACCCAGAAGTCTGGAATCACCCTCTTCCACTAGCCCACTTACCAGGTACTTTTACTACAGTAAGCTCTCATCTGGTTATGGTCTAACACTGTCAGCACCCCTGGTTCCCCTGCTTTCACACACACATTTACATAAACATGCAATGCATGCATTTCTATTTCAAAATACTTTAAAATGCAATTTATTCCTTACTACTCCAAAGCTGATATTTTAGCATTTTGCTAAAATAGCCATTATGCTGATTTGATGCTGAAGAAACAGTTCTTCTGAACCCCTAAAGGGACATGGTGATGGGGAAAAAAATGAGATGGGAGGAAATCAAATATTTCAATGCATTGCGTTCTCTCGCGACGGTTTCCCGTTTCCTGTTTCACGTTTCTCAAGAGAACACAAAAGCATTATAAGACATCATTTTTCCTCCCATCTCATTTTTTTCCATCTCTATGCCCCATTAAGGGCTCCATACATTTCTTATTATTATCAATGTTAAAAACAGTTGTACTGCTTAAAACTTTTGTAGAAACTATAAATTTTTTCCCAGGATTCTTGGAATAGTACGTTAAAAAATCAGCATTTATTTGAAATAGAAATTTTTCTTAACAATGTAAAAGTCATTACTGCCACTTTTAATCATTTTGATTAGTGCTGTCAAATGATTAAAAAAATGAACTAATTAATCAAACATTTTTCTGTTATTAATCGTGATTAATTGCACCTAACAATTAAAGTTTTTAAAATATTTGAAATATTTAATCTCCAAATTAATATAGAAACAACATAAAGACAGTATATTTGAAATATTTGTTTAATTGCATCTGAAGGCCAGAAAAATCGATACCAATACTGCTACTGATGCCTCTATTAATCAATTGTAGCCATTCAACATTACAGTATAATTGAAAGATTTCAAATTTCAAATTAAAAAAAATAATAACTTTTAATTTAATGGAACTTGAAACAATCTTCACATAAACCCATTATAATAAATGTTAGGGCTGGGTATGGACACAAATTTCACAATTCGATTCGATTTCGATTCACAAGCTTGCAATTCGATTTCGATTCAATATTGATTATTTTGGATATCAGGTACAATACATGGCAAATTTTCTCAAGGAAAACAAATCTCTTAACCAATGCTGTAAACTATGGGAGTCAGTTGTATCATTAAAATTGTTTCATTAGCCTACTATAGCCTAATATTAAAGGTAAAGATTTACTGATTTGTATACAAACAATTACACTTTTATTTATTTTTCTAATAATAAAGTTATATGAAATATAAATATTTAAATGGTGGCTGTCATAAAAACTTGCCAGATTTATTCAAACATGCATCAAATATTGAAAAACATAAAATAATTATAAAATAACATAAAATGCATATGTAATATGGTGCATATATTTAGCAAAATGCTCCTCTCTAGAGTTAATTTTTCTAGCTGACTAACGAGTTCATGGTCACTGGATATGTTTTTTCTGAGGTAAATGTGACGTTACATGACATTGTTTACAAGCTGTTTCACTGACGTCTTTCCTCGGTTGAAACAATGATTGAGCGATTCCATGTGACAACAAGGATTTCGATAAGTTATACTCTATCTTTTAACACACTTTCAGATCCTCATTCATGTTTATTTCACGCTGTAACTGGTAATATTAAGGCGGAAGAGAAGATCATGTGTGCTCGGCGCTGTTGCTTCTCTTGAGCTGCGCCAGAGCGATCTCACGCCACAGCGCCAAAACAGTATTTATGTTTTTGAATTTCGTAAGAAAATGGACGTAATTTGAAATCTGAGACTTTGTTTCATATCAATAGTAACAAAGCACAAAGATTATTGCGTTTATTGGATGGGATGCGCGCTACAATGTTCCATTCATTCATCAACTGAAAACAGGATGACTAATCGATTCTTGGGATTTAAGAATCGATATCGGTTCGTAAAAATGAGAATCGATTAAAATCGAGAAATCGATATTTTTTACCCAGCCCTAATAAATGTTGCATTTGACTGTTATTAGGCCGCTGTCGCTTTAAGACCCGCCTCACAACTCTTTATGTTCATTTAAGACTTACTCATTTAACTCATGCTTGTGAGGATACTAGACAAAGCGGTTTGCATAATTGAGTATCATAAATGCTGTCTGAAGCTGCTATAAAATAGAAAATACTACTTGCATGCCGTTAACACATTCATTTTGACGACCCCTAATTTTATTGCATAGTTGCTTAATAAAAATATTAATTTCTCAAACTTTTAAAGGGTACTCTATATCTGTTGTATTACTGGGAATATACCAATGTTGCATAGACCTATTCATTTTACAACTAGTTATAATTTCTACAAACACAAACTTCATTTTTTTTTTTATAAAACATTTTTGTAACATATGTAACCCTGGTTCCTTAGTAGGGAATGAGATGCTGCTTCAGTAGAGCACTACCTCATAGGGCAGCGCTTGCACCATTAGCCAATGAATTTGCGAGATTCTGTATGAGCTTCAGAAAACTGTCACACCTGTCGAGTGTTCCCATAGTGTCAGCTACAGACACAGTGTCAAGTGAACCTATGAAAAGGAACATTTACTTTAGGAAGCACTTTTTTTGTTGAGAACATGCCCAAAATTAGTTCATAGGGACCCGACTTAGCTAACTTGTAACTTCTAAACAGATTGACAGCAATTTTGTCACCAAAGTATGGATAGATACATACACACACACACACACACACACACACACACACACACACACACACACACACACACACACACACACACACACACACACACACACACACACACACACACACACACACACACACACAGTGTTGGTTGTTCAGAGAGACTGGACTTAACTTGACCCATCATGAGACTGGACTGGATCTGAGTTTCTGATCTTGTTTGGCTTCATCTTTGCTGGTTTTGTCTTTAAACTCGTGGGCTTTGGAAAACTCTTTGGCCTTCTGTAGTGTCTGTAGATCTGTGCTACACTGTTGCAGTAGTACATGCTTTTTTCAACAGTATTACAGGATTTATTTAAGGGTCTTTACATTTATCTTCAGGCTTGGGTTTATTGCTTTGATTCTGCTGCTATTCTCTTACTCTCCACAGGGGACTTCATGTTACTTACTTTATTACTTCTGTTTCCAGGAGATCTGTGTAAGAGCCTGTATTAAAGCTCTCTCCACATCCATAACTTCAATTTGAAAACCACAGCATCACTTTGCTGCATTAAAATAATAATTAAATAAAAAATTAGTATGTAAGATTAGAATTAACAGCCAAAAATTGTATGTTCAAAGGTGCACATTATCACTTTCTCCCAGTATATTTTTTAAGTGTGTATCCTTGCTTTTTTCCTGCTAATATTGCCCACAACCTCTGTAAAGGATGGTTATTCACTTTCGACTTTTTCAAAGTAAATACATGGCTATAGAAATGAATTGCAGTCGTATTTGTGAACAGCAGTTTTTTGGCAGTGACGTTGTTCCAGTTGAAGCCATGGAAGTGAATGAGACTTTGATGTAGGGTTTTTTCCTCTAAATAACTCTAAAAGTAATTTTGGACTTCTTTTAAGCTGGTCTATTGCCGTTTGGGATGGTGTACAGGCCGTTGCTTTCTCCTTTCCGTTTTTTTTTTATTCCCTTTTCCCTCCTCTTTTTACCTATTTATTAATTACTTGTCTTTCTGTCTTTTCAGGATGAAACCTGTTAACCAATCAGCAGAGCAAGACAGTGGAGAAGGAGAGTCAGAGATGGAACGAATTAAACAGGTCAGAATTGAAGTCAATAAACAAATAGCTAGCCATACGCGAATGTCAAAAAAACATGGAAACTTGATTTAAAAAAAGGTAATTGCAACTTTTTATCTCACAGTTCTACATTTTTCTCCATTGTGAGATATAAAATCACAATCGCTAGGAAAAAAAGTAATAATTACCTTTTTATATCTCACAATTCTGACTTTATAACTCTCAATTGTGAGTTTATATCTCGCAATTCTGATTTATTTATCTTTTAACACAAAATATATAGCATAGCCTACATAGTTACATACACTATATTTGTAGTGTATAGCCTTAAATATGAACATTGTTTGTAGGACAACATTGGGCAGGATGTAAAAAAAAATTTTTTAAATGAAGACAAACTTTTTTTAATCCAAATAGTAAAAAGTAGAAACTACCAAGATGTATAGCCGTATATCAGCTGCCAAAAAATTACAGCGATATGTTTTTTTTTTTGCCATATAGCCCAACCCTAATTTAAATAGAAAACAGTTATTTTAAATTGTAATAATATTTCACGTTGTTACTGTGTTTTTGATCAAACACTAACTATGTTGAGTGAATTGTTAATTGAATGAATTATATTAAGTTGTGAATTTTGGTCACATCACTTAAGGTGAGTGTCGGATGCTTTTAACTTGAGGCACCAGCTTAGGAATTTCATCTTAACAATAAAGACCAATCAATGAGGATTGTTGAATAAAAACAAATATTGTACATTTTTGGGAGTTTGTCAGCTGACTACTCTGAAGGATTTGTGAGATAAACTAATCAAACTACTAAATTAATACAATGAATGGATAAAAAAAATGGATGCATAGAATGTAAATAATTAAGTTTGATCTTGCTCTTGATTTTTCTCTCGGCTTCTCGGACAAAAAATGGTCTTGAGTTTTCTGTCGGGAATTGATTGGATGGTTGTGGTTTGCTATAGCTGTGATCTCATGCGAGTGACAGGTTGTCCCGCCCTCACGCCAGTAAACACGTCATCAGAGAAGAGATTGTGTGAAAAAAAGTTTGAGAACCACTAGTTTAAGTGATATTTATATTCCATGTGGTTGAGAGAGCAGTCCGGTGGCGGTGACTTCTTCCACTGATTGTGCTGGGAAACAATGCGGGGTGAAAGGAGTCAGAATAAATTGGAAAGTTCATTCGGTAACCAAAAGCTCTCAGATGGTTTACTTGATTAAATTACTGAAGAAAAAAAAAACTCAATTATCTATTTATTTAATTGCGAAAAACTGTTATACAGTTTATTTTGGTTAAACAAATATTGACTGGTATTAGTTTAGTAATACATTTGTTAAAGTCACCATGAAATTATAAATGATTATAAATGATTTATCTGTACGCATCGTCATTATTTTTGTTAAATTCATGCTCATAAAATTAACTTCCCCTCCCTCTTGCACTGACATCTCTTTTCTCTTCTCCCATGAGTGTTCACTAGTGCGAACAACCTGTCAATCAAATGAGATCACAGCAATCGCAAACCCTAGTGATTCAACTATCTAATTCATTCCTGATGGGCAAAATCAAATCCAGCCCTACACTTTTATTTTGTTTAAGAAGCCATTTCACTCTGTCATTTCATGCCGACTTTAAATAAATGAGTTTGTTCTTTAGCATTTTAATTTTTACTGTGTTATTCAAATTTGTATTGACTACTGAAAGTTTTGTATTTCGACAACCCAATAACCTTGATATTACCATAAATTTGTTTCTATGTGTTTATCTGATTCTTTAGGAACTGTTAGAGGAGGTGAGAAAAGAGCTTCAGAAGGTCAAGAATGAAATCATCGGAGGTGAGAACAAGTTTTTCCCATTGCTGTCCCTGGTGTGTTTAAAATGAAGATTATTTTTGTATTATAACATCTGTTCTTTCACAGCCTTTATTCAGGAGTTACAGAAACGAGGATCTACATAGTCCCACAGAAATGGATGGGAAGGGATAGCTCGGTCCTGAGAACCCAGGGATACACACACACACACACACATAATCACCAAGGGACTTAACCCTAAATCATTACAATTCAACCCAAGATGAGCTTTGTTGTACCTTTACCTGCCATCGTTTTCTTTCACATTCATCCATTTCTTTTCTCTCCACATTTAGTTTTACATATTTAGTTTTCCACTTAATGATTTACATACCGTACACGTCGTCACCCTCACACTTGATTCCTGTTATACATAAATGCTCACCGTAAAACTTGTCTAAGGTTATTGTATTCAGGGAATAAAGCATATCACTTATCCCAGTGACTGTATTGGCCATATACAGATCCGCAGAGCCGGCAAGTTATGATGCAACACTAAGGAGGCAAAAACGAGACAGATCTTGGAGAAAAAGACCTGCAGTACGCACAGTATCTACCACACGTGACCGGACCACCATGTCAGGTTCCACTCTTGTGCTTTCAGCTGGGAGATTTTCATGTCAGGCCTGATTTAGCACCTCTTTTTCTGTATAGGGAAAACAATAGCATATTTAACACATTCATTTGAGGCTCTGAGCGTCATGTTTTGTGTGTGTGGTTGCTTGTTTGCGTGTATGGCTGCACTTGCCTCCGTTTATCGGTGCCATCTTGTATGTGGTCACCTGACCGCCACTATCCGTTGGTGCGAAACAACTGTTTCCATAGCTTCAGCCCTCATTTGAAATGTTTTTAAACTTTGTGTTGCGATATGAAATACTATGGCCATGATCATTTTTGTCTGTTGGCCATGCCAAACTGCCTTGGAAAATACATATAAATATATAAGGTATATATATTTGTTTTGAGGGAAAATGATAGAAAACTTGATAATGTTTCTATTTTAATTGAAATAAATGGTGAATGGGGACTTATTGTGATTTATAATGTTTTCTTTTTCAGAGATTGTTATTTTCGGTTTTCTGTTATCTTTTTTGTTTCTTTTCTATAGAATATAGGCTTTTTACACTGAAATATATAAAGAAAATTGCGTAGAGACACTGGATTAGATGTCTTTATAGTCAAATACAGATGCTTCTTCTACTGCACTTGTGTCTGCCTCGTTTTTATTACCACCATATAACCATATCACAAGAAAAACAATTTTAATCCATTATTTAGCCTTGTCACAGAACATATTTAGCTTATTCATTAGGATATTGTCTGGTTTCTCTGTTGATTAAATTGTTTGGGGTGTTTCAGATACAAAAATGGATATGATAATACAGGTTAACCTAGCATGTACACATACGAAGGGAAAGATTGAAGTGAAACTTTAAATGAGCAACGCAATAATATATAGTAGGAGTAAACCTTACTCTTGAGTTAAGGAAACATATTTGCAGTCATCACACATACTGGACATAATAAAAACAAACTTGTTATGAAATCCAGGAAACAATTTCTTTGACTATATAAATGTTTATTTAGCTGTGGCTAAGAGAGCAACAGCAGAAGGATAATGAGCTGTTGTTTCCTGTTATGAATGGACCCAAGTAGAGTTGTCAACAACCGCTATCTCACTCTGCTTTTAGAAGCCAGCCCTGATAAACACATTTGATTTTTAAAATAGAGGATTAGAATAACCTCAACAACAGGCCAAACTGAGCGCAATAACAATACACAAATGTTACAATTCTGCAGATAATATCTGTTCTTTAGAAATTGTTTTTTTGTCACGCATGTTTTCCAATTTCCACAGGCCCTGTCATATGGAAATAAAGAAGGTAATTAAAAGAACAATAAACACATATTGTGTTACGTGAATAGGATCATTCAGTATAAACATACACACTTGTGAAACAAATACACAGTAGATTGGATTGAAGTCACCATGAAATCAAAATGGACAAATCTTTCTTTGTTTTGTACAGGATGTTGCAGTGTTTTTAAATTAATTTATCTGTGCACATCATTATTATTATTTTTTTTATTCATATGCTCTTGTAATCGGTAATCAAAAATATTAACCTCCCCTTGCCCTCGACACCAGTTCTCTTTATGATGTATCTCTCGGCAGAGGGTGGGACTAAAATCCTCCACAACTGACTGCATACTAGCATTCAGATCCAAGTAATGCTCACTTCAGACCCACATGACGTCCAGCTCCACCTCTCTGGACTTCATAGGTTGAGCATGACCTAGTCCAGCTCCACCTCAGTGGATCTAATGGGTGGAGGGATAGAGTTTTGGGTAGGGTTAGGGTGTGGTTGGACCTTCTAGCTACACCCATTATGCCCAAATTACAGCCAGAGAGGGGGAGCTGGACTTCACGCTTCACCCATAGCTCTTCAGTGAGCAGCCTATCCAAGGATCTGCCACCATTTAGTTAGCAACACCCAACTTCCTATGATCCAATCAATTCCTGAGGACAAAATCAAGCCCCGCCCTACAAGAGCTAATAGTTATCTTTATAGTTATCGTTCTTGGTGTGAATGGGCCTTTATTATTGCAAGTCTCCAAGCAACACACAGTAATGGTGTTTCATTCCTGGAAGAATCATATTTTTTTGAATGAATAGGTTGAATGAATGATTCAATAAATCACTCATGGCTGTGTCCGAAATCGCATACATTCTACGTAGGTATTGTTTTAAATAAGCAATAAAACAAATTTGTTTTACTTAGCGCCCATTAAAGTCAGCATGAACGACAGTTGCGATCATCATTTCTTCCCTATTGTGAGGCATATCTGTGTGAAACAGCTTCTCGAACAATAAAAAAATATAGGGCGGGACTTGATTTTGTCCATTGGGAATTGATTGGATCGTTGACGTTTGCTGCTGTAATCTCACAGGTTGATGACAGGCTGTCCCACCCTCACGCCAGTTAACACATCATCAGAGAAGTGATGTCGCTGCAAGAGGGAGGTTAAGTTATTTTGATTAAAGATTACAAGGGCACATGAATTAAAACAATAATGATATTGTTGGGTACTTTTCACCCACTCATTTATGAATACTATGAATTTGTACATCATGTAGGCTACTACTTCTTCCTACTACATAGCAAGGCTGTAACCATGTCTTGTACATTTTATGGACATTTGTGTTATAGTTCTCAACAAATGGTTGAGTGAATACTTAAATGACTCACTCATAAAGACGGTTACTTGTTGCCACCTGTAACTTGCAGAAAAAACGAGGACCGGAACTGTTGTCTGTTCTGTTCTATTCTATTCTGCTGTGATGCAGGAAATACCAGCGACCAATTTTTTGCACAGATTTCAGCAGATTTATTTATGTAGCCTACCTCTTTTGAAAAACTACTGTGGTGGTAGGCCTACCATGGAACAATAATTGTATCTGATAACAGCATGGTACCGAATTATTACCATATTCATATAGCCTACAATTGGTAATTGTTTGATCCTCCAATGCACTTCAAAAATAGCAACAAAATGGTAGTAGGCCACCATAGGTTTTTTTTTGTGTGTGTGAAGATTTACTGTTTATAAAATTACCCACAAATTCTTATAATTAGGCAATATGAAACCATGCTTATATAGGAGTACACTATTCTCTCTTAACCTCAAGGCTTTAACTTTGAAAAATGAATATTGCAAAGGAACTGTGAACGACTGTGAGTGTGACACATTAAGCAGCAGAGGGCACATGCAGAGTAAATGTATGTGTTATTGAAAACAATCCGGACAATTCACTCTAAAATCACAACCTCGATATTACTACATTACTGACATACAGCAACACAAAAAACGAACATTTTCAAATTTCGGACGTTGCATGTGACGTCTCGCCGAGCGTGAGCTGAGGTCATTTCCTGTTTGTGCTCCCGTTGAGTCGCTAGACGGAGGCCTAATCGCGATACCAGCACCACTACCACCGCCGTAACATCGCTCACAGACCTACAAAGGACGGGCACGACGAGGTTTTAAAAGTCTTAAACGCGTCATATAAGCGCTGTGGGATGAGTTTGGGCGACCGGGCTCGTGCTTTGGGCCACTGAGGGGCGGTTTGTGAGGATAATCGGGCGGTTGGGTGTTGTTATTTTTGGGGCAGCTGAGTGGTCATTGGCAGAGCTCAATACACAGCGGCTCGCGAGAGGAATAAATACACACTTCACGTCTCGAAATACCCTCGTTTCACTCCACTTACATGGGCTTTTGAGGATTTTTACATTTCAGTTGACCAAAACAACGCAGGAGAATAAAAGTGGAGGTAAGGGTCTAAAGCGTGCATCGATGATTGATGGCTAGCGTGATGTTTAGCCTAGCCCGAGTCTCTATATTTAAATTGCACTTAAATGTTATGTGCCGTTGACCATTGGGATAACTTCCATTACCAGACGGAATCTCTTTACGAATATGTGTTTCTTATGCTTAACTTACTGGATAGATAAACATCATCCCCAGTTAGAACACACGGTTGTTCTCCGTTTCCCTTTACAAATCAGTTTAATAAATAAAAAAACGCTTATAGATCAATGTAAAGTTAAACCCATTTGGCGCGTATGCTTCTCTCTCTCGCGGGGTCTCTGCATGTTATCTTCTTGTAAGTACATTGTTGTGTCTTGACGAAAATCCTCATTATTTTAGGTAAATAAAAAATAATAGCTTAATTAGTGTAAATGAAGAGTATGTTATCGATCAGGCCCTTTACACGTTGCACAGATGGATGTGAATCTATAGGACGAACTCACTGTACATGCTGTATTATCAATCACATTTATGCCGCTTTGGTTTTATTAATAGAGCTGCCATGCTGTTCCACGTGGAGTTCAGTTCTGTTTGCGTGTGTAAAATATTTAAACTTTATTTAAGTTTGAAGTGGTCAGATGTTTGACAGATATGAAATAATGCATCCACCAGGTTAGTGCTCGAGTGTAAATGAGGCCTGAAGGTTATTGGGGTTGAGAGGGGTCAGTATGGAATTATTCCACTCGGCACAGAAAATGTGTAATCATTAGTTTGTTGAAATGGTCACAGCTCTTGTTTGTCTTTCTCTTGTGGACTTCAAAGTGCGTATGTGCGCGTGAGAGAGTTGTTGAAAAAGAGGAACAGTCAGACCACTGACCAACTGTTATACACGCACACTAGATACACGGCACGTATATGCCAGCGATAGAGACAGTCAGTGTGTTTTAATGCCAGTGCATGTGTTAAGCAGTTGTGTAATGGACTAGCAGGGGCGTCACAAGGTGGGGATTTTATTTTGCAGGGATAATCCAGTGTTGTGCCCATGGTGATAGGACAGCATGCCAGATCTGTGCCAGAGGCACTGCTATGCCAGGAAACTCCTCTGGCACAGACTGATCTTACTCACCTCACGACAACAATGATAGAAAAAGCAGAGAAACCGCTTTCAGTTACTTCTGTTTATATTGGGTTAGAGGTCTGAACAAACATCTTACACTAAATGTTAAACCATAGTATACATTTTGTCCTGGACCATGTGTGCTACAAACATTAATGATCCCTTAAAATATGCGTCTTGCTGAGGCATGGAGAGGTGTTTTCTGAGTGATCAGCTATATGAAAATTTAGCAGAAAATCCCACAGACTTGCATTATAGGAGCCTTATCAAGACACCGAAAATTAAAGCGACTCGGAGATGGGCTTTTTGGACTTTTGACCACATTGCTTAAATAAAAAAATAAAAATAAATATATATATATTTTATTATATTACACTTTTTTTTGCATATAATATAGCTGGAGTTAATTTATTTCTTGCCCCTATGGCAGATTGATCATTAAAAGACCATTCAAGATTGATTCGTTGACAATACCTCTTATCTTACACAGTTTTGCTTCTTAGATTAATATTTCATGCAATTTAAGCCCTGAAGGCATTTTTTAGAGTTGTTTTGCCACACACAAAAGTAAAGACTCATAACTCCAAAAGTATAGCAGGGAGTTTTTTTAATATTTTTTTTTAGAAAATATAAATTACATTACATTTAGACATTCTCATGCTGTGAAACTGCTGATAATAGACAAAAAATATATAGGCTATAGGGCTGAGTATACACACAAATTTCACAATTCGATTCGATTTTGATTCACAGGCTTGCAATTCGATTCCGATTCAATATTGATTGTTTTGGATATCATGTACAATACATGGCAAATTTTCTCAAGGAAAACAAATCTCTTAACTAATGCTGTAAACTATGTAGTCAGTTCATTAGCCTACTATAATATTGAAGGTGAAAATCAACTGATTTGTAGCTATACAAACATGTAAAATTGTATAGCTACAAATACAAAAAAAGTAATATGAATTATAAACATTTTAATGGTGGCTGTCATGATTTATTCAAACATGCATTTAATATTGAAGAACATTAAAAATTATAATTAATATAATTATAATAATAATATAATTATAAAAATAATAATGAATATATTCTCCTCTCTAGAGTTAATTTTTCTAGCTGACTAACTAGTTTATGGTCACGTGTTTTTCTGAGGTAAATGTGACGTTACATGACATTGTTTACAAGTCGTTTAACTGACGTCCTTCCACGGTTGAAACACTGAGCGATTTCATGTGACGTGACATGATACGGATTTCGTTAAGTTGTTCTCTATCTTTTGTTCTATCTTTTAACTCACTTCTAGATGCTCATTCATGTTTATTTCGCGCTGTAACTGGTATTAAGATCATGTGCTTCATCAGCTTCTCTTGAGCAGTGCCAGAGCGATCTCACGCCAGAGTGCCAAAACGGTATTTATGCTTTTGAATTTCGTAATAAAATGGACGTAATTTTGAAATTGGAGACTTTAATTCATATCAATAGTAACAAATCACAAAGATTATTGCGCTACAATGCTCCATTCATTCATCAAATAAAAACAGGATGACTAATCGATTCTTGAGATTTAAGAATCGATATTGGTTCGTAAAAATGAGAATCGATTAATATTGAGAAATCGATATTTTTTTACCCAGCCCTAATAGGCTATGATTATTATTAAAAACTTTACATATTTTTCTTATTCGACATGCAACAACTCTGGGAGTTAATATGAAGTCACTTACATTTTAGATGCAATATTGACTCTTTTTGTTCTATTTCAGAGCGAAAATTGGTCCAAACAAAGATCACAGCAGAACTATAGTGCATCTCACAGCAAAACTATAGCGCATCTCACAGCAACACAGCCATGTTTTTATTACTGAATAATTCAGCCCTCTGAACGAATTGATCGAGTCAAAGATTCAATGATCAATTCATAAACAACTCCTTAACATTCTTAAATGAATCAGTAATTTAAACGAATCATTTGAATTAGAGATGTAAATTTACACAAATTCCCATAATCGATTGTTTAAATTAACGATTGATTAATCTTTTACCTTAATACTGCAATATTCATCTACTGCAGTGGCATATAGCCAACAGCATGACAGGGTGTGCAAATGCTGCTCAAAACGCCACAGTCTTCACCAAATGAATGCACACAAAATGACGCGAAATCACAAGTGAACTTGAACTAAGTTACGTGCTATTCAGAATGTGACATGTTGTGGACGCTCTCTTCCTGGAGCATGAACCTGCCTAATCGACGATCAATACGTTTGATCGATTAAATGTATTTTCGACAATGAATTGATCATTGATTTATTGTTACCATCCCTAATTGAATCTCATCCCAAATGCGAAATTTACACTTCTATAGCTGCTGTGCGCAACTTAGCTAATAAACAAAACGCAGAGTGGATTGAGCGCACAGTTGCACAGACGCGCAAGCTTGTCAAGAGTACTTTTCACGGACATCGTTGGAAAGTTTGTAGTTCTGTCGGATATGTCAATAGCAAAGAAGGTAAAACAAGGCACATATTACTAACGTTAACTGATGGTAAAGAGAAAGAGCGAGCGCTCACTCTTGATTGCTGATCGTTCACTCGGCACATATGTGTCATTTAGATAGAAACTAAATCGTATATGTAGGCTAACTAAAAACTTGAACTGTTGCATGATTTATGTATAACGAGTGGTTCCCTACATTATTACATAACTGTTTACAGGACAAAAAGTTTACCCTGTGCAAACATCCGAAGCGTGCATCCAGAAAGCCTCGTCTCAGACTTCCTTATCTTTGTTCTATTGTATTTATTGTATTTATTTGTGCTATTTGTAATTGGATTATTTGTTCTTATTGTATTACCGACTCTTTGATTTATTTTTTCATTTTGTCTTTTTTTTTTACACACTCAAAGACTCACATAGGCCACTGGGGGTGGAATATATGCCTCATCCTCAAGCTCAAGCATAAAGCTTGCTATAAAGCACTGGCAAAAGCAGCCTAATGAATGTGTTGGGGAAAAAATGGCTGGGAGATATTTTAATTGTTTATTAATAAACTAGTGTTGGCTGCAAAGATGAAGTTGACGTTGCTGACTCGTCATCTCTGCAGTATAGTGAACTTTTGCGTGCCTATAGTGAGAAATGCACTTTTCATTTGGATAACATAATCAGAGAGTAGCCTATTTATTTTCGATTTGAATTGGTTCATTTAAAAGTAGACATTTCAAGCTTTCTATATGCCTAATTCTCTTGTGTGTGAGGTAGCCTATACGCTAAGTTTTGATTTGTTTGACACACTCCAGTTCTGTCTGATCTGTCTGCTCCAGTGTCTGATCTTAATCTTTTTCTCTGCACTGTCTAGTGGGGTGGCAGTGGCTCAGTGGTTCATGTTGATTGTCTACAAACCGAAAGGTTGGTGGCTCTATCCCCGGTTCCACCTGACCAAGTGTTGAGGTGTCCATGAGCAAGACACCTGAACCCCAGCTGCTCCCGACAAGCTGGATGGTGCCCCCCATTAGGGGTGGAACGGTACACAGAAGTCACGGTTCGGTTCATACCTTGGTTCGGTATGAGTTCGGTACAATGAAGGGAAAAACAAAACAAAAATGCAGAAGGCAATTATTTTTATTTTATTATTTTTTACACCCAGTTCTTGCATCTAAATTAGTTGCTTACATTAACAAAATGAGCCAACAATAGCAGACATAAGCCCTTTAAATAAAAATAAATGGCCATGTTTTATAAAAAGTAGGGTTGGGCGGTATTACTGTAATATCGTATACCGCGGGGTATTAAAATAGCAACGGTATCAGTTTCAAAACCGTCATTACCGGCACATATATATAATATATAAATATAATTTATTCAATGCCTAAAAATGCTTATGTAGTTGTCATCAAGTGACAGTGTGGAGGAGAAAGAGAGAGAGAGAGAGAGAGAGAAGGGAGAGGTAGTAAATACTGACGAGGCAATTTGTAAATGTTGCAATAAAAAAGGTGACCGCGAGAGATGGAAACACCTCTAAACTAATGTCGCATCTCCGAAACAACCACCCACTCACCGCTGCGAAGATGCATTTTGCCCCGAGTTCATTAAATAAGCGCATTAGTTTATATTTGTTAAAATATTATAATGTTATTTTTTTTACATTGATAATGAAAACTGAACAGCACGAGTAAGATGGGATGCATCGGGAGTCAGACATTGACCACTTAATTAAGTTTCATTTTGTAAAAGGCCTTTCTTTAAAGTGAATTTCGTTTTGTATAAATTGTATCTTAATTTTAATCATTTTTTTATCAACCAATAATAAATAAGAATCAAATAAAGCAGACAACATAATCATGACATGATCGTGCGCTGGCGCGCCGCGGTCACTTGCATTGAAATCTCATCATAAATTAACCGAAACTCAGTGTATGTCTCACAGACATGACAGATAGGCCTATATCTAAATAAAGCTTGAAATTTCATTAAACGAAACAATTCAAAACGAAAAGAAATAGGCCACTCGCTGATTATTTAATCCATGATGTGCATTTCTCTCTATGCACGTTCATACGGAAATGGCGATCATCAAATTCATTAAACGAAACCATTCAAAACGAAAAGAAATAGGCAGGCCTACTCTCTGATTATGTATTCCATGATGTGCATTTCTCTCTATCGTTCACTATGGAGATGACGATTCGTCAATTTCTTTAAACGAAACAATTCAAAACGAAAAGAAATAGGCTAGCCTACTCTCTGATTATGTAATCCGTGATGTGGATTTCTCTCTATCGTTCACTATGGAGATGGCGATTCGTCAATTTCTTTAAACGAAACAATTCAAAAGGAAAAGAAATATAGGCAGCATACTCTCTGATTATCCATGATGTGCATTTCTCTCTATAGGCGCGTTCACTACGGAGATATCAATCGTCAATTTCTTTAAACGTAACATTTCAAAACGAAAAGAAAAAGGCTAGCCTATACCTTCTGATTATGTAATCTGTGATCTGCATTTCTCTCTATATATGCGCGTTCACTAGGAGATGGCGATCCTCAACTTAATCTTTGCAGCAGACACTGACAGAAAAGTTGTATTAATAAAAATCAATGGACGCGTGTCACCGGATTTACAAATGCGCTTGTTAATTTAATTTAAATTAATTAGGGATGCACCGATATGAACATTTTGGCCGATACCGATAACCGATAATTCTTTACATTTGAAAGCCGATAACCGATATATTGGCCGATAAATCTAAATTTAAAAAATGTATATACTTTGATAGCCTGTATATACATAAACAAAAGGCTCACCATTAAAAGCCTTGTCTCAAACACTTTTAACATAAATCAAACATATACAATACAGTATAGCCTAGTTTGAACCAGTGTAAGATTCCTTAACTTTTAAAATAAATTTTACACTCCTATGAGCAACTTTCTTTATTAAAAAAATGGTAACACTTTATAATACAGGGCTCGACATTAAGGCTTGTCCGCTTGTCCGGGACAAGTGGATTTTTTTTAGGACAAGTAGAAGAGAAAATTAGTTGTCCGACCGGACAAGTTAAATTTCAAACAAAATAAAATGCCATGTTACTTCACGTTATGTGCCACTCGTTACGTCTATTTTACAGATTTAATTTTACAGATTTGAAACGAAGACATGTCCTGAATGTGAATGGCCTGTGAATGTCCTGAATGTGACTCGCAGAAAGACGCGCACCAGTATGATGCGCATGCACAGACCGCGCGCCAGAATACAGTTCTCTTTCGCGCTTGAACGAACATCAACACACACAATTAAGCCAAAATGTCATTTGTCGAGTATCTTCATAACACAAGAGCAGTCTTATGATGGACATAAAGAGTTGTGACTCGTGAGAGAATGAGGCGCGTGTGAGATCCGCGTCTCTGTCCACAGCGGCTGCTCTTAAAGGGCCAGCTACCAATAAAGTGTTCTGTCAGTAAAGTTAATGAAAGAACAAAGGGAACAGAGAAAATTACTCACTGCTCTTGACTAAAGAACTTGTGTAGCTTTAATAAGGAGTAGTCTATATATAATTTATAATTTATGCTGCGCAGACTGTTTGATAACTTTATTCAATTTCTGTATATGTCCTACCTGTTAGACAGTTCATTTTTATCCAAACATCAATGGCTTATTGATCATTATAGCTGTTATCAATCATTTAGTTGTTATTGCTAATTTCAGAATTATCACTAATCTGTGTGTGCATTTGGTTTAGAACCAAACAAGTTGACTCATGAAACCATTTGTTTATTATATCGCAATCGCATATCACAACCGCAATATTGATCTCAATAATAGGAATATGACATTGTCCCCAAATCGTGCAGCCCTAGATAAAATTATAAAAGTGAAACATAAATTTACTTGTCCGAAGGACAAGTGCCTCAAAAAGTTAATGTCAAGCCCTGGACTTTATAATACGGTTTAATTTTGTTAGCATTAGTTAGCATGAACCAACAATTTTATAAGACATTTTTAAGAAAGTTGTATCTGTTAACATTAGTCAATGCACTGTGAACTAACATTAACACACATATTTTATTAACTACTATAACAAAGGCTATTGCTCTCTGTTAGTTAATGCATTAACAAATGAGACCTTATTGTAAAGTGTTATCAAAAAATCTATTGCCTAACAAAAAATAAAATACCTAAATAATGCAAACAAGTCATTGGATAACATTGGGCTGCATATAAAGAAACAAAATGGATCAATAAAATGGAATCGCCTCTGCACGGACAATAAGGAAATTATTTTTATCAAACCATATCGTTGATGAAAATAATACGAGAACAAAATAATGGTAGTTATTAATTATAACACAATATTTTTGAAAAAAATTAAACATTTTTAATATTACAGTGATAGTAAAAATCTTTAATAGCTTAGTTAGGCCTACTGTTTCAAATGACATTGCTGTGTGAGCTGCACGCGCTGAAGCTGAAGAGAACGAACGTTAAACCAAATCGCTTTACTAGAAGGTTAATCAACTCAACGGTTGCTGAAGAATGCAAACCCAAAGAATTTACAAATTTATTACAATAGTGAATACAATTATAATTATATGACAGTCCCAATCATAGCTTTTAATGTTTTGCATTGTTGTTCAATCTGCGCGTGCTTAAGCTGAAGAGAACGAGCACCGGGAAACTGAAGAACTTTTCTAGCAGGCTGTTTAAATCCACGAAACGCATCATATGTGAGATTAATCAGATATTTATTTTACATCAACTTTATATTACGACTTATCTGCACAAAATGACGTGAATGCACAATCGAACTTGTGCTGGTCACAATGTTGTAATCCCTTTTCTGGACGCGCTATTCCCACAACAACGCGCTGAAACACGGCAACTAAACCCAGAGAATTCACAACGTTTTATTACAATAGTGTTCTCATTATAATGGCATGTATATGACAGTCCCAATTATAGTTAGGAATGTGCATTGCTGTTTGAGCTTCGCGCACGCTAAATAGGCTATAAAGATGATCACCGGTACAATGAAGCGCTACTGCATCGTTCATTAACTCAACCAAGCGCATCCTATATTAGATTAATAATATAGGATAATATATATAATATATATAATAATACAGATATATATACACAAAATAAACATATTACAACTTACAATGGCACAGAATGCTGCGAATGCTCAAGAGAACTATGCTTGTCATGAAGGCTTAACTCCATAGATGCGCTCTTTCCACAACAACGCGCTCGTCGCGCTGAAACACTGGCGAACAAGAATTCACAACATTCTTTTACAGGCGTTTTTATTATAATGTTATGAAGCCTATGTGACAGATTTGTGCTGCACATGTTGCACTGAACTGTATCTTCCTTTTCGAAGTGAATCCAATCATTCAGAACCATCATGGCGAACAGCGCGCATCTCTCAACTGAAGTAAATAATCTATTATCTATCGGCTTTGATATATCGGCCAAATTTTCTTATCGGATCGATAACGATAACATCAAAAAAGACCATTTATCGGCCGATATCGATATATGGTCGATATATCGTGCATCCCTAAAATTAATTAATAAAATGAATACTGTATTAGACACAACGTGCACGGGTTGGCCTTGATTTTTTTGTTTTTTTTTGTTTTTTGCCTGATCTGGTATTCAGTTTCTGAACGGTGTAGGCACAAGCCAACAGTTTGGTGACGCTGTCTGAGCCTTATGTCATAATTTTTAATTAGTCACGGTAATACCGTATACCCCGGTAAAATAGGGAGGAGGTTTGACGGTATCAAAATTTGGATACCGCCCAAGCCTAATAAAAAGGTTCACAAAACTAAATAAAAATGTTTAGAAAATATGTAAGATAACGTTAATTTAGTTGTAGGTTACGTTCTCATATCCATTTTTTTTCTAATGTCACAAGGAATAATCTGGTTTACTGCTTTACATGATTCTTTATTAGTGTGGTTTGGGTGTCCTAAAGTGTTAGTAGAGTACTAAAGTACTAAAATAAACATTCACGAGTGTACCTTACTTCTTACCGCCGATTCCTGATGGTTTAGAGGACAATTACACCGAGTCGCACACTGTCGTTTCAAAGAATAGTACACCGGCGAGCGCAAAGTATAAATGCCTCGTCCATTTGGGAAGGCGCGGTCAGCGGAGGCTTGCGCTGCGGAGGCAGGCTAAAGTAAACAAACCTAGCAGGGCAACAGATTAGGTGTCCCTAAAGGACCCGCGTATCTAACTGTAGTTCTGCATTACATTAATTAATTTGCACGCAAAGTTTTATTTATTTTTATACCATGTATTCTCCGTGTTAATTCATGGCCGAATCGTGAGGCCCGTACCGATTCGGTTCAATACGAATACATGTACCGTTCCACCCCTACCTTGCATGGCTGACACCGCCGTCGGTGTATGAATGGGTGAATGTGAGGCAAATATGTAAAAAGCTTTGGTGGCCATTGGGTCTGTGAAAGCGCTATATAAATGCAGTCCATTTACCATAGTGCTTCATCAGATTTGTCGTGTTGCTGGTCTTGGCAGCCAATTATCTTGTCGCAAATATTGCATTGCGCACTGTTGGCATCGAGCCTGGTGAAATGTAGCCACACGTTCGATCTTTTCCACATTTTTTAAATCTATGGGGGTTGGGACGCTTACAGACTACAGCCTCACGTGTGAGCTATGTCTCTGGGCGTAACCAGCGTAAACTATTGTTTTTCCTTGATGATGCCTCGCCACAGCCAATCATGCTGCATGCTAATTGGCTCACTGACGTTGACGAGATTAACCCCTTAGATATCGAAATTTGGTACCCAACAACAAGACATTTTTTGATACTCAATGGTATCGAGGCAATTCTGTCAGTGCCTAAAAAGTATCGAACTCGATACCCAGCCCTACTGCCACTCTACTTGTCTTAGAGTAGTTTTTGCTGGAGTATCAAAATTGTAATTGAAAATCCTGATAAATCACTGGCATCTAAACAGTTGAACCACTGACCTAACCAAGCCAGTAGAAAAAAATCGTAGCACGACAGGTGAGAGGGGGGAACTGTCATCGCCAGTGGCCAATGCCTATCGATTGTCACAATAAAGCATACAATTGCGGTATTATCGAAAGATCAAAAATTTTAATAACGAGTGCTTGTTTAACAAAAGGCAAGTAAAACGATCAGGGTTACATTTTAGACACACACATACCTCTGAAGGGAAAGAAAAGTCCTCGGGACTTGGTACCGCATTACTCGTAAGACGTAACTTGCATTGGTCGTCAACAAGGTCAACAAAGTCCACCATTCTCCAGTTCTCGAAGCTCTCGAGAATTTATTTTGCTGCACACATATAATTTAGATGTGAAGGTGGTTGATGGCCAACCAACCACCCGGAGCCAGAGTCTAGCCCTGGCAGCATCGCGGGGAAACTTATTCAACGCACTTGAACATCTGCACCACAAACAAACACTTGCGTTCCATAATTGGCTCTCTCATCTACTACGCATTATCACAGTTTGACATGTCTGTCATTGGAAAGGTCTATAGACAATGCTAAGATTGTCTTCAATGGTGTTCAACACACACAGGCCTACCTCTGTTAAAATCTCAGAAAAATTGGTTTAGGATTTCATGACCCTTTAAATGATAGATCAAATATGATAGAGCAATAAAATGAACAGTGAAAGTAACAGAAGCTTGTACAATAGGCTACATTTTAATCCATAATTAAGCATGAAAATTACTTATTACTATATATTTGATACATGTATTTGCTAAACAAATGAAATCAATGAATATGATTCAATATTCTTTTGGTTACCTCTACCTAATATATTTAAAAATTACATATGCAGTGAAAATACAGGTATCGGTGAGTACCAAAAATGAAAGTATCGGTATCGGCCTAGTTCTAGAAAAAGTGGTATTGGTGCATCGCTAATATTAATAAGGAATAAAGTAAATGCACTAAAGAACTTATCAGTAGTTTTTAATCATTGCCAAATAGGCATTGTGAAGTCTAAAAAGAATTACCAGCAATGCCTTGGCAACCATCCACAATACCGTCAACTTCTGCGTCAGGACTCGACATTAACGCTTGTCCGCTTTTCCGGGACAAGTGGATTTTTTGAAGGGACAAGTAAAAGTGAATTTTACTTGCCTGACCGGACAAGTAGCCTGATTAGAACATCAATAACAAAAATAAACAAATAACTAGGGAATCACTAAACCGAGAGAATGATTCTGATTTTATTACATTTATTGTAAGTTGCGATCGATTGTGGATAATGTATTACTGGCGGTATGGTTGCGCTGTTGACGCTCGCGCAGCCTCTCTGAGAAATCTACACAAATGAGCGCAGCACACACACACACTCAGTTAACAACATACTGCCTATAAAATTTTTATATTAATTTTTTTTTAACATATGTTAAGCATCCTCAATTATTTTTCCTGAATACCATCACGACTGAAAATGTGACATTGATTTCCTACAACAGTTCAATAAACAGTTAAAATTAAGTAACTTACATTTTAGATGCAATATTGGCTGTTTTTGTTCTGTTTCAGCAGCGAAAATAGTTCCAAACAAAATCACAGCAGAACCACGGCGCATCTCACAGGAACACTCAACCTGTTTTCATTACTGAATGATTCAGCATTTTGAAAGAATCGGTTGAGTCAAAGATTCAATGACCCATTCATAAACATCTGTCTCATACTTGAATGAATCAGCCGTTTTAACAAATCGTTTGATTGAACGAATCAATGACTCGCTCAATAAGACGGTCGCCTGCCAGCACCTACTGGCGGTTAAGTGTTATGTATAAAAGTAGTGTCATTCTTTCCAACGTTTCTTATTTGTATATTTAAATCAATTTCATAACATTATTTTATGCAATTGTAATTTTTCAGTGTAAATTATTTAATTTGATCAGCCCTACCTAGGGTAACAGCCATATAGTGGCTTATTATTCTAAATAATTGAATTTATTGATCAAATTTAGGAATTTAAAATGAAAGATGAAGCATACATTTGATAAGATTGGGGGAGGAAATGCCCTTTAAAGATGCAGATATTACAATATGCCGATTTAAATATCAAAGCTGATTGAAAACTGTTGAGAATATTGCTTCCGAATAAATTAACACATGGAAAAAAAAATCCGGACAAGCAACTTTTTTACTCGGATAAGTGAATGACAGATTTACTTGTCTGAAGAACAAGCACATGAAAAGGCTTAATGTCGAGCCCTGTGCGTACAAGTGACAATTACATTTTGTTCATATGGATGAACAATTCTTCTCCCAAATTGTAATTTTGAACATGCCATGGCTTTATGCAGAACAAAACGTTTTCTTTCTAATGTTGATTCTGAAAACAGCAGGTGTCTTGTCTTGTTCGGTGTACAGAGTGGCGTGGTCACCTGTGGATCAGACTGGCTTCACTGCAGATTTAATTGGCATCTCCATGGTGATAGAATAACACTGTCACATTTCCCCGTCAGAAATGGTTTAAAAACACTTTGTGGTAAATGAGGCTCATCCTTGTCCCATGTCTGTGTTATTCTCTTCACACGTATTCTGATTTAAAAATCACAGCGTTTGCATTATACATATATTATCAGAGTAAAAGCCTTGCAAATAAGAACAGGGAATGCAGGTTTCGTGATAATTTTGCACTTTCATCCCAAGTGTAAATTAAACACATTTCTAAATTCAAATTAAGGGTTTTTAGAACAAATGCAGTATACATATAATCACAATATATATATAACATGTATATATATCATCATAAATTCTCATATTTTGATTTCATATAGCTATTAGCTTCAATAAATTATTCTTTCAAAGAATTGGACATCTTACAAAGTCTAATAACAAATGAATGTAGCCTATCTTATCTTTTTGAACCGAATTGCTCGTTCTTTTTAGGACTCAGTGACAGAGTTCAGGGCCGACGTGAGGTGAATGTTGCATTATACACATAAGCACTTTTAAAATAAAGCTGGTGATTCGCTTTCAACCCGTAGCCTTCATAATATCATCTTCAAGATGTGCAAGACAAAAAACTGGTTATCCATCAGGATCTGACCCTGATCCTTGATCAGCACTTTATCCCACATGTAAAGACAGTTTTATGTGAATAATGATGACTTGGCACTGTAGATTCATTAGTGCAGGTTATAATACCAATGAAAGTTTCCATAGTAAGTCTTGCACTCACCTCTTTGTCATGATCATCCCTCTTCTCCTACCCCCAGTTAGAGTTCAATATTGTATGGTGTACAAGATGCTTTGTTTTATTCAGTCAGATGAATTCAGCTGTTCCTCTTCTGTTAAAAATGTAATCCTTTGAGATGGAGGCTTGTCTGTTGTGCTGAATGCTGCATTTGTCAAGTTTACATTACAAACATTTCTGAACAGGTGGCATTCCTGTAGCTGTAGTCAGGTGACCATTTGTGTAAAATCTTTCATTTTACAGTCTTTTGAATTTTAGTTACAGTCTTTCGTAACCCAAAATTTGGTCGCTAGACCGTTTTGAGTGAGTCGCGGAGTGTGTAGTCAAAGAAACAACAACAAAAAAACCCATAAGTCTAAAAGATTTTCTGATGCAGCAAAACTTTTATTTTGAAAGATGTGTGTGAACGCTGTTGATTCTTTCAATTGTAGTTTAAGTAAAGCGTTTGAGAAAAATGCGTTGTCCTGATTCAGTATGAGATGTCAGGCTATATTGTATGTCAGCGCCATTATTCTAATGTTATTTTCGTAATTTGTTACAAAAGAAAGTCTCTCACCCTTAGGCCCTGTTTACATCTGGTGTTAAGATGAGCTTTGGTCGATCGGACCACCAACAAAGTTTAAGTCCTGTGCGTCTGGCAAGTGCACTTCTCACAATGTTTAGGTCAGTCTCTCTTTTACATATTTGACCACATGAGTTTACACTACGAAAGCAATTCGGTCAAATGTGTTTTCGACTACCTCTAGAAGTGGATCGAAACTGGACAAGTTTTTTGACCATTTACACCTGTCTTTAGCATCAATCACTTGTGATCCGATCAACAAAAACGCATCAATACCAGGTCTAAACAGGGCCTTTAAAAAACAACAACTTAACTTTCCTGTCAGACATTATACTGTACTCAATCACGCACTCTTTAATTGCGCGCCAATGTTGAGGTGCACAGTGTACTGTAAAAGACCAAATGAAATGACGAGCATGTAGTAAGTCATAAAATTACCAAAAAGTACCAATAAATGACCTAACTTGTATGCCGTGTGTTAGCTGGGAAGGATTTGGGTATGGTGTTTATTCAATTCATCAGGATCAGTGTCCTTATGTTTCAATTCAAAATTTGGGGCGTAGCTTAATGACTATGGGGAAATATGGGTCCCATGGCCAAACCAGTTGAGAAACCATGTTGGACACATTAATAATATAATAATAACAAACATAAATTCGCATTCACGCTTTTATTAAGGTATCGTTCACCCTAAAAGGAGAATTCTGTCATTTGCTCACCAAATGGTGTTGCAAACCTGTATAATTTTCTTTATTCTGTGGAATAAAGACGGTCATAGAACGAAAGGCAATGGGGTATAATGTTGCTCATAAATTCTATTTGCTATACATAAGCAATAGAAGTGCTTCTGTGGTGCTTTCTGTCATACTTTATGGTTGACATTAGTTTATTTGCCTTGATCCTAGGTGAGTCTGGCTCTGTGGTACTGAACGTCTGCCTGACCCGAGACTCGACGCTCCCCCTCCCCCAACCTCCCTGCCACCCTGCCCTACGCCCCACACACCCCTAACCCAGCATGAACGAGGTCAGCATCGTCAGAGAGGGCTGGCTCCACAAGAGAGGTGAGCACTGCTTGCTTACTCATTCATCAGGACATTCTGTATCATATATTTGAATTGTAAACACTGATTTGTTGTCTTCCTTGTCTGTCTTTTTCTTTATTTTCTCCCCTGTGATGACTTCATCCTCTTGCCATCTACTTCCTTGTATCTCTTCCTCCTCCTGTCCGCAGGTGAATATATTAAGACTTGGAGGCCCCGGTATTTCATCCTAAAGAGTGATGGCTCTTTCATCGGCTACAAGGAGAAGCCTGAGACGTCAGACCACAATCAACCGCCTCTTAACAACTTTTCTGTCGCAGGTCTGTCACAGTGCTCCCTCACTTCATGCAAACCAGATTCTGTACTTTTCTAAAATATGGCTCCCTTAGTTGGTTTATTATTTCTTACTTGCCAATTATCATTTTCAGAAACTGTTGCTAAGGCAAGGGATGTATATATGTATATGTATACAGGGTTTCCCGCAGAAAATGTGTTAGTTAAGGTGGTGGTGGGGGGGTATTTGGAATTGCATAACTCCTGACACAAATTAAGACAAATACTGAAACTTGAGTCTTATATCTTTTTAATGATGTAGTATAGTTTGTAGCGCGCACGTGTGTGTAGGCCAGTGTTAATTTTGGCAGCCATTTTTGATTTAATCTTCTAAAATGCTTATTGGTCTTAGTCACATTTGAGTCATTCTGTCTTTCATAGTTTTAGTTGACGAAAAGTCTTTGCATTTTTTGTCAACTTTTAGTCATTACTTTTAGCCAAGCTTTAAGTATTTTTGGTAGCTATTTTATATGTAGTCTTTAGATAGAAAATGTCATAATTATTCTCTCTAGGCCAATTCAATTAAGACTATGAGAAATTATTGACACTGAACTCTTTAGCAGTAGCACCAATTCTACATATCCCTTTTCCTTAGTTCCGTGGTTCTCCAATTTTTTTAGAGTGCCGTACCCCTCTTCCACTTAGACTGCTGTCACACCTTTTCCATTAAGGGACAATACTTGCCCCCTTTAATCAATTTTTCCATTTAATTTCTTTTACCTTTGTAATACCTTTAAAAAATAAATAATTCCTTAAATAAAACAATGTTCAAAAAATAGGCAATGTAAAAAATCGTTTAATATTATTAAAATATTTTATTAAAATCGCCAGTAGAAGGCGGTAACTCATTGTCTTTATGTGCGAGTCATCCATTGAATCTCACGATTCATTCAAAGCCACAGATTTCGTTGCAAAATAGAGCAATAAGCCTGACTATACTGTTTTAAATGTAGTAAATCACTTAATTGTTACCCTTTTGTTTTGTTTTTTAACTGTTGTATAAAATCAATGTCACATTTGAAATTGCGAAATTCGGGAAACATTGCATCAACATTAAAAACACTTCTGGATATCAGCCTGCATTTGGTTCGCACAAACAGCGCAAGCGGCTCGTGACAGAACACAGACCGACTGAATGACACTTCAATTTAAAAAAGCTCTGATTTGGGGGTTAAAATATTGAATTCTGGCATTTGTGGCCACAGCGGATTAAACTGAAACTTTCCTATTTCAGACGACAAACTACGCTTGGCTAACGTTACTATCTTGTTCTGTAACTCACTTGCCTAGTAACGATAGTAACGGTGCGCACGCGTTCGCGCTTTCTGCTATGACGTGGAGTGCGAGGTGCACTCAACGTTGCATGAACTTTTTGTAACAGTTAATTTTGTTATGGTTTGAACTTAATCCTAGTAAATCCTAGTAAAGGCAAAAAATATATAATACCTTTGTAATAGGGCTGGACGATATGGCCAAATTTTATATCACGATATATTTCTTAATTTCGGTCGATACGATAATTCCGATATCGATATGAACAATATAAAAGCCTCAGAAAAACTGCCAAGAACGCCCATAACAGATGTCTGTACCTACAATCTTCTGAAAAATGAATTTGCCAAGTCTATGAAATCTGCTGGAGTCTTTCGCTACTGCACCATAACAAACTACATGAAGCAATGAAATAACCCATCATAACAATAATATTCTCTTCTCAATACCTGCTACAAGACTATGAAAGCATGTGGGTAGCAATATTCAGTTTGAAATGTAATATGCAAAATGACAATGTAATATGTAAAATGGCAATGCATTTCTGTTTTTAAATTTACATTAGCCATAACATTTGTGCAACATTTGGTACACAAAATGGGGGAATTTTTTTCGGATTTAAATCCCATTTCCTGCATTTACATAAATTTAGGGACTATGGTGTTACAAAATCCAGGAAATAATTAAGTTGATTATAATGATAAATTCTGCCAAAAATAAAAGTAGGCTACTAAACTATGTATAACAAAAATATGTCTTACTTTTTTCAAGACTTGAGATAATCATTTTATAAAGTCAAAAATGTTCACCATTAATGTTTTGTGTGTAAATAAAACTGAAGTATACAGAAATTGAATAAGGTTATCAAATAGTCTGAACTGCATAAATTATAAATTAAATATAGATTAATCCTTATTAAAGCTACACACGTTCTTTAGACAAGATCAGTGAGTAATTTGCTCTGTTCCCCTTTGTTCTTCGGTTAACTTAACTGACAGACAGAATTGGCTGCTGTCCCTTTAAGATCTGTCGCTGATGAGAGGATCTTACGCATTTAATTTTCTCATTTAGGCTACTCTTAACTTTCATTTAAGATTTTATTTAACTCATTTAGACTGTTCTTGTGAGGATACAATTGACAAAACCGACATTTTGGCATAAATGTGTGTGTTATTATTCAAGCGCTAAAGAAAGAGAACTGGATTCTGCGCGTCGTGTGCGTGTGTGTGTGCGCGTCAGGACATTCACAGGGAGCGATACCTGCTCATTAGAACTTTCGGTGAGCTTTTTTTAGAGTGTGGACGCGACGTTCCTGGTCGCGGACGCGCGCATCGGCACAGTCTATCTCCTGATTCTCGTCTGATGTGTTCCCGCTGCTAGTCGGACTCGGCAGTCACACTCCTGCACATTTTGCAGCACGCTGAAACACAGAAACACCACTGAATTTATACCACTGAATTAGTCTTTCCTCTCTTATCAACTATTTCGTCTGCTTTCTCCTCACTTGTCGTTCACTCACATTTGCATTGCGGTCAGGGGCGCTCATTCTGTGGCTGAAACTTGCCGCGTTGGAGATCCGCTGCTCTGAGCAGTGGCTGCGCGTCTGTGGTGTACGTCATCAGGAAAGAAGCCAATTGTGTTCTGCTCTTTCTGACGGCTGCGCGCCTAACGTCAGTCAGTGACAAATGCTGCTATGTATATTGAAATATCGAAAATGTGTTTAAAAATCATATCACTGTTATCGAAAAAAAAAAAATCGCGATATATATTGATATTGAATTATTGTCCAGCCCTACTTTGTAACGAAATCCAAGACTTTGTATACCAAATTCAAGGCTTTTAAGGCCTTAATTTGAGATTATTTTTCAATGCTTTTAAGATCCGGCGGGTACCCGGTTAATGTGTCTTGTCCCCTCACAATGACAGTAAACTAATTATTAGGCTAACGTCACATTACATGAGTCACGTCACATAGTGGTGTATTTTCAGTTCAAAATGGCAAAAATAGACCAAAGTTTATTAGTTTGCCTGATTATTTTTGTGATTCGTTTAACATTTGTGACCTAAAAAAACTGTCAAGTAGGAAATGTTTAGTTTAGCAACTTACATCTTATCTCGCACTTGACCGAACTGTAAACTGAAGCGCGTCGAGTCGCTCCTGTCTATGAGTCGCTCTGCTAAAATTCGCGCTGCGAACATAAAGCCCGCCTACTTTTGATTTGATTGGTCATCTCAAATATTCTGACATTTACGAGCAGTGACAGACCAATGAGGCTCAGATGAACACACACACACACACACCCTGTCTTCTGTTTGTTCTGACGTGCTTGGCGCCGCTGCGGAAGAACGCATTAATATATATATATATATATATATATATATATATATATATAAAAATATCGCTGTTAATCTATTCTCAAAGTTGGTTTGGGATCATAAAATAGCTTTTTCGAATATCGTTATATTTTCGCGCAATTCCATGTGTAGCCTAGTATAGGCTATTTGACATAATTGATGCCGCGCCTACTGTTACAGATCGCGCAGCAGGGTATTTTCCTGTCAGGGACACAAGGTGTATACTTTTACATGTTACGTTGGGTGACGTTCCTCTCGTTACTCGTTACTTCCTCGCGAACTGAATCGTCTGAAGGGCGTTCAATCACACTCGACTCGGATTCGTAACAGGAAGATTTAAGTACATCAAGAGCGTTGGATGAAGTGACCGTGGATCTAGTTTAGTCTAGTGAAAGCAAATCTGCAAATGCATCATATTTTTGCCAGCGATGAAGATCTTTATTAGTTGAACATCTTCGTATGCTGTCTGTGAATGACTGATTCCACAGGACGATACATTCGATTTCATTTCATTCAGGTAATAAATTTTTACAACCAAACAGATTATTACGCCACGATAGCACTACTAAAAAGTATGACATTATCCATTTTTTGGACGTATACATTAATTTATAGGCTACAAAAAACACTTCAGAGTGTCGGGGCATTGGCAAAGGTTAACAGGTTAAATAAGATAACGTTACCATTGTGTACAGTTTATGAAATGAACACCCGCCATCCCGAGAAGGCAGGTTCACATAAAATCATTATGACATATGACATTATTTTTTGATCTAACGAGCATCTGGTTTGGCGATGCAAAAACGGCCTGCAGCCTATACGTCGTGCTTATTGTTTTTGCCTTCTTCCAATTAGCCTACTATGTAAAAAAAACAAAACAACGAAAACATGTTACTTGTTCAATTAATAAACAGTTTGTTTGATGACAAATCGCTAAAGATGAAATTGGCCTCCCTTTCTGTCATTGTGAGAGTGCTTTTTTTTTCTTCTCGTTTTTTTTCCCGAACGATATTTGACTTTTGCTCCTCTATTGTCGAATGGCATTTTTGGCAGAAATTCACATCGCTATGCGTGGCGAACTTTTCTCAAAGACTTACTTTTAGTCATTATTTGGGTAGCACACATATTCTGAATGCCTTCGACAGAATTCAAATGAGCCATTTTAATCTGCCAGCGATTAAATATATATATATATATGCACCTAAAAAGAGAGGGGGAAGTTATTTTGATAAAAGAATACAAGGGCACACGAATTTAAAAAACAAATGTGCATGAATAACTCATTTAGTAAATGCTGTATTTTGTATTTTCAAAATGGTCAATTTTGATTTCATGGTGACTTTAACAGGATAGTGGTATATTATGGCAAAAACTATTAGTTTGTCTGGCCAATAGGAAATGGAGTCAGTGTTCAACAATACCTTTTTATAGACTTTAATTTGACAAAAGTGGCACAGAAATTACACATTTAACATACAAATCACACATTTAACTAAAGTGTAAATACGAATGTTTGAAAAAGTATAAAAACAAACTATAAACTACAATTTGACCAAAAATGAAAATTCATTAAAAAAAAATTACTTGTTTTAGTTATTTCATTATTATATTTTTTCTTGAAAGTCTTTGTTACACACTTTTAGTTATTATAGTAATTACTATAAATTGTGCTTAATTACATGGAACTAACCTAATCCTAACCCTGTAGTAAGTTCTTGTAGTTAATTATTATTACTCAGTACTTAAATATATAATTACACGGTAAGACGGATATCTTAAAATAAAGTGTAACCTTTTTTTATTTTTTTCAATCAATGTTGGTTGGCCTGGTGTTTAAATCTCCCAAACCTGGAAAACCGTGTATTCAGTCAAAAAGAACCTCTCAATTAAGACGGCAAGAGGCACAGCTCAAATCACAGTTCACTTTTAATGTATGGTGTTTAGAATTTTTTGACCCATTCAAGAAATTTAAATCCCCCAAAAAACTTTTTAAAAATGTAAAATCCTTTGCAGAGTGTCAGCTGATGAAGACTGAACGACCTCGGCCGAACACGTTTGTCATCCGCTGCTTGCAGTGGACCACTGTTATTGAACGCACCTTCCACGTGGATAGCAATGCTGAAAGGTGAGGAGATGAGATGGAGCGTCCTGCTAGAATCAGTGTCTTTGGAATGACTGAATTAATGGAAGAGAGAGAAAAGCTTAAGGATATGTTGAATGGTATTTACTGGGAAAGCATATTTGGTTGTATTAACTGGATTTTTGCCAATCCAAACAGGATATTACTCTCTGCCCGTTGCTTAAAATTAACCGTAAAGTAGGTGAAAAACATTTAGGTGGAAATAGGAGTTGTTTAGGTCATTAAAAAGCCCAAGTCTTCCAAAAGGATAGTAATCGGGTACATGAGAATAGTGTAGGATCACACAAAATAACAAGAGGAAATCTAACCTACTTTGCTACTTAGATTTAATGAATGACTAATATGATTTCATCTTGATGTCTATGCAGAGAGGAGTGGATTCGTGCTATCCAGGCTGTGGCCAATGGGCTCAAGTCCCGGGAAGAGGAGGAGCCAATGGACATCAACTTTGGCTCCCCTGGAGACAACAGCCTGGAGGGGATGGAGGCTGCGATCGCAAAATCCCGCACCAAAGTGGTGAGTGCCGTGCCTCTACGTGTAGCCACAGTCTGGTTGTTTGGGTAACATGATTCACTTTTCTTTAAGTAACTGCCTCATTTGAATGCTGTCCCAAGCAACCAATTTCCTGCATAGCTGTGCTAATTTCATGTCTGTCACCTTGCACTCTCTCTTGTCAAACAATAGAATTTTATCTTATATCAATATTTCATATCCATTTATCATCATGTAGAAGCCATGTAATGCACAAGATATATAATTTTTTTTAAGTAAAAATTAGTTCCTAATTTTTTGGAAGTCTCCTACAATAAGTTTACATGCATCCGAGGTAAAAAAACACTTTTTTATAATATACATTGCAGCATCATCTCTTTTCTCACAGTGTCTGAAACGGTTCAATCAAGGATCCAGATCCTTTTCGGGAGCCTACTCTGCTCTGATTGGTCAGATGGCCCATTCTGTTGTGATTGGTCTACTCTTCAGAGTACAGTGCATTTCGGAAATGGAGAGGCCATTACCATATCTGAATTTCTGCTCCGGAGGCTTCCTCAGCATTAGCATACATAGTAATGCGAACAGTAACAATGGCGTTGATTTTACCGTATCATTTCGAGCGTGACAGACTTTTCTCACCTCAAGCTCATTGAGCAGCACATATTTTTTAGACGTTCATGTTAATAAATGAGTGCCTTCACACAAGGAGCAACACGTGAGCGTGAAGCAGTAGCGTCGCGTGTGCAGCAGTGAAGCAAGGGTTTCGCTGCCAAGTCTAATTTTGCTCCACTGCTCACACTCAATTAAAGTGAAAGCACACATTTGATCGACAAAATAAATATGATTTCACTCAAAAAGTGATCAATGCACGGAATAAGCATGTCTAGTGTTTTAACAAGAATTGGAGTGTCAATTGTTCTGATCGTATTTTAATAGGATTTTATGACAACAACTACAAAAGATCACTTACAAAACATACAAGAAAAGAAAACCGTGATCATTACACGCATATTTTTAATAGAAAATTTAGACCTAAGTTGAAATGGCTTAATCGTCATGTCAATTTTATTACAAATATTCTACAAGTTGAATATATATAATGATTAAAAACAAAAAACGTTGAGAGAACTTGCCCATTGTTTGAAATGGTGATTTTGTCTGCCTTCAAGAGGAACAGCACATTCTATATTGAAGTATGACAATAAACGACATGATCGGAGCTGCTTTCTTGGGTGTTTGAGGTTTACCATTTACATGCAAATGTTGTACACATGTTAACAAACTTTCAAGACTATCAAGTTTATAAATGACCAACTTCTAAAAACAAATTTATAGTGGTCTTTGTAAAGAAATGCTCAGCTTTGGAGCCGCTGCTGTGACGCTGTACAAATGCTTCCATTGTGCATACTCTCGCGAGTCTGCAGCTGCAGTGATGTAGTTACGCTGACGCAAACTTGTGGTGTGAAACTGCCATGATTTGTCATTCTTTGGAAGTGCGTGCAACGTGGATTTGCAGTGCAGAAAACGGCACCGTCTCGTCATGTCTACAGCATAAACCAAACACCTCTAGCCGTCATCTACATCTACAGTGTTTGAGGGCAGGTCAAAGTAGACGTTCTTCACGGGCAGCCAATGAAGAACATGCGTGTAAAGACCGATACAACGATGTATCGTCACATACTGCTAGTCGATACGAGCTGCTTCTGTATCAATTCCGCAGCATGTGTACAGCAGTGGACTGCGCTTAATTTGAATACAAGAGTAGTGTTTGAAACCGATTGGAAATGTGCTGAAATTAATGAATATAATATAATATATAGGCTAGAACAAGGTTTAATCCGGCCCACAGAGAAACATAACTGGGCTTGCCTGATATAAAGAGACGTAATCCCACAATCAGAGCTTCACACTTGCGCAATACTGAAATATCTGCTAAGTGTTTTACTTATTTTTCTCAACCTGGCAACCATGTGCATACGCTCTGTCTCCACTGTGGATAAAAGCACCGGCTTTCTGAAAACACCAGTAAGCTTGAAGTTTATTGATTTCCATTTCGATATTCTATTCACAGAAAAGTGTAATACTTCAAGTCCGTGTTTAATTACGGGCCTTAAAGAGAGAGAGAATTACCTCAGTCTGTGCTGCGTTTCTCTAACTGAAGCGGTGAGTTTTAGTCCTTCAAAAACAGTAATGTTACCAAATCCTTGCTGAGAAAGAGGAGGTAAAATTTTGTTCAGACCCGTATCGTGATAAATATCATATCTTGGCCCCTGTATCGGGATATGTATCGTATCGGGACTTTGTTGCTGATGCACAGCCCTAAGGCTAGCATTATGCAAATGTTACAAACCTATGTAGGTTCATGCAAGAAGTAATGGCGCTTTTCCACTACACAGTACCAGCTCGACTCGACTCCCCTTTGTTTGGTTTTCCACTGTGTAGAAGTTGTACCTGTATCTGCTTTCGGGTACTTTTTTTCGTATCACCTCCGGCGAGGTTCTAAGCGGGCTGAGGCGAGCTGAGGCGACACTAAAATGTGACGTGAAACACTGCAGACTGCTGATTGGTCAGAGAGAATCGTCACTATTCACTGCTTCATCATTGCACGTGCCAGACGGAGCTATTTTTCTCAGCAGTGTTTCGTTTTGCTGCCCTCAGCCTCTCCTGAAACAACGTTTGTCTTCTTGCTGTGAGAAATAGCCACATCCCGAGGGTCAAAAACAGCATACACTCCATTGTCCTGTGTGTGTGTGTGGGTAGCGGGTAGTTCCTGTGGCGTCGCTATGACGACCAGTTACTATTGGGGAGGTACTATCTGTAATGGAAAACGGAGCGAAAAGCGAGCCAAGTTGAGCTGATACTGGTAATGGAAAAGCGCCATAAGACTGGAATTACTGACAGCTCGTTCAGGATTGAAACTTTGCTGACCTTTTACATTCACAATTCACATACAGCTATATTACACACTGCATGAAAGGTAGTATCCGAAGAAGCATAATGGGGCACGTTTATTTCATTTAACTGTTTTTGTATGCAATGATTCAGATCTGCATCACTGTAATTCAATTCAGTTTTATAACTGAATTAATTCATATGAAATAAACTTTAACTTGATTTATTTTTTCTTCCTCAGACAATGAGTGACTTTGACTACTTAAAGCTGCTGGGTAAAGGCACTTTTGGAAAGGTGATTCTAGTGAGGGAAAAGGCTACTGGCATGTACTACGCCATGAAGATTCTACGTAAAGAGGTCATCATTGCTAAGGTGGGCACCTCACAAATCAAAGTTTAAAATGCTCATGAATTATTTGTTTTATAATAATGGTGGTGTGCGTGTGTCTGTTTCAGGACGAGGTCGCACACACAATCACAGAAAGCAGAGTGTTGCAGAACACACGGCACCCCTTCCTTACAGTATGTCCATCTCTTTTTTTTTTCTTTTTTTTTTTATTGCACATTTATCTTGGTTTTAGATTTAATTAAAAATGTTCAATCTTTTTGGCTACAGACACTAAAATACGCCTTCCAGACACGAGATCGTCTGTGTTTTGTCATGGAGTATGCAAATGGAGGCGAGGTTTGTCACATCCTCTCACCCCTTACAAAAACAAACTAAAAAAGTCTTCACCATTCGGTCTCTTTTAAAATTCTGTTTTGTCTCCTTTTTACTTGTTCCCAGCTGTTCTTCCACTTGTCTCGAGAGCGTGTGTTTACGGAGGATAGAGCTCGCTTCTATGGGGCTGAAATCGTTTCAGCATTGGAGTATCTACACTCTAAAGATGTCGTCTACAGGGACCTAAAGGTTTTCTACTTTTATGTGCTGTGTAATTATTGTGAAAATAGTTTAGAATTGTGTTGGGAAAGGATGTCATGTAATTGTGTCATAAACCACAAAGGCATGAAGTCTGTGTTCCTTTTTTACCACTAATGACAGATTTCCTAATTCTGTTTGAATTGTGTTTTTCTCTGCAGCTGGAGAATCTAATGCTGGATAAAGATGGTCACATAAAAATCACAGACTTTGGCCTGTGTAAAGAGGGCATTACTAATGAGGCCACCATGAAGACATTCTGTGGGACCCCAGAGTACCTTGCTCCTGAGGTACTGCCAACTCACTCCATTAACATATTTTCTCAACCAATTTATAGATCATAGTTTGGTACCAGATTAAAATGGAAAAAACACTAAATCAGGCTCATCTCTGAATCACTCATTTTCTGACGCATGATAATGTTTTTTAGTGTTTTTAAGGCACAATATGTTTGATTTTGTTTTATTTAAAATATTTAAAAATGGTGCATTCCCGGTGTATTCTCATTGTTCACAGTTCATCAGTGCATGTTCCAAAGAAAAAATGTAATCTTCGTAAGCTTTCATCGTTAATCTTAACCAATATCCAAATAGCAAATTATGGTTTAAGGTGCTGTTTTAGTAATCCAGCCTTCATAAAATTTTTTCCAGTATTTGACATAGTAATTTACCGCTTGTTAAAGGTGCAATATACAATTTCTGAGAAACACTGTTGATTCTGAAATTCAACACCCAAACAAACACAACCCTCCCTTTATTGCTCCGCCCCCAAAATAACACCATGCAGCACAGTCAATGTCTTATCAGCTGGCACATCAGACTGTCCCGTTACTACAGATATTTTTATAACAACATCATATCTTGTTTCTGTTAATCATCATAGCAAAACCAATGTTAGTCAAGTATCGAGCAGAAAGAAGCAACCTCGGCATCTGTTTTCAGGCCTTCCCACTCTCTAATGTCTCTCCAGCGCCGGAAAGCTTCTCCAATGCTAACTTGGGTCCTAGCTCTTGCCTGATCATATTCCCCAGGCCTTTTCCCATTTTATAATTTCTCAGTGCTCATCGTTGATCATTGTAGCCAATCACAGACATATCCGATGTGCGCATGAAGAAAATGGCCAATTAGAGGCGTTTACGATTCTGCTCAACAGTGCTCAAAGCGTCACAGTTTTAAAATTTCAACTTTTGACAACACTAATCTTTTCTCAGAAAAACAATGCTACAGGCAGTTATTCTACTTTGAAATGTGCGTTCCGTGTTGGAATGTCTGTTTTTGTTTTGGTCTGTGCGTTACCTCACACTGCCAGTTTGCCCAATAGTATTTCGACTATGTCGCCAGTTGGTGGAAAACACAGCATAATGCAGCAATGGAAGCCAGCAAACAAGCTGGGTCAGAGATCGCAAATTCTACCAGACCTAAAAAACCCTCGGCATCCATCTAAAAATCTCTACGAGCGGTAGCATATCAAAACGTGGATAAATCAACTCTTCAAATTAGTGTGTAAGTCTCCTCTGCTTTCACTGTCAAGTGCGCTCGCTCCCATCACGTGTCATCAAACTGGCAACCCGCATGAGCGTGGAGTCTGAGGGGGCGGGGGAAACAACTCTCTCCAATATTTAGAATTTGAACTGCAGTACCCATTTCAACCGCTAGCTGTCAATATCACAAACTGCACCTTTAATGTAATACTTTAATGTAATGTCTCTCTCTCTCTCTTCTTTTTATATATATATATATATATATATATATATATATATATATATGTGTGTGTGTGTGTGTATATATGTATATGTGTGTGTGCTCCCTTTTTCATCTCCTCTACATTCTTTGCTGTAGGTATTAGAAGACAATGATTATGGCCGTGCGGTGGACTGGTGGGGTCTGGGAGTGGTCATGTATGAAATGATGTGTGGTCGGTTGCCATTCTATAACCAGGACCACGAGCGTCTGTTTGAGCTCATATTAATGGAGGAGATTCGCTTTCCTAGAAACCTCTCGCCCGAGGCTAAGGCCCTGCTGGCCGGCCTGCTTAAGAAAGACCCCAAACAGAGGTTAGAAGAGCGCCTGTTTCTACTTTTGTTGTAAAGAAGATTTTGTGTATGTTTTAATAACGTGAATTTGTTTTTTTTCAAGGCTTGGAGGAAGTCCTGAAGATGCCAAAGAAGTGATGACACACAAGTTCTTCAATTCCATGAACTGGCAAGATGTCCTTCAAAAGAAGGTAAAAGAGTTTAAGACAGTGAGAGAACCGTTTCATCGGATGAATTCATCACAAGTTAAGAGTACACTGTTAATGGGTGCATCTCAGTCAGCTCCCGAACTGGTGAATCAGTATATCGTGTTCATGAATTCAGGCACTGGTAAGGACAGTAAAGGAAGCTGGCTCACTACACGTTGGGACATTGATGACTCCATTTCCAGCGACATCTTTCTGACATAACTTGTAATGTTATTTAAAGAACTTTATGTTAAATACTTTGCTTGTACAATTACCTGCAACATTACAGCTGTAAATAAATTAAAAAAGTTAGCTAGATTATGTTCATTATCTGTCTACCGATGTATGTTTATGCTGAAAAATAATGGTTTGTATTTTTTAAAACATCTGTCGCGTGTCGTTATGTGTAGTGAGTTGACTCTTTGGTTTTCACGGTGCATTGTGGGACTTTTTAGGGAGAGAATGTTTCTGTGCCCTGGAAGGAATGAGACTGCCCTTAAAATGCCCAACACCCTTTTCAGTGCCCTGATTACTGAACTAGGGAGCTGATTGAGACTCACCCAACGTCTTTGACAAATGCTCTCAAATCTTGTTTGTGTTGGTGTTCAAATGGGGTGCATCAGCGTGATTGATTGCATTGTGATCAGAAGAGCTTTACCCTCAAACCAAACATGTTTATTTGTAGTTCAAAAGACATTTAACATTGAACAGTCATTTATGCTGATTTTTGCATGGGGCTAATGAGGGATGTGAGAAAACCCAATGCTCTCTAGAGTTTTTTTCTCAGACTCGCCTCTCTCCTCCTGTTTACTGCAGCTCATCCCACCCTTCAAGCCACAAGTGACCTCAGAGACAGACACACGCTACTTTGACGACGAGTTCACTGCACAGACCATTACTGTCACGCCACCTGACCAATGTGAGTACCTCAGTCCTTCCTCACTGCCTGTCTGCATGAGAGGAGTCACAACTCTTCAGTGCGTTTGAGAAAAGGAGTAACATCGGAGGAGACACTCTGGAAAATAACTCCAAATAGTGATGGAGATAAATTTTTATTTTACGTATTATATGTATAATGAATTATCGAAAAAGAAAAAATGTAGGGTGGTTATTTATTGGATTTTGCGAGGTGGACATTGCACCCAAAAGTGGAGGGTTAAAGGTGCAGGGTTTATTTGATTGGAGAAGTCCAGCATACATCAACAGAGTCTGTCGTTTTCACCGGAAGATCCAGTTATGACAATTTAATTAACCCTGACATATGAATTAGGTCAGAAATTACCTATTTTGTTTTTTTTTAATAGAATGGTTTATTAAATCTTTAACCCCAACCCAAATTATAGTTTTTTTTGGTCAGATTCATAAACACGTCAGTTTTATTCAGAGACCCAAACGAAGCAAAAATATGGAATTTGGTCCAGTTGCTGATATTTTTATGGCCAAAAATTAAGATGCAATTCTGATACCTTGCTATGTAAATCAGCTAGATCTTTATAACAGTATAATACACTCCTTGCATAAAATGTGTATAAATATCAGTTGTCACTCCTTACAATATATATTCTCCTAATAATATTTGTAATGAATAAGATATTGTTTGCATCACCTCCTGTACTCCTTGACGCTTTATAGGCTATATGTTACCTTTTATCGGAAATATCCCATTAGATAATGCAGATAGAAGGTCTGTCTCAGCTTTCAAATTCTGTTGATTTTTATCACGAAATTCAAAGAATAAATGTAGTTTTGGTGCTCTTTATGGTGTAATGGATCACTCGCTGTCGGGGGCGTAAAAAACGGAGAGAAAAAAATCAATTGATTTCACTCCGAACAGAATCTGAATTTTTACATTAACGTTCATGCGTTCCTACATAAAACCACAATACTAACTTATTTATATACAACATTTATATTTTCCCTGGTTTCAAAACACGCATCATGCTGGATGTTGTGATGACATGTCCTCAGAAAAATTCCTGAGATTCAAAAGCAAATAAACATGAATGAAGTTCAGAAGGCATGTTGAAAGATACAGAACAACTTACTGAAATGTTTCTGGTCACATGTAATCAAAAGCGGAAAGAAGTCAATAAATTGTGTCATGTTTACCTCAGGAAAGCTGTGCTATGTGCATAGCTCAATAGCTAGAATAAAATAACTATGGACTATTTATAGACTATTTCACCATGTTACTATTTAACAACAAATAAGTGTACAAACATAAACAAAAAAGGTGTAGAAATATAGGTCTATTAAAAAACCTTTACAACTCAGTTTTGTTTATTATACTAAAAGCCTTTTAGTTGTTAAAATATAAACTATTAATCAGACAAAACTAAGCATGTAGAAGATTGTGTACAACAGGTTTTTCAGCAGTTTCAATCATGTTGATTCTTGAGGCCTTCGAAATTTGCGTATCAAATAAGATATTGTAGGCTTTATAGGGTTAAACATTATTTAAAAAATGAAACCTGGACGGATGATTTGTTCACAACAAGATCAATAACTTACATTTAGACAGAGATAATAGTAGTGATGGATAATAATGAATAGAATAAATGACTTGAACAGATTTGTTTTTTTCCATTGGCCTGTGTCTCCGTTGCTTGCAGATGACAGTCTTGATGCGGAGGACCCAGATACACGTACACACTTCTCGCAGTTCTCCTACTCAGCCAGTGTGCGGGAGTGACCACACCACCCCCCCTCCCTTCCCCTCCCCACCACTTTCTCACCCTTACCAGCAAACCGGACGCCCCTCACATACACAAACGCAATCTTGTACAAGGACACGTCCACCAGCAACCCAAGCCTTCTGAGGAAGCGGGTTCTAGGTGGGAGTACGGCATCTGTGAATGATCCCGAACAGGTGGTACCCTCTGGTCAGTCCTGGTTTACGATTGGCTTTCCATCCAGCCAATCGTAGCCTGACACTACACACTGCAACACGATCCACCAATCACTGAATAAATCTCAACCAATCAAGTACCATCGAGAACACAGCTCAGCACCAGCAGATTTCAGGACACGCTCACACTCAACACTGGACTACAGGACTAAAGCCTCTTGTAAACACAAATATTGAACATACTCTAAATCATCTTGTGGGGACAAAAGAAATCAAACAATTTGGACTTTTTTCCCCACTGATTGTTACAGTTTTAAAGCCATATTTCTGCAATTGTACAAGTGCTCTTTCTGGAACTAGCTGTTACCAATAGTGTTTTTACAGCGGGAGGACCGATGATGGGGTAACACCGAAAGTAATAGTGCTGTTTCTCTGCCTGGGTAGCGTACCGAATGCTGTGCGTGCGTGTGCGGACGGACGGATGTGTGTTCTCAAATCTACTTCTTAAACTCTGTGTCTTTTTGTTTCAATTTTTGTACATGGGCATAACGTTGAGTAGTGGACCTGGGTGGGATTGTTAGGGGTTTGGGAGGCTCACACACACTATAGATGTGAAAATGTTTGTGCTTAAAAGGGAAGAGAGAGGAAGACATCTCTAGCATGTTAACAGGGAGATTGTGGTTTCCTCCCCAAGCGGGAACCTTGAAACCGGCTTTCTGGAGCGGCCTTTTTCCAGTTTTCATCCGCTGCCCCAGAGGCTTGATGTTCCAAGGTCAGTGTATCATAGAAACTCTCCATCATGTTGTTTTCATTCTCTCAACAGTTTCGCAGGCATTGATGTTGAAGTTTAGAGACAAACGTACAGGCAACAACAACCAAAAAAAAAAAGAGAGGATTTTAATGTCCTTTGTCCTGTTATTTAACTGCAATAGCTACTGCGTCAGCGTGACTGACTGCTTAAAGTAGCAAACGGTGGAAACGCGTAACTGTGTGCCACTTCATTGTTGTCGCAGCCTTGACACTTTTTTCATTTCTCCTTTTTTTATTAGTGTAGTAAGAAAAGAAAAAAAAAATGGTTAGGATGTCTGAGAGGAAATGTTCTACTTGATCTCCAGATGTGTAATGTAGGCGTGCTTCTCCAGACAGAAGCTGTCACAACACACCGCTTAGATGTGTGAGGTGTTATTTTCTTCTTTTGCCTTTTTAAAGATTCTTCATGTAAGGAACATCAAACTATTTGTTTTTATTTTATTCATTATTTTATTTGGATCATTTTTTTTTTCCTTTCATCTTTTTGTTTCATTCACCTACTCCCTGAAATTAAATTGTCTCGATAAAATATATATAAAATATATATTACAGTAGTAAAGTTTTCTTTTTGTTTGTTTGTTTGTTCGTTTCTTTTGTCCATTCTTCCATTTTGTGTGAGTGTGTGCTTCATTTGTGCATGTGTGGGTGTGTAATAAGGTTGTCACAGTATATATTTGCAACGGGAAATGAAAAACCTCCTTTAAGATATGACGATCCTTCTTGTTTAAACATGATATATATTACCATCCCTCCTCCATAGACTTACTCATACAGGAAGGTCCACAATCTGGTTTCAACAGCAGGGCCGAACTGAAGTGCTTCTACGGGTCTTAAACGCATCATGCCCGATTGGCCGTCTAGGTTTTGAAACAGCCCTTGTTGCCTTGACTGAGAGAGACCGCTAGATGCTCCATTTGCCTGTGTCATTAAATAATACATTGCTCCGTACATAAATAACAATTGTGCACTCTCGTTCACACCATGAATGATGCTCAAATACAGTTTTTAAAAGAAACTTTTGGGTGAGACATGAGGGGCAAAGATCTGAAGTGGTCTGCTGTAGTGGTTTCATCCATCTTTCTTGTGTGTGTATATACCTACCTGTTGGACAAATCAGCTTTGAAGTGAAATTATTTTGCAACTTTAACCATCGACTGTTCTGTTCTGAATGTGATGAACAATCACGAATGTCATCATTGATGCACAGTTTGCTTTTTTAGTGCTGGGGATGCAAACGTTAGGGGAAACTTGAAATATGTCAGCAAATTTTTTTTTTTTTTTTGCCACGGAGTGCTAAGGGTTATGCTTTGCTATTAGGACATTCATGCAAGTAAATTCTTTTACCAAAAACTGTATGTCTGCCTCTTTTACTAACCCAAACAGTGTGTGAAATTAACCTAATGGACAGCAAAATCATTCAAATATTTATCATATTGAAGACGTTTCAACTTCAAACATATATTTTTTAAAAGTATTCATTTAAATTTACATTTATTCATTTAGCTGACGCTTTTATCCAAAGAGACTTACAATTGCTATGTATGTCAGAGGTCGCACGCCTCTGGAGCAACTAGGGGTTAAGTGTCTTGCTCAGGGACACATTGGTGTCTCACAGTGGATTCGAACCTGGGTCTCTCACATCAAAGGCATGCGTCTTATCCATTGCGCCATCACCATGCCAAATTACCTGTACATGGAGATAAAATACGCCCTTCAAAATGATTAAAAAAAATCTTTATAGAGGGATCATGATTGACCATGATTAGTCCCACAACAATGAGACTGCATGATAATTCTACCTCAGCAGGGGTCTGGATAATAATTTCTACCTAAAAGCTTTTATGGCCAATAAATTAAAAATACAGGGACATAGTTTTTGCTTTTGATCGGACTGGAACTCTCCTTAATAAACCAGTGATATTTTGGTGGGTGTTCCTGTAGAGCAGTGGATCTCATCCAGGGTACGGGGGCTCACTAGAGGCCCGTAAGATGGCATAAATAAAACTAGACAAGCAAAGTAAAACAAAAATATCAAAATGTAAACTTGTATCATTCTAATTTTAATTTTGTCACCATCAGCAACTCATTTTTAAGAACGGTTTCACGATCATGGCAAACTTGTCATTTTAAATGTGTGGTTTAAAATAATAAATCCCAAAATAATTAATTGAAAAAAATTATGGAAATTTCTATTTTAAACATAAATTTGCTTATTGTATGAAAATCTACTGACAGTCATTACATCTCAAGTAAAATAACCTATAGGCCTATGGTTATTTGAATATTGTCCTGGATAATGAAGAGTCTTGGAATTGCAGTTGATTTTAAAGATTGCTTTGGTCATGCCCGTCACAGTGCTGATTTCCCACACAACAAATACTAACCACTAACCCTACACTAAACCCTAACCTTAAATTGATAGTTCACTCAAAAATGAATTTTCTCTCATCATTTACTTAGTCATGTTGTGCCAAACCGGTATGACTTTTTCTTCAGTGGAACATAACATTTGTTTCAGTGATATCGAGGGTTTTCCCCCATATTGTCTATGGTCACCATTACTGTGTGGCAACTAACATTCTTCAAAATATCGTCTTTTATCTTCTGCAAAAGAAGATTGGTTTGGAATGACATGCACAATAATCACATCTTGATAGCATTACATACTATTTTCTGTGATCTGATCCATTGATCTGCACAAATGGGTCCATTTATTAAGTCTTCACTAGAAAACAGGAAGAATCAAACTAAGTGAATTATTTTATCAAATAACATCTAAGATGGGTATTTATATGCTGTAATTATACGCATAGTCATCAAAAATGTTTCCACTAGTCTTTGTAACGAAAGGCTACATCCAAAACATATAATTGAACAAACAAAACAATGCTGAGAGATGTTTTACAAGCACATCAATGTGCCCTGTATGTGTACAATTTCTCTAAAAGCTCATTTAAAAGGCGGTAAAGTGTGGGTCGCACAGGTGCCATGCCCTTTAAATAAAGGCACACAATGCCTGGTTACTGACTAATTTGTTCTTCTCAAGAGAAATCAAGGACATCCTGCAAAGATCACGCAACAAACACAACAGGCAATCCTGAAAGATGTGAGAAATAAACCAAAGACATTAGCAGAGAACGTGTTGTGTCCCGAGATGCTGTGGCATAACCTAAAGAGGCCTGTGCTATCAAGACAACCCATAAACACTGCTGAGCTGAAACTGATTTGTGAGGAGGGATTCAAAAGTCTGTGACGGGAAACATTTGGTGGAGGATTTGCTGGATTTACAAGCTGCTAAATTCAAGAATTCACTTACTCCACTTTTTCACTTAATTTACTTACTTTATTTACTCACTTTTTGGCTGTTCATTTACACGACAACATCGTTTTTGGGGCCTGATAATGCAAACTTTTGAAAACGGGCCTGTACCAGGATGGTAGCTGAACAAACTCAGGGTTACAGGATTAGTTTCGAGTTGACAAAATCAAAGTAATCCAACCAGGCTTTGTTGGTACTTTGATGCTGATAATCAACTTTCTCTATCAACTCAGGATTTGATCCTGAGTTTAGGATCAGCAGCAAACAGCCAATCACATGCTTAGAAAGAGTGAAACTGCGATTCACTTATCTTGAGAGAAGAATATTCTCTTCTGCAGAATATTACAAGATTAATAATATTAAGAATTTAGACACATTTACACAGCAAGAAGAAAATTAGCTGTCTATGGGAGCATAAGTTACTATGGCGATGAACTGCTAAAAGCCAAACCATTTTTATGGTGCCTAAAACCTAGCCTGGCTCCGCCCTCCTACATACTTCTACTCAATATTCATTTTCCTTCAGTGCTAGTCTATGTACAAATGAAATGTACGAGTCTGGTGGGACCAGGCTACCTAAAACCCAGGGTTGGCGCAAACTAACCTGAAACGTACCTGGCTAGCCACCTAAACCAGCTTCATGGTATAGGCTCCCGGTTTCAAAGAGCAAGTTTTTGTAAACGATACGGTTATCGTCTCTGTGTAAACTACAAAAAGCTAATTTGTGCATGTGTAGGATGTGTTCAGTCTATAGGTGCGTAGTGTTTCTTTACAGTGACATCGCCAACTACTGGCCTGGCATGAATAATACAGCTCTTTTAATCATTTTGACAGATCTGTGGGAACGGGGATTACGTTTTTAGTACGTTTCTATCGTGAAAATTTACCCTCAATGTATTTGATAAAAATGTGACAAAAACAATTGTTTAGTCAGATTATGTTTTTCTACAAATGCAATCGTTGCAATTTTCAAAGGGATTATATACTTGTCTCTGACACTGAAATGAATTTTAAATAAACCAGTGGTGACTATAGAACATTCTTAACACAAACGTACCGGACACATTCTGTGAATATGGCACACTTTTAAATATTAACAGGATTAAATCCATGTTCATGTAACTATTAGATATTTTAGATCAACTAACACTTGAATTTGATAATAATTCAGGAGGGAAAGCTAGCTTTAAACTAAAAAACATGTTTAATTTATTTATTCTGTTTTTTTTAATGTAAACAAACAAATTATATTATTTTAATTATGTAATTAATCTTGTTAGAATTGTTATGTTGACAATATGTGCTTGTTTGGGGAAGAGTCATAGCCATTCTTTTCTCTCTGACAATTTCTCTCTGACTCCAAATTTACCCAAGCACACACAGGACTTCAAACATGCATGACAAGAGCAAGCTAGTGACTCAAGGCGGGGCTTAATGACGGGTCAATTAGTAAGCTTTATTAGTGGCACTTGTGTTAATTAGCTGATGCTATTCAGTGAACAGCTGCAGAGTCAAGTGTGTGAAGGTAGCTGCAGTGTCCAGGTGAATCATGGCTCGAACTGGGTTTTGTGATTCCAGGCAACTGTTGGACCTCCATATGGTGAGAATGCCTGTAAAATCTCTCTTTTGATTCCTAGACTTCTTGCGTATAGTGAATAATGGCCAAAATGTCACCAGTAAAACCATTTTACCTGATCAGCAGGAAACTTTGTACAAGTTCACCAGTATCAACTACATTCTCATTGATATCTGAAGGCATACTCGGGTTAACCAAAATCTATTTCCATGTGACATTTGCATAAAATGAGGTCTGTGGTGAACATTCCTTGAAGAAACCATTTGTTGTACAGTTACACCTCAAATGTGAACATTGAAACTGTTCTGTCCTTTGAAAAATGCAAGTAGCTCAGTTGACCAAGGGTTTCAGAATTCACATTAAGTATATAGCCATTTGTCAAATGAAAGCTCTTTGTGTGGGATTATCCACAGACACTACTTTGCTGAATGTCTTTGGATTCATACAGATCTCGTACATTTGGATTGAAAGACTGCTACTCTAAGGTGATAATGCTTTAACCTATTGTGAATAAGTGAAATCGTTTTGTGCTTTAAAAGACCGAGGACCGACAAGCGCCTCTGCGGGTGTGGGCAAACTCCTGTATTCTGAGGGAGCGCAGGGTGTTTGCTGAAGGAGAAGAGGTTGGGTCAGGGCAGCACTGCAAACCTGCCCAGGAGAGACGATGGGTAACTACACCTTTTATGTGCAGGGATGAAGACCTCTGCCGTATATCTTTATGTGCTAGATTAATGCATTTTGTAACCTTCTCTGCGTGTAATGGATAGAAAGTCACCCTGGTGGACATGTGGTTCTTCAAATTATGTGTTCTCATCACCATTCTGTAATTTCTCAAGGTTCGAAGGCTTTCCATCTCCGCAGAGGATGGGATCATAATGGACTATGCTCCTCAAGATGAATCAGTTTCAGGTGACATGAAATGGCATGTTCGATGCTGCTCTAGTTGTCGAAGTCCATGATTTGATACATTTTTCTCAATTTAGTGTACCAAATCTAAAGTCATGTCACACTAGACTTTGAGCATATACGAGGTCTCTTCAGACACTGCAATGGTCATGATATCCAGCGTCTTTTTAAAAACATAAATCCAAATTTAAGGTCATACAATAGTCCACTTTCCTGCAATGCCACAGTTCAATTTGTTCTTTTTATTCAGCTATGAGGTCACGCCGTGACCTTATTGATCTTCTGTTGGTAACACGGTTTCACTAACCTGAACTTTGGAACGCAGCGAAATGTGAAACGTCTTCGCATGAGCTTGCATTTTCGCTCTCATGCATTCGTATGCGTATGAATGGAAGTCAGTGGAATGACTGTGACTGTCCCTTAACCCAAGTTACTTCTGCAGGACTTAATGCAACCAAAGAGTAAATGTCTATGCGCTGATGTTAATGCTCTATTTAATCCAACAACTGCAATGTTTTGCCCTCTCAGGTCGTCAGGCCAGAGGCCCAGTTTAACTCTTCATGCAAATGCAGTGGCTTCATTAACTTGCCATTTTTATGTGTGTTAAAAATGGCAATTAGATTTTTGCCTTTTCTGTAAAAAATGTGTCCGTGTAAAACTTGCTACCACAGTTGCTATGCAGTTGCTAGGTTCTGGGTGGTTGGTATAAATCTGTCCCTCCAATTTTGGTCTGAGATATTTTTCATCCATTTTACCCCCGGTTTCGCAGACAAGGCTTAAACTAGTCCCAGATTAAAATGCATGTTTGAGCTGCAACTTACACTGACACCTCTTGATTATGTCAGTGCCATTGCTTTGTCTCAAGATGCACACCAGTAATGTTTTTTTCTAAGGCACGTTTATAAAATCTACTTGTCCTAATTGAAGTAAAGTCAAATTCTGGCTTAATCTAAGCCCTTCTTGTGAAACCAGGCCTTATTGTCTGCCAAGCTGCTCAATTCACAAATGGTGTGGAATTGTCCTAAAGTTTAACCCTTATGCTGTTTTGAAAACTGAAAAGCCTTAGATAGTCAGTCAAAAATGAACGGCCTTTTAAAAACGGCCTTATAAAAATGTTTTTCAATTAGGATGGGTTTTGTATTTCTTTTTGGATCTAATTGATTTGTAGGCCTCATGCACCTCAGTTCTTGAGTGAAAAGTGCATTTGTGGATAATTGTCAATATTCAACAAAATATGGAATTTGCCCGGTATCACACTAGTGTGCTTTTTAATGTTTAACCAGGAAGTTGACAAAAATATTGATTCCAATGTTTGGTGATCTAGCATAACTAGAGATTTAGAAGCAATTTTTCATAGGCCAGTCCTTTTTTACCAGAAACACATGCAACTAACTACTTCCCAAAATTTAGGGAATTTGTTTAACTCTGTGTGAGCAAAGGTCAATGTGGTAACATTTTAGTGAAAAAGAAAAATCCTCTCCGGGTTAAAATGACCTGAACTGAACGCAACATAAAGGTTAACCCTTAAACGACAATGCAACATGTAATGCGTGCAAAATACCTGTAAAGAATACAGAAAATTCCTTCATATTAACAGTATTTTGCCCTATTTTTACAGACTTTTCTTAGTCTATTGTTTTTACTTTTAGGCGCATCCCTAACTAGTATGCTCATGGATGACTAATGTTTTCGTTTGAATGGACTACTAATTTCACTGTGGGTTAACATATTATGTGTTGATGCATTTCAGTGTTCTGATATGCAGAAGGTTTATAGTCTTTCAGTTGAACATTTATCAATCTTGTGTGATAATGCTAGATGTCTACGAAGAGGAGGCTTTGCTGCAGTATCTGATCAGGTTGCCAGGTCCACCTAGTCTTCAGGACCTGATGCCCGGACTTCTGCGCAGAGAGGTGGATGTAGCCATCAGTAAGCTGGGACTCCTCTATGACCAGACCTACGCATGGGACATCTTTTTAGACATGATGGTGAGGGTATAATGCAAGGTACTGTTGATTTCCCTTCACTGTGCTCATGTTTGTGTTTTTCCTCTGGTTACAGAGAAGTCAGGTACTATGCACACTCCCAAACGCTGACCTGCCCAAGCCTTTCACTGACACTACCAGAGCTATTTTGGTTGACTGGTTAACTCAAGTCCATGTAAGTGCTATCGATGCAAATTTGGAAGTATGACCTGTTAGCTAATTTTCCCTCATTCATTAACAGAAAAGGAACAATGTAATCCTAACAGTGTAGATTATATTATATAGGAGTTTGGCATATTATCCTAATTGTGTGATTTTTATACTACTGGTCAAAAGTGTAGACTTAAATTATTTAAATTGTATATAAATATATAATTAAGTTACTTTTGAAAATTCTCATATGCTCACCAAGGCTGCATTTTAATCAAATGCAATAAAAACCGTAATACAATTTAAAAGTGCTGTTTTCTATTGTATTTGTATTCATATTCAAGATGGCAAAGCTGGATTTTCAGCACCTGCTACTTCAGTGTCATATCTTTCAGAAACAAATGTAATATGCGGATTTGGTGCTCTATTAATAATAGTTCTTATTGTAGAAAAAACTAATTTTTCACTATCTTTTTCTTCCAGAATTCCTTGAATAGTTCAAAAGTTGATGCCTTAAAGTCAAATCAACTTGAAATGAGTTTAACAGTCCTCAAAATAAGTGAAGCAATTTTCAAGATTACGCATGATTAAAGCAATGTAAAAACATGTTTTCATAACTTATTGATATTTTTTCTTCACAGTGAAAGAACAATTTATTTAAAATAGTAAATGTTTATAACGTTAAAAACACTTCTGTCAATTTAATGTCCTTGTTCAATAAATTCATTCCTGATTTAAAAAAACAACAACATTTAAATAGTAGTGTATTATGGTTTCTATGGTTCACTATTAAATACAGAATTATGATAAATGTTTCTTGAGTACCAAATAATCATATTAGAATGATTTCTGAAAGACCATGTGACACTGAAGACTGGAGTAATGATTCTGAAAATTCAGCTCTTCCATCTCAGGAAAAAATGAGAATTTTTACAAATTTATTGAAATAGAAAATTTCTTTTAGACTAGTTTGTTATTATTATTATTATCATTTTTTTTTTTTTATCAAATAAGTGCAGGCTTGGATTAGCATAAGCAACTGCTTTCTAAAACATTATAAATTAGTTTATTCCAAACTTTCGACCTGAAATGTGTAATGTAGTTTTTTTTTTAAAATCATAATTCCACTTGTTTTCACCTCAGGAAGTGTTTCAGTTCTCCGAGGAAACGTTGTATCTGGCAGTACACCTGCTGAATCGAGCGCTAAGGCTCATCAAAGTGTCCATCTCCGGCCTGCAGTTGCTGGGTGTGGTTTGCCTCTTTCTGGCTGCTAAGAAAGAGGAATGTCTATTACCAGAGGTACTTAACACCTCCATTAAAATTGTTTTTAACACTGAACTCGACACTATTAAGGTGTCAATGTTTGTCAGGTTTCAGAGCTCTGCTATCTGATGGAGAATGCCTACAGTAAGAAACAACTGTTAAGGATGGAGAGGAGAGTTTTAATTGGGCTCAAGTTTGATCTCTATTACTGTCTCCCACTTCACTTTCTTCTCATCACTGCTTCCATTGCGCGCTGCAGCGACAAGGTCGGTTTACTCTTAAACTGGAGCTAATACTAAATGTCATTGTTAAAGGTGAAGTAGGACCAAACTGCGAAAACACGTACTTGAACATCAACAAAATGTGTTCCTAAATGGTTTGTTCAGTGTGTCTGGATGGCCCGGTACCTGTTGGAGCTGTCGCTCCTGGAGGGGCAGTGTGTGGTGTTTCTGCCCGTTCAGCTGGCAGGTGCTGCCCTCCGACTGGCCCGAAGGATCCTCCAGGAAATTCCCACTCCAGATGGAGAGACGGCCTGGTGCATTGCCTCCAGTATCCATATAGGAAGGTCAGGAAAACAGCCCTTTAGTACTGCTCACAGTTGTGGTGTTGCTGTTAAGATTGATTTCCTTTAACACATTGTTTTGAAAAGGACCTTAAGAGACTCCAGTGATTTACACTACCAGTCAAACGTTTGTACTAGTTGTAGTAATTTTAAAATTTTATTATTATTACTTAAAATCGTGTATAATATTAATTTCTATTTGCTTGGTTTTTATTGTATACATATTGTTGTGTTTTTTTTTATTCAGTTTTTGCAGTGAAGATCGCCACTGAAGCTGACATGGAATGAAATATAATAAGATTAATAAATCAGTATAGTTTTAAGTTTCTTATGCTCACCTCATGCAATGCAGTAAAAAACATTATAAAATGAAGTTTTAAAACGACTTAACCATTTTAAAATGTAATTTTATACGGCAAAGCTGAATTTTCAATATCATAACTCCAGTCTTCAGTGTCACATGTTCCTTAAGAAATCATTCTAATATGCTTATTTGATATTATTATAATATTATCACGTGATTTCTTCTTATTAATGCTCTGTTTATTTAGTTCTCCTTCTGATGTTTAAAACTTAATTTCAGTTGCTGCTTAATTTTGTGAAAACTGCTCATTTTTCCCCCTGCATTCTTTAAAAAGAAAGTTCAAAGAACTGCGTAAACTTTGTAATGCTAGTGTATTAAAGTTTCCACAAATATTAAAAAGCAAAAACTGTTTTCAACATTTGATAAAGGTTTCTTGAGCACCAAAACAGCATGTTACAATGATTTCTGAACAATTGTGACACTGAAGGCTGGAGTAATGATGCTGGAAATACAGCTTTATTATCACGGGAATAAATGACATTTTAAAATCTTTAAATGGTAGAAACGAAAGCGTGAGGTTCTTTTAAATTGTAGTAATATCACAATATTATTATACTTTTTGATCAAATGTGGCCTTGACTAGTATATGAATTTCAAAAACATTTTTAAATTATTTCAAACCTTTGACTGGTAGTGCATGTATAAGAATAATAGGATATTTAAGTATCCCATTATTAAGGATATATTTTCTTAACCTTCTAAATCCTATTTATGTCAGTTATTAAATTGTCATGTGGTATCAACCTGATTCCGAACCTTATGGTTCTATTTGATTTCATACAATTAAAATCCGCAATTTAAAAGGCAGAAAGATGATTTAATAAATCTTGCTAAGATTTCATTTTTTCTTTTTTTTTGTCCTCCCCATTATTTCTGAGGCAGTGAAGGAGCTCTCCTCAGTATAATGCAGATCATGGCCATGGCAGCAGCGAGAGCACACACTCGTGAGACCCGTGCCACTTTCATCAAGTTCTCCACTATACAAACCCTCCATGTCAGCATGCACCCTGCCCTGAAGGCCGCCCCTGGCTTACTGGGCCTGTCGTGCCCTCGGACGTGACGCTCCATCAACACCGGTGAGGAGGCCGGAAATGTTCAGGACAGCTGCATAGCACTGCTACTCTGGGGAGGGAAGTAAACGCGCAATGTGGCCAGTCGTGAGGATTGTGTTGCACTGGACATCAGTGAACTTAAATACCTCTGTAGGAGAGCTGGTTACTCTTTTTGGACTGAATTGTTTTTTGTAACTTTTTATAGTAATCTTGTCACCCTGATGTAAAAAGATAAAAAAAAGAAAAGAAATGTGTATATGTCTATGTAGCTTTTAAGTGTTTCTCAATGCTATGGTGTGAACTTTATAAACTGGAATAGATGTCGGGGTGTCTTATTAAATTAAAGCACTTTGAAACGGTTACTGCTTTTAACTGCTTTTGAAAATGTGTGCTTTCCATGTCTGTTAAGATTGTAAAAAATAAAAATGAAATGTCTGTTTTGGAAAACTCCATTGGGTATCCATACATGCTTTTGTGTATCAGTACATCACTGTATTTAAAATGAAACGTGTATATATACTTTTTTCTTTTCTAAATGGTGTGTAGGAGGTTCAGTGCACTCCTTCTCACATGACACTCAGCAGGGGCGTCATGTGCAGAGTTGCCGATCTGCCTGCATGTTAAAGGCTGGTTCTTTTAGATTATTGTAGGTTTATTCCATAATTATTGTTGCTGATTCAGTTAATAAAATATGAAGCTCACAAACATTAAGAAAAAATCACATCACTATTATATTGAAAGGGACTAGATTCATTAATAATAGTCATGAAAATTGCCTTGTGCTAATTTCATGTAGTGGCTATATTTTGTTGACACCTGTATTCACAGTATGTTGAAAGCATTAGGGGTGGGCTAAGTAGGCTGTGTGCTTGACCTCTTCAATCTGCTGATCATAAATAATTTCTATGCAATTGCACATATTTAATAACTAGCTACTTGATTAATCTGCTTTGTGAGCGAAATGTTAAACCCTCAAACTGTGGGAATGGTATCAAATTAGCTGAATTACTCCGGTAAAAAAAAACGGATTTGTCAACTGCTGTTCTTTTCTATTTATGACGTCGCCTGAACCGAGCGCAAATTTGTCAACGAGAGCCTGTGCACAGAACATGTGCGCGCAGCTCCTCTACTCTCGTTCTCACATGTCCGCGCACACCCGCGCAGCTGATTGGCTGACCCGAGCGCGGAGCGTCATTGAGCTCTGCAAAAAAACCACGTGGCGCTGTAGTAGAACAGCTGAGCGCTCGAGATCTGGCACATTTGAGAGGCGCGTGTGAGGAACAAGTTATATTTTACGGAGCGATACATTTCCCCCGCGCGCCTTGGTTTTTGCTCTATAATTTAGTTTGCAACGTGTTAAACATACAATGAAATATGATCATTGAGTTTAGACCTATAGGCCTACGGGGAGTAAGGCGCCACTGGTATGCTACATGGCCAGAATGTTACCCTTTCACACTCGAATTGTTCCAGTAACACAAAATATGTCTCTAAATGCACCCATAAATTATAGGACAAAAAATGGCATATTATGACAACAATAACCATTAGATATGGATTTGTTATTTTTATCATTTGTGAGTTAATTGAAAAAGTTTGTAAAATTATTTATTTGAATTACATTGTTCTAATCAGAAGCTAAAACATAACCTGAAATAGGCAATGAAACACACTGCATGGCAAAAAAGAGACAACATGAAAACATAAAATATAACATAATCATGTAAACCTGCACTTACACTCTTAAAAAAACACTATGGTTAGTTCACCCAAAAATGAAAATTAGGCTACTCTCCCTCATGTCGTCCCAAACCCGTAAGACTTTTGCTCGTCTTCGGAACACAAATGAAGATCTTTTTAATGAAATCTGGGCGCTTTCTGTCCCACGAGAATGAACCTCTTTCTCGCGTGTTAACATGCTTGAGCTTCCGTTTTCTGATGTGTGAGTTGATGAATGTTATGTGAATAAAAGCCTAAATTCAATATGTTCATCATATAAAGCTTATTTGAGACCACATGTCTACTAAAATAAAGAAAAAAGAAAAAAAAAAGAAAAGAAAAAAGAATCTTGTGTAGCCAAATCACTTAGCTTCACTAAAATGGGCAAAGTAGCATATCTATGTATGTTTTTGCCATGGCATTGACTTAGCAGCATTTAATCGCACAATTCGTGCGTTCCAACAAATTAGAAAGTATAAACACTAGAGAAAAATGTCAAATATAAAGCTGTAATATTCACACTTTGACCTGCAAGGATACCTGTTAAATGCTTTCCGTAGGCAATTTGACTCAACACGTAGTCAGTGGTCAGGATTACAAAGTATCGAACAGATGGACAGGCAAATCTACATGCGTCGTTCTTCGCCACTCCTCCGTATGGTTATGTTTCGTGTCCGTTCAGTTGCGTGCTGTCATACCGTCTCGTTCCTCCTCTCCACGTGCCTGCTCACGCTCACAGGATTGGCCATGTCACATATTCCCCTGCGTCACTCGTGCTCGGGGCAAGATATGGCGGAATCCCTTTGCCACTATTGGCCCGGTGAAATGTCAATCACTCGAGTGGGCGGGCTCGGATTAGGCAGGGCGGGGCTTCCTGCAGGTGGAGTTGTCATTCGACAATTTTGACGTACGGACTGGAGGAGGTTTAACAAACCCGAGCTGAAGACCATCAGAAAAAAAGTACAGCAAAAGGTAATGTGGCTCGGTCACGCTGGGTGGTCATCATACTTGTCAGCGAGATGACGGGAGGCACAGATTGTCCCTGGACAGGTAGTTAGGAGTGTGTGCACCCCTGTACGGAGAAGAGACGAACACTCGGGACCAGCATTGTACATTACTAAGGTAGGCAATAGGTTACTGGTGTATAATATTATATTTATAGTTTTCTGCAAACAAATTTCTCTTTATTGCCCAATTGGCATTAAGCTCCAGCTTTATTTGCACGCAAAGGTTGCATAAAGCACGTTATTTTAACGGTGTCTGTGGTGTCAACAGGAGGAAGTGGAGACTGAGCTCTGCTGTTGTAATATTACATAACAGTCAGGGGAAGGGAGGGCTAGCGCTCCGTGTGTGTGTGTGTGTGTGTGTTTGTTTGTGTTTAAAATAAATAACCTTCCTCCTGGCAAGATAATTCATGCCACAGACCAAAGCAAGAACTATTAAACTGTTTTGTATTGCTCATGATAATTTACAGATTGTGCAAACTGACATTGCATCTTTCTGTCTTTTCCTTTTTTTAACATACTAATGATTTATATGTTTACATGAAATGTGTGTAATATAGACACATATTTAAAAGTGTCAGGCTTTGTTGACAGTTTTACATGAGAGATGGGGTAATGTAATAATTCTGTTTCTTCAATCACTTCCGAATCGACCATAGTGTAACTTTACCGATTTTTTTTTTACGGACAAAAGTCACTAAAGCACAACCAATGGCCAAAATACCGGAATTTAGTAGATTATTGTTGGTATAGAACCGAAAGAATAGCATTATGACAAAGTAGCCTACTATTGTTCGCTAAAATATAAAATTCTCCGGCCAAGTATTGTGCATTAGTAGGCTATAAGGTCTAAATGATTGCCCAGCAACAAATTTTTGCGCATTAAAGGGATAGTTCACCCAAAAAATTCTGTCAGTATCTGAGAGCTGGATCACTCCTCCATAGGCTTCTTCAGGGATTGAACTTGCAGGCCCCGAAAAGTTATTAAAGACATCGTTAAAATAGTCCAAGTGACTACAGTGGCTCAATCTTAAGTTTATCAAACGACGAGAATACTTTTTGTGCGCAAAAACAAACAAAAATAACGACTCCGTTGTTGTACATCACCAGTGTTCGAATTATACCATGAGCTTCGGGGGGTACAGCTATTTACACTGGTGACGTCACTCTCCATTTATATAGGCTTACACACGAGAACCACTAATCTATATGCGAAATTCTGGGAAAGCTTCTGCAGCAGTTCAAACACACACATTTGAGAACGTTTCCATCCGACAACCTTGTCCGTGAGATAATAAACAACTGCTTGCATTAATGCAACCATTCTTGTCTTAGTTTCACCAAGATACGGACAATATTTGCTTGATACCGAGAGCTTCAGGAGCTGTGTGAACTTTTATCTAGCTAGACTATGACTTCATAATAGATGAGAAAAACACTATGAACAACCAAATAAAGACAGTTTTGAAAACCTGTTTAGATGACGAGCTGCTCATAACATTTACCACAAAGCGCAACGCATGATGATATACATAGCAGTCAAAACTATAGGCAGAGATTAAAGTTGATTTAGCCACTTACTCTTAATTTTTCGCTGACACACCAGGTACATGTTTTGACAGCTAGTGAAGTGATATCAAAGAACCACAGCAAAGAACAGTCTGAACGTACCAGATAAATGGTACAGCCCAATGGGGAGTGAGGGTTTGAAAATTGTATTTCATTAGATTATTTCCTGAATTGTTGTTATGTGATGGTAATATGGCATTTAAATACACACAATTTTGGATAGGCTAACATTATATTTTATAAAAAAAAATCAGTACCCCCCCCAAATTATTATTTTCATCCCTTTTGGGAGGGTCCAAGTCTCATCTAGGGGGGTCGGACCCCCCCAATTCCCCCTGTAATTCGAACTATGTACATCACCCACATGACCAGCGTCGGCCAATAGTGAGCCTACGGGTGACGTAGCTCTATGCTATTACACCACTGATCTATACAATGACTGGTTAGCTCATGACGTTCTAAACCAAGCGTGCCGCACAAGCCCTGAAAAGTGAAGCCAAAGCGTCTCGATCGCCCCCCGGTGACTGGTCCTAGTATAGCTCATAAACCCCGCCTCCCCGTGTTATTCAATGGGACGTGAGACCAACTAAACAATTAAATTACACTACACATATCTTTTTTCCAAAGATAGTTTCTGTCATTTACTGTAGTTTTCATCACGATGATGTAATTTCAAGTGTTTGTTTTTAAAATAAGTTTTTTTTAGTTAGTTATTTGATGCTATAAAAACGGTGCTGTGGCGTACTTGACAGCTGTGATTGACTGGTTCTCTGAGCAAAGTAGTCACTGAAGCTGCAACGGACTTTTTTTCGGGATCTTTGGAGGACTGAGGAGATTGGATCTTTAAATTTAATATCTAAATTTCTATAAGTAATTATTTCACACCGACATAATGGTTTGTTCTGCAGCAGAGGCACGTGCTTACGCTTGATTCAGCGGGAGTGAGGGCGGGACCAGAGCGGGACGCGATATTTTTTTTCACAGGATGGTAGGGGAAGACTCATGAATATTCATTAGGGAACTCATCCCTGATTGGTCTTAATCCCAGTGACGGGTAGGTTTAGGGGCGGGGTTAGGGGGTAGGTCATCAGACCAATCAGGCATGAGTTCCCTAATGTATATTCATGAGTCTTCCCCTACCATCCTGTGAAAAAAAATATCGCGAGCGGGACGTTGATTTCGCGGCTTTACATCCTGCTCACTACTGCGCATGTCTGGTCCCGAAATCGCAACTGCGCAGACTCAAGTCCCAAGATGTCAGCGCCATATCGGGACAATGGCGGCTTCACTTCTCGCCAATGGAAGAGAACGAAGGGGCGTCGTCCATCTTTTTTTACAGTCTATGTTCTAAACAGGTTCTAAACTGCCATCAGGCAGTGAAGCCACCAGAAGTGTTCGAGCGGCCATCTTACGCTTCCCTACCAGCAGAGGGCTCCAACGTCCGTTATACAGAGATTGGTAGGCCCGACGGCACTTTTAAGATGAACCGCTGAGCAGCATACAAGTGTAATTCGACGTTTATAAAAGGACGTCGAAAAACTGCCACAGGTTGTAATTCAAGCCCTATAAGTAGTTATTTATATGCACAATTGTCGCTATGCCCGTGTTGTTTTCTCCGAGGCAAGAGTAAGTTAACGGTAATGCTGCTGCTTCTTTAACAAGCAACGATAAAACAGTCAACAGTAGCCTATAAGAAACATCAGAGCAGCAATAATCACAATTAGTGTCCAATAGCGACACCATTTAATAGCTTCAAAAGAGCTTTTTGCAGAGTCCGTTTATCGTTACATTAACCAATACAATTTGTATTATGCATTTCCTGAACATGTACTTGCTAAGCAAACCCTTTATATGAACAAACTACTAATCTATAAAACACAATCGGTCTTCCGACCTCATTGAAGGTGGTGAGAGAGTGCGCCCACGCGGTCGGGGCTCTCTTTCTCTGCTCGTTCTTATGCGCCCTGTCCACTGATCTAAATAATTCGTTGTTACGACGACTTTGTTCCCTCGTTTTAATAAATCGTGGACACATTGAACTAATTCCCTCCCTTGTTTTGATTTAACGAATGACAACGTGGCCACAATATAGTAAAACGAGGGAACAAATTAGTATAACCTGCTGAGGTATTATTAATTTGTGGCCACTAAACAATATTCACCAATTCACAAAAATATAGCATTCACTATATAATTAATAGTATCAAACTGTTTTTCTTACCTGTGAAGATAGCTCATCAGTGAAGGCCGACTAGTGTTCTCATACAGCTTTTTATTAATTTTGCAAAGAAATTGCCGTTTTGTAATACGCTGGAAAAAATTCCGACTTTAAACAAATACCCATTTAAATGCTTAGGATGTTTGCGTTGTGAGAATATACAGGGATACTTTAGATTTAAAAACTGTCACTCGTTAGGCAATGTTTTTTCAGTCAAATCATAAAATTTCCTATTGATTCAATAGAACGCGTGAGCTCACTAGGGAATACCAATATGGCGGCGCGGTGGCTCAGATTTCATAAAAAATATCTTAATTCGTATTCCGAAGATGAACGAAGGTCTTACGGGGTTGGAACAACATGAGGGCGAGTCAATACTGACAGAATTTTCCTTTTTGGGTGAACTATCCCTTTAATATGCCTCGTTTTTGGTCATAATGTAGCAGTCATAACATTGATGGACATATTTAAAATTTCCTCTTTTATATTTTACAGATTTGAGCACTAATGCAAAATGACGATTAAGCATTAGAGCTAATTTAATTTTTGCGTCATCTATACATTTTATCATTCACATGCTGTAGTTTTTTTCTGGCAACGTTTATCACTGTTCTTCTTCAACAGTAGGCCTACGCAAAATGCGTTATGGAATTGGCTGGTTGCTGGTAGATGCCAGAACTACACCATGACGGCAAAAAAATTTCTGCATTCAAACGTAACTATTGACAATATATGTTTATTTTCCCGGTCAACATGTACAACAATATGATGAAATATTTTAGATGAATATGTTGTAGATGCATAGGTCAGTGACACTTTTTTTTAGGTCTCTTAAAACTGTGGAATGGATTTTCCCCATTTTTCTGCTTTTGACAAGAGACCCACATGACAAATTATCCCAGAACTCATGAACGTTAATGAGCAAAGATGACAGTTTTTTAGCAGCATTTTGCTTCAAGCCATGTCGTAACTACTGTAATTACAAGATTCCAATTTGTAAAAAGCGTTCATGTCTTACTCTTACTCTTACTCTTTCCACTTTGCTCGGAGTACCTGTAAACTGGGAATTTTCTGAGCTCTCTTACTTGTAGGCTACCACCTGACCATAGAAATGCGTAATTCCCAGTCCGTGGACGTGAAAGGCTCCGAATAGAACCTCACTTGTTGTCATCTCGAAATAACGGTAATTACGACATGGCATAAACGCAGCATTACAGCAGCAACCAAAATTAATCCAATCAGAATTAGAGTTGGAAGTATCTGTTGTATAGCTGAAGTATCTATTCTATTCAATTCCCTAAAATATAAAAGCACAGGTCTCATGCAGTCCCATGTAAATGAACATGCTGGTAAAAGCTATTTGTATCAAGAAGCCTATTGTGTGTGTGTCTGAAATGTTGGTCAATGAGAAGACATTACAATAATTACAATAAACAATTGTGTATCAGCAGTGAGTTTAGTGTATACATATAATGTATGTAATGTAGTCACTTTAGTAGTTACAGTCATTTAGAAAAAGGCTACATTTTGTGCAGTAGCATTGAATATACTTTAATGGTCACTACAGAAAAGGCTGGCTATTCAAAAAAAAAAACACTACTAGTGACAAAATGTTTTGAATTTACAATTTGCATACATTTAAGTGTTCTTTAAAAGCCTATTAGTAGCTTTGGAACACAATATACATAATCATTACTTGAATTGGTTAATAATATTTTCTTTGCTACCTATTTAAAAAAACAAAAACAATTCTCCTCTAGACAACCCTTTGTGGGCATATTATTAGTGCTCCTGACCAAACATGTTTGTATGTAAGTCACTGTTCAGCTGTGTATCTCTGCTCCCAGGGCCCAAGATGCCCAAGGAACCAAGAGGAGATGCTCAAGGGTGTTTAGGGGAGAGGGAACGCACCTCTCGTCCAGCCAGTAAAAATGCTAAGGACAAAATCAACAGTGCCGCCCTTTTGGCATCTAGAGCAAGAGCACACACTGAAAAGGAAACATATGGACGTGACTCCCGCTGCTCTGAGAAAGACTCTGGTTACTCAGGTGAGTATTGACTGACAGTCCTGCTGTAACATTCACCCCTAAGAGACTCTGGTCACACCATTATTAGTATAATGCAAGTGTAAAACAAACAATTGTACCAAGAACAGCAATTGTCCTAACATACAATATATACAAAACCACAAAGCAATCTCACCAGGTTTCAGTCCTCTTCAATTAAATATATATATATATATGTATACACAGGTGCTGGTCATATAATTAGAATATCATCAAAAAGTTGATTAATTTCAAGAATTCTACTTAACAGGTGAAACTAATATATTATATAGACTCATTACATGCAAAGTGAGATATTTCAAGACTTTATTTGTTATAATTTTGATGATTATGGCTTACAGCTTATGAAACCCACAAAATCTCAATCCCAGAAAATTAGAATATTACATGAAATCACAGTAATTACACAGGAATACTATGGTCATTGAACCAGGTTTTGGTTCTTTTGGCAGTGTGGGCAGGTGCAAATCCTGCTGGAAAATGAAGGAAGCATGAAGTGCTCTGAAAATGTCCTGGTAGACGGCTGCGTTGACTCTGGTTTTAATAAAGCACAGTGGACCCAAGTCCTCTTTTCTGATGAGAGCAAATTTTGCATCTCATTTGGAAACCAAGGTCCTAGAGTCTGGAGGAAGAATGGAGAGGCACACAATCCAAGATGCTTGAAGTCCAGTGTGAAGTTTCCACAGTCTGTGTTGGTTTGGGGAGCCATGTCATCGGTTGGAGTTGGTCCACTGTGCTGTCCACTCAACACAGCCGTCTACCAGGACATTTTCAGAGCACTTCCTGCTTCCTTCAGCAGACAAGCTTTATGGAGATGCTTCCTTCATTTTCCAGCAGGATTTGCACCTGCCCACACTGCCAAAATAACTAAAACCTAGTTCTATGACCATGGTATTCCTCTGTAATTACTGTGTGATTTCATGTAATATTCAAATTTTGTAAGCCATAACCATCAAAATTATAACAAATAAAGTCTTGAAATATCTCACTTTGCATGTAATGAGTCAATATAATATATTAGTTTCACCTGTTAAGTTGAATTCTTGAAATTAATCAACTTTTTGATGATATTCTAATCATATGACCATTACCTGTGTGTATATATATATATATATATATAGTAATTTGACAATAAATCAGTCTCACCTGGTAGTCAAATAGTGAGTGAAAGCTCTGGTGATTGGAACTCTTGTGATAAATTCTCCGTAATGAAAATACATCCAAAAAGAAAATATTCCACTCCAGGTATATTTCATGATGTTTTATCAACAATTTTCCGGAGTAACACGTTCAAATTGCTTTGCCAAATCAGCAAGAGACGAGGCCTATATATATACATGGCCGACTCACCTATGTTCCTCGACAGTTTTCTGCAGCATGCCAAAAACGCATACGTTTTATTCTATCTGATTATTTGTACTTGTGAAACAGTTATTGGTGAGAGTAATTTAATAAAAGAGTGGAAGTCTATAGTTATTGTATATTCTTTAACTCATTCACAGCCTAACCGGCTGTTCAACCTGCTTCAAAAGCACTTCCCTGATTTTGTCAGCGCCACATCCCAGCATCACCAGTCCTACTTAATATTGTGAGTACAAATAGGGGGTCTCTCGCATTGATAGCATTAATACAGAAAACCAAGGAACACATGTGCATACAAAAAAAAAATCCTCATTCCCAGATCTATATCTCTCTGTTTATAATTGGCCATGTCACACACTCTGCAAGTTTTATCTGCATTTCTATGGAAGCTTATGTGTAGCAATATTCAATTTGAAATGTAATATGCAAAATGATAATGCAATATGTAAAATTACAATGCAATATGAAAAATGGCAATGCATTACTGTATTTAAATTTACATTTTCCATTACATTTGTGCAACGTTTGGTGCAAAATGAAAATGATAATTCAATTATATAATTTACATTTGCCATTTCATACATATGTTTTAATAGGTAAATTGAATACATATTTTAACGCTTTATAAGTTGCAAAATTATAATGAAAATGTATTAAAGAAATTATTAGATCTGTTTAAAATGTTCAAGCAAAAACTGTAGCAAAATGATCATTTAAATGTTATTTTTCTTAATTGCATTTACATTCACAGTTAAGACACTTGAAATTGCATTTTCATTAAATGTCCCGCAATGAATGTAGCAAAAGTCAATGTGCAAATTGAAAATGCATTCCGAGCCGATCACGCCCCTCCCCCGCCCCCTCCCTCCCACTTGCTCTTGTCAATCACTGCGTGAAGTTGACCCCGCCCCCACCCAATGCAAAACGTCGGCAAAATAGGCTCAATCGTTTTTACTTCATTTGTGCTGTTACTTTGCTTTATTGTTTGTGCTGTTTCGATTTTTTTTTTAGATATTTGAAGAATATTTATAGGTCATTCTGAAGCCCCCCAGCCCCCCACATCCTCCAAATAAAATTGTCTCGTTTCGTTTCTGCCGGTTAAAGTTTTGTTTGTGCAGCTTCGGTTTTTAAAATATTAGACCAATTATAGACGATGGCATCAAAACCCGTCAGATTCCTAGATGACCCTATATATTTAAATGCTTTATATATGCTTTATAAAATAGAAAAGGGAGATGGTTAAACATCAAATGAGTCACTTTATTGAAGATTACATTCAGATATGAAATAAAGAGCGGCCACATTTTTCGGTATGAATTTGACCCGTCAGATTCCGTGACACTGTAGCTAGTATATTTATCAATGTATCTAATCAATATGCTTAATAAAATATAAATGGGAGATGGTCATACATCACATGAGTCACTTTATTGAACATTACAGTCAGTTATGAATAAATAAAGAGCGGTCAAATTTTTTGGTAGCTATGAATTTGACCCGTCATATTCCTTGATCTCAGAGTATTAACGTTAGGCCAATGCATTTGTAAAGAAAACCTGTAGGATCTCCAACATTATTGGGTAATTATAGTTAATAGTAATAAGAATAAAGTTAAGCATATGTGTATCAGACAATGAGAATATTTAAAACAAAACAAAACAATCATTAACAGAGTCCTGCACAAAAGCGCAGCATAATGTTGACATCAAACGGGTGATAAGGCAGAACATTCTCCCAGACTGTCCAACAACGCTCTGTTTCTATCACGTGCAGATGCGCAATAATCTTCGGAAACACTACAATTTCTCTGTTCACGCTCCCCTTCATCTGCCAGTAAATTTATGCTTGTATCAGCTCTGCCGGCGCCATGTTTCCTTCTAACACCTCAAAATGTTGCCGAGCCCCGCCTTGATGCAGTGATTGACAAGAGCGAGTGGGAGGGAGGGGGCGGGGGAGGGGCGTGATCGGCTCGGAATGCATTTTCAATTTGCACATTAAATTTTGCTACATTCATTGCGGGACATTTAATGAAAATGCAATCGCAAGTGTCTTAACTGTGAGTGTAAATGCAATTAAGAAAAATAACATTTAAATGATTATTTTGCTAAAGTTTTTGCTTGAACATTTTAAACATCTAATAATTTCTTTAATACATTTTCATTTTAATTTTGCAACTTATAAAGCGTTAAAATATGTATTCAATTTACATATTAAAAAATATATATGAAATGGCAAATGTAAATTATATAATTGAATTATCATTTTCATGTTGCACAAATGTAATGGAAAATGTAAATTTAAATACAGAAATGCATTGCCAGTTTTACATATTGCATTGTCATTTTACATATTGCAATATCATTTTGCATATTACATTTCATATTGAATATTGCTACACATAAGCTTCCATACATTTCTCATCAGCCCACACCCTTCATTCTCTTTTTCATACAACAAACTGTCAAAAGGCTATTAAAGGGGTCATATGATGCTATTTTAAAAGTTAATTTTGTTTATTGGTGTACAAGAATAGGTTAACATGCTTTAAAGTTCAAAAAACACATTATTTTCACAGGCTGTATATTATTGCAGCACCTCTATTCTTAGTCTGATTGAAGCAATCAGATTGAAGCCCGGTTTCTACAAACGCCCTCATTCCGAAAAGCTCAGACAATGCGTTATGATTGGCCAAACACCTTAAGTGTGTCAGAAATGTTACGGCCTTGTTTATGTGCTTATGTCATTTTAAAACCACGGGCAATAATAGGGAGTTGCTCCACCCTTTGCTCCTATAACAACTACCACTCTTCTGCAAAGGCCTGGCAATAGATGTAGGACCATATGTACAGGTATTTTCTCCCAGTCAGAAACAAAAGCAACGGTAAGGTCAAGCTTTAACGCTGCGTGAAAAAAATCTAAAAATCTAAATCAACATTTCAGTCAATCTCAAAGGTGTTCAATAGTAAATACTTTTACTGGTTGCAGTTTATGACCGTCATGTTTTTTGATATGCTGGATTCAACTGAAAATGTTTGCATAAGGGGATTGAATGGCTTCATGCTTGAATTTATGCACATACTAGTAATGAGTGCAGCTGAAAGTCAAACCTGTTCATTAGAAGTTCATGTACTTCTGACCATGGAGAGCTGGAAGCTTAAGTAACATCAGTGATACTTAATTTCATTGGTCATTAGTAGACTGAGACTGCTACCCCTCTCACTTTTGTTTTTCTCTTTCTTTGTTTCCCACCCTTCCTGTTGCCTTTCCTTCAATTTCTGCTCCTCCTACTGCTCTGTATCTCTCTTAGACACTGGCTCAGATTCCTTGCAAACTGATGCAGATGACCAGCAGAGCAGTGTGAATGAGCCTCATGTCCGCAAAGGTTTGGGTGGGATGGATAAAGGCCCTCTACAGGGAAGCCACATACTGGTGTCCGGGACCCCTGAACTCACCCCCATATTCATCATTAAGAATGTGGTGTTAAAGCAGGTGAGACAATCCAAGTGGAAAGAGTAAGAGGCTCTGTTCCAAAACATAGTGAGCTGCCTACATATGTAGCCACTTTGGCATAGAACTTTGGCTATGTTCACTGCATATTCTACAAATGAACTTGCCATAACGGACATGCAATACTACCATTACATTATCACACCAAGTACTTTCAGTCACTAATGGCGCTTTCAGACAGGACGCGGAATGCACTGCACTATGGAACCCATTTATTTCAATGGCTTGCGCCGCACGAGGACGTTTTGTTGCCAAGTCGACCAAAGCGGAGCGCAGCTTTGGCGAGCTGGAGCGCACGCCGTGGTCAAAGTTAAAAATAGTTCAACTTTTGGCGCTGCGCTCTGTGAAAATTACCTGCTAGGCCAATAAAAACGGGGCATCCAAACAACTTTTGCTCTGGCCAGATCTAGCGCAAATCGCTTTGTATCTGAAGAGCTACATTTTATTTCTTCATTTAATAAACAAACTATTCAGTCAGATAGGTATTTATTGTGAGAGAATGGTTACAATTTCAAGCATTTTATCCAAAATTTAAGCACTTTTCAAACCTTGACAACACAACATCAAAATTCAAGCATTTTCAAGGATTTCAAGCACCCGTACAAATCCTGCATTTAACTATGAAAAGAACCACCAGCTTATCATTTTCAGAGCACCTCATTAAATGTATACTTGCATGGCCTTTGCAGTGAAACATTTCATGAAATTCCTGAAAAAGGATTTTGATGGTCCCATGAGTCTCAATCGATTTCTTCAGCATTGACTGAAGAATTGGTGATGAACTTGCATGGTCGGTTTGACTCTGTTCCCATGGCTGGAGTGCTGATAATGGCCTGCCGGCCCTGAACCGGAGACAACACGCTGAGGAGGAAATGGTTGGAGTTGTTATGGACTTCTTCTTCTGCATTGAATTAAGACATTGTGCCACACTCCTGATGTTGTCCTTTAATTCTGTTCTGGTTGAGAGAGTCCTCTCTCTCCTGAATTAGCACATGGCTGGTTGTGGGCCAAGGCCTGTTGCCCTGGGGCCTAGTGTGGCCACGCAGGACAGCTATGCGAACATACCGAGAAGGCCAAGAGCGTGAAGAGCTTGTGTAGAGGCCATTTAAAGTCTGAGAAAGGTGCCACCTCTCAGGATTGGTTCGACCAATAAGAAAGGGGGAATTTCCTCTGTTGGGAGGATTTATGGCTCTGTCTCAAGTGTGGTTAGACATAGGCCTTGCTGTTTGTGTTAATTCATACTCAGATATAACAAACACTTCTATGAGAAGGTGATGTTCACTTAAGTCTGAGTCATTAAATGAGGATTAATTAGATGGGAGACATGACACAGGTGGGGTTACATTGACCGTTGGTTCTATCATAAAATTAATAGTATCAGAGACATAATAGTATTAAAAGACACTACACAGGGCACGAAATCATTCACACCGTGTCCTGTGGTGCATGTTTATTTACAGATCAGTTCTTCCTAGGGATGCACCGATACCATTTTTTTTTAGAACCGATCCGATCCCAAAAATTCTGAGTATCGACCGATAACGATCTGATACCAGCACTGTTTTTTAATCAAGTAGAATTTCTACAACTCTGTGTGTTGAATGGATAATCACTCTTTTGTGCGTTAAACACAATCTACTTAATACAGACAACTTCATTATAAATAAAAACAACAAATAAAAAATATATGATCATAATCTATGACAAATATGCTATTGTAAACTAGATTAGTGGATAATTCAGCAGTAAAATTTACTCTAGAAAAATCACGAGTGCACAATAATTTTATAAAATTATTATTTAGTAATAATAAAAAAAAATATTTAGTGGGGAACAAATAAGAGATAATAAGTGTAGTACTAAATCTGGTAAAACGATATTGCTCTTTGTATTGTTGTAAAATACATTAATGAAAAACAAGATAAAAAAAATCAAAAAGATATTTAAAAAATGTAGGCTATACTATAAAATTGAGACATTTTTTGAATGTATAGCTCAGCTGTTTAATGAGGCAGCAACATATGATAGATAGGACAGAACAAGAAAGGCTATTAATAATCTTTCATTGCGTAAAAGTATTATGATATGAAAGCCTCCAATACAATGCGGCACAAAGCACTTATGTGCATCCCGAGCGCAGAATGATGCACTTGAAGTAAGTCACAGTGCGCAGCTGTTCTAAAAAAAGACAAGCAATTTTTTTTTATTAATGCTGAGAACAGGAACATACAAAAGATAAAGCATACGTACATCACATAATATCAACCAAAACAATAGCAAAGGAGACAACAGCAAAAAAAAAAAAAAAAAAAAGAGGTAGGGCCATTACATCATATAAAAATGTTCACATGATCAGAGGCAGTGCAGATTCTAACAGTCTTTATAGCTTTCTTATTAGTAGATACTGAATTCACATTTAGATAATTTTCTATTTCTTTTAGGAAGACAGAGAAGACAGGTTTACAGTTTGAAAATGTGCATTTGTGAAGCCTGGCCAAATCTTACACTTGATAAATACATCAATGTCATTCCAAAGCTTCTGAGTGTAGTGACACGACCAAAATAACCAATGTTTCATCAGAATTCAAACAAAAGTGCATGTTAGCTCAATGTCAGATTTAAATCTTTGTATAAATTTCTTAACAGGATAGAACCTGTGTATGAACTTAAAGGAAATTTCTTTCACTTTTTTCAATTAAAGGTTAACAAAAAAATTATTCCAAAAGGAAATAACAGGTGGAACAGAAATCAAATCCATAAGAAATAAAGATCTTATTTTATAGTTTTTAGCTTTCGACTCAGAAAAACACATTTGACCAACAGGAGTATCACAAGGTTTAGGAAAGGATGCAGCAGATACTGGGGAGGAGTAATTACAGTTTTTAAAAAGCATACATAAACCACAGGGAATAGCTCCCATTACTGTAGCAAATTCTGGTATTTGGTATTCGGAAAGAAATTCTGAATATCTGAGCAAAAGACCTTGCTTATTAAACAACTGCTCCACTAACAATAAACCATTATTGAACCAATTATCATAAAAAAGAGACTTATTCTTGAATAAGCTGTTCTTATTGTTCCAAATAAAACATCTCTGTGGTTAAAAGTTATGTTTATAAATTAGAGCCCATGCTAAGAGAACCTGACGATGAAAGTTGGAGATTTTGATAGGGAGTTTGGATATATCATACGTAGACAATAAGAGGAAATAATGCCACCAAGTTGTGAAAAAACAAGTTGAGCAAAAACATTCCAAATAGAAGATGGTTTGGCTAGGTACTGATTCAGCCAATTCATTTTAAATGTATTGTTGAGGGAATCAAAATCAATAAAATTCAGACCACCATTATTATAAGAGTTTAATATGACTGATTTTCTCATATAGTGAGACTTATTTTTCCATAAGAATTTTATTAAAACCTCATTAATTAATTTAGAAGTGGGCTTATCCACAAAAAGAGACTGAGCTGCATAGGCCAAACGAGACCGAACCCTCTGCCTTAGTGAGCAGTGTTCTGCCTTTTAAGGACACATCACTTTGTTACCAGTAATTGCATTTTTTGAGTCTTGGTAATAATAGGTTTGAAGTTTGCTGTACACCTACATTCATCTTTAGTAATTTGTATACCTAAATATGTTACCCTATTTTTAACAGTAATATCCTCAATTGAGGTAAGAGAGCACTTTTTAATGGGTAGCAATTCACATTTATTAAAATGTAGATTTAATTCAGAGGCTTCAGAAAAGGACTGAAGAATACCCAATGCCACTGGAACTTGTAAAGAATCATTCAAAAATAAAGCTGTATCGTCCGCTAATTGACTCATTTTTATTTTAGTGTTACCAATTGTGATACCCTTTAAAGAACTACCATTGATATGTACGCTAAGGAATTGTGTTGCAATTAGGAATAGGTAAGGGGAAACTGGACATCCTTGTCTAACTCCTCATTTTTAAAAAGAATCTAGGTGAAGTACCATTACTTAGCTTAATTGAGCTGTTTCCGTTTATTAGGTGTTTATCTAAATCACTTAACTGATTTATATTAGGTAATGATTTAAAGAAATCATTCATGTGTTGTTGGGAAAATTTAGAAGTATACAAATCACTGTAAAATGTGGCGCAGAACTTTCCGATACTTTTAGGGTCATCACTATTATTACCGTTAATCATTAGTTTTTGAATTTGGTTGTTTTTAGCTTGCTGTCTTTCCAATCTGAAAAAATACGCAGAGTTTTTTTCAACCTCTTCAATCCATTTTCTGCGCGATTTAATAAATGCCCCTTAAGCTTTATGTTTATATATGTTGTCTAATTTGCACTGTAAATCAACTAATTCAGCTTCTTCACAATCAAGTAAATCGTCCACATTTTTAGATAAAAGATTAGTGATTTTGCATATGACGGAATTTTCATCAGTTTTTTTTTCTTTAGATATTTGCCAATTTCATATTTAGTAAATTCCCAGTTGCTGCTGTAACTATTCTCCTCTCTTGCTTTATTCCAATTTTTGTGAATGATCTTATTAATTTCATCTTCTACTTCACTTTAAGACAGAATGGAGTTGTTAAGTTTTCCAGTATGAAGAGAATCCGTGCATATTATCAGAGGCAAGAAAATGGGTACGAATGAAAATACTCTTGTGGTCAGAAAATGGTGATGGCAAAATGTCAATAGAGGTATTGCATAATTCTTTAGAGATAAGCCACATGTCAATTCGGGACTGGGAGAGAGAGTTATTACTCCTTGTGAACATCTTTGGAGAGGGATGTAACACTCTCCAACTATCGATCAAAGAGAATCTTTGTATAAACATTTTAAAGTATAAACTAGTATTGTCAGGGAGTTTTGGAGGCCATCTGTCTATGCTGCCATCTAAGGCAACATTAAAATCTCCAACAAAATAAGCATGGAATTTGGATATTTAGTTAATAATTAACTTTGTTAATGTTCCTCTAAACAACTATAAAGGTTTCATTTTCTTTCTGCTGGTTATAGCCATAAACACAAACAAGAATACATGTCAAGTTTGAAATTTCAGTAACGAGACAGATATAACGTCCACCTAAATCACTTACATTAAGTAACACCTTCCCTTTAAACTGATTTTTTAAAATGCATACACCGGCTGAATGTGTCGTACCATGAGACATCCATATGTCCAGTCCCCATTGTGACCTCCAGAAATTAAAATCCTCTACAGTTGAGTGACATTCTTGGAGGAAACAAAAATCTGATCTGTATTGTTTGAGATATAAGAAAATAGCCTTTCGATAGCCGTAATAGCCGTTCATTTTTAAAATAAAGAACAGATTAAGACATGAAGTAAAAGAAAGGAAATTGAAGAGAAAGAAAAACAAAAACAAAATCGAATAGACCTAGATAAGCAAAACAAGTAACTTATTGTAAAGAACAACGGTCTTTAAACGGTCAAGCAATGAGCATTAGGATGAGAACCGCAACTCAAATAATCTGAAGAGATATTGAAATACAGTATGAAATTCCAATTAAGTATTACTTTAAATGAAATTTGAGAACATACCAGTATAACACCAGATCGATTAGGTCATTATGAGACTATATTGTATTATACAAGCCAGACAACACAAATATCTGAAGCATACTAGAATGTCTCTCCCAATATATAAATATATTTATATATATATATATATATATATATATATATATATTATATTTTAGAACTGTAACACATTCTAAAATACGAGTCAAGTACTCCTCGCTGCAGACTGTAACGTTACGTATTCACATCATATATGCACGTCACGTATGTGTTACCACGCATGCCACGCATGTGCCATATCACGGTGACAGCGCATGCGCGTTACGCGGTGACGTCACGAGTCTTTAAAACGCATGCGCAAATTTGACAATATTTTTAAAGAATGTTAATGTATTAAAAAAACTCTAAAGTAATAATGAAAGTAGCAAAAAGGAGTACAGGGCACATCCATAGTTTTAACTATGCCTGATCTAAGGTAAACTTATAAGGAATTTCAAAGTATATATTGTGTATTATCTGTGTAGTATTTTATTTAAAGTTTATTTTCCCATTCTGTGTCATGATTCTGCCCTCATGTCCTTGATTTTCTCTATTCTTGAGGCAGGATCATGACAGAATCATGTTTTGTGTGCAAGCACATGGTCTTGTGTTTTGGCCATGTGCTTGTGTTGTCTCGTTCCCTTGCCCCGCCCCCCTTGTTATCCTCGTTCTGTCCTTATCACCTTATCTGTATCACCTGTTGATCATTAGTGTTCCCTTTATAATCTCCTTGTGTTTGCTGTCCTGTGCTGGTTCCTTGCCTTACGTGCCATGTCAATACCCCGTGAGTACCTTGTCGAGTGTTTTGTCTAAAAGTTGCGATCTTGTAAAAGCCTGTCTTGTTCCTGTATAGTTTAATGTCTAAGTCTTAGTCTAGTGTGGTTAGTCGTTTACTTTATCTTGTACTGTTTTGCCCCCTCGTGGGTTTTGTTTCCCCCTGTTTTTTCTGTTATAATAAACGTTGTGTGTTTGCATACCGTCTGCGCTTGGGTTCATCTGCTACCCACATAACAGAATGAACCGGCCACTAAAGAACCCAGCAGACAATATGCCTTCCCTGCTCCAATCGGAATTCCGTGAGCGATGCTGGTTGCCTGTGCCCACCGACGGTGAGCGGATCAACTGCCTAGTCCCGTCCCAGGGTGAGCGGATCATGAGGGATTACGCCCGCCTCTGGGATCTTCTTTCCCGGGAGGATCCGCAGGCTTCTTCCTCAGGCTCTCCACCCTCTGCTTGTCTGCCCGTGATCCCGGAGGGTCGTGTCCTCGCCGTGGCTACAATGGGGAACCAGACTCGTCCCAGCTCGACTCCCGAGACACCTACCGCATCGGTCAGCCTCCGCGGTAAGCGAGGTAGACAGTTATCGTGGGAGTCAGTTTCGGAATCCTCCTCTCCAGAGTCTTCCTTGCCGGTGGTGGTTTCCCCAGCTCCAGCGAATTACCGCGGTGATTCTTCATTTCCGGCTACTAGTTCGGCTGTGGCCTCTGCTCCGCGGCCAAGGAGAAAGAGGAGGAAGAAGAGGGCTCTCTGTCCTCTGTCCCTATCTCCCCCTGTGTCCGCTATGAGTTCTCAACCTGCCGCGGCCACAGTGAGAGCTGTTCCTGGACCTGCATCAGGAAGCACGATGCCCGAGTCTGTGGCTGAGAAGGCTGATCCTGAGTCTGCTGCAGAGAGGACGGTTCCAGAGTCAGTGGCAGAGAGCGCTGTTTCTGACTCAACTACTGAGAGCGTAGTTCCAGATTCAACCGCAGATAGCGTTGTTTCCGTGACTGATTCGAGGAGCTTGGTTTCCGAGTTTGCTTCGGAGAGTGCTGATCCCGAGTCTGTTTTCATGAGCGCCGAGTCCGATTCAGAGAGTTCGGTTCCCGCCCCACAGCCGCCTGCTACACCCCCTGTTATGTGTCCTGTTCCTTTTCCCGCTGTTTCCCCGGTCAAGAGTCTTGTCTCGCCGCCCTCAGCTTCCCCTGTCGTGATTCCCGCTCCGTCGCCCACTGTACCTCCTTTCCCTGTTCAACCCCGGACTGTTTCCCCCAGGACTTCTCACACTACACCACCCAAACCCGCCCGGATCCCTCGTCCTAAGCCCACATCCCGTAAACCCAAGACCACCGTCCCACCTACCCACCCTGGACAGTTCCCCAAGGACCTTGTTGTGCCTCCGCCTCCCCTTCCTTGTTTATTATTTTTGATGTTTCATCCTAACCCTGTTGTTGTGTTTTCGTGTTTGCCGTTACTGTTATTTGTCATGTTTTGTTGGTTTGTGTCGATGTCTCAGTCTGTCATGTCCCGTGTTTGATGTCCCCTTGAGGAGCGTCTGGTAGCCGCTCCTTAAGGTGGGGGTTCTGTCATGATTCTGCCCTCATGTCCTTGATTTTCTCTATTCTTGAGGCAGGATCATGACAGAATCATGTTTTGTGTGCAAGCACATGGTCTTGTGTTTTGGCCATGTGCTTGTGTTGTCTCGTTCCCTTGCCCCGCCCCCCTTGTTATCCTCGTTCTGTCCTTATCACCTTATCTGTGTCACCTGTTGATCATTAGTGTTCCCTTTATAATCTCCTTGTGTTTGCTGTCCTGTGCCGGTTCATTGCCTTACGTGCCATGTCAATACCCAGTGAGTACCTTGTCGAGTGTTTTGTCTAAAAGTTTCGATCTTGTAAAAGCCTGTCTTGTTCCTGTATAGTTTAATGTCTAAGTCTTAGTCTAGTGTGGTTAGTCGTTTACTTTATCTTGTACTGTTTTGCCCCCTCGTGGGTTTTGTTTTCCCCTGTTTTTTCTGTTATAATAAACGTTGTGTGTTTGCATACCGTCTGCGCTTGGGTTCATCTGCTACCCGGATAACATTCTGTTGCACTTCACTGTGTAAATTACTGTAAACATTAATGGCACCTTATATTTCTTTTTTTAATCATTCCTCTGTAATAGTTAATAATTGTTTATTTTTGTGCATTATAAAACATTTATTCAAATAAAGTAGTTAAGTTAAACCAACTACATACAGTACATTGTCAATCTCTGTATTCCATATTATGCATGCCAACTCAAAAAAACAAACTCATAACAGTGATAACCTTTATTTCAAAACAAAGGTGATAATTGTGTAAAAGAAATATGTACACATACAGATAATCACATGCATATCTGTACATCCACACACACACTCACACTCACACTCACACTCACTTACACTCACACTACTCTGCTTGAAATTCCCCTCTATCATTGAAAAAAAAAATCAACCGAGCAATAGCCCTCAACCTCCTCACCAGAATAAAATCCACGCAGGACTCCGCTTCTGCCATCACCTGCAGACCCAGGTGGGCAGTCCTTGTATATTGCAGTGCAAGCACTGAGTCATCGAGTACGGCACCCGGAACTCTTGCTTATATTGCCTGGAAAATGCACTCCAGTTCACAACACCTAATTTAGATAAAATACAGAACAAACAATATTAATTCATTTTGAAGAAAGACATTAACATAGTATCATTCAAGGAATTTATTTTTTAAAAATATTTGAAACATATTATAGGAAGATGTTAGACAAAGATATGTTTAAGTTTTATTGGCTTTGTCTGTAAAGTACCTAAGAGACTAACTTTGTTTATGAACAACATAAACTTAGTTAAAAAAAAACGTTTGTCAAGACAAACTTTAGGTTGGCTTGAGAAAGCCTAGCCTGTAAGTTTGAAATAGTTTTAAAATCATGAAGTAGTTTTCAAGCTGAAAGTTTTGAAGTTTTGCGATAGATGGATAGACAGACAGATAGATAGGAAGAACAGACAGATATATAGATGGATAGATTGCACAGACAGCACAGTGACAACACTGTAAAACTCCCTTGGTTTGTAGACCCAGGTCTCAAACACCTTTTTAAGAGTAAAGAAAATTTCTTGAATAAATTCTAGGGGACTCAATACATTAATATGCTCTCTAAATGATAAAAAAAAAAAAAAAAATTAAGGAGAATCACAATTAGTTTTATTTTAGCAAAATACAATGTTCAACTCCATTACTTTTTCATTTATTTTACTGAGGAACAACATTTCTTTTGCAATGCATGCAAAAATCAACTATATGACTTCATTAATGTAAGTCTTTCTGCTCTATTTGAAGACATCTTTTAAGCCTTAATCTGTTTAAAGGCGAATTAAGACTTTTACATATAATTTTAAGACTCGCTGAAACCCTTTCATTTTTAATGCAAACTTATATCATAAAACATGTCATAACTTTTTTTTAAATCTAAAACATTGATGCTCTATGGCATCTCTTACAATTAAAAGCCATTAACACAAAAGCATTATTGTTAAAACAGCATAAATAATGCTTATTGACTTACTGCCATCGAATCTATCGCCGGAAGTGATTGAAACGGACTGCGCATGTGCACATGCGTATTATATGACGATACATCATACTTTCCGCATGCGTGGTAACACATACGTCACGTACAAGTTCAAGGCCTTAAAGAAAAACATATTGATGCGTATAGTTTATTATACAGTATCTATATATCTATGCAATAGTTTATTCAGCCTTTTCTTTTAACAGTTTTAAATTTCAGCTACTGTGCGTGTGAAGCACAATTATAGTGCTCTCTACTCCTGTGTTGTGATCTAACAGACACCTGGTAGAAAGTAACATGATTAAGGTAGCTACAGCAATACAGTCCAGCAAGATAAAGTTTATGAGAAAGAAACCATAGACCTTTATCTACAGATCAAATATAATAATAGTAACATCATCTTGGAGAGAGTTTCATCGTGTTGGCTGTCGTAACCGAACACGCGCTGTTTGAATGCTGAATGGAGAATGACTGACAGCCGCAGCGGAGGGAAAAGTTTACGTGAACTTGAATTTAACGACTTAAAAATTAATTTCTACCACACATTATACTATAGAATGGCTTCTGAATACTTAAAATATAGTGCTCGAAAACTTTATGGTGCTTTATAATGTTTTTGTGCCTTCTGTGGGGCTTAACAATAACACAGAATAGTATATGCACAATATCGGATGCTGATACTGAGTATCGGATTGGTGCATCCCTAGTTTGTCCATAAATTAATGCAGGAAAGTCTGTTTTTAAGGGCTTTTGCTCTTTCCTATGGCCTCAGCTTTTTCCACGTGACCACATTTTTAGCAGCAATAAAACCAACTTATCTGATCGTAGTCTTGATAACCAAGACCCTTGTCCTTGTTGGGGGGATGAGACCATAGATCCCAGAGTAAGTTTTAAATATTATTTGTTAAATATAACAAATAATTGTGTCTGATTTGTCTCAGTCGTTACAACTACTAGTTTAGTAGTTTTATACTGCAAGTATACTTGTAAATGTTCTTTTAGTGAACATAACATACTTAAAGTTCACTATTTATATATTATTTTTCCACTTTAAGTATACTACTATGTTCCTATTTAAGTAGGCCTATACATTTTTTATACTTGAAATATAGCTTTAAGTGTACTTTAACTCTTTCCATTTAAAAAATGTAAATACTGTTCTCTTACGAGAGGTTCTCTCGTATTGTGTAAGTTTAGCTTATGCTATGGGAAAGATTCATCTTTTCGAGATATTGAAGCCAAAAAAATTATCCTTAATTTTGTATTCATTGTCAACGCAGTGCAGCAGCTAGCAGACCTTGAGAAGGTCATCTCGCGTGCTCATTGGCTACCCTGCGGGCAACTGCTGCAGCCTACCAGTGAGCCCGGCGTGACGTCACGCCCAATGAAGGGCGCCCGCGCCTTCATAGCGTCACAGCCCGCCAGAATGGGCGTGGCTTAGCGTATAAACATAGGGGCTGTAGGCTGACTTCCCTGATTTTTCGTCTCTTCAGCGAGCTCTTCGCATCGCTGGATCTGAGAGAAGCCACCGGTGCCATCGAACAGCGAACAGCCAGCTTAGGACAGCGCTGAGGAAGCCGGCCGTCTTCGCCACCATCAGCCATCCGTACGAGCTACGCTATCCGGCGACGTATCCTTTACCTTGCTAAAACCTATTCTAAAAGAGCAGCGAGTGTCTTTTTTAAGACGCCTCGCACTTCCGGGGCTGCAAGCTCTGTGAAACGCTTCCGCTGTAGACCCTGCGGGCGAAGCCTTCAAAAACCCCTGCCCCTCCTCACCGACGCGCAGCTGCCGCTCACGAGCCTCACTGCCGTCGCATCTGAGGATGAGGCTGAGGGACACGTACGAGCACGCGGCTAGCTCTCTTTACGTTACAAGAGAGCTACCCCGCCCTCGTGTCCCCGTTCGCGCGTCATGCAGAGTATAATGTCTGGTCCGGCTCATGCCGTCGATGTTGTAAGTGTAGTGAAAGTGCTCACGCCCCAGTGTTCTCCCCTACACATAAGCACTCCGAATCTCGCAGAGCACACTCTCATAAAGCGCAGAAAAGCCGCTCAAGTGTTGAATGTAAGAAATGTGTCCACAAGTCTGTGCCCACTATCTGCCTGCTCTGTTACACGATCAAGAAAGCAGGTTATGAATGTAAGTCTCGTGCCCGCCAGAGTGCGTTCACGCTTGCTAACACAAACCTCCCCCCGGGCTCCGCCCGCGCGTTTAAGTGTTATCACAAAACGCAAGGCATTAATAAAACGCTCCCCATCCATTATGATCGGGGCGTCAAATACACTTGTAAGTCTAGTGCCCGCGCACACGCGCTCACGCTTACAGGAAGCTTTTCCGCCCGGTGCGCTGCTCGCGCGTCAAAAAGTGACAAAAGAATGTTCCCCATCCCTTATGATTGGAACATCTCACATAAATCAGCCGGTCTCAGCTATCAGCGAGCAGCCATTGCCCAGAACCGAGAGCGCGTGCTGCGCTTTCGGCTCCGGGTCAGTTCCACAAAAGAAAGCAGGTTATGAATGTAAGTCTCGTGCCCGGCAGAGTGTGTTCACGCTTGCTAACACTAACCTCCCCCCGGGCTCCGCCCGCGCGTTTAAGTGTTATCACAAAACGCAGGGACTTAATAAAACGCTCCCCATCCATTATGATCGGGGCATCAAATATACTTGTAAGTCTCGTTACCGTGCTCACGCTTACAGGAAGCTTTTCCGCCCGGAGCGCTGCTCGCGCGTCAAAAACTGACAAAAGAATGTTCCCCATCCCTTATGATTGGGACATCTCACATGAATCAGCCAGTTTCAGCTTTTCAGCGAGAAGCCATTGCCCAGAACCGAGGGCGCGCGCGCCGCGCTTTCGGCTCCGGTTCAGTTTCACAAGCCCGCAAATGGCGGCGATCTGAACCCGGAGGCCATTCGCCCCCTAGCGGCTCACATAGCTGCGTGGGAAACTATCCCAGGGATTTCAGAATGGGTGCTGAGCACAATAAAGCAGGGCTATACACTTCAATTAATTCGCCGTCCCCCGCGCTTTCAAGCCCGGACCGAGACGATAGTGAATGCGGAAGTAGCACACCTAATTCACGCAGAAATAGCAAAGCTGCTGTGCAAAGGGGTGATAGAAAAGGTGCCGCCTTCTCTGAGTGAGTCAGGCTTTTACAGCCGATATTTTTCTCGTACCCAAGAAGGACGGAGCCTTCAGACCTATCCTAAATCTGAGACATTTGAACAAAGTGCTTGCGAAAAGACCGTTCAAAATGCGTGCGACCAGGAAAATCCTTGCGCACGTTCGCCCGAGGGACTGGTTTATTTCTCTAGATCTGAAGGATGCCTATTTTCAGATTCAGATAATACCCCGTCACAGGCAATTGTTGAGATTCGCCTTCGACGGTCAGGTATATCAATACACCATCCTGCCGTTCGGCCTGTCCCTAGCACCCCGTACATTTACGAAGTGCATGGACGCGGCGCTCGCCCCCTTGAGAAGTCAAGGGCTGCGAATAATGAACTATCTGGACGATTGGCTGATATTGGCACAGTCAGAGACAGAACTGCTGTCTCACAGAACAGTGCTTCTCAGTCACCTGGAAAGCTTGGGTCTCACGGTCAACTGGACCAAGAGCTCATTACTGCCCAGCCAGTCAATTTCCTTTTTAGGAATAGAACTGGACTCAGTGACCATGACGGCTCGTTTATCGACACAGCGCGCGCGCCGTGTTCGCCACCTAGCCGCATCTTTCCAGAAGGGCAGCTTTCTCCCTTTGAAAACATTTCAAAGGATGTTGGGCTGTATGGCATCAGCTGCAGCGGTGCTTCAGCTGGGCCTAATGCGCATGCGCCCGCTCCAACGCTGGTCGGCCAGAAAATCAGAGTGACTCAGACCTGCATTGCGGCTCTGCAGCCCTGGTTAGTAGCCGACTGGTACCAGCAGAGAGTGATGATTGGAACCATCTCTTATCAGAAAGTCATTTCGACAGACGCGTCCAACTCGGGTTGGGGCGCGCTGTTCGAGGGCAGACCGGTCTTCGGCCAGTGGTCAGACCAAGAGAAGTGTTTTCACATAAACTGTCTGGAGATGATAGCGGTCGAGAACGCGCTGAAGCGCTTCCTCCCGTTCATACAGGACCAACATGTTCTTGTCCGTTCGGACAACATGTCTGTAGTATCCTATGTAAACCGTCAGGGCGGTGTCAGATCCAGAAATCTTTGCAATCTGACGGAACGCCTCCTTATTTGGTATAATATATCCAATGAACTTGATCCTCCATATCATACCGTCCACGATAATACCGGTATACATTTTTACATGATAAAAAAGTGTCATATCGCGATATCAATGATATAGCGATGCGATGACGTATGGCGCATTTACGTTCCCTAGCACGCACAACAACAACACCTATCTGAGCGTGAGAGCAGCCTGTCAGCCTCCGATGACGATTTAGCAATTTCAGATACAGCTTGAGTGTTCAGCGGGGCTGCCGACGCGCGTCTTCTCTCGCGCGCGTTTAGGAGTCGGGACATGACTGAATGGTCTCTTGCACAATCGGGCCATCAGTGCATCGTAACTAAAGTTTATAATTTTCAAGTCTTCTTAATTCTTATCAGTTTAAACATTCAAGCTGTTTAAACTATCCAGTAAGCTACTCGCGCACTCTCTGAGAGAGCTGCACTGCGTGCATACATAGAGTACAGCTCGCAAAATTTTTTTTCGCGGATTATATCGCTTTAATGGGGGGAAAAACACAAAATTGTGTAAAACTTCTGGTCTTGGTCGGTTATAAAACGCATGTGACAGTGTGACAGACAGTATAATGAAAACAGCAATGGATCCGTGCACTAGCTGTAAAAGTGACAGCAGCCGTAGGCTATGCGTCTGTCATTAATGTTGTCGTCAAAACAACAAAAGATAGCTTTAATTGTAATGAATGAGAATTATTAGCCTATGTATTGAATTTAATCAGACTATGTGTTATTTTACATTTGATTACTTTATTATGTTTCTGTAGTATTTCTGAATACTGGTGTTAGACCTACACACATTTAACATTTAATTCAAAGATTGAAATCAAGCTTCCTTGTGTTGTGTAAACTCTTAACAACAAAATTACCACATTGTAAAAACGCAATGAGTGAGCAAACATTTAGGCGAGATAAACATAAGAAAATTTTCAACAACAACAAAAAAAATATTTATATCATCATAAATATCATTATCGCAAATATTCTTGAAATATCGTGATAGAATTTTGAGGCTATATCGCCCACGCCTAGTACTCGTTGCCCTGCCAGAAGGAGTGATGAACACGATCACACAGTCTAGAGCTCCTTCCACGAGAAGGCTCTATGCGTCTAAATGGTCGGTGTTCTCCGGATGCCGACAGAGGTCTGGACCCACTGACATGCGGGGTGGCGCATCTGCTCACCTTCCTACAAGAGCTGTTGGATAAGGGGAGGTCCCCATCCACGCTCAAAGTATACGTGGCGGCCGTGGCAGCGTTCGCAGAATCGACGCACGGCCAGTCACTGGGAAGACATGAGTTGGTCATCCGCTTCCTTAGAGGAGCTAGAAGGATGAACCCGCCGCGCCCCCGTCGGTTCCTATTTGGGATCTTTCATTGGTCCTCGAGGCCCTGAAAGCCTTTCCATTTGAACCACTAGACTCCGTGGGGTTGAAATATCTATCACTGAAAACCGTCTTTCTGACTGCACTGTCGTCAGTAAAACGTGTGGGGGACCTGCACGCGCTGTCTGTTAGCGCGTCGTGTCTTGAGTTCGGGCCGAATGACTCTAAAGTCATCCTCAGACCTAGACATGGCTATGTTCCTAAAGTGATGGGCACTCCATTCAGAGCGCAAGTTATTTCGCTGTCAGCCCTGCCAGCATCTGACAGCGAAAGTGATGTGAATCTCCTCTGCCCTGTCAGGGCGCAGAACAGCTTTTTTGTTTCGTTTGGTGGGCGCACCAAGGGTCTCGCCTCCTCGAAACAGTTCCTGTCCAGATGGATAGTGGACGCTATAGCGGCTGCTTACGCGTCAAAAAGTCTGCAATGCCCTCTGGGCATCAGGGCTCATTCCACGAGAGGCGTGGCCTCGTCGTGGGCATGGTCCAGTGGGATTTCTATCCATGACATATGTGTAGCGGCGGGCTGGAGCTCCCCGTCGACCTTTTTCAGGTTTAATAACCTAGAAGTTCCTGCCTTGCAGGCTAAACTGTTGTCAGTGTGAAGGAGAGGTGTATTCTGCCCAGATCATCCTGCTCAGATCACTGAGCTGGCGCGCCGCTCTGTATTCCCTATGTGTGCTTATGTACAAGTGATGGTCCGCGTGGCTGGCCACCTTATTTTTCCACTTATGGGGTTCCCCTGAAAGTTCAGGGTCTCATGGTGGATGCTTGGCGCGCACGGCGTTGACAAAGTGTTCCCGTAGCGTAAGCTAAACTTACGCAATACGAGAGAACCTCTCGTAAGAGAACGATACTCGGTTACTAACGTAACCTCGGTTCCCTCTAGAGAGGGAACGAGTATTGCGTAACCGGCCGTGCTCGCGCCACGAGCGACTTTGCTTCAGTCGACGAAAAACCAGGGAAGTCAGCCTACAGCCCCTATGTTTATACGCTAAGCCACGCCCATTCTGGCGGGCTGTGACGCTATGAAGGTGCGGGCGCCCTTCATTGGGCGTGACGTCACGCCTGGCTCACTGGTAGGCTGCAGCAGTTGCCTGCAGGGCAGCCAATGAGCATGCGAGATAGCCTGCTCTAAGAGTCTGCGTTGACAATGAATACAAAATTAAGAATCATTTTTTTGGCTTCAATATCTCGAGAAGATGAATCTTTCCCGTAGCGTAAGCTAAACTTACGCAATACTCGTTCCCTCTCTAGAGAGAACCGAGGTTACGTTAGTAACCGAGTATCGGTTTCATGCATCCTTTTTTATTAACACTTGAATGTAGGTAAGTTTAAATGAAGTTCGAAACATAGGTTCGGGGGGAGCCTAAACATTCAGTCCTGCCAATCATCATTTCGAGCTTACTATAGAAGCAGCAGACACCAAGTCATCTCATTGACAAGTTCTTCCAGCAGCCCTCCCCCTTCTCCTCCAGTAAATTATCTCTATCCTCTTATGCGCAATTTCATCATAGGGGGGTTTTGAACTCGGAGCTCAAGCCAAGCCTCGGGTTCGAGCCTCCTCCAAGGATAGCAAGCCAAGTTAGTTTACTATTAACCTTTAAGGCTGAATGGGCAGGCAAACTAGTAAAAAAATATTTTAAGCAAAAAGCTGAGAAAATTTGATTTGAAGTAAATTCCTATGTACACTACCAGTGGACTAGTCTACACAAAAATTCTCAGAATTAGGAACATATCAGGTTTCTTTAGAAATCAATATTTTCAAACAATGTAAGTTCATAAGACAGTATCTAAACCTTTGTGAAAAAAGTAATAAATAGGCTACTCAATCAAAAGAGTAAACACAACTACAAGCCAAGTATACTTGAAATACTTAATTATAATTTAAAGTATATCTCGATCAAAAGATTTAGTACAAGTATATGTCATGATCCTGGTTCTCTTCTCATGTTTTATTGGTCTCTATCTCCCTCTTCTGGTCATTCTCTGTATCTGTTCCCTCTTGTTCGCTCTCACTCTTCATTTACCTCTTATATCCCCCAAGCTGAATCTCATCCTCTTATTATCACACCTGTTCTCTATCCTCTATCATTAGCTACTCTCTATTTCTAGTCTCTCGTGTTTCACTCTAGTTTGTCGGATTATTGTTGACCGTCACGTTCGTTACCGCTGTTGAACTGTTGTTATCTGTTTGTCCCGTCTAGTCCAGTTGTGTGTTATCCACCTGCAACTTTACCAGATCAGTGGTTACCTGTGTTGAGTCCTGAAGAGGTGTGAGGGATCTGCGCTTCTCCAGCTCTACTCTGCTCACCCTTCACCAGTCCACGAGTCCTGCTGCGTGCGCTCCTCTGTTCCTTCAAGAATATTTTGAGACTATTTCTGTTGATCGGACGTTGCGGCTCTGCCTTGTTTCCATTAAAGACTGTTAACCTGCTTTTCGTCTCCTGAAGTTTCCTCACACAGCAGTCTTCGTGACAGTATAGGCCAAATATACTTTTCTGCTAGTATAAGTCAAGTATATTTAAGTGTGATTTTAAATATATTTCTGAGAAGTACTGTATATAAAAAGTAGACTGAAACACTTGAATAAACTTCTTTTTCGTAAGGGCAGTTGGAGGCATTTGATGTATGTACACGTGGACCTTTCTTTTCAAGCGTTCAAATCATTTGCACGACACCGCTCAGACACAAAAATTTAGTCGGACAGTCGACTTTAGACAGCTACCTTCTAAGGCCGAAACATATGTAGAAAGTAGAAAGAACCAAGAATTATTTTGAAACAAAGCCAGAGAGAAAAATTAATTTGGCGGATGGTTGGAAAAGACTGATGAGAAAGAGCTACAAAGAAAACGGAATGATGCGTGAAATTGAAACAGATGGTAAGAGGTGTCCAAAGGTCCTAGGTGTTTGTGAACATAACAGTGGAAATGAGTCACAAGAAAACAATAAATTCTATAAAATAAGATATTGGCATGACATTTCATATATAAAATGTGCTACGAAAGAAACGTTTTACTTGATATTTCATATTGTGAAATTGCTCTGTACAAGAAATATTTCTGTCTCTCCTCTTTTTCTCTTTCCCAAGCCAGGACAGTCTGGTCAGGACCACATCCACCCTTCATCACTGTCATGGAGTGGAGGTACTACAAGCAATCAGGGTGCCACCCATGTTCTCTTGCTAAAACAGCCTGGCATCAATCAAAGCGCCCCAATGCACACCTTAAAACCCCACTCGCAAAGATCCGAAAGCAAGGGTGTAAAGAAAAGCACTTACCTCCCCATCCTAAACTCCTACCCTCGAATCGCACCTCACCCAAATAAAAAAAACCCAGAGAAACCCACAACCAGTAGGGGAAGTAACACAGAGGAGCACAGCCTGAGTAAGAGAGTATGCACAGAGGAGAAACGAGAGGAGGTGTCCACAACCACGCAATCGACTAAGCAGCATCTGCACAAACAGCCAGAGAACATCTTGCTGTTGCACTCTCAATCCCTTTCACGGTCGCAGTCTGTGGGCCATGAGACACTTTCTGCCTCTCACCAGCACCGGAGCCCATGCCGCCCATCTAATCCCTCCACTTCCCTCAGTGTGAGCTCTCCGTCAGTCTCAAGCACTCAGACTCCTTCCCCACCCTCTTCCAACTTCTTTATTCAGTCCAGAAAAGAGCCCCATAAGCATTGCCAAGGACCAAAAAATGACACTGGCAAAGGGTCAAACAGCCACAAAGGGACAGCGAGGCATCGTCGCTTCCTTAACACAGTGGAGATTCTGAGCCAGTCGGGGTTACTTGACATCACCTTAAGAACGCAGGATCTGCTGCGGCAAAATTCCGCCACCGAACGAGACATAACCCAGCTCCGCCAACATGCCAATCTGCTTTTCCAGGCCACTCAAGCAGGTGTTGATGCGCCGGCTGCCTGGGAGAAGCTCCAACAGGTCATGGCTGAGTCTGGACACTATCCCAGCCTCAAGTGCCTACCAACAGACAGCAATGATGGAGGGGACTGGTCTCAATCAAAGTTTGAAGTCGAGGCAGCCACTAGCACGAAACCTGATATTCATGTGGTATGCAGATATGGAGTTAATGGGACTGAGGAGGTCGCGCCCCCATCTCTTGTCCTAGCTCCCATGTCAGATGCAGAATGGCAGTCAACAGGTCAATATGATTTTGGCAATGATAGCACCACCACTTATGAGCAAATCAGAGCCTACAGAGGAACTGCCAGTCTGCCGGATGATCCGATAATGCCTCCAGATAGCTCTACACATGAAAACCCTCTTTAGACTGCACCCAGAAACCAGCTGAGCACTGGGCCTTCCGAGCAGAGAAACAGCAAGGGAGACTTGATGACACTTTCTTGAACATCTCAAACATGACTTAAGAGATGTTATGTCTATGCCCCAAGATTCAGTAGTCTCCATGGTAATAACTCAGGGCTATGCTCAAGGACAGCAGCTCGACTGTGCTGCGAACCATCTTCCTGTCTGTCACGTTTCCCCATAACTGAATCAAGTTTTCAATGGCCACTTGCAAATGTGTTTTTGATTGTAACACTTCATGCATTCGATCACAGAGTAATCTCACATACAGCAGTCTGTTTCCTAATTTATCTTGATTTATATGATAGGCAAGTTGAATTCTCAACTGCTGTCACAGTTTGTAGCATGTAGTGTTTTTAAAGAACATGTGACTGGGAATGGTATTTTGCTAAAATGTGGTATTAGGTGAGATCCCCTCTGTAAAGCCTTATCACTGAAATTAGCAAGAGGATGGTGCATTAAGATTCCAATAGTTAGAGCTTGAACTGTACACAGGTGCAAAGACACTTAGAGTGAGAACTATTCTCACAGTGATCTTGGTAAGGTCCACAAAGCTTGTGTTCTTCTATGCAGTACGCACTTCATTAATCTGCTTGCTTTACGTCTTCATCTTTGACCATGGACCAAGACAACCATTACTGAAGCCGTTTGAATTGGCTTCCCTCTGAGATGAAGGGTCAATTTTGAGTGTTTATGTGAGCTTATTTCCTTATTTGTTTGATTACAGATCTTGACGTCTGTATTTGTGAGTTTGCTTGTGTTAATGGTGTTTTGTGACAGCCTTAATGTATTCTGCAACATCTTTATATTTTGCCCCCAATTCTCTACTACTGCACCAAGCTTTTCAGCACATTTTGATACTCCAGAGGTGTAAAGTCCAGGGGAAGTCCTGCCAAATGTTTATTCCACCCATGAACTAAGTTAGCTGATTTCACTAATTAGTTCTATCTCCTGGCTGAAAAACTGTGCTAATTAGCAAATCCAGGTGATTGGAACAAAATACTGTGGAGGACTTTTACTTTCTGAACATGGACTTTACACCTCTGCTCTTGACATGATACTAATATATTATTTGTTGCTGTTTTGGTATATTTTCATTTATTTACTTACTGAGTATGAGTATGTATATGCGTATTTCTGAGTAATCATTCAGCTGTCATTCACACAATTGTATACATAATCATTGCATATTAATTATGAAATATATTTGCTAATTTAATTATGCTTTCAGAGTTTAGTACTTTCAGCTTAGTTTAACATTTTATGTTTCAATGCTGCATACTTTACAACCAGTAAAGAAAAGGATGAAAAAACTGCAGTCCTCCTTTATGACAGATATTCTTCTACCTTAGCTCTTAATTTTTTTTTAATAGATTTTGATGGGGTGTTTGTACACAGCAATGATCTCAAGTCCAAATAAATGGCAGTACTGTAGGGATGTCCTGAGCCGTTGTGTGTGTGTGTGTGTCTGTGTGTTTGTGTTTGCTGTCCAGGTGAAGCAGATAATGAGTTTGTGTTTGAAATGAATGGCATGTAATGACATGATCGATATTTGTGCTTTCCCATGTAGCAGTAAAAAGGGGTTTGTAATGCAATTCTAATGCATCTAAAGAATGATTCTCTCAATGTTTCCAGGCAGTATTTTTGCTGAAGTCAGGATCACTGCAACATACACTATTAGATTCTAATAAAAAGCTTCATTAAAAGGGTTTTGGTTTGTTTTATATAGATTTAATGCCATATATGTTCTCTTGGGAATATGAATATAGTCGGGCTTACTTTTTCCCAAACTATGATCAGTTTGATCGAGACCGAATTGCCTTGTTGGTTTCTGGATCACATGACATTACTTTTATTCTGCATAAGCCAATCAATTGTTTATGGTCTTAGATAACAGAGACATTCATATTTTGTATGTAACAGAAATTATTTGTCTAAAACCTCACAAGGTAAATATATTTGAAAAAATATTTGTTATTTGTATAAAATTGTATTAGCTCTGCTTAAAAGTGTAAGTACTACTCAAATGTGTTGTATGTAAGTTTTTAAAAGTAGGCATAGCCTAGCTATGCCATACCATAGTATGTTTGCAGATATTTAGTAAACATTCTGAGTTCACATTCTCGTTTCTCTGAAAAATAATGTTGCAGCCAGTTATTTTACTTGGAAATGTGCGTTCACGCCACATTGAGTGGCAAAAAGACTGAGCAGCAGCATTGGTTTTTCAGCGTGAATGCCGTGAAAAACACAAAAAAACACATCTAAAACGGAAACGAGCTTAGCGATTGACTGTACAACTACATTTGACAAGAAATCTGAGGTATATTTTTACAGACTGCCAAAAGCTACAGAACAGAGAAGCAAATAGATCGCTGCAATTCATAGAAACAACTGGACTGCAGGCAGCGAAGCGTGGATTTGCAGTTATCATTTTTGTGTCAATATGCTGAATTTAGTGGTAAAATCATTCTCATGTAGGCTACGGTTATCAGAGCTGCTAGGGCAACTTGAAGGTCCGACGTATGGAAATAATCCGACATGTTGGTTGTTATTTAAAAAAAAAAATTTTTTTTTTGAACATGTAAATAACATTACAGAAAAAACAGAAGAAACATAAACTCCAAAGATGATTAAATAAAAAGAAAAATGGTAATATTTTTATTACAGGCGCCATGCGCTAGTGCCCAAGAGGAAGCCACACTCCGGGTGGAGTGGGCTGCCACACCAAGGGGGCACGGTCGGCCTTGCTGTTGGTAAGCCAAAGCAATGGCGTCCACTATCCAGTGGGACAACCTCTGCTTTGAGAGAGCCTTTCCCTTCAGTCTCCCACCAAAACAGACAAAGAGCTGGTCTGAGGTCCTGAAACACTGCGTCCTGTCTACGTAGGCACGGAGAGCGCGTACTGGACAGAGCAGTGCCAAGGCTGGGTCTGCCTCCTCCCGGGGCAGCGCTTGCAGGTTCACCACCTGGTCCCGGAAGGGAGTGGTGGGAACCTTGGGCACATATCCAGGCAGGGGTCTCAGGATCACGTGAGAGTGACCGGGCCCGAATTCCAGGCACGCTTCGTCAACAGAGAATGCGTGCAGGTCCCCTACCCTCTTGATGGAGGCCAATGCAACCAGGAGCGCTGTCTTTATAGACAGGAATTTAAGCTCAACTGATTGCAGAGGCTCAAAGGGAGGCCTCTGTAAGGCATTTAACACCACAGAGAGGTCCCAAGAGGGAAAGAGAGGAGGGCGAGGAGGATTCAGTCTCCTAACTCCTCTCAGGAACCTGACGATCAGGTCGTGCTTCCCCCAGAGACTTACCTTCAACTGCTTCGTGATAAGCGGCGATAGCGGCCACATACATGTTCAGGGTGGAGGGAGACAGCCTTCGTTCCAGCCCATCTTGCAGGAAGGAAAGCACGACACTGATCGAGCATCTCCTGGGGTCTTCTCGGCGAGAAGAGCACCAGATGACGAAGAGGTTCTACTTCAACGCATAAACATGTCTCGTGGACGATGCTCTAGCGGAAGTGAAGGTAGCCACGCTGGTGGCAGGGTACTCAAACCTGCCTCGTCCCGTCCAAGAGCCACACGTGGAGCCTCCAAAGATCGGGACGAGGGTGCCAAGGGGTGCCCCGTCTCTGAGAAAGGAGATCCTTCCTCAGAGGGATTGGCCAAGGCGGTGCTGTCGCGAGGAGTATCAGTTCGGAGAACCAGGTCCGGGTGGGCCAGTACGGCGCAGCCAGAATGACCTGCTCCTCGTCCTTCTTGATCTTGCACAAGGTCCGTGCGAGAAGGCTCACTGGGGGAAACGCATATTTGCGAAGGCCCCGCGGCCAGCTGTGCGCCAGTGCATCCGTGCCGAGGGTGCCCTCGGACAGGGAGTAATACAGGGCGCAATGGGATGAGTCGTGGGAGGCAAACAGATCTATCAGTGCGTCCCCGAACTGGTCCCAATCAGCTGAACCGCTGGGGATGGAGTCGCCAATCTCCAGGGAGGGCTGGAAGCGTGAAAGCTCGTCGGCTGCACAGTTCAGGACTCCGGGAATAAAAATGGCTCGAAGCGACCTCAGATGCTTCTGACTCCATAAGAGGAGGTGGCGGGCGAGTTGCGACATACGGCACGAGCGTAGACCACCTTAACGGTTGATGTACGCTACTGGCGGTATTGTCAGATCGGACTAGTTCGTGTTGACCCCTGAGCAACGCTCGGAGCGGTGCAGGGCGAGGCGTACTGCCAGCAACTCGAGGCAATAGACATGCCAAACTGCTCAACACTACATGCGAGAATCACTGAGCTTCAGGAGCAACCTTGCTCAACACCTAAGTGTGAAGAAATTCACTGAACTTCAGGAGCATTTCGCTCAACATGAGAGTGTGAAAGCATGTCCATTGCGCATGGCGCCCCAGCCCGTGGAGGCATCTGTTAGACAACAACATGCCGGGAAGCTCGTTCCAGGGGCACTCAGGCCCGTAGAAAACTGAGGTTCGACCACGGGGTGAGTACTGACGGCAGGTCGGAGTAACTGGTACTCGGAGGGTGCCGGTTGCCATGCCCACCTCGGGACTCGGTTGCGAAGCCAAAGCTGAAGCGGTGTCATATGAAGGAATCTGAGCGGCGGACCGCAGCTGCAGATGCCATATGCCCCAGGAGCCTCTGAAAAAATTTCAGTGGAACCGCACTCTTGTTTAATGGCTGAGTGGAGAAGGCGACCAAGTCCATACAGAGAAAAGAGCTCCTCTGCACGGGGCAAAGTTTACTCCTTTCCCAGTTGACCCGAAGGCCCAGACGAGCTAGGTGCCGGAGCACTGGGTCCCTGTATTCGCAAACCTGGTCTCAGGAGTGAGCTTAAGACAGCCAGTCACCGAGATAGTTCAGGATGCGAACCCCGTGTTCCCATGGAGGAACAAGGGCTGCCTCAACAACCTTGTGAAGGTGCGAGGAGACAGGGCTAGCCCGAATGGGAGAACAGCGTACTGATATGTGCGCGCCCTGACAGCAGAACGTAGGTACGATCTGAGTCGAAGGAGAACGGAGACATAAGAGTAGGCGTCCTTCAGGTCGATCGCTGCAAACCAAACCTGTGGCCGCACACATCCATAAATGCGTTTGGCCAGGAGCATCTTGAACGGAAGCCTGTGAGAGGAGCGGTTCAGATGCGTAGGTCCAGGATTGGCCGTAACCCACCAGACTTCTTCGGGACAATGAGGTAGGGGCTGTAAACCCGGACCTCATCTCGGCTGGAGGGACAGTCTCAATCGCACCCTTCGCCAGTAGGGAGCAACCTCCGCTCTCATGATAGGGGCATAGCCACCGACCAAAGTGGAGCGGACTCCCGTGAAGCAGGGAGGAGACCGTGCGAACTGAATCGCATAGCCGAGCCGATGGTTCGCACGACCCAGCGGAACAGATAGGGAAGCTCTGGTGCAGGCTCCCAAATTTGCCAGCGGAGTGAAGAACCACAGACGTCCCCCCGGTGGTGCAGCGAAGCAGAATGACCAGTCCAGACGAGGACGGCATAGCGGCCCGGTGTGGGGGCAAGGTCATAACCGCACCCTGACAGAGGAGGCCAGGGAAGGACCAGCGTTCCATGGGGGCCTGCTCTGTCAGGGGTCTGGCGACAGAGGGGGACAGGGGCGAAACGGTCCGTGGACGGCACGCCGTGTCAACCACCTCTGGGGCAGAGGGGGACGAGGAGAGCACGGCTTGTGGGCGGCGCTCTGTGTCGTCCGAGAACTCTGTATGCTCAGAGAGGAGAGAGTCAGTTCTTTCTGAAAAAGGATTCTTCCCCAGCCCTCCACCGGGGAAAGGAGTGGCCCTGCTACCAACTCCTGGAAAGAACTGAGTCTCATCTCTGAGCAGCCCATCTCAAAAGTGCCGCTTAACCCGGCGTTTAGCGGGGTGCGGGGCTGGAGAGGGCTGTGGCATCCCCCTACGGTCTACCAGAGCCAGGCCCGGGTGAACGGGCGGGGTTGGAACCGTGGGAGGGAGCCTTCGGCGGTGGGCAGACTGAGGGATCTGAGCGGACGGCGGGGTCGTCGGGCAGAATAACCTCAATCTGCTCACGGGCGGTTGAGAACTGTTGGGCAGAAGCACTCAACCGCACCGCCGAAGAGGCCGACCTGGGAGATGGGGGTGTCGAGCAGACGGGTCCGCCCGACATCGTGCACATCAGACCGGTCAGCCCCAAACAGGTGAACATCACCTGACTCCGAGAGCGTACGGCCACTTTCGTCGCTCGGAGAGCAAGGTCAGTGGCGGCCGCAGCTCGCTGAAGAGCCTCGGGTCAGTCCCGCCCTCCTGCATGTCCATGAGCGTCTGGGTCAGGTAGACCAGCAGAACGGTCATGGGATGCAGTGAGGCAGCTGCCTGTCCTGTGGCACTATAGGATTTCGCCACAGATTACTGTGACGAAAAAGAACTACAGGCTTTGGACGGGTGCTTAGGATTGCGCCGGGAAGCACTCTGAGGACACAGTAGCATGGCAACAGAGCGTTCAACTGGGGGAACCCCAGTGTACCCATGGGCAGCGGCCCCTGAGGGGAGGAAAGGCGGATGAGACCAACGAGAGGACCCGTGATCTCATCATGCACGTCCGGGAGGAAAGATATTGGCGTTTGCCGTGGACGCGTCGGCGGCCTCACCCAAAAACCAATCGTCCCGGGAAAGCATGGCCGTCATCTCCGGATCAGACTCAGGCACAGCCGTATGCACACCAGAGGGTGGCAGCTGTGAAGAGTCATCATTTCCAGAAGAATCAAGCCCACCTAGTGATGCTGCTACAGACACAGCATCATCCTCTGTAGCTTCAAATGAAAACACACGGGCCACCCGAGGGTAGACTCGTGGAATCATCAGTTCGCTAGCGGGCACCGTCATTAAAGAGGGGGGGCTGAGGCGTGGACACAGAGTCGGCGCCTTGTTCCAGACCAACACCCTCAGGTCACCCTGTCCACCAGCCGAAGATCGGGTAGTGGATGAGGGGACTCTCACTCTTGCGAGTTCACCGAGTCTCGACCTATATATGACGCGATGATCACGTTCCCAGAGAGAACATGAGTCATCCACGAGCGCTGTTCAAGCATGATCAAAGCCAAAACACACTAGACAGCGCTCGTGCCCATCAGAGTCCGATACCAGTCCGCTGCAACCAGAAATGCACGGGCGAGCCGTCTTTAAAAAGACGTGCCGCGTGCGAGCTCTTTTATGAGAGGAGAAAAAAACTCCGCGATGTTGAAGCGCACAGGGAGACACACACACACTGGCAGATCACTGCACAGATCAGCAGGCACTGTGAGCTCGCTGCAGATCGCCGTCACACCAACACCGGAGAGAGAAGCTCATCTCGTAGAGCGCAGTCAGAGATGATTGTGGAGTGAAGAAATATTCTTGGCTCCGAAGCGAAAACATACCTGCATGTTGCCGGCGTCCTCCTTTATACCCACGCGGTGGGGCGGAGATACGCTATGCAAATTCCGCAGACCCATGGCATTTCATCGCCATTGGCTCGTTTTGTAATACTCGAAGTCGATAGGTGTTCTAAGCGAAACCCCCATTCGTCGTCATCCGACGTAACTCGGAGTGACTACGAAAGGGACCCCCATTCGTCGTCATCCGACGTAACTCGGAGTGACTACGAAAGGGAACTATTAATGCCTTTGTAAAACATTTTAACAGTCTGAATGAATTTATTTCCAAAACCAAATGCAAGTAAACTCTGTAAAACTCTGCATGTAAAAATGCATGTAAAAATTGGTGATCAATTGTGTCAAACGCCTTGTAAAAGTCAAGGAATAAAATGAGTGCATCTGAATTAACAAATTGGTTATAATCTAACAGGTCCAATATAAGCCTAATATTTGAACTAATATGACGCTTTGCCATAAAACCAGTTTGAGATTCTCCAATTATTTTATCTAAACCACACTTTAATCTAGTAGCATAAACTAAGGCTAAAATTTTGTAATCAATGTTTAATAGAGTTTCTTGTATAATTTCTTTTGTCAAGAGAAAAGAAATAACGAGTATTTCTTTCCCCTTCCTCAAACCATTTGGCTCTTGATCTCACATAAGCACCCTTAGCTAATTCTATATATAGATTATCTATTTCTAAATTAAGAAGATATAATTTGGACTACTCATCTTTGGATAGTATTTTGTTTAATTAAAGTATCAAGTTGCTCTGTTATCTCTGTAATCTTCCTAAGTTTATTTTCCTTTAATTCTTTACCTCTTCTCATAGCAATTACCCTGACTTTAAACTTAAATAACTCCCACTTTTGGACAAAATTTAAATTTTTTCAAAAATATTTGCTATCAATTTAACTTGTTCCACAAAACAATTGTCAGAAAGTAGACTGTTGTTAAATTTCCAGTATCCACGAATAATACTACTATTACACCCATCAAAAAAGATTGATATCAATTTGTGATTGATAGAGGGGCACAAGTAATTTTTGTTTCTGAGACATCGTTGATTAAATCATAAGAAATCAACCAGTAATCTATTCTTGATTTTAAAGAAAAAGTGCTTATATTCCAAGTATAGTCACAGCAATTTGGATTCAAATATCTCCACACATCAGAAACTTGTAATATGTCAGTTATAAAATCAAATAAATCTGAAATTCGTGAACTATGTTTGGGTGGAAAGTGGTCAACAGAATCGTCTGGAGCATCGTTGAAATCACCACCAATAATTACATATCCATCCTTATACTTCTTCTTTAAACCTGTTATTGTATCACAAATCTTCTTAAACATTTCTAAATTGTGTACTCGAGTATTAAATCCATAGACATTGCAAACTATTAAAGTGGAAATGTCCTGTTTAACAGTCAGTATAATCCATCTTCCATTATCTGAACGAATAGACTCCAAAACATTTTCTTTGAATTTGTTAAAGAAAATTGCGGCACCTACTGAGTGATTGGATCCATGACTAAAACTTGTATAATCTCCCCATTGGGTTTTCCAAAAATTCGAATCAGAGTCACAAGAATGAGTCTCTTGAAAAAAAAAGTATTTGAGCTTCTGTATGTCTTCCAAAAAGAAATATAGCTTTTCTTTTAACAGCATCACGAATGCCTTGAACATTTAAAGAAATTAATTTGAACTTACCAAACTTGTAATCAGCCGTTACAAAAAATTTACTAATTAACCAGTATAGAACAACCTTTGGAGAAAGTGAAAACTGAGAAAGCATGAAACATTACATCAATCACAACACTTGCGTTGACCCCGATATGTATCCATAACTGCTGACAGGCACCATCCGCTCAGGTAATGTCAGGAACACGGATACGCACCCCTTCAATGTAGGCAAATCCTCTTCGAAAGCCAGCCTTCTTACCCTCTTCTCTCGCACGTTTCACCAGTGGCCATGTTTTTTTTCTTGCGGCTCGTTCTTCCGAAGACAGATCTTCTTTGATGTGTAGCCCGTTTTCCTTCAGATAGTGGTTGTCTTTGGCATTTCTCCACACTGTATCTCGATAAAGATGCATGGCGAACTGAATAATTATCACTCTGGGGCGACCATCACCTCTTCCCTGTCCCAGTCTATGAACCGAATCCACGACATCTAGTTTGTGCGCAATCTTTGGAGACACTTTGGAGAGGATCTTGATAACAATATCGAGAGTTACGTATGTAACTGCGGTTCTATGAGTTCTGGATGACCGCCAGAGGCAGTGCTTCACACTGGATACTATCTCTCGTTGCAATGCATAGGTCGAGTCTAATACAAACAATGTCCCTCGTGACCAGGATGACTCGGGGTGCTCCTCTATTTAACCCCGTGACTTCCTGCAGACTGTCCCTACGGAATCTTCTCGCCTGACTCCGGGTGACAGAAAGCTCTGGCGGTCATCCAGAACTAATAGAACCGCAGTTACATATGTAACTCTCGTTCTATTTCGTTCTTCCTGACCGCCAGAGGCAGTGCTTCACACTGGATGACTTATAACAACAAGGTCACGAGGAGGTCCTACTCACCGTTAAGAGGAAGTTGAGGGTCCGGAGAGGACAGCTGTTCCAATATTACCGGAAGCAGCCACATTTACCCTGTAGTATCTGGCAAATGTATTTGTTGATGACCACGTAGCTGCTGCACAGATGTCACTTAGAAGGACCCCTTTTAATGCAGCCCAAGACGTTGATATTCCTCTTGTCGAATGGCAACTCACCCCCAAAGGCACTGGATATTTATTAGATGTGTAAGCGTGGGTGATAACCTCAACTACCCATTGCGACAATCTCTGCTTTGAGAGGGGCTGACCTCTTTTCGGGCCCCCGTAACAGAGAAAAAGTTGGTCTGATTTTCGAAAAACTTCCGTGGCTCTCAGATAGCCTCGGAGAGCTCTTACTGGGCACAGCAGTTTGCTTCCACTTTCTTCCAGCGCGTTTGACATTGGAGGATTAAACACTGCCAGCTCAATAGCCTGGTTTCTAAAAAGGGCATTAAGCCGCTTGGGGAGAAATGCTGGGTTGGGCCATAACGTCACGACTGAGCCATCTGCGTTCCAACGCATACAGGATGCGTTAACTGACCGCTTAGTCGAAGCAATGGCCAAGAGAAATGCTGCCTTCAATGAGATCCACTTCAGATCGCTCTGCTCTAAAGGTTCAAACGGGGGCAATGTAAGAGACTTTAAGACTAGGCCCAGGTCCCATAAAGAAACCCTAATGGACTGAGGGGGGCGCAGTCGCTGAGCACCTCTAAGAAACTGAGTAACCAAAGCATGAGAACCCAATTGCTGACCATCTATTCGTACGTGATGTGCTGAAATTGCAGCCACATAAACTCTTAAAGTAGCAGCTGCTCTATTATTTTCTAATAGGGACTGCAGAAAACGTAAAACCAGAGGAACAGGGCAGTGCTCTGGGACCACTGCTTGCTCCGAACACCACTCAGAGAAAAGCTTCCATCGATAGGCATAAGCACTCCTGGTGAAAGGTGCTCTAGAGTTCAATATGGTGTTCTGGACCCTTTGATCGCAGGCTCCAAAGAGTGGTTCCGGCCCCTCAGAGGCCACACACAGAGCTTCAGGCGGTCTGGGTTCGGGTGCCAAATCTGACCCTCCAACTGCTGGAGGAGATCCTTTCTCCTGGGAAGGGTCCAAGGATCCCCGTCTAGGAGCCTGTACATCACTGGAAACCACGGTCTCCCCGGCCAGTTTGGCGCCACTAGCAGCAGCCTGTGGTGCTCTTGAAGAACCCTGTGAACAGTCACCCCGATCATCGGTATCGGGGGAAAGGCATAGAGTAACCGATCTGGCCAGGCGTGGGCTAGAGCATCTTGTCCCAGCGGACTGGATTCCTCCGCAAGAGAGAACCAGAGACGGCAGTGGGTCGTTGTCGCCGAGGCAAATAGGTCCACTTCTGCCCTGCCAAACCGCTGCCATATCATCTCTACCACTTCCGGGTTGAGCCTCCACTCCGTCGATGGAATTCTGTGGCGCGACAAGAAATCTGGAACCACGTTTGATACCCCTGGGATATGCATTGCTCTGATGCTTGCAAAGTGAGGGAAGGCCCAAGTCAGCATTTCCTGTGATACTTGAAGGGATTGGCTGGACCTTGTGCCCCCTTGATGGTTGATGTGATAAACCACTGATTTGTTGTCCGACCTGACGAGGATATGTCTGCCCTTCAAAAACGGAGCGAGGTGCTTCAGAGCTCGCTGAACTGCACGAAGTTCCAGGGTATTTATATTCTCGCCTTTTTCCCGAGGACCCACTGTCCTGTGACTGCTCTGTGTTGCCAGACTGCCCCCCAGCCAGTAAGGGACGCATCGGTCTGGACTATCTCCCTCCGAGAGGGAATCATGCCCAGAACAACCCCCTTGGTCAGATACAATCTGCTCCTCCAAGACTTCAGGGCCAGAAGGCATTGCTGTGTCACCTTGATCAACCTGTTCCTGTGCCAACTGGGGTTCAAGTGGAGACTGTTCACCCATATTTGAAAGGGGCGTAGTGAAAGGAGGCCCAATGGTATGACTTCCGCTGCTGCGGCCAACATACCTGTGAGCCTGAGGAAGCACCTGAATGGAAGTCTTGCCTGCCTCCGAAACCGTTGAAGGAGTAGTAGTATATTGTCCACTCGTTGTTCTGATGGAGTGGCTTTCATTGACCGTGAGTCCAGCGTGAGACCTAGGAACCTCACAGACTGACTTGGAATTAATCGGCTCTTGCTGAAATTCACAGAAAGGCCCAGTCGAGTAATATGTGCGAGCAGCTGTGTGATTTCTAACACTGCCTGCTCCTGAGAGTGGGAGCAAAGGAGCCAGTCGTCCAAGTATGGAAGCACCTGTAGCCCTGTGGCTTGGATTGGAGCCAGTGCGGCCGCTATGCATCTGGTGAAGACTCGTGGCGACAGAGAAAGGCCGAATGGGAGGACACGGAATTGATAGACCTGGTCCTGGAATGCAAATCGGAGGAACGGCCTGTGTTGAGGAGCAATTGGAACATGGAAGTAAGCATCCTTTAGGTCTACCGTAGTAAACCAGTGCTGCTGCTTGACCGCCTGAAGAACATCGGTTATGCGCAACATACGAAATGGTAAGACCTTCAGGAACTTGTTGAGGCCGCGAAGGTCGAGTATGGGCCTTACACCGCCATCTTTCTTTGGAATGATGAAGTAAATGGAGAAGAACCCACCTAGCCGTTCTGACCAATCTACTGGTTCGATGGCACCTTTCTCCAGGAGTTGTGCTACTTCTTGTCTTAAGGCAAGTGAACTGTTGGGGTCTGAGACTACAGTCATCCTGACCCCTTTGAAGGCGGGTGGCCGCCGTCGGAACTGCAGCTTGTACCCTTGGGTTAGTGTTGCTATAACCCATGGGTCGGAAGTTGTTGCTTCCCAGTAACTGAGCTGCTGATAAGAAAACTGTCCGACGGCCGGCCGCGGACCTTCAGGACCTACGTCCATGGCCTCTAGCATCCCTGGTGGGCCGTTGGCCAGGTGCTCTACCCCTAGGGGCCTGAAATACTTGCTGACCCCGAGCCCGGGGCCGCTGAGCAGAATTCCCTACTCGCGGTGATCTCGGAGGCTGGCCCCTGTGAACATCACCTGAGCGTGTTGAAACCGTAGAGCGTGGTGGTTCATACCCCCTAGAAGGCTGACGGTAATTTAAGTGAGCCAGTGGAACTCTCCTCAGGTCAGCAAACTGCTGCCTGGTCTGATTCACCTGGACACTACGCTCCAGTGTCTCCTGTGCAGCTGGCCCAAAGAGTTGCCCTGGAACTACTGGAAGGTCCCATAGTGTTCTCCGACATGCCTCAGACAGAGGTGATTGTGCAAGCCAGACTTGGCGGCGTGCTTGTGTGAGCGTTGACATCAGCCTTCCCAGCTCTCTTGTCATGAATGCTATTGCCTGAAGGGAGGCATCACTTAAGTTTTGGTTAAAAGGATCACTCCCTGATGATTGAAGGGATTGAGACAGGGCCAACATGAGATGGGAGAGAGAATTGCCAATGCGACCCATTCGTGCTGCTGTGTTATATGCCTGGATAAGATGGTCATCTGTAATCCTACATTGAGGCCGGGGGCACCGAACATTAGGCCTCAATACCTCCTCTGGGGAAAGAACAAAAGAGGCAATAAGTGGATCAACCTTAGGCATCTGACCCAAGCCATAAGTGTCTGCATCCTGCATCGCAGCCAATGCCCTGCTAGGCTCTTGCGCTGACTGTCGACCTTCTGCAGATCCATGACCAGCTTCCTGGGAGCCATCATGGGAGAATTTGGATTGATGATCAGATAAAACCTGCACCTCTCCATCAACATCATCATAGAATTGGCTCTGAGAAGCCACCATTGAAAGGATGTCCTCCTCCCCAATGGGCGACTCCATAGCAGGGGCTTCGACTGAAGATACTAGTCTCTCGCCCGGTTGCAACTTCATAAGCAGAGCCTTAATCTGAGCAAACTCAGCCGTCAGCACATCCACCTTCTTCCCTAAAGGGTCTTCCTTGGGTCTTTTACCAGCGGAAGCACTGGTTGATTCAGTATTTTTACGCTTACTTGTTGTTTTACGTGGTGGGGGTGGAGGTAGCGACTCCCCCAAAAGCCCTTCCACCATGGTTATCCTCGAAGTCCTCCTCTCCCAAGACATGACGCTACAGTTCATGCAGGCATCTTCCGTGAGGCTCTGTTTAAGGTGTTCTAGGCCTAAACAGGAAGGGCAGCAGTCATGCCCATCATCTGCCTGGAGAACAGCCATGCACAATGTGCAAGTATGAGGTAACTTTTCCATTCTGGTTTCGGAAGATATTTGGTAGGTCGAGCGGAATCACTCTGACTGTCACTGTCCTAAGCAAGCCTTGCCATAAAACTTACTAGAGAATAAATTCAATACAATATATTACACACACCCAATTATTGAAGTGTACATGTAAATATACCAAAAAATAAAAATAAAATAAATAATAATAATTATATATATATATATATATATATATATATATATATATATATATATATATATATATATATAATCCTATAATTATTGTGTTTATATTGTTATATACATACACAAGGGGCACCCCTTAATTTTTTTTTTTTTTTTTTTTTTTACAGCAATGCTAGACTCATTCAATAACACAATAGATGAGTATGCAGCTATTGTAGCTCAGATACCAATCGCTATACAGAGTGCACACCCTCCAAGCGTGGTCTTACTAACTTACCAACAGCTGCAAGTTATTATGACCCTTTCAACGAGCGAAAACACTCTGTCTAGCGACCAACACAATGCCAGGAAAACGAGAACGAACCCCAGCATCAATGTAAACAAACTCACCAGCCGTGTTGCTTATTTCGTAATCAATGAATCCGTTGCAGCCACTGGAGGACGCGCAGTCGCGAGACACCAACAAATGTTTTCTGTTGCGAAGCTGTGAAGAACGGATTCGAGTTTTTTTTTTTCTATATAATCTACGACCTGCATACGTGCACGCGAGAAGATTATAGGGACAGTCTGCAGGAAGTCACGGGGTTAAATAGAGGAGCACCCCGAGTCATCCTGGTCACGAGGGACATTGTTTGTATTAGACTCGACCTATGCATTGCAACGAGAGATAGTATCCAGTGTGAAGCACTGCCTCTGGCGGTCAGGAAGAACGAAATAGAACTCATGTGTTACTCTCCTTGTCCGGATTACTTTCTTTTAACCCGTAAATCCTGAGATCCCATCTTCTTTTGTAGTTCTGCATCCCCATACACACCTCCTTCAGTTGCTTATTTTCTTGCTGCAAACCGGGCAACATATTTTTCTAGTTTCAGAATCTTCTCTTTGTGGGACATGCTCTCACGTAACAAATCACTTACAGTGGTAGAAAGAGAGGTAATAGAAGAAGCCATACTTTCCAAGACCTTCTCCATGGACTCAACTCTCTTAAATGTGCCGTCACACTTCGATGTAAGTTCAGCGACAGCATTAATGAGTGAATCAATTTTCTCATCAATGTTCATCTTTAATCTCCCCTTTTTTTCCGGTGGACTTTTACTCGAGTGCATGGAAAGATGTTTCAAATTCTTCTTCTGTGTCCATCTCATCGACACTTTTGCATTTGTCAGTCGCCATGTCTGTATTAACCTGAGTCTTATCTCTGTTTCTTTTCTTACCCATATGGGCTTGACAAACCACACAGTAGAAGTAGAACAACTAAACTAATAATCGATCAAATTTATCGGGCTTTACAGAAGTAGTTTCATGTTAATCTCTTAGTTGCCTGACGACACGCTCAAAATGTGTCTGCACAGATGAACGCCATCTTGACCCAGTTGGTTGTTATTTTCCTGTACTGGCGCACATAGACATCATATAGAGCTAGACGCCCTAATGGCTGCTGTGGCGCAAGAAATGCGGCCGCCATCTTAAATACTCCTATTTGCGTTGCATTGTAGATGCCAAAGCACTGTGCAAGCATATTCCTGCTCAAATCGGCGGACCATCACTCGGGGATTAGTTTTCACAAGTAAGATTTGACATTTAACATTACCGTACTATTGGTTGTATTTTGTGAATAAAATATTCAATGTTTCCTGTATCGTAGCTACATGTATGACCTTTGCAGCAAAAAACCCCGCGTGAAAATCAGTTCGGTATTCAGTGAGATATGATTAATTAAATGCGCTGACAGCTCATTGCACCTGCCAAACAGATTACACTGAGTGGAGCGGGTGACTGGTTTAAGATGGCGGCCCCACGTAGAGCTGCACGATTATGACAAAAATAATAATTGCCGATTATTCCCTTGAAATTGTAATTGCGATTATTAATTACGATTATCACAATTTACATTGAATATATAGGCATATTATAATACATGTTTACAGAAAAAATTGTTAACACACACAAGTACTGTCCCCCTTTACTTAACATTCACATAAATTGTATGACTCATAGTAAAGACTAGAAAAACATTAGGACTATGGTAAAGCAATTAAATAGCAGTCCCAAAATAGTTTTTGTTAATAAAATGTTGATATGAGCCACCACAGTCATTTAATAATATAAAAAAATAACACAAAGTGAAAAAGTGGCATTTTTGGGTTATGGAAACGACAGTTACCATGGTAAATACACAATACTAACAAGAACTGTTAATGAAACAGCTCCTGGTGAATAGAATGAAAATCATACCTGCATGTAAATCCTTCTCAACTAACACGTGATTTATTGGTATTTTACTTTTATTTCGTGACTTACTAATTTACATTGTAACGACGTTGCATGCTCGTAGTTTCTTTTGCACTTTATACAGTGAAGCGATACACAGCGCGCGCCGCCGCAGTTGCGCGTGCAATTGAAGAGTGCGCGCTACGAGCACATATACAGGGCTCTGAAGTACACACGCATTTCAACCCGTTCACACGCCACACCTTGTATTTCTCACGCTGAGGAGTAAGGGAACTTGTCCCGCTACACAATTAATGGACGAGACGCAGGCAAACGGAGGGAAGTTCTCTGCCGAGTTCATAGCATCTGTCTCGAGTTATACAGAGTTAAATGCTAGCTACCAGCCAATCAGAAATTAGAATTAGTTGTTTCCGGGTAAATTATGTGTACCCGCTGCAAGCACGTTCGTTACTAGACAACACGCGCACACACGGAGTGGAAGTTGAAAGAGCACGATCTGATGAATGCGGTTTGCGGACATCTTCATTTATTTTATTTTTTTTAGCATTTTGATTTTACGATTCCTGGACGATATCTCTTGCCTGTGATCAAAGACAGTGAGAGCTGATGTTGAGGAGTATAGCCAAATTCGTGCTAAATTATTTTTGATGTATTCAAAAACTCTCCAACTGCTTTTAAAGGGGTCATCGGATGCAAAATACACTTTTATAAGGTATTTGCAAATAAATGCGTCTTTGCAGTGTGTGGACACAATCACCATGCAATGAAAAAAATCCATTCACTTTTTTTTTAATCCTCAAAAAGCCATAAAGTTGTTGCTCATTATCATTTAAAGAGACATGCACCGAAACGGGTCACTGTGAACAGAGCTGTTTTTGAAGAGGTAAAAAGGGTGTTGTTTTACACAACCATTGAGAAATTTTAACCAAAGTATGTTACAAACTTTACATGAACACCCAAAAGAATTATACCAACTTGTGGAAATTGTTGCACAATGTTATGTACATTGAGCACTGATGTTCAGTTGGCTTGTTTGGGGTCAAATTTATTTTTATTTTTCAATAAATTTGTTTTTTTTAAATATAACTATTTATTTTATTTGGATGAATTTGTCTTTTTATCAGATTTAACAATTGTTATAATTTCCATTTGTGCTGGTCAATTATGAACAATAGGCAAAATTGAACTGCTAGCAAAAATTGAAGCGAATTTGGTTAGGTCGAGGGACCGCTGCTGCAAATATTTGGGTGGCTCCTCCCCTAAATCTCACTCTAAACTTTTGATAAAACTTGAGAGCCCTGTAACGGCTAACAGGACAGTAAAGTCCGTTTTTCTGAGGTGAAAGACTTTTTATTTCAGCGTACACCTCCGTCACTGCCTGGTATGTCATATTGTGCTGGGTTTTCTGAAGTAGTCGTGATTCGCCTCTCATAACATAAATGCTCTAAACACACACGCAGAGTGGATTTTCTTTTGCGATCGCGGCCTTGAACGATTACGTAATCGTGGCATCCGTAATCGTAATCGCAATTAGAAATTCGATTAATTGTGCAGCCCTAGCCCCACGGCTCGTCCGCGCTAATAGGCAGTAGCGGTCGATAGGGCGTCTATCTATCTGATGTCTATGCTGGCGCATGCCTGTGACGTAAACGCATACGCGACGAGAGCAACCGTGAGCAGATTTAAGTTTTTACGGGAATGCGACGGTGGAGAGTTTTTAAGATTTCCACTCTGGAGAGTGGTTTCACTTTTTTGCGTTTTTAAGCCCCAAAAACGCAGTCGCCGTGCGTTTACTTTAACACAGTAAATCTTTTGGAATTCTATGGGACTAGACCTTTTTTCTTTTGCAAGAATCTGCAACTTTTGAAATCATCCCTTTGGAAAGATGGGTTTGTTTAAAAATATCTTTTGGCTTGAAAAAGAACAACTTGTCATATGCACATTCTCTTCGTTACACAGTCATCGGGGAGGAAGGGGAACATTTTCTTTTAATTTGAGCACATAAACTTTCATAAGGAGGATTAAATAAGATTGAATTTATGTAGTAAGATTTCATTACTAATCACTGTACCACAACCAGGTTTTACGTTTCTTAAGCGTCAAAAAACAATTACTCAATTTTATTCACCGACATCGGGATGTTGTCAGTGCAAGTCGGTACCACGAGAGCTGTGGAGAGGATAATGGCATCTGTGAGGTTATATTTGCAAAGACTGCCTTTGAAGATAATGCAGCAAAATATCTAACTGACCTGACTGGTATAGCTACAGGAAATGTTAAAGTGTTGTTTTTTTTGTTTTGTGTCAAAGATGTTAAAATCTTTAACAAAATGTTTGACATTATTTGACAAGCATACACACATACATGTACACAAAAGACACTAATAGATACAGAGGCAACTAGTCATAGTTGGGGGCGTGGTCGGCGTGGGGGAAAACACTGCGAACGTCGTGTGTATTTGAATGACAAAATGTCTATTTAATGTCATTGACGCCTGCCTACTGGGAACGGTACATTGCAAAATTAACTGCAATACATTATGATTGCCCTTATTTAATTCAAAACTGGATCAATAACCCAACCAAATGGCCGGAGGTGTCGTTTCCAGACATATTTTGTTATCTGGTTGAATCTCCAGGTAAGACATCATGGTAGCTGTAGCGGTAACAATAGCCTATTACTCAATCAACTTTAGTATATGTTGCATACTATAACTCCATAAAACCTTGTCACTTACAATTGTATGTATGCTTCACTCCAAACTACTAATCCTTTTGTAAAACGGTGATCAGTAGTACGAAGTTGCCGAGGGACTGTGCTGACAGTGATCCCTAACTCACAGACTGCAGTCTGTATTGAGTAACGTTAGACCAGCGATTGGCCTATCAAGCGAGCCTTCAGCTGATAACGCTGATCCCTTATGAAAAACAACTATAGGAATCTTGTAGTATTTTAGGACAAAATATTATAGTAATCCTATAGGAATACTATAGTATTTTGGGACATACTATAGAAGTACTATAGAGGTGTAACGTGAGGGTTCGGTATGTGGTGGTGGATATCTCTTAGGGTAATAAACAGCAGAATGGAGACAGATGACTTTCTCAAGTGATACTTTTACTGAACACCGATCACAACAACACTTCCTTGACCGGACTTTCCACGTGACTGCCCTAACCAATCAGAAGCGAGAACTTAGACTGAGGTAAGCGTGAGAGAATCAGAGAGGCAGATTCAGCAGAATATCCTGACCACGTTAAATATGTAAACACGTAAATATGTAAATAATTAACTGACTAAACATTGCAAATACATTTCTAGTAAATCAACTCAAATATAAAATATATTAAATTCTGAGCATTACGACTTTCAAATATGAAATATGAACTCCACTTCTAAACCTTACATTTCCTCCCCACATTTAGGTGAGTCACATGTAGGTGTCTCATGTCCACGATCTGGCACGGGAGCATGGTAGGGTCTGAGATGGTTGTAGTGTACAATCTGGGACTTATCAGATTGATCCAGGAGGTAGTGAATCCTGTATGTCACACCAGGAGAATCCACCTCAGATCCAAATCACTCTAATATTTCAAAGGGGCCTTGCCATTGAGGAGCGAGTTTTTGTTTTGCAGTAGTGGGGTCATTTAACCAGACAAGGTCTCCAGGAACATAAGGGATGTGCTTAACACTCTTGTTATACTGTCGTTTCTGCTGATTGTGGGCACAATCTCTGTTCCATGCAGTAGAACTGAAAGCGGACTGAAGTTTCTGCGTCAATTGTGCAACATAATCCGCAGGAGATCCCGTAACAGACAAAGATGGAGTGTTATTAGGTAACAGCATATTGGCCGGCATCCTGGCTTCATGACCATGCGTGAGGAAGAATGGTGTGAAACCTGTTGTAGAGTGTGGGTTAGTGTTGTAAGCCAAAGCAACTTGGTTGAGGGCAGGCATCCCATTAACCAGGCTGCTGATGAAGTGTCTTGGCTAACTGATCAATAAGTGTCCTGTTGAACCTCTCAATCATGCCGTCACACTGAGGATGATATGGGCTGGTTCGTGTTTTCTGCATGCCCAGCAGGTCTCATAGATGTTTCACCAGTTCAGACTCAAACTGACGTCCCTGATCCGTGTGAAGCATTTCCGGGATGCCATGTTCATAAATGAAGTTTTCAAACAGACATTTTGCAACTGTTATGGAACGCTGGTCCGGAATGGCATACAGGTTGACATACTTGGAGAAATAATCTTGGACAACAAGCACATACCTGTTACCCCGACTCTTGATGGGGAGCTCGAGTATGTCAGCTGCAACCTTTTGAAATGGCTCAGTAGCAACAATTGTTTTCATTGGAGCTCTCTGATGAGGTGTGGGACTCAGTCTGGCGTCACATGGAGTACATTGCTTGCACCACATCTTGATGTCACGTGACATGAAGGGCCAGTAGCACAGTGGTTGAGCACGTTTCAGGACCCTATCAGCAGATAGATGACCAGTTACAGGATTACCATGCAGCATCTGCAGAACAGTGTCTTTCAACGCATGAGGGACAATCCGTTGATGGAGCATTGATGTTGTGGATGGGTTGACAACTTTACGGCAGAGTACACCATTATGAAAGGTAAGTCTGTGGAACTCGTGCCAAAGTGCCTTCTTAGCAAGTGTGCGTTTTTTCATGCACCAGTATGGTGGTTTCTGTCCTTTAACTGTCCAGCCAATGACCTCTGACAGTATGGAGTCTCGCTGTTGTTCCTTTTTGAAATCCTCTTCAGGGAACTGAAGCACAAATGTGGAGGAGACAGACTGTGAAACACACCGTGAGGAGGCTGGAGGAGGCTGTGGTCCAGTCAGGTTACAGCGAACTGGCTTTGTATCAGTACTGCAGAGGCTGTGATGTACAAAACTGACTGGACTAGACAGACTCTCAGGACTCAAACTAGAATGTCTCTTGTCAGTGTGTGGATTACCAAGAACACTGGAGAAGGTGCTCTGCCCTGTTGGTCTGATATCAGCAGGACGACGTGAAATTGCATCTGCATTGAGGTGACTGTGGCCATCTTTGTGAATGACAGTCCATTCAAAAGGATCAAGTTCAAGAGCCCAACGTGCACGACGACCAGTTCTGTCATTGTCAATGGGTATTTTCCTGAGACCCAAAAGAGGTTTGTGGTCAGTGATAATAACAAAGGGCTGTTTGTAAAGGTAGTGGCGGAAATGTCGCACAGCCGAGACAATGGCCCAGAGTCTCTTTCAAATGTTGACCATTTTCTTTCTGCTTTTGTGAGAACATGACTAGCATAAGCAACAACTTTTTCTTGATTCCCTTGTCTCTGAGCAAGCACAGCATCAATCGCAGAGCCTGAAGCATCTGTGTAGAGGGAGAATGGCACAGTAAAGTCAGGGAATGCAACTACTGGAGGGTTTGTGAGTGCATGTTTCGGGTAAGTGAATGCATCCTGGCATTGAAAAGTCCATTGGAAAGGTGCATTCTTCTCTGTGAGGGCGTGTAGGGGGACACGGTTATGTGCAAAGCTTCGGATGAACTTACGGTAATAAGAACAAAGTCCCAGAAATGCTCTTACTTCTGTAGCTGACCGTGGAATAGGCCAGTCTTGAACATTTTTCACATTTCGCGGGTCTGGCTGAATGGCGTCTTTGGATACAACATGGCCCAGAAACTGTACCCAATCTCTAGCAAAACAGCATTTTGAGGGATTCAGCTTCAGGCCACTTGACTGGAATCTGGAGAGAATTTCTTCCAGGTGCTGGAGATGTTCACCGAAAGAGTGGCTGTAGATGAGGACATCACCCAAATATACTAGGCAGGTTTTCCATGGGAGGCCACGAAGTACCATTTCCATCAAGCGCTGGCATGTGGCTGGAGCGTTGGTGAGACCCATTGGCATAACTTTAAAGTGATAAAGGCCACTACCAGTTGTGGATGCTGTTTTTTCACAGCCTTCCTCCTGCAGCTCCACTTGCCAATAGCCATGTTGCAGGTCCATTGTGGAAAACCAGGCAGAGCCCGACAAAGCATCCAGTGCGTCATCGACTCTCGGCAGAGGGTGAGAATCTTTGATTGTCACTGCATTAAGTTTCCTGTAGTCCAGTCAGAAACGCCATGTGCCATTTTTCTTGCGCACCAAAACAACTGGCGCAGCCCAGGGACTGTAGCTTTCTTCAATGACATCTGTCTTTAACAGGTTTTCAACTTGAGTCTGCACTTCAGCTCTCTGTTCTGGTGTCACTCTGTAGGCTCTCTGTTTAGTTGGTGTGGCATCACCGGCGCGGATTTGATGCTTGATGATACTCGTGCGACCTATGTCTTCTGAGTGTTTACTGAAAACTGCTGAGTATTTCTGAAGCAATGATTTCAGAGACTGAACTTGGGAAGGTGACAGGTCGCTGTCATTTATTTGGACAGATGGAGCTAAGTCATGTACGGGGGAGGTTGCACACCCTGTCCCTCCATCTGATATGATGTCAACCGATGAAGCCGAATGAAACTCACCGAGGTGTTGACCTGCATGCAGCTCAACATCATCTCTGGAGGGATTTAAGATTCGAACAACAGTTGTGCCATTTTGAACCTCACAGAGAGAATGTGCCATAATGACGTCACACGATGGGATGGGCATGAGAACACCATAATAGTCAGTTGGCATGGGAGAAGCAGGTGTAGCTGTTGACACACAGACTGCGATGAGGGTTCCCTTTCGAAGGGAACTCAACAATACGTCATCGACGCTATGGGGAACGCCTCAGGCGTGACAGGTGAATGAAATCAAGTATGAACTCACAGCAATCATGTTGACCGGCGACAGCCCGTGCTTCATCAGAGCACGCAACCTGGATGTATAAAAAGGGCGCCTTGAGACCGTGACAACATCTTTTCGTCTTCAGGGACTGTTTTTGTCTGTTTGAAGAGTTCAACAAAGCAAATATGAAGCGTACAGAGAAGAGGGGAGTAAATTCCTTCCACAAGTGTGCCGACCCGTGTCCCAGATACTTGACACCGGAGGACTCACACGATCTGTGCGTTTTCTGCCTGGGAGAGGAGCACGCGCGGGAAGTTCTCGAGGGAGCTCCCTGCGCAAACTGTGAGAGTTTTTCTCTATGAACTCTCCGCTCTCGTCTGTCCCACTTCTCGAGGGAAGTGGGCGCGGCATCTGAACCCCGCGGTGTTGGTCCCGCTCGGGCTGTAGCTCAGCGGCGTGTGAGCTCATGGGGCTCTTAGATGGAGCTGGCAGATCGTCTGGAGAGGGGCGTTAACCTCGCGGATGATCTGCCAGCTGACGAGGGTGAGTTACAGATCGATGTTGAAGAGGTTCTTTCTCTTTCAGATGGATCTGTAACTGGTTCTCTTCGGGCCAGGCAGGAGTTGGCTGCTGATGATGTCAGTCTGGTTGAGACTGAACCATCTCAGCCCTCCTGCCCAGTGTACGCTGAGTTGGTGGATGTTATGGGGCGCGCCACCAACAGATTACAGCTACAGTGGAGGCGCGTCCGGGAGGAACCTGCTCTTGGTTTTTTGGACGATCGGTTCCTCCCTTCCCATAAACCAACAGCCCGGACGAGCCTTCCATTCCTTCCTGATCTCCAAGTTCAGGGAGGCGAGGGCGCGCTCTGCGGCGTTTAAGAGCTGCATACCGCGGAGGTCCTCGGCCCAGCCCAGGCAGGCGGGAGGCCATGGTCCGTCGTGGTCTGAGGATCACAGACAGACCCATAAGGCCAGTGTCGCTTCCCGTGCGCTCCCTCCTCCTAGCAGAGAGAGGGCTGGCAAGCACCTCTGAGAATTTCAAAATCCTGTTGCCATACCTGATGTCCAAGTCTGATCCCAATCGTTACCTTGCCTAAAATGTCCACGCACTATCCATTGACTGAGCGAGCTGGCAGAGAGGAGGGTGTCATGGGACGTTTTCTCAATGCTGGGTGAGAGTTACGAAAATCTTCACTCACAATGGAGACAGTAGAACCAGAGCCAATTAAAGAGCACACTTCAATGCCCTCAACAATAGCCAAGATGGTAGAAGAGACAGAATCATCAGGGTGTGAGTCATTCTCGTCTGGCATTAACTCGGGGGAATCATTCTGGGGCTGTGAGACAGTAGCTGATGTTTGCCCCTCAACAGCAGCTAATTGAAGTTTTCCTGACGGTTGGAGCCAGAGTGTGGATATCTTTCAGGAGACTGGAAGCGAACACTGCCTCTAGCGTGTGGACTTGCATCTCTGTTTCCCTGTGGAGAAGGACTAGGGCTGGGTCTGTATCTGTTTGTGTCATCCTTGTCAAGGCGACCATACCTAGAGAACTGATAGGACTGGCGTGAGGGAGAGTGACGCCGGTCACGTCTGTCATTGTCATGCCATTGTCATGCCATTGATGGTCTCTCTGAATAACAGGGGAAGAAGGACAAAGTTCATAGCAGGACCCTGGATCACAACCATGATGCTGCTCAGGTAAGTAACTGTCTCTGCGGTGTTGTCTGTTATGATAGGGTTGTGGAGAGACACTGCGTGCACTGTATCGAGCTTCGTCTGAGGAAAGCCCGTCAAGTTTGGAGTCTACGCGCTGAGACAGGTAACTGTGTTGGTCTTGTAACAGGTGTACTTCACTTTGTAAGCTGTTGACAGTAAGACAGGCATCTAACTAGTTATCCAAACTAGTTTTCAGGAAATCCACTGCTCTCAAAGAGTGTAAAATCCAGATGGTACAAAAAAAAGGGACCTCATCCACAGTTCGTAGGAATAAAACTCACCAAATGTGCCAAGACCACCAGAAAAACACCACGCTGCCACCAAATGTAACGTGAGGGTTCGGCATGTGGTGGTGGATAACTCTTAGGGTAATAAACAGCAGAATGGAGACAGATGACTTTCTCAAGTGAACTTTTACTGAACACCGATCACAACAACAACAACACTTCCTTGACCGGACTTTCCACGTGACTACCCTAACCAATCAGAAGCCAGAACTTAGACCGTAGACCCCATCACTGAGTAAGTCTCTCTCAATTAAAAAGTGAGAATTCCTGTATTAAGTAGGACTCCTTCGTCCGTGCCACTTTCGCAGGCCACTGGAAGACAGCTGTGAAGGTGGCGTGATTACACGGGGACCCCCATTCTCCGTCATCCGACGTAACTCGGAGTGACTACGAAAGGGAACGTCTCGGTTACGTATGTAACCCTCGTTCCCTGAGTAGAGAACGGAGACGTTACGTCTCCCTGCCACTTCCGCTGTACCGCTGGGTAGACGCCTGAGTTCAGTCTCGGCTCCTCAGCGAAGACATGTCTGCATGTTTCCGGCGTCCTCCTTTTATACCCACGCGGGGGGGCGGAGATACACTATGCAAATTCCGCAGACCCATGGCATTTCATCGCCATTGGCTCGTTTTATAATACTCGAAGATGATTGGCTTTCTAGGCGAAACCCCCCATTCTCCGTCATCCTAGAAGAAGATCTCTCTAGAAGAGGGAACGAGTACTGCGTATCTTTGCCGTGCCTGCAACACGCTGGTTCGCTTCAGCGATGAAAACCAGGTTGTGTCAGCCATCAAACTATATTTATAGGCCCAGACCACGCCCGTTTCGGCGGGACGTGATGTAGTGGGCGCAAAGCGCCCCCATTGGATCTGACGTCACATGGGGCCTCTCTCGATAGGCTGCTGCAGTTGCCGCAGGGCAGCCAATAGGCACGCAAGCCGTCTCGCCTATGTCTGCATGCTGCTGCAATGCGTTTTATATTAATTCAAAGGATAATTTTTGGCTTCAATATCTCGTGGAAAAGAGGTTTTCCCCAAGCGTAAGATATTATGCAGTACTCGTTCCCTCTTCTAGAGAGAACCGAGGTTACATTAGTAACCGAGTACGTTTTCTATGCAAGTTAACGTTACGACGTTCTCAATATAAATCATAATCCCACGTTATAATGAGCAACGCGTTATGGTTAATGTTTCAGCACTGACAGTTGTACCTAACACTGAGATAACGTTACGCATCACTGACAAGCCTACGTTTACCAAAAATCAATTGTCAACGAACTAACCTATACATCAGTAAACACATAGCGACTGTATCTCACTACTCTAAGTTACTCTGCCAGTACGTAAGTTACAAAAATACATCAAAGTGGCAATACGTTAACCAACCATTCAGAAACGTCCTCTTCGAGCCTTAATTGTCGAACTTCTTCGGGGCCGCCGTCTTGTTCCGGGTCTGACTCCGGTTCAAATTGGTATGGTAGAACCGATGTTTCCTCAGAGACTCCCGCTGACATTCTTGTTGCAAAATATACAAGATATACAGTATTTGCAAAATATACAATACAAAATAACTGTTGTCAAGGGAACACTCCACGTGCGTGGTGTCAAAACGCCCCAAAGAACAGAGGGGCGGAGTGAGCAAAGCTCAATATCATTTAAAGGCATATGCACTGAAAACAGAGCTGTTTTTGACCATGTAAAATTAGTATTTTCTTACAATACTCATGATAATTTTTAATAAAAGTATATTACAAAAAATAAAGTATATTTTTCATTTAGACCCTAAAGATTAATATTAGCTAAAAAATGGCATTATATGACCCCTTTAAGAAGGTGATAGAAAGATAATTATTTTTTTCTCTGTTTACTGCCACATAGAGGATTCAAAAGGAACTGCAGGGAAATATACCAAACAGGTCCTAAATTACAGACTCTCAAATAAAAAAATAAAATAAAAAAATTATTTAAAAATCAATCAAAATCTGACTTTTTATTCTCGTTTATCATAAAATTGTGAAAAAAATACAATAAAATATATGCACTATTTCACCACTGTGTTAAAATTTAGAGTGTTTTCTGTAAAATTAGACAATTTTTATACATTTAGTCCTATGGGTAGGATGCTCTTTTAAATTCAGGTATGCCCAATTCTTTTAACAATCAAAAATGGAGACTGTAAAAGTAGACTTGGAGACACCAGTGACTCTTTTCAGATAAATCTCAATAACTTTTTTTAAAAGGTGATCTCAAGAAGATTCCTTTTTCCCTGTTTACTGCCACATAGAGGATTCAAAAGAAACCTCCCACAGGTAAATACACCAAACAGGTCCTAAATTACAGATTTTCAAATAAAACAATTATTTAAAAAAATATTAAAATATTACTTTTAATATGTGTTTACCATACAATTTTGAAAATATACAATAAAATATATGCAATATTCCACCACTGTCTTAAAATGTAGAGTGTTGTCTGTATAATGAGACCATTTGTATCCATTTACTCCAATGTATATGGGTAGGACGCTCTATTAAATTCAGATATGCCTAATTCTCTAAAAAATCCAAAATATGCTGCTCAGCCGAAGTGGTGACATCTTAATGACAAAGTTTAAGAAACAGACATGGGGTAAAATGTAACCTGTAAAACTGAATTCTGAAAGCTGTTTATTAAGGTTATCCTGATTTGGATGAGATTGTTTTCATTCTCACCTATTTCAGGCTTCCTTTCTCAGCAAACAGTCAGCCTAACTCCTGTACAAGCACTAGTAGAATGGAGAAGGCCATAACCAGCCTTGTACACAGCACTTCTTATTACTGTGAGACATGTCTAGTACACTCATGGGCTAAAAAACATAAAGAATGTTTAGTGGTCTCTTAGCCCTTCTTTATTTTTTTTAGTCCAGGAGTGTACTAGACATGTTCAGGAAATTACCAAGAATTGCACAAATACTGTAGATAAAGTATCTTAGCATGAAATAGCCTTCCCCAACCTGCAGACAGCATTTTACAGAAAGAAGAGTAAGTGTTGTTCCACTCACTGTTACTGGCTTCAAACCGTTCATGAGTAGTTGAAAATGTCTCCCAGTTAATTTGAGTGTATAACGCAAGGCCAAATATTAACTATAGGGTTCAAATATGTATCAGACCCCCCCCCCCAAATATAACATCAGACCCCCCCCCCCCCCCCAAAAAAAAAAAAAACAGAGAGACTTTATTTTGTATTTAAAATACTTAATTAAATGTCATTTTACTTTCAAATAATACAAGACCTTAGAAGCTGCTTTGGTGTAAAGTGCAAACTGCCATAAAGTATGTAGTAAAATATGCTATCAGATTTTTCTCAATAAATGTCATTATAAGTTGGAAGAATAGAGCAATTAGCTGTGATGCTCCATAACTTTAATGTACTTTTATCTGATTAGTTACGTTTGCTTGCTAGCTAATGACAACTAGCCTACTTTTGTTTCTTCTGACTAAATTATTTTTAACTGCTAAATATGACCATTTTTAACAGTTAATCTTCATTGTTGTCAGCGAATTGACATTGTAGTCAAGTCAAATTGACAAAATCAAGTTCTAAACTATGTTCTATAAGCCGTTTCACTCGTATATACATCACAACTTGAAGAAAAGACTAGTATGACTACTGTTTCATGCCAACATGTAAGGGTGATAAAGAAAAGAAAGGAGTTAGATTTTGAGGTAGAAAAATTTGCTATCAGATTTTCCCCCATTTACTTCTAACCACTAAGTTTGCACAAAATAGGACAATTTAGTTCAACTTAGACAACAAGTGACTGACACACATCTACTCACATTTATTGTGTTTTATAGTTAGGCCATGTTATGTATTTGTTCAGTGATTTATGTTTTTGAATAAAGTTCAGGATAATTTTTGTATTATTAAAATGATTGCAATGAAATTGGGTGGAGTTATGGGAAGTAGCCTACTTGTTAATAATTATTTGAATACTATATCAAGTTAATTTTTATTAATTACATGTTCAAAATGAACAACCATAACCTGGTTTCCCCAATATTATGAATGCCAGGGAAGTTATGCAAACCTACAGGTCACTTAAAAAATTTACACTTAACTTTATGATTTTTGTTCTATCCTGTAAAGTTTATGTACACAGAACTATACAATCCTCAAGATTGAAGATTTCTGCTGGATTAATTTGAGTAATTATGTCCAAATCTAAAGGATGTCTGGCTCTCTCTGGTGGCTGTAAAAGGAAACACCAGCCACTGAATCATGCTGAATTAACATGGAATTACATTTATTTGGTTATTAATACTTTGTAAACTTCAAATAACCTTCAAAAACATGTGATCAAATGGTAACATGGTCTTATCTCATCCCAGTAGCTATAAGATTAGTGTTGATATTCATACAACAAAATATAAATGTATCAATTCTATATTTCAAACTAAACTTACAATATAACCACATAAACATATGCTATAGTTGTTGGAAGAGGAAACAAGTGAACTCAATAAAATCATGCTGAGATATGTTCAGGTACGAGTTAAATATATAATGAAGGTAAATTTTAACTGAAAGGATTAACTACTGTATGTTATCAACCCAATGGTATTTTTAATGTCAAACATCTTTTTTTTTTCTGGGCAAATACTACGTTTTTTAACTTTGTTTTTTTAATGTAGTCAACACTTATGTATATTTTGTGAATCATGAAATATTCTGTATCATTAAGTTTGACATTATGTAGAGATTATTGTCTTTTAGAAGCATTAATAATGCTCATGCAAACATTTAGCAATCATCCATTATTCTTTATTCTGCAGGATATATTTTTCAAACACGTTGCTTGCATGTTTTTTGAACCAAGTCAGTTTTACTTAATCAAAAACAATAATTGTGTTTTTTTTTATTATTCTAAATATGTAATGCTTTAGTTTGTGTTGCTCCAGTCCTGACTAAGTCTTCCATCTCTGTAGTGAAAGTTTTATCCTGTATTTCAGCTCGTTGCTTACAGGTGAGAGGGAGGTTTGTATACACAAGTGGCGCCAACGGTGTCAAAAAACACAGACAAAGGGAAACAAGATCAGAATTTTTAGAGTAGAGTTACATATTTATTTATTAGTTTGCTTTGGTTAAATTATTAGTTTGCATCCATCTTTTGCAAAGTTTCATTGTTTAATTCCAATGGGAATGTATGAACTGATTAAATGTATATCTCAAATGCAAATGTCTTTGGATAAAAGCGTCAGCAAAATACACAAATGTAATGGTTGAACATTTTCCTCCTCACCTGTTTCAGACTCCCTTTTCCAGCACACATTTGGCCAGGCGCCCATCCAGGCACCAGGACAGAGCCAGTAACCAACCAAGTGCGTACGCCCAGTCAGGGTACACATATCAGCGATTAAAAGTGAGAGGCTTGTACTTAACCATTTAACAGACAAAAGACACCTGAAAATGGACAGAAGTGAAAGATACTGTGAAGAAAGAATGGGAAAGAATGTAAGTAAGAACAGAGTAAGCTCAACTGAGGCATATCATAGCCCCTTGTGGTAAAGAAATAATCCACTGTTTTTCCTCAACTGATTAACACATTCTTCCAAACTAAGGTAATTGGGATTGGGTCATATTCACTAATAATTGCGTGGATTGTTTGTATTTATCCGCACAGGAAAACTCACAACACGTGCATACGCACATGGATTTGTTCTTAACCATAGACGTAAAAAAAAGATGGACGACACACCTTCACTCTCTTGATTCCATTTTAGAAAAGTGAATCCACCAATATCCCAATATGGCACTGACATTTTGCGCTGATTACGCAGACTTGGAGCCAGAGTCTGCGCAGTAATGAGCCTGAAGTGGAACTGCAGTATCAAGGCCCCGTCCACACTTCCACAGAATCGGTTAGTACAGTTTAACTCCTTCTGTCAGCGTGCCAGCAACCAGACGTCTGCCCAAAGTTAGCTCTTCAGAGACAGGGATAGCTGCAGGTCAGAGTAAAGGACATGCAGAAAGATTAATTGCTACAACAGAAACTGACCCCTAACCCTACCCCCACACCGTGACAGACAGCTTTCGCAAAAAAATGATAAAGACCTTTCTTCATGCCCTAACCTTTCTTCATGCTGATTACGCCAACCAGCAGATACCCACACTTGGAGATTCAAACAATTCTGCCCTTCAACATCCTGTGTGTCTCCATGAGTCAGGGCTTTTTCCAGTCTTAAGGAGTCCTAAAATACAATCATATTTTCCTTTTCTTTGAGAGATGCGGTTTCATTTAAAAATACATGCCAATGATCTCTAAGTACAGAAATTAGCTCTTTGGCACAGTTGAGCATTTGGTTAAATAAGCCCACCTGGTAGTTTTGTTTTGTGCCCATGACAGGTGTGTCATCTCCTTCATAAGGAAACTTTTTTTTTTCATAGTCGCTTTGGAAGAGGGAAGATTTCCAACTCATCAGCTAATTCTCCAGCACTCTGTCAAAATGACTATCTGTGTGGTGCTTTTGTCGCATTCAGCTGTTCTGTTGCATGTAGAATGTCAATGTTAATTGTCTGCCGTTTCTTGCTGGTAATATTTATTTCATATAAAATGTCGTACCATGTTATGATACTGCACAGGAATGGAGGGGTTTTGATTTAGGTCTCAATTCCTCTTGCTTCACATCTAGTTCTGACACCACAAACTCCTGTCAAGGTGTCATCTTCTGTTATTGATAGAAGAGCATCATAAACATCTTCTATATGGTGTTGAATGGGTTTGAGTGTGTCAATCCTGCTTTCCCATCTAGTATTGCTTAGGGGCTTAACTGTAAGGCCACTCTCAAGTATGTCGTTTTTTTAACACCTGCTAGCGAGAAGTGGAAGCAGAGAAAAAGTTGTAGACCTCTTGTATTACTACAAAGACTTCCACCTGCCTGCAGGCAGCACAACACCGAATCATTCAGTACTAAGTTAAGATAGTGAGCACTGCACGGGACATAGAAAGCCCTTAGATTTATGTCCTGCACTCTCTTTGACACATAGACACTACTGTGTTTCCCCCACATACTCGACCCGTTGTCATATACTTGACCTCTCATATCCATTACATCAAGCCCTAGCTCGCCCAGTTTCTTCTGTCATGTGTCATGCCAGCACGGGTGGAATCTGTTAAACGCGAGAATTCTAAAAAAAGCTTACCAAAATCTGTTGTACAAAAGCAGGTGTACAGTCTAAGATAACTGAAAAGTAATTGACCAATTTGAGCATTTTTAGAATTTCCTGTTGCATCTGAGATGGAAGAATACCTTTGATTTCATTTTGAATCTCTTTGCCCGAATAGTGAACATGAGCATCCTTAGATTTTATTCTTCTGATGTGCTCTGCCATAACACTGTCAAACAGACCAGATTTCTGTTATGTTCATATAGATTATCTGTGCTTCCACAGCATGCCATGTTTAGCATCGCCATTACTCTCACAATGCTCACCAAACGTTCCAACACCTGCTTACGTTTCACTTAATATTCTACTCTGATTTTGCGCATCAGTTGTGTTTTGAGTGCCCTTACGAATACGTTTATTCAAGTGTGCTATACGTATACTTCTTTTAGATTAAAAATAAGAAAGTATACTCTCAGTCTATCTTTTATGTACTTCTCAGAAATATATTTTAACTTGCACTTAAGTATACTTGACTTATAAAGTCTGTATATTTGGCCTATACTTGTACTCAATCTTTGATCAAGATATACATAAAAATATTATTAAGTATTCTAAGTATATTTTGCTTGAAGTTGTGTTTACTCTTTTGATTGAGTAGCCTATTTCATAGTTTTATATACTGTCTTATAAACTTACATTGTTCGAAAATATTGATTTATAAAGAAAGCAGACATGTTCCTAATTCTGAGTATCTGGATTTTTGTACTTTTGTACATAAGAATATACTTCGAATTTACTCTTTCCCCGCCGTTGAATGAATTTTCGGGCTATCCATGTTTTTACTGTTATACGGTAGGGGAGCGCTATTATGGATCTTCTGAAATAGTACAGAATCTCCAGATACACAGGTGAAGAAGATGCAGAAACAAGTGATAGGAGATCATCAAACATTAAACAGCATATCAATTCAAATCAGCCTAAGGTTAACAAATGAAATGTTCACACAGGAAAGGTTAACGACTCTGAAGCTTTATTGGTGTTGATGATCTCAATCTATTCCATCTGTGTTATGAGCATCGTTCTGAATCCGATCTAAACGTAGCCTTTGACAAAAATGCGATTTCCTCAGCTTTTTGTTTAAAATGTTTTTTTTTTTTAATGAAACTTACCCATTCAAGTGTTAATAAAAAAATGATGCATTAAGCAAGAATAAAATGTTTTTTTTTTTAAATGGAAAGAATTACAGTACAGTTAAAGGTATATTTCAAGTATAAAAATGAATACCTAATGAATAGACTCAATGTTGGACAACATGGTTAACGGCGTTGGAATGGAAACGGATATGAGTATGGAGAGTACTTCACAAAAGACTAGTTCAGGTTCTGCAGTTAGCAAAGTCATTCAACTCCAAGCTTGTGTCTATGGCTGGAGTAGGGCAACAACGGTCAGGGGGTTGAAGATTCATCAAGGGAAAATAAAATGCTTGAGGGAGAAGGGACAAGGGCCTCGCATTGATCAGTACTTCTTATGAAGTCAGTCAAGTCAGTCGAATGAAATCCAGCGACAGGAAGCAAACCACAGTTCGCAGGATATCAGTACCCCTGTCATAGAGGAGATGAGGGTTTGCACAGTTAGTGATGAACACATTGATACTTGTGAACCCGGTCAGACTAACCAGCATAAGAGAGAAAAGAACCTCAACGGGCATAGGCCTGGAGTTAGATGGCCAAGAGCTTGTAACTGCATGGGACACGGTAAACACAGATCTATGCTTTGCATTGGAAAGATTAACTGATACAGTTGAAAAGAAGCTGGATAAATTTGGGGACATCATTTACGCATATGGAAGTGAGAGGTTTGGTGTGGAAAAAAGGAAAAAAAAAGTACAAACTACTCCTGCTGTATCTAGACCGCAGCAGAAAATTGAAGGGTTAGTTAGAGAAAGGAGACAGCTGAGGAAGCAATGGAAAAAAGCAGAACAAAGTCAGAAGGAGGGACTCAATCTCTTACAAAGGGCCATAAAAGATAAGCTTGCAACATTACACAGAGCTGAGCGCCTACGGAAACGCTACAAAAAGAAGGAGCGTGCGAGGGCTAATTTCTATAAAGACCCGTTCAAGTTCGTAAAGAAGTTATTCTCCAGTGAGAAGAATGGCACTTTAAAAGCATCTAGGGATGAGCTAGAGAGATATTTGGAGGAAACGCATACAGTGCAAAAAGGCATGAGCCTATGTCAATTCTTTCAGATATCCCACCTATCAATCCACCAGAATACCAAATGGAGGTCTGTGCACCTAAGTGGAAAGAGATAGCGCAGGTTGTGAAAAAGGCAAGGGCTTCATCATCTCCAGGGCCTAATGGAGTTCCGTACAGAGTGTACAAGAGTGCTTCAGGAGTTCTACGAATTCTGTGGAAATTGATAAAAGTGGCATGGGAAAAGCAGGTTGTACCTAGAGCATGCCGCCGAGCAGGTGGAGTCTTTATACCTAAAGAAAAAGATGCTGCAAACATCAGTCAGTTTCGTCCTTTTTCCCTATTAAACGTTGAAGGTAAGATTTTCTTCAGCATTATTGCGCAGAGATTGTCAACCTACCTATTAAAGAATGGCTTCATTGACACTTCAGTTCAAAAAGCGGACATTCCAGGGTTCTCAGGATGCTTAGAACACATCAATGTTATCTGGCAACGAATTCAATCAGCTAAAAAGGAGAGGAAGGAGCTCCATGTTACATTCCTGGATTTGGCTAATGCATATGGTTCAGTGCCACATGAGCTTCTTTGGGCAGCATTTGATTTTTTTAGAGTACCAATGTCAATAACAAATTTAGTGAAAGCCTATTTTGGAGATTTACAATTTAGTTTCTCAACTCCAAAATTCAGCACCGCATGGCAATGCTTAGAGGTTGGAATAATGGCAGGATGCACCATTTCTCCACTGGCTTTTACCATGGCTTGGCTTCTGGGATGCGACTACCACCAATCAGAGCATACATGGATGACATGACAACCATGACTACAACAGTAGCCTGCACTAATCGGTTATTGGGGAAGTTAACAGATAATATCGAATGGGCACAAATGCAATTTAAGCCCTCTAAATCAAGGAGCATCTCGATAGTTAAAGGAAAGGTAGTAGATAAAACATTCTTCATTAATGGTGAGGCAATACCAACAGTTTCTGAGAAGCCAGTGAAGAGTCTTGGGAGATGGTCGATGGGGATCTAAAGGACACAGATCGAGTGGGAGAAGTTAGACGACAAGCAGTGGAAGGGTTGTAGGGCCCTATGAAATCCGTTTTATTTTTTCTCAAATTCCGTTTTATTTTTTTTCAAATTCCGTTTTTTTGGATTTATTTTTAGCCCTTTCGGATTTGCTTGTTTTCTTTTCACTTCTAAGCAGTATTGACCGTTAAAAATTCCGTTACACAAACTCACAATTCAGCTTTTTTATTTAAACTGTTAATATATTCAGCAAAGCACATTCAAAATTCTCCAAAATTCAGCCAAAACTTCAACAAATCTCTGGCCAAAAATAATAGTAACATGAAGGTAACAGTTACAAGGTAGGATTGATGAATATTAAATTAAAGATTAAATGCAGACATGCTGCAGGGAGACAGAAACATTAAAAACACTTTTCGTACACAATTCTTTATAACTACTTGCATACATCATTTATTCTTTCAAGCAGACATATTTATTTGTATGAATTAAATATAATTAATCCTTAAAGCTATTACCAAACAGTGAATGCTTCTCTCTTTTTCTTGTGTTGCTTGACCAATATTAAAGGGTTAGTTCACCCAAAAATGAAAATGATGTCATTAATGACTCACCCTCATGTCGCTCCAAGCCCGTAAGACCTCCGTTCATCTTCAGAACACAGTTTAAGATATTTTAGATTTAGTCCGAGAGCTTTCTGTCCCTCCATTGAAAATGTATGAACGGTATACTGTCCTTGTCCAGAATTAAATAAAGACATCATCAAAGTAGTCCATGTGACATCAGTGGGTTAGTTAGAATGTTTTGAAGCATCGGAAATACATTTTGGTCCAAAAATAACAAAAACTACGACTTTATTCAGCATTGTATTGTCTACCGGTTCTGTTGGGGATCCACGGGCTTACGGGCTTGGAGCGACATGAGGGTGAGTCATTAATGACATCATTTTCATTTTTGGGTGAACTAACCCTTTAAGGACACAGACCGCATTAGGTTTATTACCCACTGTCACTTTAAGACGTCGGATCATGTCCAATGACATGACTGATGCACATCCGATACACTCACAACTGTTTAAGACATAACCGACATAGTTTACGTGAATACTCTCCAAAACGGACATTTAGACATAATGTTGTGTGTATTTGTCTATTTAGACACGAAAGAGAGCTTAATTCAGTACTCGCGTGCTGTAGGTCTATTGTGCATGGCTGAACGCTTCGGGTTGGGTGTGTGCGCACAGAAAACCGTACCGAATAGTGCTTTTTTGCATCATCCCTCTTATTCAGATCGCCTGCTCTACTCATTCTCCCAGACGTTCACCTTTTTTAAGGTTTTATTAGACTGCTGGTTAGATCAGCACGTTAGAGTATACAAATGGGCGCATCTACCACAAACGCAGCCACCGTTAGCTTATCAGAAGCCACCAACCCTATCTCACGGCGAATTCGTACTAATTCGCACGATTTAACCAAGTGGCTAAATCGTACGAAACCATACGAGCTGGCTCGTATGAAATTTGTTCATCCCATTTAACACACCCCTGTATAACGGCAGAAGCCACTCGCTTCGACATTTTTTCCCTGCGCGTGAACGTGAGGTCGTATGGCTTCTAAAGGAGTTTTCCCCATAGTGTCTAGCAAGATGCAATACGAGTGAACGTTTTGAAAGGGAATACATTTTGTGCGAATCAGCATTATACCACAAATGATGCTGACTGTAACTTGTTTTGAACTGAAATTTTTAATTTAACTGTATTAAAAATATAGATTTTATATCTGTAGTATTTTTTTTAAAATGCTTCTTAGGTAAATCTATTTTTTGTTGCTAAATCTGATGAAACTGGGCAGTTTATACTTAGTACACCAATAAGCTTATCAAAATAAATGTTTCATCGTTCTAACGCATTTGTGTTGCATCCCTCAAAGTTTGTTGGAGTGGAGTGCATAATTAGGGGGAGACCGGGGGCAATTGTAACATATTTAACATGTTCCTTAATAACTCACAAACTACTTGAGATAGACTAGTCATCTTTTGATACAGGAAACATATATATGTGCACTAATTAATAATACAATTTATATATTTTCACTTATAAAAACAAGACTAAAATATTTAATTAAATGCAAGAAGTCAGGGTGTTACAATTGCCCCCCGCCAAGGGGGCAATTGTAACAGTGTGTGGGGGCAATTGTAACACTGAGAAATAACTCCTATTAACCCACTTTATCTCAAATAAAAGCCTACCTCAAAGTAATCACTTTATTGCTGTTGTATTTAATAATGTTACTTAAGAGTTTTTTTGTATATGGTTCAAATTTTTTTAGATGTCAGGCATCACAAGCATTATATAAAAAAATATATGTTAATTGATGATTTGTTAATACTGGAACAAACATTTATTTTAATACACCCTTTTAAAATGAAGTTTTACAATAGAATTTAGTGAAATATGTTCATTTTTTAACAGAAAAGTATGTCAACACACACAAACAAGCTTATTACAATGGGCCTTGTGGCTCGGGGGCAATTGTAACACAGTGTTACAATTGCCCCCGATACTGAAGCCATGACAAAATCTTATATGCTAGCTAACCCAACCTGTATTAGCATAGGTTGTTCATGTTCGTTTTTAATCAATAGCCTAGGGATAAAATATATATAAGTTTAAATTCACAGACATCTAAACTTTAGACAGCAGAAGAAAAATACTGTACATCCAAAAAATAACTTTCATACCTTCAAAATCAGTTTGTCGTTAACAACTTCTGCTAAAGTTGAAAATTTCTCGCTTCTTTTCCACAGATAGAGAGAGAATCCTACTGGGCATGTACAGATTAAGTGTCATCACTCTAGCTTGTTTCTGATTGGAGGAATTGAGTGTGTTACAATCGCCCCCTGTTACAATTGCCCCCGGTCTCCCTACATCAGTGATGGACTTCTTGGACGAGAAATTTTCCTCCTGCTCTTCTGTCTCACTTGCTTCTTTTGGAGAACTCATCTTAGTTACAGAGGTCAGAGGGGAGCGTGTTTGTGTGAGTGTTCGAGAGAGAGACGGAGAAAGAGAGATTATCGGAATCCATGCTTCATTTTTAGAGATGTCCAGTTGAGGGTCAGATTTCTTGTAGCAAGATTTACACAGTCATCTAACACAGAGAAATATATATTTTTTTAGTTTTATAGAATATTCAACTGATTATTAGCAGATTTTATTATTTTGTAGTACTTTATATGAAGACCATGCTTATAATGAATTATAGACCCATTTATACTATTATACTATTACTATTCTATAAATATATTGTATTTACAAAGACTCATTAAGACCTATACTGCATTTTAAGAACAGTTTTGGTTACATTTATATTATTTTTATAATTCCTTAAGTCAAGCATTTGCTTTTTCAATGTGCATGCTCATAATCCATTATACACAGATTTATAAATTATCAAATATAAAATAGTTCCAGTTGCTATACCAATTAGTTATCAATTATGTCTTTAATGGCTAATGTTTGCATTCATGAATGCATGAGTTCATGAATGGTAATTTTGATTAAAATATAATTATAATATAGTAACTGTGGCGAGGGGGGCGTGGTTTTGCGAAGTCTGTAGCGGAAGAGAGAGGAGGGAGCAGCACGCCGGTGAGTAAGTAGGTAAAGTGCAGATGATGAACACCTGTGTCTGATTGCAGTAATTGGCGTGGAGAGATCGCATATAAGCCGGCGGGAACGAGAGAGAGAGTTGGACTGGGTCCTCGTGCACTGCTGCCTGCCTGAACGTCTGCCAAGCTGTTATTGCATCTGTATCTGTTGTGCTGTGTCACGCAGTGGCACGGTGAATTCGCTACAGCGCGCCTCCTTTTGTTTTATTTATTTTGTTTGTAAATAAACGAGAGTCCCAGTCACGCTGACCCCTGTCTTCTTCCTTCCACCCACACGCTGAACCTTACCACAATAACATTATAGCAGTGCAGCTTGCATCTTTATAAATACATTCATGGAACCATACAACTGAATAATTCATACTTATAAATCAGTGTATAATGGATTGAGCATGCGCATTGAAAAAGCAAATGCATGACTTATAAGGAATTATAAAAATAATATAACTATAGCTGTTCTTTCTTATAATGCAGTATAGGTCTTAAGGAGTCTTTCTAAATATATTTATAAAATAGTAATACTTATAAATAAGCATAAATGGAGCTATAAATCATTATAAGCATGGTCTTTATAAAAGTGTTACCTATTTTTTAATGCAGTGTGTTTTTGTTTTTTTAGATTATCACCTGTGTTCCAGGTGTTGTCACAGCTCGCCCATGGTAGTTGGGCACTGAAAGAGAAGAAGAGGTAGAAAAGCGCCCAGGCCAGAATGATAATGTACGAGATGCAGCTGTACAGAAGAATCAGTTGTCCTGCATAGCCAATACCTGAAAAAAGCAAACAGAAACACTGACTAAAAGAGAATGAAAATGGAATTAAGTGATTTATCAGCACTCATCAGAACCCAAGACAAATGCAAATGGGGAGGGACAAATATTAAATATATTACATATTTTACATATACAACCAAGGGGAAGCAGCCAGGGGGTTCATCCAGCCTTACAGCGGTTCAGTATAGCATATATGTAAAGCCAAATACAATTTTGCCTTGGCAAAATTTTAATTTTGCAAAATAAAAAGTTTGCATAAAGAAAAAAGAGTTTTAATCTTTGTAATTCTTTATAAAGAATTATCTATTCCTAAATAAACTTAGGTTTAAGGACTCTCACCTTCAGCCAGTGGACAGAGGCGATGCCAACATGTAATGCCCCCTACCCGTGTGTACTGTCCCATTGCGGTCTCTAGTAGGAACAGTGGCACCCCACAAGTAACCATAATCACCAGGTAGGGTATCAGGAACGCCCCTGAGAACACACCAGTACAATAATACATTATCTAACGGGGACATTAATTGCACTTTTTTATTATATATAATGTTCTCCAGGGTCCACCTATAATATTGGTAAAATTTTTACATAAAAAAAACAGCCATAATTTAGAAACAATTGGCCATGGTGATTCAATGTATATCACCCACTGCTATGGTTGAGTAACATTTTTTGCACATGAAATAAGTATTATGTTGTTATCGCAAACTGACCTTCTCCATCAGAAGTTTTTTTTAACAACGTGATTTTGCAGCATTGAGCATTGTAGCCAATGTTGAATTGGTTGAATTGAATACAATGGACAGTTTTATTCAGCGTGAGCTCACTCAAGAGTTTTTCACTCTTGTGAATGATCTCATCATAACCAACAGTGTAGTCAGACATGATGTAAATATGAGATTCATTGTGCAATGTAGACAGTTTCAATGATTATATGCAAATTTTGTAGACTAGAGAATACAGAGCTTGTGCCAAACTAAAGTGATTGACAGCTCCAGTGATTGTAAAGTAAGCATTCTTTGATCGTTTTCTATATATTATTTAATCACAATTTGAATTGGAGGGTTAGGTCAACTCACATCAAAAAGGTCCCTGGATCGAGTTCCAGCAGAGCCTTACTATAGTGCATGTTCTCTGTGTTGGTGTGGGTTCCCCTCACAATCTGAAGCCATGCAGTGTGAGTGTGTATGTCTGTGTTTCAGTCCTGTGATGGACTAGCTGTGGTGGAATAGATGGGCTACATGTGACCCTACATAGGACAAGCGGTTTGGAGAATCAAAATAATAGTTGATCACAATTAGGCTTTAGAATTAACATGGTTACTTACATGTTGCAGCATTTAGGTCACATCCGCCTTTCAGTAAAAGTGTATAAATAAATATGCTCTACTGACACGATCAGGCACTTTGTTGAAAATAAACAGCAACTTAACAGATAACAGAATCCTTTGGAAGGTATGAAGATGATGTTCTTCAACAACTAAGAACTGCACAACATTTGGAAAACTTAATTTCATACATTTTTATACAAAGTGACCCTGTCCCGTCACTAACATGTTACCAGTTACATTCAGCAATGTGCAGATATAATTAAATATGCATTTAGGCAGCATTATACCTCCTCCATTCCTGTAGCAGGGATAAGGAAACCTCCAGACGTTACCCAGTCCAACCACATTCCCTATTACAGCCAGAAGAAACTCTGCTTTGCTGCCCCAGTACCCTCTCTCCTCTATTTGTTCTTCTATTCTGTTCATTTCCTAACTCTGTTTTCACCAGTTCTGTCTGATCCCACAGTCCTGCTGTAATTCTACAGTTGTGGAGGATTATTTAAGAAACAAATAAGCCAGTGTGTGAGTCTAAAACTGGCAAATGCATCGTTTTATTATAATGGTTGGGTGAGCCTCAGGTAAAATAAAGTAGGCTAATACATTTCAAGAACATTTGAATATGTAAAACTTTCCATTTGTTCAGTCAGCAACTTCTACTAAGTTCAACTCAGTTACTTAGGTAAAGTTGGTTTTATATTTTGCACATTCGGACTTTCGCAGACTTTTCCTTTTCGCAACAATAAAAACTGCATTCTTGGTGTTTGAAAAGGTGTTTAGGAAATGAAAAAGAATGAACATGTACATGATCTGTAATTTGGTAACAATAACTAAAAGAGTTGAGAAAAGTTGGAAATACATTCACAGATTCAAACTTTCTGGATCAATAACTTAACACACACACACACTATAGTGTCACCAAATTCGTTTGGGGTTCAATGCTTAGCAGTAAAGTAAGGTTAGAGAAAGTATTACAGACCAATTTTAAACAACCTGTTCCACCATGTAAAATTATTGCCCTCTACATGCTGTAGTACAATGTCATGTGAACTCTTTACGTTTGACCATACCCTAATATTTTAAAGGTTTAGTGTACACATTGAAGGTATAAGGTGAAATATGTCATAATTAAAACCAACACACCAACACAGTTCTTGTTAATTTTAAGGCAAATAAACAAATATAAACAGTAGTAAAATTAAACGATTAACTATGTTCAGGAGATTACACGTGATTTTCAAGTGCTCTGGACTTGTAAATTTGGCAATAAATTCACAGACTCGAACTTCACCGATCAATAACTTGTGAGCTAAACATTGTTAGAACACAAATAACATTGTTTTAATAATGTTTAATAATTTTCCTCAAAACGACCTTTCCTTCGCAGTGGACAAAATACATTGATCTCTATACGAAAGCAGCTGTGAGAGATCCGAAGGGACCGTCTGCAAAGTGCAAACCCTGAAAAGTGTTACTAGCAAAATAGTCAATAACGTCCCGGGTTACGTATGTAACCCTAGTTCCCCGAAGGGACGGACGCTGCGTGAAATCGCAGTGGGAACGCCCTCAGCGTGACGCGTCTGAAGCATGAATGAAATCAGTCAATGTAGAGAATGAGCGTACGGCGAGTGACGTCATCGACCAGGAAGCTATAAATATCCCCTGAGTACACAATACGCCAGCTTAAAAGTTACTGAAGCAGCGACCCAAGGGGATGCCGAGAGTATGGTAGGACACGCAGCGTCCGTCCCTTCGGGGAACTAGGGTTACATACGTAACCCGGGACGTTCCCCTTCAGGGACTACCGCTGCGTGAAATCGCAGTGGGAACGCAATACCCACATCCCCATACGACCAAATCCCCGTCGTGTGTCATTAGGAGACACAAACCGACGAGAGAACCTGAGCCCCGGGAGTGGAGCTAAGATCGAGGGAATAAAATCTAACGAAAGTGTGCGGTGAGGACCAGCCTGCCGCATCACAAACGTCCTGAAGAGAAGCTCCTGAAAGAAGAGCTGTAGAAGCAGCCATACTCCGGGTGGAATGAGCCCTTACAGCCAAAGGTGAAGGCTGATGGGCCGAACCATAAGCAAGTGGGATGGCCTCGACCACCCACTTGCTCATCCTTTTTCTAAATGCAGGACACCCTTTCTTAGGTGACCCAAACAGACGAACAGTTGTTCCGATCTCCTCCACAGGGCAGCTCTGTGGACGTAAGCATCAAAACCCAAACTGGGAACAGCAAATTAATTTTCTCCTGGTCTGACGTCAGAAAAGGCGGAGGACAGAAAACCTGCAGAACTATAGGTCTAACTGAAACAGTTGGAACCTTAGGAACATAACCTGGTCTCGGAAAGAGAAAGGCCTTAACCAACCAGGAGAAAATTCCAGGCACGAGGGAGCCACCGAAAGTGCTTGAATATCTCCAATTCTTTTTAGAGATGAGATAGCGAGAAGAAGGATAGTCCTTAGAGTAAGAAACTTTTCCGAAACTTCCTCGATGGGCTCGAAAGGAGCAAGGGAGAGACCTTCTAAGATGATGGCCAGATCCCAAGCTGGTACCCTCGTGCGAACTGCAGACCTCAGCCTCAAGGTGACACGAAGGAAGTGAGACATAAGTGGGTGTTTCCCGAGGGAACCTCCACTTGAAGGGGTGTGGTAAGCAGCTAAGGCCGCCACATACACCTTCAGTGTGGAGTAGGATAACCCTGTGGAGAGACGGTGCTGCAGGAAATCCAGGACTGTACCAACCGGGCAGTTAACTGGGTCCTGCTGGCGCTCTCCACACCAAGAGGTGAAAAGTTTCCACCTCGCGGCATATAACTTCCTCGTGGAGGGAGCTCTGGATCGGAGGATGGTCTCAACGACCTCAGCCGAGAGACCAGAATCTATGAGCTGGGCCCCCTCAGAGGCCAAGCCCACAGCCTCCATAGCTCTAGACGGGGGTGAAGGATCGACCCACTCGCCTGAGAGAGCAGATCTCTCCTGATCGGTATCTCTAGGGGAGAGCCGTTGAGGAGAGACACTAGGTCCGCAAACCATACCCGGGCCGACCAGAACGGGGCTATTAGCAGGAGACTGAGCCCGTCCCGGCGAACCCTCTCCAGAACTCCTGGGAGCAGAGCGATCGGGGGAAAAGCGTACAAGCGTGACCTCGGCCACGGATGTACCATCGCATCCAACCCCAGCGGGGCTGGATGGCTGAGAGAGAACCACAGCGGGCATTGTGATGTTTCTCGAGAAGCAAATAGGTCTACCTCGGCAAGACCGAAATGTTTCCATAGGAGTTCCACCACCTCGGGGTGAAGACTCCATTCCCCGGGCCTCGGCCCCTGTCTTGACAGGATGTCTGCCCCCTGATTTAAATACCCCGGGAGATAAAAGCTCTCAGAGAAAGAATTTTCCCCTGGGACCATAGAAGGATCTGACGTGCCAGTTTGTAAAGCGGGCGAGAACGCAAACCCCCCTGATGGTTGATATAAGAAACCAACGATGTGTTGTCTGTCTGGACAAGAACATGGTGGCCCCTTAGGTCTGGGAGGAAGTGTTTCAGAGCCTGAAACACCGCCAACATCTCTAGGCAGTTTAAGTGCCACAGACGATGATGGTCCTCCCACAGACCCTGAGCCGGGCGACCATCCATGATCGCCCCCCAACCCGTGAGAGAGGCATCTGTCATTAGCATAACGCGACGACAAGGAGCTCCTAACACAGGGCCTTGGGACAGAAACCAAGGATCTTTCCACGATATCAGGGCGTGATGACACCGTCGCAAACTCACGATCATGCGAAGCTGATTTCCCCTCGGGGAGAATCCCTTGGTCCTGAGCCACCACTGTAACAGTCTCATGTGCAAGAGGCCAAGAGGTATCACGTTGGACGCAGCTGCCATGAGACCTAGCAGTCTCTGGAACTGTTTTACAGTGGATGACTGGCCTAGCTTGACCTGATCTACTGCAGCAAGAATCAAAGCAATACGAGCAGGTGACAATCGTGCCTGCATCGTCGTTGAATCCCACACTACACCTAGAAAAGTGGTTCTCTGTAATGGAGAAAGAACACTCTTTTTGGCGTTGAGCCTCAGCCCCAGTCACTTGATATGAGCAAGAACGACATCTCGGTGCCGAACCGCCTGTTGTTCCGATTGACCTAGAATCAAGCAATCGTCTATATAGTACAGAAAGCGGATGCCCTGTAACCTCAGTGGGGCTATAGCAGCATCCGTACACTTCGTGAATGTTCGGGGTGACAGTGCTAGGCCGAACGGAAGAACCCGATATTGGTACGCTTCGCCCCCGAAAGCGAACCTCAGGAACTTCCTGTGTTGAGGGAGGATAGATACATGGAAGTAAACGTCCTTTAGATCTATCATGACAAACCAGTCCTCGGATCTGATTTGAACATCCCCAGTGACAGACACAGCGCCCTGTAACGTACTGGCAGGGAACAGCTGGTCTGGGCACTCCACAACCCTCCTCGGAGGGGGCGAGCGTCCCTCGGGAAATCGCTCGCCGAGTCTCTCTACGCCCTGTGAAGGCAGGGTTAGTAGAGCAGACCCCTGAGGGCATCGGAAAAGACAGGGCACCGTGTTCTTGTGCAGTGAACTCAGGTCTTTCACGATAGGGACCACCCTCAGAACCCTGACGTTCAGCACGTCAGGATTTTTTTTTCTTTTTTCGATGAAGTAGTATCCTAACTCCCTGCTGGGTGGGGGACCCATTCCGCCAGGAACTCTACTAAGGGAACCAGCCTCTCGAGGCTGGCCTCCGGATGAACATCCCGAGTGACAGACACAGCGCCCTGTAACATACTGGCAGGAAACAGCTGGTCTGAGCACTCCACAACCCTCCTTGGAGGGGGTGAGCGTCCCTCGGGAAATCGCTCGCCGAGTCTCTCTACGCCCTGTATAGGCAGGGTTAGTAGAACAGACCCCTGAGGGCATCGAGAAAGACAGGGCACCGTGTTTTTGTGCGGTGAACTCAAGTTTTTCCCGATGGGGACCACCCTCAGAGTCCTGACGTTCAGCCCGTCAGGACCTTTTCGACGCGGCCTTTCTGGCGACAATGACTGTCCTCAGATCAGTCCTGCCCCGAGAAGGCCGCGCCGGAGAGCGCCCCGCCTCGTCCCTCCAGTTTCTCTGCAGGGGGGCACGAGACGTGACACTCCGCTTCTGCTGTGCTCTTTTGGAAGACGAACTCGACGAAAGACTTTGCTCTGGTTGAACATTCTGCGTGACAGACACAGTGCCCTGTAACGGCGCACCGGCAGGGAACGACTGGTCTGAACACACTAGAACCCTCCTTAGAGGCGGCGAGCGTCCCTCGGGAAAGCACTCGCCAGACCCTTCTACGCCCTGTTTCGGCAGGGTTAGTAGGACGGGCCCCTGAGGGCGCCGGGAGAGACAGGGCACCCTTAAGGGAGGTGAACGCAAGTCTCTCTCGGCGGGGACCCCCCTCAGATTTCCTTTGAGCAGGTCGGCCTGAAAAGCCTGCATAAAAGTCATCGTATGCAAACATGCAGCCGCCTGCCGAGCCACCGAGTAAGCCTTCCCCACCAGCACAGAGGTATATATATTTATTTATTTATTTATTTTTTGGTGGAAGAGCCGGTGCTTTAAGTGAAGACGATGAAGCAGGAGAGAGATAGCTCGCGAGCGTCTCCTCCGCCTACAGTATCGTCACATAACCAGCAGATTTAGCACTAAAAATGTTACCATAAGCATTGGACTGATTTGTGTAAATTCTGCTTGAAACCGGTCTAACCCAGGTCTTTGAAACCTCAGCATGAAGATCTGGGAAGAACGGTAAGCACCGGCTAGAAGGTTGAGGTCGTGCAGACAGAAATCTATCATCTAGATTGCTTTTAATTCTAGAAACCTGTCTATCAGCTGGCCACTCGATACTGTTATTTATTTTTTTTTTTTAGCTTTTCAACAGCCCGAGATAATACATCCATCAAACCTTCTTCATTTGCAGTATAATGTGATAAACTAGTTTTCTCTGATGCAAAACTTTCGACATCCAGCTCCTCAGAACTGGAAAATCTCAATTCAACATCATCATGTGCCTCCAACCGGGCAGAAGTAACCGCCGCAGCGCGTGCTTCCAGAGCCGGGTGAGAGGCACTAGATCTCGTCGGAGATAGCTGAGATAGGGCGGAGCCCGTCTCAACGTCGCCAGCGAGATCCATCTGCGAGCCCCAAGACAAGCGCCGCCGCTCTGCCTCAACAGAAGCGGGACCCGAGCCTCGGGGAACTCGCAGCAAATCACTCTCCTCGAAGAGCGATCGCCGCGAGCGCAGAGTTCTCAAGGGAAAACGCTCGCAATGCTGACAATCGACTCCCTCGAGAGCCGACTGGGCATTGCTGCACTCCCAAACAAGCCACACTTAGCTCGTGTGAATCCCCACCCGTGATGTACCGAGTACAGGGGGGAACACACTTCTTATACTGCTCGCTCATATTGGTTTTTTTATATAAAATATATATAGTGAAAACTCCTGACAAAACAGACAAACACAATCGACAGATTCAGACACACACAGAGCTGCTGAAGTAACTAAAGCTGGCGTATTGTGTACTCAGGGGATATTTATAGCTTCCTGGTCGATGACGTCACTCGCCGTACGCTCATTCTCTCCATTGACTGATTTCATTCATGCTTCAGACGCGTCACGCTGAGGGCGTTCCCACTGCGATTTCACGCAGCGGTAGTCCCTGAAGGGGAACTTCACTGTCACACACTATAGTGTCACCAAATTCAGTTTACACACCACTGCTGTCCTGACTACAACACTTATTTTGGTATAAAGTCTTTTTGCATATTTTTTTATGATATTTATTTATGGTAAATATTCAATAACTTCACTGTAACACACTGCATTGTCATACACTGTAATACACTGCATTGTCAGTTCAGACAACACTTATTTTGGAAAAAAAATATTTTTAATTGTATATACTGTACAATTGTAAATGTATCATTTTGATGATTTTTATTATGAAAAATATTCAATAACTGTTATACACTGTATTGTTGCCAAATTCAGTTCACACATCACTGCTGTCCTGATGTTATACTACAACACTTTTATTATGAAAAATAACTTCTTCAGCCATGTCTCTTCTTAGATTTTGAAGAGATTGCTTTGATGAGTCAATCTCAAAAATCTGTGGAATGTTTGGAAATTCAATCACCGTCATCTTGGCCATCTGTATGGATGGCATAAGAACATGTATTGTGTCTGATACAGTAAAAATACAGTATGTGTTATCACATCTATCCTAATGTAAATATGTTTCATAGAATTTACCTGCATCACAAAGACCCCACAACTGGTACCATCTTTTTGGAAGGTGTGGGTTATCTTTCCAGGCTGCTACTTGATGTTAACCCAGTCCTCCTTTCCAAGTCTATCCCGTTGCATCTTGAAATACTCTCTAAAAAGAAAAATTATAGTGATTTTTTATTTGCATTTCCATTTTGAATAACTTTCCCAATAGTTTCCATAATCCATATTACCTGTGAAGTATTGCTATCTTCGTATAATATATATATATATATATATATATATATATATATATATATATATATATATTATACGAAGATAGCAATACTTCACAGGTAATATATATATATATATATATATATATATATATATATATATATATATATATATGTGAGGAGACAGAAGATTGTCTTTAGCTCGACTTTATTTCAACATGTCGTAACCTAACATGTGAATCTGCCTTGTTTACTTTCTGTCCATACGTACGTATACGTAGATACGTATGCCCAATCACATACCGTAACAGGTTTACGTGGCATCTCCATCTTTTAGTCTGGGGTCTCATACAGTATTAAACAAAACAACTGTTTCTAAGAAACATACTCTGAAATTACTTTTTGTATGACAACACAATATTTTCCGTATTCTTCCTTTTAAGAAACCTATGTATCAAATAAGCATTATTTCTCTTATTCTATTTATCAATATTTTTTTTTCAAACTTACTGTTTAAGTAGACATTAACAGTAATACATGAACAAGCAAATATAAACAAACAAATATTCCGCTCAGACCTTTCTCTTTTTCCTTTAACCTTATTGGTCTGTAATCATTTGTAAACATTACTAGTTAACTCTTTTCTTCTGACTAGTGTGTCAGCTTGACAGCAGGTTTCACAGCACGTCCAGAGCGTGTTCTCAAAACTCTGGGTGACGATGTTATGCTACCAGTCTCAGAATCAGTTTGGGTTGGACGGGTGACGGATGCCATGTTACCCGGTGGGGTGGAGACTTCTGGTGACTGTGTCGGAGTGTCGTTCCTTTCTTGGTTGATGATCTGCAGATGCCTCCTGTTTCGTCTGGTGGTGTCTCCTTGTGGCGTTTGCAACACAAACGAACGTGGAGTGGAACACGAAGCCTGTATCACCCCGGTCCCTCTCCATGTCTTCTCTGAGTCTGTTTTCAGTCGCACTCTGTCGCCGACACCTAAGGCAGAAAGCGGCTTTGCAGTGTATCTCCTGTTGTAGGTATATTCGTAGGCCTGCTTAGCTTTGGCATCTGTCTGCCTGACTGTCGACAGATTGGGCCACGCTGGTCTCAACTGATGGTGGAGCTTGGGGACTGTGGTTCGCAGTCTTCATCCCATAAGGAGTCTGGCTGGGATTTCTTTTGTCGGCTCCGTGGCTGTGTCCCTGTAGATCAGGAGAGCTAGCTGGGGGTCTTGTTGCTTAAGGATGCTTTAAGCGGTCCTGACAGCTCGCTCCGCCATCCCATTAGCTTGGGAATAGTATGGGCTCGATTTAGTATGCTGGATTTCATACTTGGATGTAAAGACCTGGAACCGCTGTGAGGTAAACTGCGGGCCGTTATCCGTAATCAGCTCTTCAGGTATCCCGAACCGTGTGAATATGCTCATCAGCTTACTTATAACTGCTTCACTTGTGGTCTGGGTGAGACTCAATACTTCAAGCCATCTTGAATAATAGTCAATAACAACCAGGAAGTGCTTTCCTTTAAACTCACAAAGATCTGCAGCTAGTTTTTGCCAAGGGAGCTCCGGCAAAGACGTTGTGATGAGTGGTTCCCGGCTTTGGCTTGGTTTGTGCTCATTACATGAGGAGACTTTCTCCTTTACCGCATGGCTAATCTTTGGCCACCAGATGGCATCTTTGTACCTCTCCCTGGATTTGTTTAAGCCTTGATGCCCGTGATGGATCCTCTCCAGCATCTCAGTTCTCATTGTTTGTGGGATAACTATTCGGTTTCCCTTCTTTACCAGTCCATTATGCTCACTAAGACTGTTTCTCTCCACAAAATAGTATAAAGCTGGTCTGACGACATCCCTTTTATATCGCGACCAGCCAGACTTAATGTCTGTCTCTACCTTTATGCGCTCCAGCACTGTTTTAGGCCTTTCCAGCTCTTCGATGGCGTCCACGTATGCCTGGATGTTTTGTGTCGTCCACTTTTGACTCCGGGGGCCTCGACAGCACGTCAGGTACTATCAGGTTCTTACCTGGGATGTACTCAGCGACAGGGTTGAACTTCATTAGGCGGATCAGAAGTCGTTGACACCTGAGTGGAGTTTTGTCTAGGTCTCTGTGGTTGATGAGTGTCACCAGTGGTTTATGGTCGGTAAGTAATTTGTAGCTTTCCAGACCAAACAGATATAGATAGAACTTTTCTGAAGCCCATACACTAGCAAGACACTCCTTTTCTATCTGTGCGTACTTTTTTTCCGCTTCATTTAGTGTACGAGAGCAGTAGGCTACTGGATTGAGTGTGCCTCCATGATTTTGCAGCAGTACTCCTCCTAATCCATAACTGGATGCGTCAGCGCCTACTACAGTGGGCAGTTTTGGATCAAAGTACTGAAGAACAGGTGCAGAGAATATCAGTGTCTTTACCTTCTTGAAGGCTGCTTCTTGCTACGAGTCCCACACCCATGCTACTGTATTCTTCAACAGCTCGTTGAGGGGATGAAGGATTTGTGACAAGTTGGGTATGTATCTGCCAACATAAATCACCATATCAAGTACCCTTTTTAACTCACTCACATTTGTAGGTGTCTCTAAGGCGGTGATGGCAGACACTCTTTCTGGGCTTGGAGTCACACCCTCCTGACTGATAACCTGGCCCAGGAAGTGAAGGGAAGCCTGTCTGAACTTACACTTCTGGCGGTTGAGTTTTAGGCCAGATGCGCGGATTGTCTCCATCACCCTTTTCAGGCGCCGGTCGTGCTCTTCCAGAGTGGCTCCGAGTACTAGTATGTCGTCCATGTAAAATACCGTGCCCTCGTGATCCTGCAGCAGTTCTTGCATTCTCCTTTGGAATATCTCTGAGGCCGATGTTATTCCAAATGGGAGCCGTTTAAAGCAGTAGCGAACATTTGGTGTTATGAAGGTAGTTAACTTTGAACTTTCTTCATCTAGGGCCATCTGCCATAATCCACTGGCAGCATCCAGAGTTGTGTACACCTTACTTCCGGCCAGTTTGTGCAAGGTGCTGTTTGTGGTGTTGAAGATTTTATTATTTAGAAAACAAGTAATTTAGCTATATATTTGGACACAATTATTTCTTCTGTCTGTTACTTTGGATTTCCTCTGTGTATGTGAAAGACCTTGAATGGAATGTTGTTTGCTGCAGAAAATTCTATTCTGAGAAGTCACATGGTAAAAGACCTTTACCCAAAACTATCTATAGGGTGTGTTACCTTCTTTGGAAGAAGAAGTATGTATATAACTCTGAACCAAAATGTACTCGGGAGCGCACTGGAAGGCCAGAGGGCCAGTGGGCCGCGGGCCAGAGCGTTAGAGCGTCGTTCTATGGAACGGGACGGCATTCGAAAATAAAGTCTAATTATTTCTGGCATCAAAGATCTCTGCGAAGTTATTTTTCAGACAGATTGAAAACCACAACAGTGGTCGGCAAGATGAACTTTTCCCTTTTCACGTTCTCATTCAGTTTAGTAAGACCTACACAGATTCTTACCTTTCCAGTCGGCTTAATGACAGGCACCATAGGCGCTACCCATTCTGTGGGCTCCGTCACGCACTCTGTTATGCCATTTTCTTCCATTCGCTTCAGCTCCTCTTCTACTTTAGGTAGCAGCGGAATGGGTATGCGGCGAGGGGCTGCGACGCTGTATGGCTTAGCGTTTTCTTTTAGGACTATTTTTATGGGGTCTCCTTTAAGCAGTCCTAACTCCCCAAACACACTGATTTCTTCGATGTGTTGTATCAGACCCAGGCGAACACTGACAGATCTGCTTAGTAGGTTATCACATGTAGACTTTGCCACTATTACTCTAAAGTAACAGTCTGTTATTTTTCTCCCTTTTAGTTCTTGTGTTTTAGCTAGGAATTGCCCCAAATGGACCACTTTTCCTCCTGGACTTTCCAGTTTAGAGGTAACTGGACTAAGTTTTGGCTTAACACGAAGGCGGCTATATGTAGCCTCATTTATTATCGTTGTGTCAGCACCAGAATCTATCTTGAAGCTAACTGGAGTATGGCATATCACTAGAGTCGTGCGCCATGGTGGCTCTGTATCAGTGATGACTTCATCCACTGTAGCCTCATTCTTGGTTTTAGTCTCATCTATTGAGCCTAAGAATAAGCTGTCAACTTCTTCAGTCACTTCCTGTACCATTCTGGTTTTGCATTTGTTTGCAAAGTGACCAATTTTGTGGCATTTATTACATTCTCTGTCTTTAGCTGGGCATTTGTCTCTTGCATGTCTGCGCCCACACCTTCCACAGTTTTGCCTTTCATTTTCTTTTCTTCCTCCTGTTGCCTCATACTGTGTTTTTTTCCACTTACTTTAATAAGAATTGGATTTAACTTCATCAATGTGCCCTGATGCGCCAGCCTCGCAGTTCTGTTGCTTCACTAGCTCAGAGTGTCTGGCATTGTCGACTGCCTTTTTCAGAGTAAGGTCACTTGTCATTTGTAATTTCAATGAAAGATCTTTGTCTTTAATCCCTATGACCAGTCTATCTCTTATTTCCTCCTCCTCCTCATGAAAGTCACAGTGAGCTGCGAGTTCATATAGGTGCCTTATATACTGTTCAACGGACTCACCCGCCTCTTGCGTTCGCGAGTGGAAACGTGCTCTCTCGAAAATCACGTTCCTTTTCGACACAAAGTGCTCGTCAAACAGCCTCAGCACATAGTCAAAATCCTCTTCCTCGTCATCCTCCAAGACGAATGATTTGTACACTTGTTCTGCCTCCGGGCCATAGAATAAATCAATACGCTGACCTGGACATCGGCTGGCTCTTTGTTAAGCTTTGTTGCTATTCGGTACCTGGAAAAGCGTTGTTTCCAATCGGGCCAATACTCCGGTTTATCGAAGCTAAGCTGCTCCGGCGCCGAAAACTTTGCCATCCTGGGCGGTTTCCTCCAGTGAAAACTAATCTCCGAGTCAGCGTGCTGTTTCAGTTAACTTCTGACACCATGTGAAGTATCGCTATCTTCGTATAATATATATATATGTGAGGAGAAAGAAGATTGTCTTTAGCTCGACTTTATTCCAACATGTTGTAACCTAACACATATGAATCTGCCTTGTTTACTTTCAGTATATACGTACGTATACGTAGATACGTATGCCCAATCACATACCGTAACAGGTTTACGTGAAATTTGTAGCAGGCCTTTTTGTAGTCCTTCACTTCGTTTGACCCTTGCATAAACAAATATTATCTCAAAAATACAAACATGTACATGTTGCTCACCTATTATGGTAGCCCTGTTTGTGCTAAATAGAGTGTAATGACAACTTTGCCATTAATATGTTTATAAGCAACTGAAAAAAAGCACAAATGTCAGGGCATGTCATAACATCTCAAGGACCCCAAAAACACCTTAGAACCCAGAGGGTTAACTTAAGACTCAAATCTGTAAATGAACCATTAATCCAACCATTAATTTAAAGGGACCATTAATCCAAAAGTGTCAAAGCCAACTCATTACTGATTTTCTACAGCTCAAGATAAACTGTCAACACACTCTCAACAGGTAAATAATGTCTTTCTTAAAATGTCTGTACATTTTAAATGTAAAATTTTAACAATTTTCACTGTTATCCTACCAATTTTCTTTTTTTTTAGTGTGATCAGCTCTGTTCAGCTGAGGATACTTATCTTCACTTCTCCACTAAGTAACAAATATTCAATTTATGATACATATAACATTTTAATTGTTACTTGCATAAAAGTATACCTTGAAAATTAATTAATTAAAATGTTTAAGTTATTCCATGACTTATTATCATTTGGTCCTTTTAACATAGTAAAGGGCTCACATCTTCTATCTATAAATTACAGGAACGTCTGTCTGTCCGTTAATCGCATATCTCTCGAACTGTTAGTCTACAAATACATCTATTTTCCCATAGATACAGTCTGCAACTAGTCATAGTTGGGGGCGTGGTCGGCGTGGGGGGAAAACACCGCGAACGTCGTGTGTATTTGAATGACAAAAGTTCATATTTCATGTCATTGACGCCTGCCGACCGGGAGCGGTACATTGCAAAATTAACTGCAATACATTATGATTGCCCTTATTTAATTCAAAATTGGATCAATGACCCAACCAAATGGCCGGAGGTGTCGTTTCCAGACATATTTTGTTATCTGGTTGAATCTTCAGGTAAGACATTGCGGTAGCTGTAGCGGTAACATTAGCCTATAACCAAATAATTCAATCAACTTTCATATGTTGCACACTATAACTCCATAAAACCTTGTCACTTACCAATTGTACGTATGCTTCACTCCAGACTATTAATCCTTTTGTAAAACGGTGATCAGTACTAGGGCTGTGTTGAAAAAATCAATTCACCAATTCTGAATCGATTTTGATATTAATTTCTAAAGATCGATCTGTAAATCATAGGATCGATTTAATAATAGGCTTACATTTTCCCCGTGAACTTTAACTTGCCGCGACTGGGAGATCCCTGTATGCGCATTGAAAGGCTTTCACTCAGCACGCACATTGTTACGACAACGGGCTTTGAGTGAGTCATTAAACCGTTCATTCAACGAACACGTTCAAAAAAGCTGATTCATTAAAAGAGATGTAATGAAACAATGTGTTAATTATTTTTAACTTTGAGTTCCACTTTTCAAGGCTCAGCTGAGCAGCAATGCGTCGCATGGGTAACGCTGAAGCTGATGCTTCACTTATTAGAGACCAATAATGCATTGATTCAATGCGTGACTCGCTGATTTTATTTTCCAGCGGCTTACTCGCGATGTGTAATGCTGACCAGCGCTGCTGCTGACGCGCATTTATGGTAAATACCCGTGACGTGAAAGTTAGAAGGATGATACGACAAATATTTCGCTTTCCTTTGACACGGCAATACGAATTTTCACGAATACATATGACTTCAAAGACAGACGCAGGTAATCGCACGCGCTCTGCCGATCTCTCTCATTCACTGTCTGTGCGAAGCATCTGTAGGCTACACATCACCACGATAAACAGTCTTGTTTGTTATCATTATGAACTTGTTTAACATTCAATACACATGCATGCAGTTCAAAACAAGAAGGGTATAGCCTTATAAAAAAACGTGAATATCGCGGTTGCTGCGGTTACTTGCAATCCTCTGCGGTTGACTTGTCAGTAGCGCGGTACTACAAGATTGCGGTAGCCTAATCGCGATAGCTCTAGTACTGCTGCTGAAATACCTCTGCGCCCTCTGTCGTCTACACCAGTGCAAGTTTGTGAAAGCAGTTGTATCAACACTCTGGAAGGGGGATTGTTCTTTACAACCATCAATACTCCATTAATTTGCAGTTAAATGTCTATAATAATAGTATCAATATGTTGCATAACTACAGTCCTGCAATTCAGGTAATAGCTGGAAAAATAGCTGCTTTTTTCTAAAACAATTATCTAAATCTCGAAGATCGGATCAGATCGGATCGAATCGAATCGAATAATGATAATCGATTCAAGATCTTGAGAATCGGAATCAAATCGATTCTTGAAATTTGAATCGAAACCCAGCCCTAATCAGTACGAAGTTGCCGAGGGACTGTGCTGACAGTGATCCCTAACTCACACACTGCAGTCTGTATTTTGTGTAGATCGTACCGTAGCGATTGGCCTATCAAGCGAGACTTGCAGCTGATTAACACTAATGTGAATGAGACATCCCTTATGAAAAACAACTATAGAAATCTTGTAGTATTTTAGGATAAAATATTATAATAATCCTATAGCAATATTATAGTATTTTGGGACATACTATAGAAGTACTATAGAGGTATTTACAGAACATCACATAAGTATTACACTACTATTTATTACTTGTAGCCATTTTGTCCTCCTTTCCGGTTCTGTGTGTTTATTAGGAAGGATGTAGAACTTCAATTCATAATTTGTTTGTTTATTGGCGGTACAGAAAAGACACAGCACCTCTTCGGCATGATTGTCACGTGTATTTCAATGAGCGCCAAGGCAATGTTTTCCCACACGGGCTAAATTCACATCTGTATCGATCATTATTATTACATATTTCATCTATGAATTATTTATATTGCTATCAGTGTGTCTTAACAATTTATGTTAAAACAGTTATGTTTATGGAGGCCAACTGTCTCTGGTCCTGCGCTGTGCTCACTCAGTGTGCGGTGGGGGAGGGGAGGGGAGGAGTTGCCAGCGGCTAGAGCGGCAAAAGCCAATATGTGCTCCTGTTACCGATATATATTTAACGATATCTTTTGCATTTCTAATCCAAACAACGTCAAACTCGGCACTGCACTTACTCGTGCCAGTAGAAAGACACCTGTCAAGTTTGAAATCTTAACGGTTCGAGAGATTAACGGACAAACGGTTCGAGAGATATGCGATTAACAGACAGACACACAGAAACACAGACAGACGTTCCTGTAATTTATAGATAGATGAAAGGTATTAATAAGTATGGCGCTCGAAATGTTCCATTCGGCAACGAGACTGACAAGCATGACAGATAACACGTGTATATGTGCGTGCACGTCTCCATTTGTATTATATATGGAGACGTACACGCGAATATCACCTCACATAGACACGTCAATAACGTGTAGCCAGAGCCCGTTTACGGTAGGGGTGTCACGATTCTCCAAATCCTAGATTCGATTAAATTTTCGATTCTAAGGTCACGGTTCGATTCGATTCTCGATTTTTACATTTACTTTTTTTAAAGCCGAAACCGGGCAATCAGGATGCTCTCTGTCTTACATGCGCTTCATGAGGCACACACGCAAGGTCTCTCGCTCTCTCCCTCTCTGCCGTGTGCACTATACGGTTTGGAGCACAGTTTTTTCTGTCTCGCATGCGCGCTCTTGCTCGCTCACTCTAGATTCCGGGAGATTTTAACTAATTTGCGTGCATCAGGGAGCCGCTATCAATATGCGGGAGACTCCCAGAACTTCCGCGAGACTTGGGATGTCTGCCATCTGTGGCTTTTTTTAAGCACGAACGTTGTCAACATAACTCACTGGAAATCCAAAAAACATCCACACCTGCGACTTCAATGAAAGAGGAGGGGGTTCAAGTTCTGTCGATGGGTCTCCTGCATCTGCAGTTGCCATGCTATCTTTTGAGTGGCTGTAGCTAAGTTAGAGGAGGTTGACCATAGACTCGCAGCACTTCAACACGCATTTTTTTCCGCTTGGCACACCGACCGGACGTGACATGGGTGCGTGGCAGCATCGACGATTCCATTTTTTAATTCGAAGTTCGAGATTGTGAATTAATTTCGATCGATTTCAATTTAAAATCGAAATCGTGACACCCTTAGTTTACAGAGAGCCTGTTCACTCCCTATTAAGCCCTATTGTACCGAATTTGGGTTGTAGTTCCACCAGAGTTCCACTGGGGGGCGATCACCCTGAGTGCAAAATGAATGGGAGTCTATGGAGCTAGACGGCTAAATTTGTCTCTTTCACCCGATTGCCGTTGAGAAATCTCAGATTTGATTGTAGATTTTGCAAGTTCAACATGGGTTATAGGTCGAAAGTTGAATGAACGAGTACTTATGTCCTTTCGATTTCTTACAGGTTGAATTGTTGTTGCCCATAACACGCTAGCATTCTGCTAATGAACTGATTATGACCAGAGAGATACCGCTTGATGGCATCGTGGCATCCATTTTCGGAGTGGTCTTTTAAAACAACAAAACAAAAAATCTTCTAGCACGTGTATTTACCTGTGTCAGCTGTGTTGTCGATGCCTTGAGAGAAAAGAAAGTGCAGAGCGCGAAAGCACCAAAGTGACTGAAGGATTGCTGTAAAGCAGTATCTCTGGTGGAACGATGTGTATGATGTCATTGGCATTTTAAGATACTTTTTTAAGCAAATTAGTGACTCTAAAATTCTAACACCCAGCAATGAGTAATTTCTTTGCATCTCCTTTCGAATACAACATTCAGATTACTAGAAAAAAAATTATATCCTGAGAAAAGTGGATTTTGAGGGGTATAGCTCCATAGACCTCCATTCATTCTGCACTCGTCCTGTGAGTGCCCTCATATGGAACCAGAGTGGAACTGCAACCAGTTCAGAAGCCGGAAGTTTACTGTGAGTGAAAGTTCTCCCCATATTAGACATTATGGAACGCCATCGGGGCCAATAGTCTTTAAACGAAACGTGTGAAATTTGACCGCGTCAACACGCACAGTTTTAATTACCATGTTAAGACGACCAATTTGAACGTGTTTCTTAACGCGCACATTCTGTACGTATTGAAGTGTAATATTTTTAAAAAGCAGACTTGCCTTTATATGTACCTAAATATTAATCCTTTAGATTATTGTGGCATTGCTTTACTGACTATTGTGCTAGAGTAAAGTAATGTTACAATATATAAGTAAGTCAAGTGCTAATTATCCATATTATACAATTATTATAATGTATATGGGTTATTTGTTTTTGTTTTAAGTTATAATTTCCAAAAGTATTATAGGCTAATTTACACAGCACATGTTTATAACTAAATAAACACACACACACACACACACACACACACACACACACACACACACACACACACACACACACACACACACACACACACACACACACACACACACACACACACACACACACACACACACACACACACACACACACCAATTTATTCACTTTCACATAGCCTAATAATGTTTGTAATTTGGTGTTTAATTGGTTGTATCGTTTGTTTATGCTGTTCTGTCTGTATTGTTTCCAGGAACATCATCTTGGCTGGTGCACGCTGATGAGTGCTATCATAAAATTACTACATTCTATTTAACTGGTTGGTAAAACACGATTTCACTTTTCTAACTTTAGTTAGTGTGTAATGTTGGAGAAGAGTTATTGTGGTATAGGGCGACAGTGGCTCAGTGGTTCATGTAGGTTGTCTACAAACCGAAAGGTTGGTGGTTCAATCCCCGGTTCCACCTGACCAAGTGTCGAGGTGTCCATGAGCAAGACACCTAACCCCAACTGCTCCCGACGAGCTGGGTGGCGCCTTGCATGGCTGACACCGCTGTCGGTGAATGAATGTGTGTATGAATGGGTGAATGTGATACAAATATGTAAAGCGCTTTGGTGGCCATTCGGTCTGTTAAAGCGCTATATAAATGCAGTCCATTTACCATAAAGGAGTGTTGTTGCCCCCGCAATGTCTTCAAAACGCTGTTATTTTCAGGTCCACTTTGTTCAGCCTTCCTAGGGTCGCGGGAGTTAGGGATCAATGGTTAATTATTACCCAAATCTCGCTCTCTGTGCTGCACATTTTACGGAGGAAAGCTTCCACAATCTTGGCGAGTTCAATGCAGGATTTGCACAATGGCTTATCCTGAAAGGTGGAGCAGTTCCAACTTTAAGAACAGAAGCTATTGTTTACGGGCCACAATCTGTTAGTATGATTTATTTTTCGTCTATGTGTTTTCCTGTAATAGTTCGTATTGTTAATTGTACGTTGTAGCAAGGAAGTAAACAAATGACAACACTGTTTGGCTCTGCAAACCAGCTTGTTAAATGCTTATTCATACTTAACGTTATCCGACAAACACCTAACGTTACAAACTTTTTTTAAATCTCAACAGCGAACTTGGAATTAGAGTAAATTATTCTTTGATTAGAGCTTTTATGTATTGTTTATCGCTTGTTTATCTACAGGCATGCTAAACATGGTTCTGTGTTTGATTTGGCTACTGTAGTAAAGCCAATGTTTAGTGTTCGTTTTGGGTTAATAGTTCTGTCGACAGATATTTGGCTACAATCGTTCTAAAAATACAAAAGTAACCGTGCCATACAGTCAGTAACGATCACTATAGATCCCCAGTCTTTACTCAAAAAAAATCCCTTTGAGGACTGTAGTATAATTTGTTAGAACGATTATATGAAATTCTTCTTTATGAAGCTTATTTTTTTGTAATACTATAATAATTAGTACAATTAAATAACAGCGTATCTAAAAGGTAATGAGAGAACAAAAAACAAACCTTTCTGAAACGTCGTTTAACAGCCGTTCTTGAACAGGTTCTGCTCGATCATCTTCACTAACATTCTCTAGGTCTGATTCGGGCTCAAATTGGTATGGTTTTATTGACGCCATGCAACGTTTATAATACACCAAAGCACAAACTAGGATACCGGTAAAGGTACGGGGCGTGACGTTTCCGGAAAACGTGCACTAGTCGGTTAGCAAATCACAACACACTGGGCCAGCTAACCAATCTGAGCCCATTGCGTATTTTTGAGGGACTGGCTTCATAGAATCCGGAAACCATCAGACCGTTTTTACAAGGAGGGACAGAGCAGTGTAGAATAAAGGTAAAATATATGAGAAATAATGCAATTTTTTAAAAACGAAGCATGAACACATGTTACAGTGCACCCCACAAACACAATCAAGCCTTTGAAAAAATGTGTTTTACCACCCCTTTTACATGTGTTTTGATATTCATTATACTTTTATTATTAATATGTTATTTACCCATAAATTTACCCATAAGTTATAGTGGCAAGAATAACTTTGTTAAACCTTTAGTGGCGGTTTCCCAGACAGGGTTTATATTAGACGGGAGTAGGCCTTAATGGTCTGTGTACTTTTTGATCATTTCATTTTCTGTTTGGAATGGAATAACGAGAAATAAAAAACCAGCTCGTTTATTCGTTTTTTTGTTTAGTTTAAAAAACGAAAAATGAGATTTTGGCTCGATTTTTCATTTTTCGTTTGTGGTTTACAAATCGGTTTATGGGTTCGATATTTAATTTGCACATGTGGGCGGCACTGAAACGCCCCTTTTCATCTGATTGGTCAAACCGCTCCGCCTTCAGTACGAGCTTTTCTTTCTGTCAGGCAGAATAAGAGTCAGTACGAGTGCGGCACTGACAAATGCACTTAATAATGCCTGAAGCCGCACTCACTGTTAACTACGCACAATATTGAAGCAGAAATATGTTGCTGGTCACGTAATTCGTGCTGCTGCGACTTGTAAGCGACCCACACGGACCTATATGAAAGATTATTTTAGCATGATGTATTTCCCATTGATAAATACAGTGCAAATAGTTCCGTCTCTTTGGATAAAAGGGAAGAGGAAATAAAAATCAATAATAGGCTGAACTGTACCATCATAATATGTCCGTAACATTAGATGTCTGTAGATGATCTACCCATAACTGTTACATTAGAGGTTAAGGGATAATAACACAGTTTGTACAGTATAAAAATCATTATGTCTAAAGTTCACATAAAACATGAAACCCAACAATCCTTGTTGTGTAAAACATCTGTTCATAATCTGTGATTACACAATTCTAATAATATTCACTGATATCAGTTGCAAGTGTGTGGCCCCTATAGACCGGTTTTTTGCAGTAACTGCCAAAAGTTGTATCATTTTTAGCCATGATATCAGCTATAATTGATGTGATTTGACTTATTGTTTTCCAAAACATAGTCATGTTTATTTGGCACCAGCTGCAGTTAATGTTGACTTTATCAAGCTATCATTGAAGAACCTGTGTTCACCTCGTGCTGCAGGAGTGTGGTGGGGTGCAAGGTCTGCATTGACCAATGGATGGAGAACTTATGGCAGTGCCCTAAATGCAGATCTGAAGATATTGTTATCACAGAGGTTGCAGGCCTATTCAATGTGCTTGAAGTCACTAAAAGTTTTTTTGTAAAAAACAGGATTCATTTTTTTCCTCCACTTCCTGCAGTAATATTTGTTCAGTTAGTAAGATTCAAGCAGGGTATGTGACAAAGACATCTTCAAAAGTTTTGTTTGCATGTGTTGTGAGAACAGAATAAAGGTTTTGCAGATTCCATTTTCCATTGTACTGACTGACAGAGGTGTAAAGTCCAGGTTCAGAAAGTAAAAGTCCTCCTCAGTATTTTGTTCCAATCACCTGGATTTGCTAATTAGCACAGTTCTTTAGCCAGGAGATAGAACTAATTAATGAAATCAGCTGGCTGAATTCATGGGTGGAATAAACATTTGGCAGGACTTTTACTTTCTGAACCCTTGGACTTTACACCTCTGCTGACTGACCTACACATCTGCATGCAAACACCCAACTTTGCAGATTCATTTATAGATTTAACACCCAGTCCTGACCCTGGAGCATCATGTTCTGCAGAGTTCAGCTCCAACCAGTTCCAACACACTTTCCTGAACATTTCTAGATATTCTGAAGACCTTGCTTAGCTGGTTCAGGTGTGTTTAACTAGCCTAGCAAAACTTTGCAGGACATTTGCCCTGACATTAGTTTGTTACATTAATTGAATGTGGTTAATCAACAGCTAGTACATCTTAAAATATAGAGCTCATGACAAATAATAGTTCCAGATGGACAAACAATAAATGCAAAAACCAGTGTGAATAACAATATCTTAAAAGAAACTAGAGAGTGGCAAACTTTGAAGTAGGGTTCAAGTTTTAATTAGTTGTAAAGCTTGAAGTGTAAAGCTTATTCTCATACACAGATATGGCCTATTTATGAATTAAAGGTGCAGTGTGTGATTTTTAGCGACATCTAGCGGTTCGGCTGCGAGTTGCACTAAGGGCTCAGCCCACTGCTCACCCCTCCCTTTCGAAGAAGCTACGGTGGCTAAAACGGGACAAACATATCGTCGTCTGAGACAGCAGAGAATAGCCAGAGTAAGCCAAGAGTGTGTAACATTGTCACTGTTTCTGTACCACAGTCCATTATAAACGACATCATAGATAAAGTTTACAAAGCCATAGTCAGGTGAGGATCAAGGGTCTTAATAATGTATGTTCGCGTTCGGCTACGATAGAAACATGACGTCACAATATGTCGACCTTCATAGAAGGTGGTGCCCGTGGTTATGTAGATATAAATGTCTAATTCTAAGTTCTTTATACACCACTGAAAACATAGTTATGGATGTCATAATGCATTTCTGTTAATAGATACTCAAAATTTTTACACATTGCACCTTTATATTCATGCTTTTATTTGTCATTTAAACTGATGCAAACAGGGAAAGAGTAGAAAAGACTTATTATACTGTCGCCCCCTCTAGTGGACAGCATTAGGTATTACGGACTTCTTTGCTCAGATAAGGCAAGTCAATGGGATTTTTTTCGGAAGGTAAGTCTGACCAGTCCGAAAAGATATAAGCGAGTCAGACCAGTCTGAAGGTCTGAGCTGAGTTTGGTGAAGCATTAAAGTTCTAGGCGGAGTCAATTTCTCATAATAATAATAGCCTAATGTTTAAATTTATGGCTTTCTCAAGGCAACATAATAAAGAAAACTCGGAGAAACATCGATCAATTCAATATGTAATAACATTTTATTCATTTTATAATGAAACTAATAACATTTTAAAGGTATGCCGTCTTCAACCGACATGATTTTAATTAATCCCAAACCCTGCTAATTTTGGCAGTATTAGTGTACGTTCTCTGATTCTTGCTTCTCTCTTTTCTGTCTTTCTTTTCATGTGAACGGAGTAGGCTACACATAATTACATAAACATAATCTTTATTTCTATTCAATTTTTGCCTTGTGATGTAAATAAAATAAGAGAGTGGTAGCCTAAATGTTTGTGGATATATCATGATGGTACAGTTCAGCCTATTATTGATTTTTATTTCCTCTTCCCTTTTATCCAAAGAGACGGAACTATTTGCACTGTATTTATCAATGGGAAATACATCATGCTAAAATAATCTTTCATATAGGTCCGTGTGGGTCGCTTGCAACTGCAAGTCTCAGCAGCACGAATTACGTGACCAGCAACATATTTCTGCTTCAAATATTGCGTTGTTAACAGTGAGTGCGGTTTCAGGCCTCATTAAGTGCATTTGTCAGTGCACATTGGTCCGCACTCATACTGACTCTTTTTCTGCCCGACAGAAAGAAAACCTCGTACTGAAGGCGGAGCGGTTTGACCAATCAGATTAAAGGGGCGTTTCAGCGCCACCCACGTGTGCAAACAAACCCGGTGTTAACATGTATTTGTTCGGTTTTGTTGACGGGGGGTGGTTTTATGCGCTTCTTGAGGCGCTAGATTTGAGCTGCTCTTGTTGTGGTTTTCAATCTTTCTGAAAAATAACTTCGCAGAGATCTTTGATGCCAGAAATAATTAGACTTTATTTTCGAACGCCGTCCCGTTCCATAGAACGGCGCTCTAACGCTCTCTGGCCCTCTGGCCTTCCAGTGCGCTCCCGAGTATCTTTTGGTTCAGAGTTATATACATACTTCTTCTTCCAAAGAAGGTAACACACCCTATAGATAGTTTTGGGTAAAGGTCTTTTACCATGTGACTTCTCAGAATAGAATTTTCTGCAGCAAACAACATTCCATTCAAGGTCTTTCACATACACAGAGGAAATCCAAAGTCAAAGACAGAAGAAATAATTGTGTCCAAATATATAGCAAAATTACTTGTTTTCTAAATAATAAAATCTTCAACATTCCCTCCTCTGAGGCTTATCTAAGCCTCACTTTCACTAGCTTTTTCCAGAGTGTAATTTCAAAATCCAGCTCCCTCAGTTATGCTACCTAGTGACCCAACTGAGTCACTCATTCTCCTTTCCAATTACTGGATTAAGCCACCACACTCCGGAGGAGCACTCGAGCCAAACATCTTCTTCCATACATTTTATTTCTTTCTTTTTTGTTTAATGGAAAAAGTAAAAGAATCGAGGTCTCCTAGTCAGACTTCAGTTCCTGACCAGGAAATTTAACCAAATCCATCCATGGTCATTTTTTTTATTGGGCAGAATTTACCCTGTGGGCCCACATGTTAAATTTTAAATACAGCTGTATTTGCAAAATAATTGATTTGCCTTAGATGTTTCTTGAAACACCATCTCTCACTCATTCACACTCAGTCTCTCTCTCACACACACTGGCCAGCATACTCTCTTGCAGGTTGTGCTCTAAATGTGGCATCCTATAATTTTAGCCATAAGGTCTGATCAGGTCAACACAACTATGTCAAACACTACTGATAAGTGTCAATGATCATAAGGTTTAGTGTAACACCGTTGTTATAATCCTTTTTTTCTTTTTACAAATTCTAATAGACTAAGTATTTTAGAATAATAAACCTGCCATTGTAATTTTTCAAATGCATTTTGTCATTTGTTTTTCTGATTTTTCCTATTCTTTTTTTTTGTTTTTTGCTCATGAGCTGCTTTAGGAAATTGGAGATCTCTGCATAATCTTGGATCCATGGCCAACAACATTTCCATCTCATTATCCCAGTTCTGACAGCATTTTTTTGCGATTTCATAATTTTGGACTTTTGGAGTAATTTTTTCTCCAATCTATATCTCTAAAAACTTATCAAAACAAAATGGAGTGACCAGTATCATTGTTTTGCAAACAATAATATTATTTGACATTTTGCGTCTATCTTTTTCTTTTCTACAGAATAATTTTTCTCATGCTTTTAAGCCCTATAATTGTTTAATGTAATAGCCCTCACTATACCAAATCCAGCCTCGGTTTGAACTATTTGGTGAGTTGAGCACCCACTTCTCTCTTTCAGTGTATTTTCTTTCTTTTTTATATGGCTGGACTTGAACCTACTGGAAAAGCAGAGAGGGTTAGTTTAGCAGAGAATATAAAGAATTGCTTATGAGACCAGTGAATAATCAGAATGAATAAAGTTAATATAATAATTAAATTTGAAGCAGTCTCTAGAGTGATCATCGGAGTTGCCACACCTGTGTTGCCCGTAAGGGAAGGGTTTCGGTCAGTTTTTCTGTTTTTAGATTATCAGTCTGTTAAAGCTTCTTGGCTGTCGCTCTGCATGAGTCGTCAGCCTAGCTGTCACTCAAGGCTTGGTGTAAACAGGAATATAGGCTCTGTTGTTTCTCTGCCCCTTCTCAGTTTGGGCTTTGATAGATTTTGCCTCAGCTTTGCATCTCAGGATTTTCCTCTTGTCCTCAGGAAAAAGTCTCCAGTGAAATAGTGAAAGTTTCACCTTTTCCAGCATTAAATCAGTCTTTCTCCATGCCAGAAAGTGGTCATCTTCAGAAGGGGAGCTGAAAGCCCCTCACCCACTCTTCTTCTTCTCTCTGCAGTCATCTTTGACCTTTCACCTCTTCCATTCGACACTGAAGCCATCTGAAACTTGAACACTCAGAGAGCTGCATAGATCAAATTAGTCTTTATAAATATTTGTTCCTGAGCTATTAGCTCTTTATCTAAATTCCACTTTTTAACCATCTTTTTCATAGATCTTTTATAGTATATAATACTCACTGGTTGACAACAGCAGTTCTCCCATTCTGTTTTTAGTAAAGCAAGTTTTTCGTTGCAGGAAAAAGCAAGCTATTTCTTCATTGCAATATCAGCAATAATCTAACTTTTGATTTTCTGAGTATAATACAATTAAATAATTTTCCCTATCATAAAATCAGCCTTCAATCTTTCTCCTATATTTGCATGCTGTGCTCAAAATAATCTAACATGGTGAATAAACTTTTCCTCACCCATTCCCAACAATTCACATTTACTACAATTCTAAGATTGCTGTAAATTATTTATGACTGTTGAAACTTGGTCACCCAATCTTGTTCACTTTTAGCACACTGCACAAGTTATTTTTTCCTTAGCACAAACTTAATTATCTACAATAGAATCATTTTTCTCACTTTGTCTTCAGGGATAATGAGATACAAATTTTAGACGTCTTCAGATATAAGATATAATATATTAAGCACGTGCATTCTTATTTATTTATCCATTAATATATATCAGTCCATTTATTAATATATATTTTATACTTTAACTTATTTATACTACAATAATCTGCAAGACTAATATCTTGAAACAATTGTTTTCTTTTACTATTTCCTTTACTTTTAATACTCATTTATACATTACTTGTCTCTCAAGCACATTCACACATTCCTTGTCACCTATTTTTAACCACAGTCACAGTCAAGCAGACACACAGGACAGGATCCTACATTCACTCTACTCACACAACACATTGACAATACAATAACTTTAAACTATAAGACATCTGCGATTCACTTCCTCCGACACAACAGAGTCATATACTACATAGCTTTTCCGTACAGTCCCTTGTTAACCTATAACAAGGCGGTAACCAAAAGCTAAACTTATCTGTGCAATATTCGCCATCCTTCCAGGCCCTCTTGGCGAAATCCACATAAATCTTACCCAGTCCCTCGTTAACCTATAACAAGGCGGTAACAATAAACCAAACTTAATCTGTGCACATGCAATTAACTTATTATCCTCAAGGCCCTCTTAATAAGTAACACAGAGTTCTGGTAACCTTTACCAGTACACTTAACTTCATCTGTGTACATGCTATCCCATTATCCGTCAAGGCCCTCTTAATAGGAAACACAGAAACCTGATACCCTTTATCAGTATACTTAAATCTATAAAAAACTGATAACCTCTATCAGTACACTTGTCATCCTCAAGGCCCTCTTGACAAGAAAAAACAATAACTGTTATCCTTTAACAGTAAACATAAATTCTTACGTACATACGACAAAACCTTTAGCGGCACATCAGCATCCTACCAACATTAATACAATCTGCATCAGATTATATAAACACTGGCAAACACTAACGGGAGCTCCGCCGCGCTATTACACATTACTTGATATCGTCAACAACAATAGACAATTATTTCTAGAATCAAAGATCCTCTTTTCAATTTTTTAGTTCTTTAAACTTGGAGAAGCATTTTAAAGGGTCTTACCACTCTGGCTCACTGGTGACAACACACACTTTTTCAAAAGCAAAAATTGCTCACCTCAAAGTACAGTGGCCACTGTTGTCTGTGTCGGTCACCAGTGTTGCCTTTCGTGGTTCCTTTTGCTTCAAAAACCAAGTCCTGCCGGGGTCGCCAAATGTTGTGGTTTTCAATCTTTCTGAAAAATAACTTCGCAGAGATCTTTGATGCCAGAAATAATTAGACTTTATTTTCGAACGCCGTCCCGTTCCATAGAACGGCGCTCTAACGCTCTCTGGCCCTCTGGCCTTCCAGTGCGCTCCCGAGTATCTTTTGGTTCAGAGTTATATACATACTTCTTCTTCCAAAGAAGGTAACACACCCTATAGATAGTTTTGGGTAAAGGTCTTTTACCATGTGACTTCTCAGAATAGAATTTTCTGCAGCAAACAACATTCCATTCAAGGTCTTTCACATACACAGAGGAAATCCAAAGTCAAAGACAGAAGAAATAATTGTGTCCAAATATATAGCAAAATTACTTGTTTTCTAAATAATAAAATCTTCAACACTCTGAGCCAGCTCTGAGCTGGATTTGCGATTGCAAATTCACAAACTCGAAATCGAGGCGGAGAAACAGGTGAAAATGCAACAGTTGGAGCTCGAGGCAATGAAAATTGTAGGATGCTGCGCTGCGCAATCACATCCCTCTCGAGTTACCACCATTTCTCTTGCTCTTAATCCACAGTTGGCAACAGTGTCCTCTGCTCCTACTCAACCGTTAGCAACCGTGTCTTCTGCTTCTCCATCGTTATCAACTGGGTCATTCGATGTTAGTAAGCACATTACGTTAGTTACACATTTTAGAGAGACAGAGGTGGATTCGTATGTCAACGCTTTTGAGCGCATTGCTCTGTCACTGGTTGGCCTAAAGAGGTTTGGGCCCTTCTGTTGCAATGCAGGTTGATTATGAAGGTGCAAGAAGTTTTTTCCACTCTTTCTTTAGAAGATATCTTAAAGTAGGCCTACGAGACTGTGAAATTAGCGATATTACGTGCGTATGAGCTGGTCCCAGAGGCATATCGATAAAGGTTTCAAAGCCATAAGAAGAATTCTAACAAGACCTTCGTAGAGTTTGCAAGGGATAAGTGGGATTTTGTTTGATAAATGGCGTGATGCAAGTAAAGCTGATGATTTTGGTTCGCTGAGAGAATTAATCCTGTTGGAGGAAATTATAGGATGTTTATCTGAGCTTGTGGTGGTGTACTTAAACAAACAAAAAGTTAATAAGGGGGTATTTTGAGTGACGCGCATTGAAAAGAGCGTGACTGTCACCCCGTCTCAGAAGTCTGAGTAAAATCTGGCGCTTCACAATCAAAGGAGGTAAGAGAATGTTTTTACTTCCATAAGCAGGGGCACCTGATTGCGAATTGTGTTGTGCTTAAACGAAAACAGCAAGTTCAGCATCCTAAAAGTGTTGCATTACTTAAAGATTCATATTAAACATACAACAAGGCACGTTGCAATCATATTCAATCAATCTTACAACATGAATTGAACATGGAGTACAACATTGCTAAATTTTCCACCCCCCCCCAAAAAACCCAAACAAACAAAAATAAATAAAGGGAAAAGAGACCAAGGGACTCAGCAGTAGACACTAAGGAATGACTTTGCTTAAGTATTCATGAAAAATTAGGGCTTTATTTGTTTTGCAACGTTTCAGGGATTGTTTATACAGAATTATATCATTTAGAAAGGCATTAAAGACAGGGGATGTTTTAAGAAATCGACATTTGTGTATGATATATTTGGCCATTAAATCAGATTATTCACTCCAAACTCAGTTGTTCTGTTCCCCATTTGAAGTCCAAATTTAACGTGTTCATATGTTAATATTGTGATATTTTGTGTATCGTACATGATGCACTACTGGAAAGCATCCCAGAAGGTCTGGGTTACAATACAAGAGAAGAAGAGATGTTCTGCGGTTTCAATGTCAGAATCACAGAAAGTACAAACATCCACATCCATATTAAATCTTTGATGCAAGAAGTTGTTACATGGATAAATCTCATTCATCACTTTGAAGTGAACCTCTTTTACCTTCAATGAAAAAGGAAAAGAAAGGGAACTGGTTCTTATCTTCACTAAACAATTGCTGGTAAATTTCTGAAAGATATGTTTTCTCTTGAATGGTGAAGGGAAGCAGATCGAAGTGAGGACATTTCTAAAAAATGTATTACATTTATTTTTATCTAATAAATTATATGCATCTATGATTAATGTGGGCTCTCGAGGAATAACCACAGAGTATGTTAACATGCCTTTTACTAAAATGATCAGAGCTTGTGGGATTGCCTGAATTACAGTTTTAAATTGCCTCTCAGTGCACGTCAAACTGTATTTCCGGATAAAGACATCATATGTTAAGAAGTTACCACAATTATCTAATAAATGAACAATTGACCAGACACCGTTTTCCATCCATTCACTGTAGAAAAAAGATTTTCTCTTAATTAATATACTTCTGTTATTAAGTTGGCTTGTAAGAGCCAACTTACTGAAATCCTATTTAAACTTATTATTACTATTATTATTATTATTAGTGGTGCTTGCCAAAGGCAAGGCATCACTAGTGTTCTCTTGCATACTTATTATTAGTGGTGCTTGCCAAAGGCAAGGCATCACTAGTGTTCTCTTGCATACTTATTAGTGGTGCTTGCCAAAGGCAAGGCATCACTAGTGTTCTTCTGTATAATTAGTGGTGCTTGCTGAAAGCAAGGCAACACTATTGTTATTGTCCATACTTATTATTCTTTTTAGTGGTGCTTGCCTATGGCAAAGCAACACTAGTGTTATTGTGCATACTTATTATTCTTATTAGTGGTGCTTGCCTATGGCAAAGCAACACTTGTGTTATTGTGCATACTTATTATTAGTGGTGCTTGCCTATGGCAAAGCAACACTATTGTTATCTCACATACTTATTAGTGGTGCTTGCCTATGGCAAAGCAACACTATTGTTATCTCACATACTTATTATTCTTATTCTTCTTATTCTTATTCTTCTGGCCACTTTTTGACGCGCTACTCCTCCCGCAGTTTTTGTCACAGACCCACGAATGAGGCGTCAAAACGTGCGGCCTGTTCGGGAATGGTGTGCTATGACTTTTATAAGGGATCGGGGGTACGATGTTCGCCCCAGGGGCGAAAAACCGGCCGAAAAATCCCATAGACTTAACATTGCGTCAAACTTTGACGAGTCGTAGCTCAGAACGAGGATGTCGCAGAAACGTGTAATTTACCACATTTGAAGAGGCTGACAGACTCTGTAAGAACATACCACACAATGGGGTAAAAGTTGCACCCCTGGGGGGCAGGAGCTGCCCAAAGTTTCCCCATTGACTTACTATGGTGTAGGACGGCCCATGAAATGGGCCGTCCTACACCATAGAAACCGCTTTTATATTGAACATAACTCTGGATCACAGTGTCGTAGAGACAAAGGGGCGGGCTCATTTTACTCAGACAACCAATCAGTCTCTCAGGATCATTGTGAAGCTATCAAGCCACGCCCTAGCAACCATTTAGAGCACCTTAGCAACAACTCCCATAGACTTCCATTGAAAGAGATCGAAGGGATATCTCTGGACTGAATTGTCATAGAAACATGAGGGTGGTCTCGTTTGACTCGGGGCAGCAAACAGCCAATCATGAATCACCTCAACACTTCCTAGCCACGCCCTAGCAACCATTGTCGAGCACCTTAGCAACCAAAATCCAAAGAGGGATATCTTCCATTCTGAATGTCACAGAGGCATGGGAGTTGGTTTATATCATTCATACTGACAAGCAGCCTTTGGAGTTTCATGATTGGCAGCTGCCAAGCCACTCCCTAGCAACCAAACAGAGTACCCTAGCAACCATTTTGCAAGACCTATATCTCTGCATCAAAACATCGTATAGAGATGGGGGTTGGTTTATACATTCACATTGACTTTGGAGCTTCATGATTGGCAGCTGCCAAGCCACTCCCTAGCAACCAAACATAGTACCCTAGCAACCGTTTTGCAAGACCTATATCTCTGCATCAAAACTTCGTATAGAGATGGGGGTTGGCTCTTTTTACTCATGCTAGCAAACAGGACTTGCTACATGCTAAACATGCTAGCAGTGAATAGCTACATGCTAATATTGATTAGCTAAGTGCTAAATCATGCCAATAAAATGCTACAAACTCAACAGTAACCATCTTTGACAACTACCAACCACCTAGTAACACCATAGCAACCACCCAAATTACCCTAGCAACACCCTAGCAACCACCCAGAACACCCTAGCAGCTGCCTAGCAACGCCCTAGCAACCACCCAGAACACCCTAGCAACCGCCTAGCAACCACCCAGGATACCCTAGCAACCGCCTAGCAACACCCTAGCAACCACTCAGAACACCCTAGCAACCACCTAGCAACACCCTAGCAACCACCCAAAACACCCTAGCAACCGCCTAGCAACACCCTGGCAACCATCCAGAATACCCTAGCAACCGCCTAGCAACACCCAGGCAACCACCCAGAACACCCTAGCAACCGCCTAGCAACGCCCTAGCAACCACCCAGAATACCCTAGCAACCGCCTAGCAACGCCCTAGCAACCACCCAGAATACCCTAGCAACCGCCTAGCAACACCATAGCAACCACCCAGAACACCCTAGCAACCACCTAGCAACCACCCAGAACACCCTAGCAATGCCCTAGCAACCACCCAAAATACCCTAGCAACCAACCAGAACACCCTAGCAACCACCCAGAATACCCTAGCAACCACCCAAAACACCCTAGCAACCACTCAGAACACCTTAGCAATGCCCTAGCAACCACCTGAACAACATGAATAAGCCATATCTCAGCACCAGAACATAGTACAGACATGTTTGTTGCCTAGTATGCAATCATGTACCACACCCTAGCAACCGAGTGGCGAGTTTTGCCACTGCAAGCACCACTTCACATTTTCTTCTGGAAATGTACATTCTAGTGTTGTGATTACTATTCACCTAGACAAAACTTCGGCACGCTACTCCTCCCACACCTTTTGTCGTAGACCCATGAATGAGTTGTCAAATCAACTGGTTCATTGAGGAGAGGTGTGCTATGTCCTTTCTAAGCATTCGGGTGTACGATGATCGTCCGGCGGGCGATAAATTGGCCCGAAAAAAGTCCCATAGACTTAACATTGGCACAAAATTTGTGAGATCATATCTTTTGACCAGAAGGTCATAGAGACTTGGGGTTGGGCTCTTTTGACTCGACCTATCAAGAAGCCAATAAGTAGTGATATAATAACTTCATAGCCATGCCCTAGCAACCACTTAGGGCACCCTAGCAACAGTAAAACTAAATTTCCAAGCAATATTTCAGCTCCAGAAAATTGTAGAGACGTGGAGTTCGGCTTTTTTGACTCAGACTGTCAACTAGTCTTTAAATATCATCTCATAAACTGTATAAGCACACCATAGCAACCATATAGGGTACCCTAGTAACCATACAAACACATGAATAAGCCATATCTCAGCTCCACAATATCGTAGAGACATGGTTGTTGGCTCGCATGCAATCATGTACCACACCCTAGCAACTGAGCGGCGAGTTTTGCCACTGCAAGCACCACTTCACATTTTCTTCTGGAAATGTACATTCTAGTTCTTATTCTTATTCTTCTGGCCACATTTTGACGCGCTACTCCTCCCGCAGTTTTTGTCACAGACCAATGAATGAGGTGTCAAAACGTGCGGCCTGTTCGGGAATGGTGTGCTATGACTTTTATAAGGAATCGGGGGTACGATGTTCGCCCCAGGGGCGAAAAACCGGCCGAAAAATCCCATAGACTTAACATTGCATCAAACTTTGACGAGTCGTAGCTCGGAAGGAGGATGTCGCAGAAACGTGTAATTTACCACATTTGAAGAGGCTGACAGGCTCTGTAAGAACATACCACACAATGGGGTAAAAGTTGCACCCCTGGGGGGCAGGAGCGGCCCAAAGTTGCCCCATTGACTTACTATGGTGTAGGACGGCCCATGAAATGGGCCGTCCTACACCATAGAAACCGCTTTTATATTGAACATAACTCTGGATCACAGTGTCGTAGAGACAAAGGGGCGGGCTCATTTTACTCAGACGACCAATCAGTCTCTCAGGATCATTGTGAAGCTATCAAGCCACGCCCTAGCAACCATTTAGAGCTCCTTAGCAACAAGTTCCATAGACTTCCATTGAAACAGATCAAAGGCATATCTCAGGATATAAGAGTCATAGAAACGTGAGGGTGGGCTCGTTTGACTCAGGGCAGTAAAAAGCCATCCTGAATCACCTCAACACATCCTAACCCCTCCCTAGCAACCATTGTCAAGCACCTTAGCAACCAAAATCCAATGAGGGATATCTTCCATTCTGAATGTCACAAAGGCGTGGGAGTTGGTTTATATCATTCATACTGACAAGAAGCCTTTGGAGTTTCATGATTGGCAGCTGCCAAGCCACTCCCTAGCAACCAAACAGAGTACCCTAGCAACCATTTTGCAAGACCTATATCTCTGCATCTAAACATCGTATATAGATGGGGGTTGGTTTATACATTCACATTGACTTTGGAGCTTCATGATTGGCAGCTGCCAAGCCACTCCCTAGCAACCAAACAGAGTACCCTAGCAACCGTTTTTCAAGACCGATATCTCTGCATCAGAACATCGTATAGAGATGGGGGTTGGCTCTTTTGACTCATGCTAGCAAACAGGACTTGCTACATGCTACACATGCTAGCAGTGAATAGCTACATGCTAATATCGATTACCTAAGCGCTAAATCATGCCAATAAAATGCTACAAACTCAACAGTAACCATCTTTGACAACTACCAACCACCTAGTAACACCATAGCAACCACCCAGATTACCCTAGCAACACCCTAGCAACCACCCAGAACACCCTAGCAACTGCCTAGCAACGCCCTAGCAACCACCCAGAACACCTTTGCAACCGCCTAGCAACCACCCAGGACACCGTAGCAACCACCTAGCAACGCCCTAGCAACCACCCAGATTACCCTAGCAACCGCCTAGCAACGCCCTAGCAACCACCCCGAATACCATAGCAACCGACTAGTGACACCCTAGCAACCACCTAGAACACCCTAGCAACCGCCTAGCAACCACCCAGAACACCATAGCAACCACCTACAATACCCTAGCAACCAACCAGATCACCCTAGCAACCGCCTAGCAACACCATAGCAACTACCCAGAACACCCTAGCAACCGCCTAGCAACACCATAGCAACCACCCAGAATTCCCTAGCAACTGCCTAGCAACCACCCAGAACACCCTAGCAACCGCCTAGCAACACCATAGCAACCACCCAGAATACCCTAGCAACCGCCTAGCAACACCCTAGCAACCACCCAGAACACCCTAGCAACCGCCTAGCAACACCCTAGCAACCACCCAGAATACCCTGGCAACCACCTAGCAACACCCTAGCAACCACTCAGAACACCCTAGCAACCGCCTAGCAACACCCTAGCAACCACCCAGAACACCCTAGCAACCGCCTAGCAACCACCCAAAACACCTTAGCAACCACCCAGAATACCCTAGCAACCGCATAGCAACACCATAGCAACCACCCAGAACACCCTAGCAACCGCCTAGCAACACCCTAGCAACCACCCAGAACACCCTAGCAACCGCCTAGCAACACCCTAGCAACCAACCAGAACACCCTAGAAACCCCCTAGCAACCACCCAGAACACCCTAGCAACCACCCAAAACACCTTAGCAACCACCCAGAATACCCTAGCAACCGCATAGCAACACCATAGCAACCACCCTGAATACCCTAGCAACCGCCTAACAACCACCCAGAACACCCTAGCAACCGCCTAGCAACACCATAGCAACCACCCGCAACACCCTAGCAACCACCCAGATCACCCTAGCAACCACCAGAACACCCTAGCAACCGTCTAGCAACACCATAGCAACCACCCAGAACACCCTAGCAACCACCAGAACACCCTAGCAACCGCCTAGCAACACCCTAGCAACCACCCAGAATACCCTAGCAACCGCCTAGCAACACCATTGCAACCACCCAGAACCATAGCAACCGCCTAGCAACACCCTAGCAACCACCCAGAATACCCTAGCAACACTATAGCTTCCACCTAGCAACACCCTAGCAACTGCCTAGCAACACCCTAGCAACCACCCAGAACACCCTAGCAACCGCCTATCAACACCATAGCAACCACCCAGAATACCATGGCAACCGCCTAGCAACGCCCTAGCAACCGAGTGGCGAGTTTTGCCACTGCAAGCACCACTTCACATTTTCTTCTGGAAATGTACATTCTAGTTATTCTTCTTCTTCTTCTTCTTATTCTGGACAAAGTTTGGCGCGTAACTCGTCCCGCAAATTTTGTCACAGACCCCTGAGTGAAGCGTCAAATCATGCGGCTCATTGAGGAGAGGTGTGCTATGACTTTTCTAAGCGATTGGGTGTACGATGTTCGTACAGCGGACGAAAAAGCGGCCAAAAAAATCCCATTGACTTAACATTGCGGAATAATCTATCTATCTTTCTTTCTAACTAATCTATCTATCTTTCTTTCTAACTAATCTATCTATCTTTCTTTCTAACTAATCTTTCTTTCTTTCTCACTAATCTATCTTTCTTTCATTCTAACAAATCTATCTATATTTCTTTCTAACTAATCTATCTTTTTTTCTTTCTAACTAATCTTTCTTTTTTTCTAACCAATCTATCTATCTTTCTTTCTAACTAATATTTATTTCTAACTAATTTATCTTTCTTTCTAACTAATCTATCTTTCTTTCTTTCTAACTAATCTTTCTTTCTTTCTAACTAATCTTTCTTTCTTTCTTTCTAATCTATCTTTTTTCTTTCTTACTGATTTATCTATCTTTCTAACTAATCTATCTTTCTTTCTTTCTTTCTTTCTTTCTAACTAATCTTTCTTTCTTTCTAACTAATCTTTCTTTCTTTCTTTCTAACTAATCTATCTTTTTTCTTTCTAACTAATCTATCTTTCTTTCTTTCTAACTAATCTCTGTCTTTCTTTCTAACTAATCTTTCTTTCTTTCTTTCTTTCTTTCTTTCTTACTGATCTATATTTCTTTCTTTCTTTCTGACTAATCCATCTTTCTTTCTTTCTTTCTTTCTTTCTTTCTGACTTATCCATCTTTCTTTCTTTCTGACTAATCCATCTTTCTTTCTTTCTTTCTAACTAATCTATATATCTTTTTTCTTTCTAACTAATCTATCTTTCTTTCTTTCTAACTCATCTATGTTTTTTTCTTTCTAACTAACTTCTTTCTTTCTTTCTTTCTTTCTTTCTTTCTTTCTTTCTTTCTTTCTTTCTTTCTTTCTTTCTTTCTAACTAATCTATCTTTCTTTCTAACTAATCTGTCTTTCTTTCGAACTAATCTATCTTTCTTTCTTTCTAACTAATCTATCTTTCTTTCTTTCTAACTAATCTATCTTTCTTTCTTTCTCACTAATCTATCTTTCTTTCATTCTAACAAATCTATCTATCTTTCTTTCTAACTAATCTATCTTTCTTTTTTCTAACTAATCTTTCTTTCTTTCTAACAATCTATCTATATTTCTTTCTAACTAATATTTCTTTCTAACTAATCTATCTTTCTTTCTAACTAATCTATCTTTCTTTCTTTCTAACTAATCTTTCTTTCTTTCTAACTAATCTATCTTTTTTCTTTCTGACAAACTTATATCTTTCTTTCTCACTAATCTATATTTCTTTCATTCTAACAAATCTATCTATCGTTCTTTCTAACTAATCTATCTTTCTTTCTTTCTTTCTTTCTTTCTTTCTTTCTTTCTTTCTTTCTAACTAATCTTTCTTTCTTTCTAACCAATCTATCTATCTTTCTTTCTAACTAATATTTATTTCTAACTAATCTATCTTTCTTTCTAACTAATCTATCTATCTTTCTTTCTTTCTAACTAATCTTTCTTTCTTTCTAACGAATCTATCTTTCTTTCTAACTAATCTATCTATCTTTTTTCTTTCTAACTAATCTATCTTTCTTTCTAACTAATCTATCTATCTTTCTTTCTAACTAATCTATCTTTCTTTCTTTCTAACTAATCTATCTTTCTTTCTTTCTTTCTAACTAATCTTTCTTTCTTTCTTTCTAACTAATCTATCCATCTTTCTTTCTAACTAATCTATCTTTCTTTCTTTCTTTCTTTCTTTCTAACTAATCTATCTATCTTTCTTTCTAACTAATCTATCTTTCTTTCTTTCTAACTAATATTTCTTTCTTTCTTTCTAACTAACCTATCTTTCTTTCTAACTAATCTATCTTTCTTTCTAACTAAACTATCCATCTTTCTTTCTAACTAATCTATCGTTCTTTCTTTCTAACTAATCTATCTATCTTTCTTTCTAACTAGTTTCTTTCTTTCTAACTAATCTATCTATCTTTCCTTCTAACTAATCTTTCTTTCTTTCTTTCTCACTAATCTATCGTTCTTTCATTCTAACAAATCTATCTATATTTCTTTCTAACTAATCTATCTTTTTTCTTTCTTTCTAACTAATATTTCTTTCTTTCTAACTAATCTGTCTTTCTTTCTAACTAATCTATCCATCTTTCTTTTTAACTAATCTATCTTTCTTTCTTTCTAACTAATCTATCTTTCTTTCTTTCTAACTAATCTATCTTTCTTTCTTTCTAACTAATCTATCTTTCTTTCTAACTAATCTATCTTTCTTTCTTTCTCACTAATCTATCTTTCTTTCATTCTAACAAATCTATCTATCTTTCTTTCTAACTAATCTATCTTTCTTTTTTTTAACTAATCTTTCTTTCTTTCTAACCTATCTATCTTTCTTTCTAACTAATCTATCTATCTTTCTTTCTAACTAATCTATCTATCTTTCTTTCTAACTAATCTTTCTTTCTCACTAATCTATCTTTCTTTCATTCTAACAAATCTATCTATATTTCTTTCTAACTAATCTATCTTTTTTCTTTCTAACTAATCTTTCTTTTTTTCTAACCAATCTATCTATCTTTCTTTCTAACTAATATTTATTTCTAACTAATTTATCTTTCTTTCTAACTAATCTATCTTTCTTTCTAACTAATCTATCTATCTTTCTTTCTAACTAATCTATCTATCTTTCTTTCTAACTAATCTTTCTTTCTTTCTCACTAATCTATCTTTCTTTCATTCTAACAAATCTATCTATATTTCTTTCTAACTAATCTATCTTTTTTTCTTTCTAACTAATCTTTCTTTTTTTCTAACCAATCTATCTATCTTTCTTTCTAACTAATATTTATTTCTAACTAATTTATCTTTCTTTCTAACTAATCTTTCTTTCTTTCTAACTAATCTTTCTTTCTTTCTTTCTAACTAATCTATCTTTTTTCTTTCTTACTGATTTATCTATCTTTCTAACTAATCTATCTTTCTTTCTTTCTTTCTTTCTTTCTAACTAATCTTTCTTTCTTTCTAACTAATCTTTCTTTCTTTCTTTCTAACTAATCTATCTTTTTTCTTTCTAACTAATCTATCTTTCTTTCTTTCTAACTAATCTCTGTCTTTCTTTCTAACTAATCTTTCTTTCTTTCTTTCTTTCTTTCTTACTGATCTATATTTCTTTCTTTCTTTCTGACTAATCCATCTTTCTTTCTTTCTTTCTTTCTTTCTGACTAATCCATCTTTCTTTCTTTCTGACTAGTCCATCTTTCTTTCTTTCTTTCTTTCTAACTAATCTATCTATCTTTTTTCTTTCTAACTAATCTATCTATCTTTCTTTCTAACTCATCTATGTTTTGTTCTTTCTAACTAATCTTTCTTTCTTTCTTTCTTTCTTTCTAACTAATCTATCTTTCTTTCTAACTAATCTGTCTTTCTTTCGAACTAATCTATCTTTCTTTCTTTCTAACTAATCTATCTTTCTTTCTTTCTCACTAATCTATCTTTCTTTCATTCTAACAAATCTATCTATCTTTCTTTCTAACTAATCTATCTTTCTTTTTTCTAACTAATCTTTCTTTCTTTCTAACAATCTATCTATCTTTCTTTCTAACTAATATTTCTTTCTAACTAATCTATCTTTCTTTCTAACTAATCTATCTTTCTTTCTTTCTAACTAATCTTTCTTTCTTTCTAACTAATCTATCTTTTTTCTTTCTGACAAACTTATATCTTTCTTTCTCACTAATCTATATTTCTTTCATTCTAACAAATCTATCTATCGTTCTTTCTAACTAATCTATCTTTCTTTCTTTCTTTCTTTCTTTCTTTCTTTCTTTCTTTCTTTCTAACTAATCTTTCTTTCTTTCTAACCAATCTATCTATCTTTCTTTCTAATTAATATTTATTTCTAACTAATCTATCTTTCTTTCTAACTAATCTATTTATCTTTCTTTCTTTCTAACTAATCTTTCTTTCTTTCTAACGAATCTATCTTTCTTTCTAACTAATCTATCTATCTTTTTTCTTTCTAACTAATCTATCTTTCTTTCTAACTAATCTATCTATCTTTCTTTCTAACTAATCTATCTTTCTTTCTTTCTAACTAATCTATCTTTCTTTCATTCTAACAAATCTATCTATCTTTCTTTCTAACTAATCTATCTTTCTTTTTTTTAACTAATCTTTCTTTCTTTCTAACCTATCTATCTTTCTTTCTAACTAATCTATCTATCTTTCTTTCTAACTAATCTATCTATCTTTCTTTCTAACTAATCTTTCTTTCTTTCTCACTAATCTATCTTTCTTTCATTCTAACAAATCTATCTATATTTCTTTCTAACTAATCTATCTTTTTTTCTTTCTAACTAATCTTTCTTTTTTTCTAACCAATCTATCTATCTTTCTTTCTAACTAATATTTATTTCTAACTAATTTATCTTTCTTTCTAACTAATCTATCTTTCTTTCTAACTAATCTATCTATCTTTCTTTCTAACTAATCTATCTATCTTTCTTTCTAACTAATCTATCTTTTTTTTCTTTCATTCTAACAAATCTATCTATATTTCTTTCTAACTAATCTATCTTTTTTTCTTTCTTTCTAACTAATATTTCTTTCTTTCTAACTAATCTGTCTTTCTTTCGAACTAATCTATCCATCTTTCTTTTTAACTAATCTATCTTTCTTTCTTTCTAACTAATCTATCTTTCTTTCTTTCTAACTAATCTATCTTTCTTTCTTTCTAACTAATCTATCTTTCTTTCTAACTAATCTATCTTTCTTTCTTTCTCACTAATCTATCTTTCTTTCATTCTAACAAATCTATCTATCTTTCTTTCTAACTAATATTTATTTCTAACTAATCTATCTCTCTTTCTAACTAATCTATCTTTCTTTCTTTCTAACGTCTCGGTTACATATGGTAACCCTCGTTCCCTGAGGGAGGGAACGGAGACGTAGGTCATGACTGACCAATAGGAATCTCGCTAGAGAGGCCAATCTACTTCGAGTGAAACTAAAACAAGCCAATACACATTGGCGTGCAATCATTTGCATCAGCTGCGCGCCCTCGTTAGCGCGGGTATAAACGAGCAGCTGGTGCGATTGCACACTAGTTTTTTGCTGAGGAGCCAAGCCTGAGAAGCTGGCCGCCCCGGCGGGCGGCAGCGGATGTGGCGACGGGACCTACGTCTCTGTTCCCTCCCTCAGGGAACGAGGGTTACCATATGTAACCGAGACGTTCCCTATCGGTCAGTCACTACAACGTAGGTCATGACTGACCAATAGGAATCCCTACCAAAGCGCCACAGCCGCTGCACCCCATCCAGTGCCCCCGTGCAAGCCTCTACACCTTCTTGCCTGGAAGGACGATAGGCGGAGGCTTACACAGAGTGAGTCTGACACTGTTGTTCTGTAATAACCCATACAGTGAGATATTGGATAACACTGGGAAAGCGTGCCCTTTCTGTTTAGGAAGGAACGCTGCGGAAGCCACTTCTTCAAAGAGTTATGTGGAAATGCATATGGACTAGCCGAAAGCTGTACTGCATATGAAATAAAGGGTGACTTAGCCCAAGGGAAAGACACGGGCTTCCGATAGGAGCAGCCGTGGAATATACACATATGGGATCCCCGTAGGGTCACACAAATGGAACCCAGCCCAGATCCGGTTCTCAAGGATTCAGCGGATAAGGGCCTGGCGCCGGACGCTCCGCCAAGTCCGGGCCGAGGGGTTTTGGAGGACTCAACAGGTTTTACTCTGGAGCAATAAGGGTGCACAGTAGGGTGCATCAAGCCGACAGAGCCAGACCTCTCAGTGCTTCTACCCATCTAGGGTGAGAACACGGGAGGACACCGGCTCTACACGTAGGCTATAGTATCTAGCGAACGTGTTAGGTGTCGCCCAGCCCGCAGCTCTACAGATATCTGTTAGCGAGGAGCCACGTGCCAGCGCCCAGGAGGATGCAACGCCTCTCGTGGAGTGTGCATGCAACCTGAGCGGGCAGGGCACGCCTTGTGCTTGGTAAGCCAAGGCGATGGCATCCACTATCCAGTGGGCCATCCTCTGCTTGGAGTCAGCCTTTCCCTTCTGCTGGCCTCCGTAACAGACAAAGAGCTGGTCTGAGGTCCTGACGCTTTGAGTTCTGTCCACGTACATACGCAGAGCGCGAACGGGACAGAGCAAAGCCAGGGCTGGGTCTGCCTCCTCCAAAGGCAGCGCTTGCAGGTTCACTACCTGGTCTTTGAAGGGAGTGGTAGGAACCTTGGGCACATAGCCAGGCCGGGGTCTTAGTACCACGTGGCTGCCACCCGGCCCGAACTCTAGGCACGATTCGTCGACCGAAAATGCGTGCAGGTCTCCTACCCTCTTGACAGAGGCCAGTGCAACCAGCAGCAAAGTCTTCATGGAAAGAAGCTTTAAGTCTACTGACTGCAGAGGCTCAAAGGGAACATCCTGAAGTGCTCGAAGCACCAGGGAAAGATCCCAAGAGGGTATGGAGGGGGGTCGAGGAGGATTTAATCGTCTCGCCCCCCTAAGAAACCTGACGACCAGGTCGTGCTTTCCCACTGCTTTGCCATCTATGTGGTCGTGATAAGCTGAAATAGCGGCAGCATGTACTTTGAGGGTGGAGGGAGACAGTCTACGCTCCAACCCCTGCTGCAAGAAGGAAAGCACAGACCCTATCGGACATCTTCGGGGGTCTTCTCGGCGAGAAGAACACCACTTGACGAACAGGTTCCACTTCAGGGCGTAAACACGTCTCGTGGACGGCGCCCGTGCTGAAGTGATGGTGTTAAGTACCTCAGGGGGTAAGTCACCTAAAACCTCCGCGTCCCGTCCAGGGACCAGACATGGAGTTTCCAGAGGTCTGGACGCGGGTGCCATAGGGTGCCCCGTCTCTGAGTCAGAAGGTCCTTCCTCAGAGGAATGGGCCAGGGAGGGACTGTCACAAGGAGCATGAGTTCTGGGAACCAAGTCCGGGTGGGCCAATAGGGAGCCACCAGAAGGACCTGCTCCTCGTCCTCCCTGACTTTGCACAGTGTCTGCGCAAGTAGGCTCACTGGGGGAAACGCATATTTGCGAAGGCCCCGGGGCCAGCTGTGTGCCAGTGCGTCCGTGCCGAGTGTTCCCTCGGTCAGGGAGTAAAACAGCTGGCAGTGGGAGGTCTCTGAGGAGGCAAACAGGTCTACCTGAGCCTCCCCGAACTCTCTCCAGATCAGCTGAACCACCTGGGGGTGGAGTCGCCATTCTCCCGGGAGCACAGCTCGTGATAGCTCGTCGGCCACACGGTTGAGCAAGCCGGGGACATACATGGCTCGAAGCGACCTCAGATGCTTCTGACTCCAGAGGAGGAGATGGCGGGCGAGTTGCGACATGCGACGGGAGCGTAGACCACCTTGTCGGTTGATGTACGCAACGGTCGCAGAGTTGTCCGTACGGACCAGCACGTCCCTGCCCTGTAGCCGTCTTTTCAAGCGGGTCAGGGCGAGATGTACTGCTAGCAACTCGAGGCAGTTGATGTGCCAACGCAGTTGAGGGTCCGTCCACACCCCTGACACTGCATGCCCGTTGTACGTGGCACCCCAGCCGGTGGCAGAGGCATCTGTGAATACCACAGCATGCCTGGACACCTGTTCCAAGGGGACTCCTGCCCGCAGGAACGAGGGGTCTGACCACGGGCTGAAGGTCTGGCGGCACGCCGGTGTGATTGCCACCCGGTGAGTGCCATGACGCACACCCATCTCGGGACTCGGCCGTGAAGCCAGTGCTGAAGCGGTCTCATATGTAGCAGGCCGAGCGGGGTTACCGCTGATGCTGCTGCCATATGCCCCAGGAGCCTCTGAAAGAGTTTCAGTGGGACCGCTGTCCTGCCCTTGAACGTGTTCAAGCAGTTCAGCACCGACTGAGCACGCTGCTCTGTGAGGCGCGCTGTCTGGGCGACCGAATCCAACTCCATACCGAGAAAAGAGATCCTCTGCACAGGGGAGAGTTTGCTCTTTTCCCAGTTGACCTGAAGACCCAACTGGCTGAGGTGCCTGAGCACTAGGTCCCTGTGTTCGCATAGCTGATCTCGAGAGTGTGCTAGTATGAGCCAGTCGTCAAGATAGTTGAGGATGCGAACGCCCTGTTCTCTCATGGGAACAAGGGCCCCCTCCGTGACTTTCGTGAAGACACGGGGGGACAGGGACAGCCCGAAGGGTAGGACTTTGTACTGATATGCTCGACCCTCGAACGCAAAGCGCAGAAATGGCCTGTGTCGAGGAAGAATCGAGACATGAAAGTACGCGTCCTTCAGGTCGATCGCTGCAAACCAATCTTGGGGACGGATACATTCGAAAATGCGTCTCTGCGTGAGCATTTTGAATGGTAGCTTGTGGAGGCTCCGATTCAAAACTCGCAGATCCAAGATCGGTCGTAACCCACCACCTTTCTTGGGTACAATGAAGTAGGGACTGTAGTGCCCTGACCTCATATCGGCTGGAGGGACCGGCTCTATCGCATCCTTCGCCAGTAGGACTGCGATCTCCGCACGCAAGACATGGGCATCGGCTGCTCTCACTGTAGTGGAGTGGATGGCCCGAAACTTGGGGGGACGCCGGGCGAACTGAATCGCATAGCCGAGCCTGATGGTTCGAATGAGCCAGCGAGACGGCCTGGGGAGCGCTAACCAGGCTCGCAGAGACCGTACAAGCGGGACCAAAGGGACCGTAGGCGTACCCGGAGTGGGGCAGCGAGGTAGAACACAGGGACGCAGCTCGGGAGGCTCTCTCTGGGAGGCGGCCCGTAGCGGGGTCTGAGTGTGCTGTGCAGCACTTACCTGGTTCCACGGGGCAGGAGGTGCGGGAGGCGGCTCGATGGCGTTCTCGGACCGTACGCAGCTGCCGGCTGGCGATAGAAGAGGCGGATGAGAGTGGTGAGGATTCTGACCCCCCACTACTCTCCGGGCCCTCTTCGAACCCAGAGATGATAGAAACTGCTCTTTTATTGAAAATTTGGGTACCGCTGGTTTTAAGGCCAGCGGCGGAACACAAACAAAACGAAACAAAGGATTTTCCACCCGGCCCTCTTCCGGGGGAGGGAGCGATGCAGTCATCGTCTCCTGGAGAGCAGTCCCTTCCACCTCTGGGTCGCCCGTCCTAGGGCCGCTTACCTTTGGCTTTGCCGCCCCTCTTGGCGGGGGCCTGGACGGGCGGGGCGCCCTGCCTGCGACTGGCTCCACGGTGCCACTTGGATGGAGGCTGCTGCTGCGGCGCGGGAGCAGGGGCAGACGCAGGCGGACGCCCACGGCGACGAGCAGACCGAGGAGCCGCGGGCGGTGGGGTGGAGGCAGCAACTGACCGCCGCGGCAAGATGTGTCTAATGGCCTCAGTCTGCTTCTGTACAGCCGAGAACTGCTGGGCGAAGTTCTCGACCGCGTCGCCGAAGAGGCCGGTCTGGGACACGGGGGAGTTAAGGAACCTGATCTTGTCGGTCTCCCGCATGTCAGCCAGACACAGCCAGAGGTGGCGTTCCTGGACCACCAGTGTGGACATCGCACGACCCACTGACCGCGCAGTGACCTTCGTCGCACGGAGCGCGAGGTCAGTTGCGGCACGAAGTTCTTGGAGAACTTGTGGATCATGACCACCCTCGTGCAGGTCCTTCAGTGCCTTGGCCTGATGAACCTGCAACAACGCCATGGCGTGCATGGCAGAGGCAGCTTCCCCACAGGCCTTGTAAGCCTTGCCGGTCAGGTCCGACGAGTACTTACAAGCCCGGGAAGGAAGACACGGTTCTCCACGCCAAGTGGAGTTAGGGCACAGTTGCATAGCAACGGCCCGTTCCACTGGCGGGATACGCGTGTATCCCTTAGCTGCCCCGCCATCAAGGGTGGTGAGGGAGGAGGATCCACCGAGACGGTTTCTGGCAGTAAAAGGTGCCGTCCACGTCCCTGTGAGCTCCTCATGCACCTCCGGGAAGAAAGGCACTGGGGTGGGTTGCTGAGAACCAGCGCGCGCCACCCCGAGATACCAATCGTCCAACCTCGAGGGCTCGGGACACGGTGGAGGGTTCCACACGAGCCCGATCCTGTTGGCGGCCCGGGAAAGCATGGCCATCATCTCCGGGTCCGACTCGGGCACCGCTGGCACACCTGAAGGAGGCAGCGGCTCCGAGCCGTCGTCCGCGGAGAGGTCTGACCCACCCTCCGATGCAGCGATCGACATCTGGTCGTCGCAGGGAGCGCCGAACGAAACGACCGGTACACATCTCGAGGACGGTCCAGAACGTTCCGTTGGCAGCTCAACTGGTTGCGGAGCATGAGAGGAGTGAGGGTTCCTAGGGGGTTGGTTCCCCGAAGGAAGCGCGCTCACTGTAATCCTCAGGTCACCCGTGTCACTGCCCGAAGCAACCCGCGAAGGGGGGTTGGAACGAGGTGCAGGCACGGGGACTCCGCCCCTTTGCAGGAACGTGAGTCTCGACCTCAGCTCCGAGATGGTCATCTTCCCACAATGGGTACATGACTCATCCACGAACGCTGCCTGTGCGTGTTCGAGGCCCAGACACACAAGGCAGCGATCGTGACCATCCCGCGACCCCAGGTAACGACCGCATCCAGAAACACACAGATAGAATGTCATCTTGAAAAAGACGCAAACTATCTGTGTAAGCTCTTTTAGAGACTGCTCTCCTTGGTGCTGAAGCACGCAGGGGAACGGTCACAGCGAACACAGACAGGAATGTGCACCTGTCTGTGCGCGATTCTCTCTCGCTGGTCTTACCAGCCGTAAAAACGGCCGTTGAGCGCTTTAATCGCGCACCTTACCAGCCGTAAAAACGGCCGTTGCGCGCTTTAACCGCGCACCTTACCAGCCGTGAAAACAGCTTTTTTGTTTGCTCAGTTTTAAAACAACAAACAAAGAAGAGAGAGAGAGAAGAGAAAAAGACCGCTCGCGCTGTTGTGCCGTCACGCCCGCACCAAAGTGGAGAGATCCAGAAGAGGCTTGCTTTCAAATTCACTCTGTTCAGCATACGAAGTGCTTGGCTCCGAAGCAAAAAGCTAGTGTGCAATCGCACCAGCTGCTCGTTTATACCCGCGCTAACGAGGGCGCGCAGCTGATGCAAATGATTGCACGCCAATGTGTATTGGCTTGTTTTAGTTTCACTCGAAGTAGATTGGCCTCTCTAGCGAGATTCCTATTGGTCAGTCATGACCTACGTTGTAGTGACTGACCGATAGGGAACTAATCTTACTTTCTTTCTAACAAATCTATCTTTTTTCTTTCTGACTAATCTATCTTTTTTCTTTCTTACTGATTTATCTATCTTTCTAACTAATCTATCTTTCTTTCTAACTAATCTTTCTTTCTTTCTTTCTAACTAATCTATCTTTTTTCTTTCTAACTAATCTATCTTTCTTTCTAACTAATCTCTTTCTTTCTTTCTAACTAATCTTTCTTTCTTTCTTTCTTTCTTTCTTTCTTTCTTTCTTTCTTTCTTTCTTTCTTTCTTACTGATCTATCTTTCTTTCTAACTAATCAGTCCTTTCTTTCTAACTAATCCTTCTTTCTTTCTTTCTTTCTTTCTTTCTTTCTAACTAATCCATCTTTCTTTCTTACTGATTTCTTTCTAACTGATCCATCTTTCTTTCTTTCTAACTAATCTTTCTTTCATTCTTTCTAACCAATCTTTCTTTCTAACTAATCTTTCTTTCATTCTTTCTAACTAATCTTTCTTTCATTCTTTCTAACTAATCTTTCTTTCATTCTTTCTAACTAATCTTTCTTTCTTTCTTTCTTTCTAACGAATCTTTCTTTCTTTCTTTTTAACTAATCTTTCTTTCTAACTAATCTATCTATTTTTCTTTATTTCTTTCTAACTAATCTTCTTTCTTTCTAACAAATCTTTCTTTCTTTCTTTCTTTCTTTCTTTCTTTCTTTCTTTCTTTCTTTCTTTCTTTCTTTCTTTCTTTCTTTCTAACCAATCTTTCTTTCTTTCTTTCTTTCTAACTAATCTTTCTTTCATTCTTTCTAACTAATCTTTCTTTCTTTCTAACTAATCCATCTTTCTTTCTTTCTAACTAATCTTTCTTTCTTTCTAACTAATCTATCTTTCTTTCTTTTTAACTAATCTTTCTTTCTTTCTAACCAATCTATCTTTCTTTGTTTCTAACAAATCACTCTTTCTTTCTTTCTTTCTTTCTTTCTTTCTTTCTTTCTTTCTTTCTTTCTTTCTTTCTTTCTTTCTTTCTTTCCTTCTTTCTTTCTTACTAATCTATCTTTCTTTCTTACTAACTAATCTATCTTTTTTTCTTTCTAACTAATCTATCTTTCTTTCTAACTAATCTCTCTTTCTTTCTTTCTAACTAATCTATCTTTCTTTCTAAACAATCTATCTATCTATCTTTCTTTCTTTCTTTCTAACAAATCACTCTTTCTTTCTTTCTTTCTTTCTAACTAATCTATCTTTCTTTCTTTCTAACAAATCACTCTTTCCTTCTTTCTTTCTAACTAATCTATCTTTCTTTCTTTCTAACTAATCTATCTTTCTTTCTAACCAATCTATCTATCTTTCTTTCTTTCTAACAAATCACTCTTTCTTTCTTTCTTTCTTTCTTTCTAACTAATCTATCTTTTTTTCTTTCTAACTAATCTATCTTTCTTTCTAACTAATCTCTTTCTTTCTTTCTTTCTTTCTTTCTTTCTTTCTTTCTTTCTTTCTTTCTTTCTTTCTTTCTTTCTTTCTTTCTTTCTTTCTAACTAATCCATCTTTCTTTCTTTCTTTCTAACTAATCCATCTTTCTTTTTCTTTCTTTCTTTCTTTCTTTCTTTCTTTCTTTCTTTCTTTCTTTCTTTCTTTCTTTCTTTCTTTCTTTCTTTCTTTCTAATTAATCTATCTTTCTTTCTAACTAATCTATCTTTTTTTCTTTCTAACTAATCTATCTTTCTTTCTAACTAATCTCTTTCTTTCTTTCTAACTAATCCATATTTCTTTCTTTCTTTCTTTCTTTCTAACTAATCTATCTTTCTTTATTTCTAACTAATCTATCTTTCTTTCTAACCAATCTATCTATCTTTCTTTCTTTCTAACAAATCACTCTTTCTTTCTTTCTTTCTTTCTTTCTTTCTTTCTTTCTTTCTTTCTTTCTTTCTGACTAATCTATCTTTCTTTCTTTCTAACTAATCTATCTTTTTTTCTTCCTAACTAATCTATCTTTCTTTCTAACTAATCTCTTTCTTTCTTTCTTTCTAACTAATCCATCTTTCTTTCTTTCTAACTAATCCATCTTTCTTTTTCTTTCTTTCTTTCTTTCTTTCTTTCTTTCTTTCTTTCTTTCTTTCTTTCTTTTTTTCTTTCTAACTAATCTATCTTTCTTTCTAACTAATCTATCTTTATTTCTTTCTAACTAATCTATCTTTTTTCTTTCTAACTAATCTATCTTTCTTTCTAACTAATCTCTTTCTTTCTTTCTTTTTTTCTTTCTTTCTTTCTAACTAATCCATCTTTCTTTCTTTCTAACTAATCCATCTTTCTTTTTCTTTCTTTCTTTCTTTCTTTCTTTCTTTCTTTCTTTCTTTCTTTCTTTCTTTCTTTCTTTCTTTCTTTCTTTCTTTCTTTCTTTCTTTCTAACAAATCTATTTTTCTTTCTAACTAATCTGTCTTTCTTTCTTTCTAACTAATCTATCTTTCTTTCTAACCAATCTATCTATCTTTCTTTCTTTCTAACAAATCAGTCTTTCTTTCTTTGTTTCCTTCTTTCTAACTAATCTATCTTTCTTTCTTTCTAACCAATCTATCTATCTTTCTTTCTAACAAATCACTCTTTCTTTCTTTCTTTCTTTCTTTCTTTCTTTCTTTCTTTCTTTCTTTCTTTCTTTCTAACTAATCTATCTTTCTTTCTTTCTAACTAATGTATCTTTTTTTCTTTCTAACTAATCTATCTTTCTTTCTAACTAATCTCTTTCTTTCTTTCTTTCTAACTAATCCATCTTTCTTTCTTTCTAACTAATCCATCTTTCTTTCTTTATTTCTTTCTTTCTTTCTTTCTAACTAATCTATCTTTCTTTTTCTTTCTTTCTTTCTTTCTTTCTTTCTTTCTTTCTTTCTTTCTTTCTTTCTTTCTTTCTTTCTTTCTTTCTTTCTTTCTTTCTAACTAATCTATCTTTCTTTCTTTCTAACTAATGTAAACTTCAAACTACTTTAAACTTCTTTAAACTTTCTGGTCCAAACTTTCACAAGCCAACTTAAAGTTTGTCTCGACGAACTTTTTCTAGTTATTAGTGGTGCTTGCCTATGGCAAAGCAACACTAGTGTTATTGTGCATACTTATTATTCTTATTCTTATTAGGGGCCAAGCACCGAAGGTGCGGAGGCACCTATTGTATCTGTTCCCGTTCTTATTATTATTCCTCTTCTTCTTCTTCTTCCGACTGGGCGTCTATGGCAGCCCATAGAACCGTTTGCGGGAAAGTTGTTTTGGTTTGACATTCTGATAGAGGACAGTCCCAACATCAATTGCACCAATTTTGGTGTCTCTAACTCATTGCCTCTAGCGCCACCACCTGTCCAAAGTTTCACTTTTATTATGCTAATAACTTTTGAACCGTTAGGCCTATACACAAAATTCTTTTTTCCTCTGATTCCTGAGCTCATGACAATTCGATCGCATCCTATGACGTCATTTTCCGTCATAAAAATATGGCCGCCATTTTGAATTGTCCAAAAAACCTACTTTTGCGAACTCGTCCTAGACGGTTTGTCCGATTCTCACCACAATTGCACCAGATCATCTCCAGGCAGTGCCGACAAAAAGTTATGGAACTCAAGTTGATTCGTCAAACCACTTTCGATAAACGCGCAAACAAATTTTACGTAGCGCTTGCAAAAACAGACGTAAGGCTGTATCTCCGCAACGCTTAATCGTATTCAGACCAAACTTGGTACATGTCATCACAAGCATGACCTGAGGCTACATGCTGCGTTTCGGCGCAGCGCCACCTACTGGTCCGTAGATATGAAAAACGGCTATTTTCGCTCATAACTTCTGAACGGTTTGTCCAAAAATCATAAAAGTGGTCTCTTTAGATTCAGGGCGTCATGCCGAGTCGACTGATATCCAATTTTCCCAGATCGGCCATTTTGGCTGTCGGCCATTTTGAATGATGTGCTAAAATGCTGTATTTTTTGAACGCATGAACGAATTGTTACGAAACTCGGTATGGGTCATCAGTACGATGCCCTGAAGGAGCCTGAGAAGTTTCGAAACAGCGCCACCTAGTGGTAAAATTTATTTTTCAAATGCTTATAACTCTGGCTGTGGTTGACTTATTTTCACGGGAGTCATCTCGTTGAGGTCCTGAATCGTTGCCGAGTCCAGAGATACCAAATATGCTAGGTTTCGACTTATGGTTTGTGTAGCGTTGTGATTTCCCATTGATTTCAATCCAGTTTTGTGATGTGAAATGCTATACTTAATGAACACATTGCTGTAACATTATGAAACTCAGAATTTGTTACCAGCACCTTGCCTTGAAGGTACTCAAAAGATTTCAAGACAGCGCCACCTGTTGGTCAAAAGTTAAAATTACATTTCCAAAAATGCTAATAACTTTTTTTTAAATGTGCTTATTGTAATGACACTGGTCTTAATAGATTCCTTGGGTCATGCCGAGAACATAGATACCAAGTTTGACGTATTTGGACGAACTTCCTGTCCGCCATCTTTATTTACTTTTAAAACCTTCTTTTTCGAACTTCTCCTAGACCATTCGTCCTATTTTCACCAAAATCGAATCGTGTCATCTCCATACCGTGCCGACTAAAAGTTATGGATTTCGTGATGATAGACGAAACCGTTTTCGTATACCGCAGCAGCAAAGTTGAGACATGCTGCCAAAATGACTATTAAGTCTTTATCTCTGCAATGCCTTGATATTTTGACACCAAACTTTGTATGTGTCATTGTCACCTCACTCTGACCACATCACATCGATTTCGTAACTGCGCCACCTATTGGTCGAAAGTGATAATCCATTAAATCATCTTAAAAGTTACTGTATATATGATTTTTTAGCCATTTGCCTAAATTCATCTTTAAATATCTTTAATTGCTCCTTGCTGCTGTCGGTCTGAAACTTCCAGCCATGTTGGCATGTCTTGTCGTCTGCGTTTGCGCTTGGCCCCGGAATGGCTGCTTGCAGCTATATTTCTTATTCTTATTCTTCTTATTCTTATTCTTCTGGCCACTTTTTGACGCGCAACTCCTCCCGCAGTTTTTGTCACAGACCCATGAATGAGGTGTCAAAACGTGCGGCCTGTTCGGGAATGGTGTGCTATGACTTTTATAAGCGATCGGGGGTACGATGTTTGCCCCAGGGGCGAAAAACCGGCCGAAAAATCCCATAGACTTAACATTGCGTCAAACTTTGACGAGTCGTAGCTCGGAACGAGGATGTCGCAGAAACGTGTAATTTACCACATTTGAAGAGGCTGACAGGCTCTGTAAGAACATACCACACAATGGGGTAAAAGTTGCACCCCTGGGGGGCAGGAGCTGCCCAAAGTTTCAACCATTTAGAGCACCTTAGCAACAACTCCCATAGACTTCCATTGAAAGAGATCGAAGGGATATCTCTGGACTGAATTGTCATAGAAACATGAGGGTGGTCTCGTTTGACTCGGGGCAGCAAACAGCAAATCATGAATCACCTCAACACTTCCTAGCCACGCCCTAGCAACCATTGTCGAGCACCTTAGCAACCAAAATCCAAAGAGGAATATCGTCCATTCTGAATGTCACAGAGGCATGGGAGTTGGTTTATATCATTCATATTGACAAGCAGCCTTTGGAGTTTCATGATTGGCAGCTGCCAAGCCACTCCCTAGCAACCAAACAGAGTACTCTAGCAACCATTTTGCAAGACCTACATCTCTATATCAGAACATCGTATAGAGATGGGGGTTGGTTTATATAATTCATACTGACAAGCAGCCTTTGGAGTTTCATCATTGGCAGCTGCCAAGCCACTCCCTAGCAACCAAACAGAGTACCCTAGCAACCATTTTGCAAGACCTACATCTCTGCATCAGAACATCGTATAGAGATGGGGTTTGGGTCTTTTGACTCATGCTAGCACACAGGACTTTCAACATGCTAAACATGCTAGCTGTGAATAGCTTCATGCTAATATTGATTAGCTAAGTGCTAAATCATGCCATTAACATTATAAAAACTCTATAGTAACCAAATGTGAACACTACCAACCACCTAGTAACACCATAGCAACCATCCAGAATACCATAGCAACCACCTAAAACACCCTAGCAACCACCCAAAACACCCTAGCAACCGCCTAGCAACAACATAGCAACCACCCAGAATACCCTAGCAACCGCCTAGCAACACCCTAGCAACCACCCAGAACACCCTAGCAACCGCCTAGCAACACCCTAGCAACCACCCGGAATACCCTAGCAACCACCTAGCAACACCCTAGCAGCCACTCAGAACACCCTAGCAACCGCCTAGCAACACCCTAGCAACCACCCAGAACACCCTAGCAACCGCCTAGCAACCACCCAAAACACCTTAGCAACCACCCAGAATACCCTAGCAACCGCATAGCAACACCATAGCAACCACCCAGAACACCCTAGCAACCGCCTAGCAACACCCTAGCAACCACCCAGAACACCCTAGCAACCGCCTAGCAACACCCTAGCAACCAACCAGAACACCCTAGCAACCCCCTAGCAACCACCCAGAACACCCTAGCAACCACCCAAAACACCTTAGCAACCACCCAGAATACCATAGCAACCGCATAGCAACACCATAGCAACCACCCTGAATACCCTAGCAACCGCCTAACAACCAACCAGAACACCCTAGCAACCGCCTAGCAACACCATAGCAACCACCCATAACACCCTAGCAACACCCTAGCAACCACCCAGAATACCTTAGCAACCACTCAGAATACCCTAGCAACACCATAGCAACCACCAATAAACCCCCAGCAACGCCCTAAAAACCACCCAGAATACCCTAGCAACCGCCTAGCAACCACCAAGAACACCCTAGCAACCACCTAGCATCACCCTAGCAACCGCCTAGCAACACCATAGCAACCACCCTGAATACCCGAGCAACTGCCTAGCAACACCATAGCAACCACCCAGAACACCCTAGCAACCACCTAGTAATGCCCTAACCACCCAGAATACCCTAGCAACCGCATAGCAACCACCAAGAACACCCTAGCAACCACCTAGCAACCACCCATAACACCCTAGCAACGCCCGAGCAACCACCCACAACACCCTAGCAACCGAGTGCCGAGTTTTGCCACTGCAAGCACCACTTCACATTTTCTTCTGGAAATGTACATTCTAGTTAAGTTGGCTTGTGAGAGCCAACTTACTGATATTGTACTTAAACTTATTATTAAGTTGGCTTGTGAGAGCCAACTTACTGATATTGTACTTAAACTGATTATTAAGTTGGCTTGTGAAAGCCAACTTACTGAAATCCTATTTAAACTTATTATTAAGTTGGCTTGTGAAAGCCAACTTACTGAAATCCTATTTAAACTTATTATTAAGTTGGCTTGTGAGAGCCAACTTACTGAAATCCTATTTAAACTTATTATTATTAAGTTGGCTTGTGAAAGCCAACTTACTGAAATCCTATTTAAACTTATTATTATTCTTTTTCTTCTTCTTTTTCTTAACCAAAATTTTCTGACTGCTACTCCTCCTAGAGCTTTAACTCTACAAACTCCAAACTCGGGTCAGACCTTCAGACTGTTCTGACTTAGTGTGCTATATCTTTTCAGACTGATTTGACTTTCAGATTTCTTAAAAATTATTATTAAAAATCATAAAAATCCCATTGACTTTCATTGCAACAGTTCAAATTGAGCCAAATCTAAACTCCCTGAAGCCCAAGACTCAATTAAACTACCATTCTATATGTACTAATGAACTTATCTATCTATCTATCTATCTATCTATCTATCTATCTATCTATCCATCTATCTATCTATCTATCTATCTATCTATCTATCTATCTATCTATCTATCTATCTATCCATCTATCCATCTATCTATCTCTTTCTATCTATCTATCTATCTATCTATCTATCTATCTATCTATCTATCTATCTAATCTATCTTTCTTTCTTACTAACTAATCTATCTTTCTTTCTTTCTTTCTAACTAATCTTTCTTCTTTCTTTCTTTCTTTCTTTCTTTCTTTCTTTCTTTCTTTCTTTCTTTCTTTCTTTCTAACTAATCTTTCTTCTTTCTTTCTTTCTTTCTAACTAATCTTTCTTCTTTCTTTCTAACTAATCTTTCTTCTTTCTTTCTGTCTTTCTTTCTTTCTAACTAATATTTCTTTTTTCTTTTTTTCTTACTAACTAATCTATCTTTCTTTCTTTCTAACTAATCTTTCTTCTTTCTTTCTTTCTTTCTAACTAATCTTTCTTTCTTTCTAACTAATCTTTCTTTCTTTCTAACTAATCTTTCTTCTTTCTTTCTTTCTTTCTTTCTTTCTTTCTTTCTTTCTTTCTTTCTTTCTAACTAATCTTTCTTCTTTCTTTCTTTCTTTCTAACTAATCTTTCTTCTTTCTTTCTTTCTTTCTTTCTTACTAACCTATCTTTCTTTCTTTCTAACTAATCTTTCTTCTTTCTTTCTTTCTTTCTAACTAATCTTTCTTCTTTCTTTCTTTCTTTCTTTCTAACTAATCTTTCTTTCTTTCTTTCTTTCTTTCTTTCTAACTAATCTTTCTTTCTTTCTTTCTTTCTTTCTTTCTTTCTAACTAATCTTTCTTCTTTCTTTCTAACTAATCTTTCTTCTTTCTTTCTAACTAATCTTTCTTCTTTCTTTCTTTCTTTCTTTCTTTCTTTCTTTCTTTCTTTCTTTCTTTCTTTCTTTCTTTCTTTCTTTCTTTCTTTCTAACTAATCTTTCTTCTTTCTTTCTTTCTTTCTTTCTTTCTTTCTTTCTTTCTTTCTTTCTTTCTTTCTTACTAATCTTTCTTCTTTCTTTCTTTCTTTCTAACTAATCTTTCTTCTTTCTTTCTTTCTTTCTTTCTAACTAATCTTTCTTTTTTCTTTCTTTCTTTCTTTCTTTCTTTCTTTCTTTCTTTCTTTCTTTCTTTCTTTCTTTCTTTCTTTCTAACTAATATTTCTTCTTTCTTTCTTTCTAACTAATATTTCTTCTTTCTAACTAATCTTTCTTCTTTCTTTCTAACTAATCTTTCTTTCTTTCTAACTAATCTTTCTTTCTTTCTAACTAATCTTTCTTCTTTCTTTCTTTCTTTCTTTCTTTCTTTCTTTCTTTCTTTCTTTCTTTCTAACTAATCTTTCTTCTTTCTTTCTTTCTTTCTAACTAATCTTTCTTCTTTCTTTCTTTCTTTCTTTCTTACTAACTAATCTATCTTTCTTTCTTTCTTTCTAACTAATCTTTCTTCTTTCTTTCTTTCTTTCTTTCTTTCTTTCTTTCTTTCTAACTAATCTTTCTTCTTTCTTTCTTTCTTTCTAACTAATCTTTCTTCTTTCTTTCTAACTAATCTTTCTTCTTTCTTTCTGTCTTTCTTTCTTTCTAACTAATATTTCTTTTTTCTTTTTTTCTTACTAACTAATCTATCTTTCTTTCTTTCTAACTAATCTTTCTTCTTTCTTTCTTTTTTTCTAACTAATCTTTCTTCTTTCTTTCTTTCTTTCTTTCTTTCTTTCTAACTAATATTTCTTCTTTCTTTCTTTCTAACTAATATTTCTTCTTTCTAACTAATCTTTCTTCTTTCTTTCTAACTAATCTTTCTTTCTTTCTAACTAATCTTTCTTTCTTTCTAACTAATCTTTCTTCTTTCTTTCTTTCTTTCTTTCTTTCTTTCTTTCTAACTAATCTTTCTTCTTTCTTTCTTTCTTTCTAACTAATCTTTCTTCTTTCTTTCTTTCTTTCTTTCTTTCTTTCTTTTTCTTTCTTTCTTTCTAACTAATCTTTCTTCTTTCTTTCTTTCTTTCTAACTAATCTTTCTTCTTTCTTTCTTTCTTTCTTTCTTTCTAACTAATCTTTCTTTCTTTCTTTCTTTCTTTCTAACTAATCTTTCTTTCTTTCTTTCTTTCTTTCTAACTAATCTTTCTTTCTTTCTTTCTTTCTTTCTTTCTAACTAATCTTTCTTCTTTCTTTCTAACTAATCTTTCTTCTTTCTTTCTAACTAATCTTTCTTTCTTTCTTTCTTTCTTTCTTTCTTTCTTTCTTTCTTTCTTTCTTTCTTTCTTTCTAACTAATCTTTCTTCTTTCTTTCTTTCTTTCTTTCTTTCTTTCTTTCTTTCTTTCTTTCTTTCTTTCTTTCTTTCTTTCTTTCTTTCTTTCTTTCTTTCTTATTAATCTTTCTTCTTTCTTTCTTTCTTTCTAACTAATCTTTCTTCTTTCTTTCTTTCTTTCTTTCTAACTAATCTTTCTTTTTTCTTTCTTTCTTTCTTTCTTTCTTTCTTTCTTTCTTTCTTTCTTTCTTTCTAACTAATATTTCTTCTTTCTTTCTTTCTAACTAATATTTCTTCTTTCTAACTAATCTTTCTTCTTTCTTTCTAACTAATCTTTCTTTCTTTCTAACTAATCTTTCTTTCTTTCTAACTAATCTTTCTTCTTTCTTTCTTTCTTTCTAACTAATCTTTCTTTCTAACTAATTCTTTCCTTCTTTCTAACTAATCTTTCTTCTTTCTTTCTTTCTTTCTTTCTTTCTAACTAATCTTTCTTTCTTATTTAATTCTTTCTTTCTTTCTAACTAATCTTTCTTCTTTCTTTCTTTCTTTCTAGCTAATCTTTCTTCTTTCTTTCTAACTAATCTTTCTTCTTTCTTTCTTTCTTTCTTTCTTTCTTTCTTTCTTTCTTTCTTTCTTTCTTTCTAACTAATCTTTCTTCTTTCTTTCTTTCTTTCTTTCTTTCTAACTCATCTTTCTTTCTTTCTTTCTTTTTCTTTCTTTCTTTCTAACTAATCTTTCTTCTTTCTTTCTTTCTTTCTTTCTAACTAATCTTTCTTCTTTCTTTCTTTCTTTCTAACTAATCTTTCTTCTTTCTTTCTTTCTTTCTTTCTTACTAACTAATCTATCTTTCTTTCTTTCTTTCTAACTAATCTTTCTTCTTTCTTTCTTTATTTCTTTCTTTCTTTCTAACTAATCTTTCTTCTTTCTTTCTTTCTTTCTAACTAATCTTTCTTCTTTCTTTCTAACTAATCTTTCTTCTTTCTTTCTGTCTTTCTTTCTTTCTAACTAATATTTCTTTTTTCTTTTTTTCTTACTAACTAATCTATCTTTCTTTCTTTCTAACTAATCTTTCTTCTTTCTTTCTTTTTTTCTAACTAATCTTTCTTCTTTCTTTCTTTCTTTCTTTCTTTCTTTCTTTCTTTCTTTCTTTCTTTCTTTCTTTCTTTCTAACTAATATTTCTTCTTTCTTTCTTTCTAACTAATATTTCTTCTTTCTAACTAATCTTTCTTCTTTCTTTCTAACTAATCTTTCTTTCTTTCTAACTAATCTTTCTTTCTTTCTAACTAATCTTTCTTCTTTCTTTCTTTCTTTCTTTCTTTCTTTCTTTCTTTCTTTCTAACTAATCTTTCTTCTTTCTTTCTTTCTTTCTAACTAATCTTTCTTCTTTCTTTCTTTCTTTCTTTCTTTCTAACTAATCTTTCTTTCTTTCTTTCTTTCTAACTAATCTTTCTTTCTTTCTTTCTTTCTAACTAATCTTTCTTTCTTTCTTTCTTTCTTTCTTTCTTTCTAACTAATCTTTCTTCTTTCTTTCTAACTAATCTTTCTTCTTTCTTTCTAACTAATCTTTCTTTCTTTCTTTCTTTCTTTCTTTCTTTCTTTCTTTCTTTCTTTCTTTCTTTCTTTCTTTCTAACTAATCTTTCTTCTTTCTTTCTTTCTTTCTTTCTTTCTTTCTTTCTTTCTTTCTTTCTTTCTTACTAATCTTTCTTCTTTCTTTCTTTCTTTCTAACTAATCTTTCTTCTTTCTTTCTTTCTTTCTTTCTAACTAATCTTTCTTTTTTCTTTCTTTCTTTCTTTCTTTCTTTCTTTCTTTCTTTCTTTCTTTCTTTCTTTCTAACTAATATTTCTTCTTTCTTTCTTTCTAACTAATATTTCTTCTTTCTAACTAATCTTTCTTCTTTCTTTCTAACTAATCTTTCTTTCTTTCTAACTAATCTTTCTTTCTTTCTAACTAATCTTTCTTCTTTCTTTCTTTCTTTCTTTCTAACTAATCTTTCTTTCTAACTAATTCTTTCTTTCTTTCTAACTAATCTTTCTTCTTTCTTTCTTTCTTTCTTTCTTTCTAACTAATCTTTCTTTCTTATTTAATTCTTTCTTTCTTTCTTTCTAACTAATCTTTCTTCTTTCTTTCTTTCTTTCTAGCTAATCTTTCTTCTTTCTTTCTAACTAATCTTTCTTCTTTCTTTCTTTCTTTCTTTCTTTCTTTCTTTCTTTCTTTCTTTCTTTCTTTCTTTCTTTCTTTCTTTCTTTCTAACTAATCTTTCTTCTTTCTTTCTTTCTTTCTTTCTAACTCATCTTTCTTTCTTTCTTTCTTTTTCTTTCTTTCTTTCTAACTAATCTTTCTTCTTTCTTTCTTTCTTTCTTTCTTTCTTTCTAACTAATCTTTCTTCTTTCTTTCTTTCTTTCTAACTAATCTTTCTTTCTAACTAATTCTTTCTTTCTTTCTAACTAATCTTTCTTCTTTCTTCTTTCTTTCTTTCTTTCTTTCTTTCTAACTAATCTTTCTTTCTTTCTTTCTAACTAATCTTTCTTATTTCTTTCTTTCTTTCTAGCTAATCTTTCTTCTTTCTTTCTAACTAATCTTTCTTCTTTCTTTCTTCTTTCTTTCTTTCTAACTAATCTTTCTTTCTAACTAATTCTTTCTTTCTTTCTAACTAATCTTTCTTCTTTCTTTCTTTCTTTCTTTCTTTCTTTCTTTCTTTCTAACTAATCTTTCTTTCTTTCTTTCTAACTAATCTTTCTTCTTTCTTTCTTTCTTTCTAGCTAATCTTTCTTCTTTCTTTCTAACTAATCTTTCTTCTTTCTTTCTTTCTTTCTTTCTAACTAATCTTTCTTATTTCTTTCTTTCTTTCTTTCTAACTAATCTTTCTTCTTTCTTTCTTTCTTTCTTTCTAACTAATCTTTCTTCTTTCTTTCTTTCTTTCTTTCTTTCTTTTTCTTTCTTTCTTTCTAACTAATCTTTCTTCTTTCTTTCTTTCTTTCTAACTAATCTTTCTTCTTTCTTTCTTTCTTTCTAACTAATCTTTCTTCTTTCTTTCTTTCTTTCTTTCTTTCTTTCTTTCTTTCTTTCTTTCTAACTAATCTTTCTTCTTTCTTTCTTTCTAACTAATCTTTCTTTCTAACTAATTCTTTCTTTCTTTCTTTCTAACTAATCTTTCTTCTTTCTTTCTTTCTTTCTTTCTAGCTAATCTTTCTTCTTTCTTTCTAACTAATCTTTCTTCTTTCTTTCTTTCTTTCTTTCTTTCTTTCTTTCTTTCTTTCTTTCTTTCTTTCTTTCTTTCTTTCTTTCTAACTAATCTTTCTTCTTTCTTTCTTTCTTTCTTTCTTTCTTTCTTTCTTTCTTTCTTTCTTTCTTTCTAACTAATCTTTCTTCTTTCTTTCTCTCTTTCTTTCTTTCTTTCTTTCTAACTAATCTTTCTTCTTTCTTTCTTTCTTTCTTTCTTTCTTTCTAATCTTTCTTCTTTCTTTCTTTCTTTCTTTCTTTCTTTCTTTCTTTCTTTCTTTCTTTCTTTCTAATCTTTCTTCTTTCTTTCTTTCTTTCTTTCTTTCTTTCTTTCTTTCTAACTAATCTTTCTTTCTTTCTTTCTTTCTTTCTTTCTTTCTTTCTTTCTTTCTTTCTTTCTTTCTAACTAATCTTTCTTTCTTTCTAACTAATCTATCTTTCTTTCTAACTAATCTTTCTTTCTAATCTATATTTCTTTCTAACTGATCTTTCTTTGTTTCTAACTAATCTTTCTTTCTTTCTAACTAATCTTTCTTTCTTTCTTTCTAACTAATCTTTCTTCTTTCTTTCTAACTAATCTTTCTTCTTTCTTTCTTTCTTTCTTTCTTTCTTTTTTACTTTTTCTTTCTTTCTTTCTAACTAATCTTTCTTCTTTCTTTCTTTCTTTCTTTCTTTCTTTCTTTCTTTCTTTCTTTCTTTCTTTCTTTCTTTCTTTCTTTCTTTCTTTCTTTCTTTCTTTCTTTCTAACTAATCTTTCTTCTTTCTTTCTTTCTTTCTTTCTTTCTTTCTTTCTTTCTTTCTTTCTTTCTAACTAATCTTTCTTCTTTCTTTCTTTCTTTCTTTCTTTCTTTCTTTCTTTCTTTCTTTCTTTCTTTCTTTCTAATCTTTCTTCTTTCTTTCTTTCTTTCTTTCTTTCTTTCTTTCTAATCTTTCTTCTTTCTTTCTTTCTTTCTTTCTTTCTTTCTTTCTTTCTTTCTTTCTTTCTTTCTTTCTTTCTTTCTAACTAATCTTTCTTTCTTTCTTTCTTTCTTTCTTTCTTTCTTTCTTTCTTTCTTTCTAACTAATCTTTCTTTCTTTCTAACTAATCTATCTTTCTTTCTAACTAATCTTTCTTTCTAATCTATATTTCTTTCTAACTGATCTTTCTTTGTTTCTAACTAATCTTTCTTTCTTTCTAACTAATCCATCTTTCTTTCTAACTAATCCATCTTTCTTTCTCTTTCTAACTAATCTTTCTTTCTTTAAACTTTAAACTTATTCAAACTCTCTGGTCCGGCTTTCTCAAGCCAACTTAAAGTTTGTCTCATCAAACTTTATTTTCTAGTTATTATTCTTTTTATTACCCCTAAAATGTTTGACTCTAACTCCTCCTAGAGCTTTAACTCTACAAACTCCAAACTCGGCTCAGACACTCAGACTGTTCTGACTTAGTGTGCTATATCTTTTCTAACTGATCGGACTTAGGGTTTTCCTAAAAATGACGATCAAACTCGGAAAAAACTCCCATTGACTTAACATTGCGGAATGTTCAGATTTTCAAACTGGCCAACTGTCAAAAATTCAAATCTAAACTCCTTGAAGCCCTAGACTGAATCAAACTGCCATTCTATATACTATGAGCCATTGAGACTCATTTAAACTAATAAATGAATCTATCTATGACACTTTTCTATCTACACTTAAACTATTAAACTCATAATAAATTAATAAACTCTAAACTTGAACTCTTAGACTCATTTAAACTTATAAACTCTAAACTAATAAACTCGTACACTTATAAACTCATACACTTATAAACTCATGAACTCTTACTCATTTAAACTTATAAACTCTAAACTCATAAACTCGTACACTTATAAACTCATGAATTCATACTTATGAACTCATGAATTCATAAACTTATGAACTCTTAAACTCATAAATGAATAAACTCAGAACTCTTACTCATTTAAACTTATAAACTCTAAACTCATAAACTTTTACACTTATAAACTCATGAATTCATACACTTATGACCTCATGAATTTTTACACAAACTCTAAACTCAAAAACTCAGTGTGTGTGTGTGTGTGTCTGTGAACTCATGAATTCATAGACTTATGAACTCTTACTCATCTAAACTTATAAACTCTAAACTCCAAAACTCTGTGTGTGAGTGTACGTGCGTGAGTGTGTGTCTGTGTGAGTTAGTGAGCGTGTATGTGTGTGTGTGTGTGGATCAAGAAAGACAAAGTCAAGTAATTATGCTTAATACCTTAAATCACCCTAGCAACACCATAGCAACCACCCAAAATACTCTAGAACACCCTAGCAACCACCCAGAACACCATAGCAACCACCCAAAATACCTTAAAACATCCTAGCAACACCATAGCAACCACCCAAAAAAGCCTAGAACACCATAGCAACCACCCAGAATACCCTAGCAACTGCCTAGCAACAACCCAGAACACCCTAGCAACCACCCAAAAAGCGGTAGAACACCCTAGCAACACCATAGCAACCACCCAGAACACCCTAGCAACCACCCAAAATACCTTAAAACACCCTAGCAACACAATAGCAACCACCCAGAATACCCTAGCAACTGCGTAGCAACCACCCATAACACCCTAGCAACCACCCAAAATATCTTAAAACATCCTAGCAACACCATAGCAACCACCCAAAATAGCCTAGAACACCCTAGCAACATGATAGCAACCACCCAGAACACCCTAGCAACTGCCTAGCAACCACCCATAACACCCAAGCAACCACACAAAATACCTTAAAACACCCTAGTAACACCATAGCAACCACCCAGAACACCCTAGCAACCACCCAAAATGCATTAAACACCCTAGCAACACCATAGAAACCACCCAGAACACCCTAGCAACTGCCTAGCAACCACCCAGAACACCCTGACAACCACCCAAAATACCTTAAATCACCCTAGCAACACCATAGAAACCACCCAAAATACCCTAGAACACCCTAGCAACACCATAGCAACCACCCAGAACACCCTACCAACCACCCAAAATACCTTAAAACACCCTAGCAACCACCCAGAACACCCTAGAAACTGCCTGGCAACCACCCAGAACACCCTAGCAACCACCCAGAACAGCCTAGCAACTAATATAAACTTCAAACTACTTTAAAATTCAAACTACTTTTAACTTCAAACTACTTTAAACTTCAAACTTCTTTAAACTTTAAACTAATTTAAACTTCTAACTACTTTTAACTTTAAACTAATTTAAACTTATTTAAACTTTAAACTAATTTAAACTATAAACTAATTTAAACTTCAAACTAATTTAAACTTCAAACTACTTTAAACTTTAAACTAATTTCAACTTCAAACTACTTTAAAATTCAAACTAATTTAAACTTTAAACTAATTTAAACTTCTTCAAACTTATTGGTCCAAACTTTCACAAGCCAACTTAAAGTTTGTCTCGACGAACTTTTTCTAGTTATTATTATTAAGTTGGCTTGTGAGAGCCAACTTACTGATATTGTACTTAAACTTATTATTATTATTATTATTATTCTGTCAAAAATTTACAACTCTATCTCCTCCTAGAGCTTTAACTCCACATACTCCAAACTCGGCACAGACACTCAGACTGTTCTGACTCGGTATGCTATATCTTTTCTAACTGATCGGACTTACGGTTTTCCTAAAAATGACGATCAAAGTCGGAAAAAACTCCCATTGACTTAACATGGCGGAATGTTCAGATTTTCAAACTCCCCAACTGTCAAAAATTCAAATCTAAATACCTTGAAGCCCTAGACTGAATCAAACTGCCATTCTATATACTATATGAGCCATTGAGACTCATTTAAACTAATAAACTCATATATCTATGACACTTATCTATCTACACTTAAACTCTTAAACTCATAATAAATTAATAAACTCTAAACTTGAACTCTTAGACTAATTTAAACTTATAAACTCTAAACTCATAAACTCATACACTTATAAACTCATACACTTATAAACTCATGAATTCAAACTCTTATGAACTCAAACTCATAAATTAATAAACTCTGAACTCTTACTCATTTAAACTTATAAACTCTAAACTCATAAACTCGTACACTTATAAACTCATGAATTCATACACTTATGAACTCATGAATTCATAAACTTATAAACTCATACACTTATGAACTCATGAATTCATACACTTATGAACACAATCTTTCTATCTCTCTTTCTTTCTTTCTCTCTTTCTTTCTAAATAATCTTTCTATATTTCTTTCTTTCTAACTAATCTTTCTATCTTTCTTTCTTTCTAACTAATCTTTCTTTCTTTCTAACTAATCTTTCTACCTTTCTTTCTATCTCTCTTTCTAATCTTTCTTTCTAACTAATCTTTCTTTCTTTCTTTCTTTCTTTTCTAACTAATCTATTTCTTTCTAACTAATCTTTCTTTCTTTCTAACTAATCTTTCTATCTTTCTTTCTTTCTTTCTTTCTTTCTAATCTTTCTTTCAATCTTTCTTTTTTCTTTCTTTCTAACTAATCTTACTTTCTAACTTTCTTTCATTCTAACTAATCTTTCTTTCTTTCTAACTAATCTTTCTATCTCTCTTTCTTTCTTTCTCTCTTTCTTTCTAACTAATCTTTCTATCTATCTTTATTTCTTTCTAATCTTTCTTTCAATCTTTCTTTCTTTTTAGCAACCACCCAAAATACCTTAAAACACCCTAGCAACACCATAGCAACCACCCAAAATGCTCTAGAACACCCTAGCAACCACCCAGAACACCCTAGCAACCACCCAAAATACCTTAAATCACCCTAGCAACACCATAGCAACCACCCAAAATACCCTAGAACACCCTAGCAACACCCTAGCAACCACTAGAACACCCTAGCAACTGCCTAGCAACCACCCAGAACACCCTAGCAACCACCCAAAATACCTTAAATCACCCTAGCAACACCATAGCAACCACCCAAAATACCCTAGAACACCCTAGCAACACCCTAGCAACCACCAGAACACCCTAGCAACTGCATAGCAACCACCCAAAACACCCTAGCAACCACCCAAAATACATTAAATCACCCTAGCAACACCATAGCAACCACCCAAAATACCCTAGAACATTGAGCCATTGAGACTCATTTAAACTAATAAACTCATATATCTATGACACTTATCTATCTACACTTAAACTCTTAAACTCATAATAAATTAATAAACTCTAAACTTGAACTCTTAGACTAATTTAAACTTATAAACTCTAAACTCATAAACTCATACACTTATAAACTCATACACTTATAAACTCATGAATTCAAACTCTTATGAACTCAAACTCATAAATTAATAAACTCTGAACTCTTACTCATTTAAACTTATAAACTCTAAACTCATAAACTCGTACACTTATAAACTCATGAATTCATACACTTATGAACTCATGAATTCATAAACTTATAAACTCATACACTTATGAACTCATGAATTCATACACTTATGAACACAATCTTTCTATCTCTCTTTCTTTCTTTCTCTCTTTCTTTCTAAATAATCTTTCTATATTTCTTTCTTTCTAACTAATCTTTCTATCTTTCTTTCTTTCTAACTAATCTTTCTTTCTTTCTAACTAATCTTTCTATCTTTCTTTCTATCTCTCTTTCTAATCTTTCTTTCTAACTAATCTTTCTTTCTTTCTTTCTTTCTTTCTTTTCTAACTAATCTATTTCTTTCTAACTAATCTTTCTTTCTTTCTAACTAATCTTTCTATCTTTCTTTCTTTCTTTCTTTCTAATCTTTCTTTCAATCTTTCTTTTTTCTTTCTTTCTAACTAATCTTACTTTCTAACTTTCTTTCATTCTAACTAATCTTTCTTTCTAACTAATCTTTCTTTCTTTCTAACTAATCTTTCTATCTCTCTTTCTTTCTTTCTCTCTTTCTTTCTAACTAATCTTTCTATCTATCTTTATTTCTTTCTAATCTTTCTTTCAATCTTTCTTTCTTTTTAGCAACCACCCAAAATACCTTAAAACACCCTAGCAACACCATAGCAACCACCCAAAATGCTCTAGAACACCCTAGCAACCACCCAGAACACCCTAGCAACCACCCAAAATACCTTAAATCACCCTAGCAACACCATAGCAACCACCCAAAATACCCTAGAACACCCTAGCAACACCCTAGCAACCACCAGAACACCCTAGCAACTGCCTAGCAACCACCCAGAACACCCTAGCAACCACCCAAAATACCTTAAATCACCCTAGCAACACCATAGCAACCACCCAAAATACCCTAGAACACCCTAGCAACACCCTAGCAACCACCAGAACACCCTAGCAACTGCATAGCAACCACCCAAAACACCCTAGCAACCACCCAAAATACCTTAAATCACCCTAGCAACACCATAGCAACCACCCAAAATACCCTAGAACATTGAGCCATTGAGACTCATTTAAACTAATAAACTCATATATCTATGACACTTATCTATCTACACTTAAACTCTTAAACTCATAATAAATTAATAAACTCTAAACTTGAACTCTTAGACTAATTTAAACTTATAAACTCTAAACTCATAAACTCATACACTTATAAACTCATACACTTATAAACTCATGAATTCAAACTCTTATGAACTCAAACACATAAATTAATAAACTCTGAACTCTTACTCATTTAAACTTATAAACTCTAAACTCATAAACTCGTACACTTATAAACTCATGAATTCATACACTTATGAACTCATGAATTCATAAACTTATAAACTCATACACTTATGAACTCATGAATTCATACACTTATGAACACAATCTTTCTATCTCTCTTTCTTTCTTTCTCTCTTTCTTTCTAAATAATCTTTCTATATTTCTTTCTTTCTAACTAATCTTTCTATCTTTCTTTCTTTCTAACTAATCTTTCTTTCTTTCTAACTAATCTTTCTATCTTTCTTTCTATCTCTCTTTCTAATCTTTCTTTCTAACTAATCTTTCTTTCTTTCTTTCTTTCTTTCTTTTCTAACTAATCTATTTCTTTCTAACTAATCTTTCTTTCTTTCTAACTAATCTTTCTATCTTTCTTTCTTTCTTTCTTTCTAATCTTTCTTTCAATCTTTCTTTTTTCTTTCTTTCTAACTAATCTTACTTTCTAACTTTCTTTCATTCTAACTAATCTTTCTTTCTAACTAATCTTTCTTTCTTTCTAACTAATCTTTCTATCTCTCTTTCTTTCTTTCTCTCTTTCTTTCTAACTAATCTTTCTATCTATCTTTATTTCTTTCTAATCTTTCTTTCAATCTTTCTTTCTTTTTAGCAACCACCCAAAATACCTTAAAACACCCTAGCAACACCATAGCAACCACCCAAAATGCTCTAGAACACCCTAGCAACCACCCAGAACACCCTAGCAACCACCCAGAATACCTTAAATCACCCTAGCAACACCATAGCAACCACCCAAAATACCCTAGAACACCCTAGCAACACCCTAGCAACCACCAGAACACCCTAGCAACTGCCTAGCAACCACCCAGAACACCCTAGCAACCACCCAAAATACCTTAAATCACCCTAGCAACACCATAGCAACCACCCAAAATACCCTAGAACACCCTAGCAACACCCTAGCAACCACCAGAACACCCTAGCAACTGCATAGCAACCACCCAGAACACCCTAGCAACCACCCAAAATACCTTAAATCACCCTAGCAACACCATAGCAACCACCCAAAATACCCTAGAACATTGAGCCATTGAGACTCATTTAAACTAATAAACTCATATATCTATGACACTTATCTATCTACACTTAAACTCTTAAACTCATAATAAATTAATAAACTCTAAACTTGAACTCTTAGACTAATTTAAACTTATAAACTCTAAACTCATAAACTCATACACTTATAAACTCATACACTTATAAACTCATGAATTCAAACTCTTATGAACTCAAACTCATAAATTAATAAACTCTGAACTCTTACTCATTTAAACTTATAAACTCTAAACTCATAAACTCGTACACTTATAAACTCATGAATTCATACACTTATAAACTCATGAATTCATAAACTTATAAACTCATACACTTATGAACTCATGAATTCATACACTTATGAACACAATCTTTCTATCTCTCTTTCTTTCTTTCTCTCTTTCTTTCTAAATAATCTTTCTATATTTCTTTCTTTCTAACTAATCTTTCTATCTTTCTTTCTTTCTTTCTTTCTAACTAATTTTACTTTCTATCTTTCTTTCTTTCTAACTAATCTTTCTTTCTTTCTAACTAATCTTTCTATCTTTCTTTCTATCTCTCTTTCTAATCTTTCTTTCTAACTAATCTTTCTTTCTTTCTTTCTTTCTTTTCTAACTAATCTATTTCTTTCTAACTAATCTTTCTTTCTTTCTTTCTAACTAATCTTTCTATCTTTCTTTCTTTCTTTCTTTCTAATCTTTCTTTCAATCTTTCTTTTTTTCTTTCTTTCTAACTAATCTTACTTTCTAACTTTCTTTCATTCTAACTAATCTTTCTTTCTAACTATTCTTTCTTTCTTTCTAACTAATCTTTCTATCTCTCTTTCTTTCTTTCTCTCTTTCTTTCTAACTAATCTTTCTATCTATCTTTATTTCTTTCTAATCTTTCTTTCAATCTTTCTTTCTTTTTAGCAACCACCCAAAATACCTTAAAACACCCTAGCAACACCATAGCAACCACCCAAAATGCTCTAGAACACCCTAGCAACCACCCAGAACACCCTAGCAACCACCCAAAATACCTTAAATCACCATAGCAACACCATAGCAACCACCCAAAATACCCTAGAACACCCTAGCAACACCCTAGCAACCACCAGAACACCCTAGCAACTGCATAGCAACCACCCAGAACACCCTAGCAACCACCCAAAATACCTTAAATCACCCTAGCAACACCATAGCAACCACCCAAAATACCCTAGAACACCCTAGCAACACCCTAGCAACCACCAGAACACCCTAGCAACTGCCTAGCAACCCCAGAACACGCTAGCAACTGCCTAGCAACCACCCAGAACACCATAGCAACCACCCAAAATACCTTACAACACCTTAGCAACACCATAGCAACCACCCAGAACACCATGGCAACCATCCAAAATACCTTAAAACACCCTAGCAACACCATAGCAACCACCCAAAATACCGTAGAACACCCAAGCAACACCATAGCAACCATCCAAAACACCCTAGCAACCACCTAAAATACCTTAGCAACCGCCAGGCAACCACCCAGAACACCTTAGCAACCCACTAGAAACACCCTAGCAACTTTAAATTACTTCAAACTATACTTCAAACTTTAAACTACTTTAAACTTTAAACCATTAAAACTTTAAACTTTAAACTACTTTAAACTTTAAACTAATTTCAACTTCAAACTACTTTAAAATTTAAACTAATTTAAACTTTAAACTAATTTAAACTTCTTCAAACTTATTGGTCCAAACTTTCACAAGCCAACTTAAAGTTTGTCTCGACGAACTTTTTCTAGTTAAGTTGGCTTGTGAGAGCCAACTTACTGATATTGTACTTAAACTTATTATTATTATTATTCTGTCAAAAATTTACAACTCTATCTCCTCCTAGAGCTTTAACTCCACATACTCCAAACTCGGCACAGACACTCAGACTGTTCTGACTCGGTATGCTATATCTTTTCTAACTGATCGGACTTACGGTTTTCCTAAAAAATGACGATCAAACTTGGAAAAAATCCCATTGACTTAACATGGCGGAATGTTCAGATTTTCAAACTCCCCAACTGTCAAAAATTCAAATCTAAACTCCTTGAAGCCCTAGACTGAATCAAACTGCCATTCTATATACTATATGAGCCATTGAGACTCATTTAAACTAATAAACTCATCTATCATGACACTTTTCTATCTACACTTAAACTCTTAAACTCATAATAAATTAATAAACTCTAAACTTGAACTCTTAGACTCATTTAAACTTATAAACTCTAAACTCATAAACTCGTACACTTATAAACTCATACACTTATAAACTCATAAATTCAAAGTCTTATGAACTCAAACTCATAAATTAATAAACTCTGAACTCTTACTCATTTAAACTCTAAACTCATAAACTTGTACACTTATAAACTCATGAATTCATACACTTATGTATGAATTCATGAATTCACCCAAAAAAGCCTAGAAGACCCTAGCAACATCATAGCAACCACCCAGAACACCCTAGCAACTGCCTAGCAACCACCCATAATACCCTAGCAACCATCCAAAATACCTTAAAACACCCTAGCAACACCATAGCAACCACCCAATATAGCCTAGAACACCCTAGCAACATTATAGCAACCACCCAGCACACCCTAGCAACTGCATAGCAACCACCCATAACACCCTAGCAACACAATAGCAACCACCCAGCACACCCTAGCAACTGCCTAGATACCACCCATAACACCCTAGCAACACCATAGCAACCACCCAGAACACCCAAGCAACCGCCTAGCAACCACCCAGAACACCCTAGCAACCACCCAAAATACCTTAAAACACCCTAGCAACACCATAGCAACCACCCAATATAGCCTAGAACACCCTAGCAACATTATAGCAACCACCCAGCACACCCTAGCAACTGCCTAGCAACCACCCATAACACCCTAGCAACACCATAGCAACCACCCAGCACACCCTAGCAACTGCCTAGAAACCACCCATAACACCCTAGCAACCACCCAAAATACCTTAAAACACCCTAGCAACCATCCTAAATAGCGTAGAACACCCTAGCAACACCATAGCAACCACCCAGAACACCATAGCAACCACCCAAAATACCTTAAAACACCCTAGCAACACCATACTAACCAACCAAAATACCTTAAAACACCCTAGCAACACCATAGCAACCACCCAAAATGCGTTAGAGCACCCTAGCAACTGCATAACAACCCCCAGAACACCCTAGAAAACTGCCTAGCAACCACCCAGAACACCCTAGCAACCACCCAAAATACCTTAAATCACCCTAGCAACACCATAGCAACCAACCAAAATACCCTAGAACACCCTAGCAACACCATAGCAACCAACCAAAATACCCTAGAACACCCTAGCAACACCCTAGCAACCCCCCAAAATGCATTAAAACATCCAAGCAACACCATAGCAACCACCCAAAAAAGCCTAGAACACCCTAGCAACACCATAGCAACCACCCAGAACACCCTAGCAACTGCCTAGCTACCACCCCGAACACCCTGGCAACCACCAAAAATACCTTAAATCACCCTAGCAACACCACAGCAACCACCCAAAATACCCTAGAACACCATAGCAACCACCCAAAATACCTTAAAACACCCTAACACCATAGCAACCACCCAAAATACCTTACAACACCCTAGCAACACCATAGCAACCACCCAGAACACCCTAGCAACCACCCAGAACACCCTAGCAACTAATATAAACTTCAAACTACTTTAAAATTCAAACTAAATTTAAACTTTAAACTAATTTAAACTATAGACTAATTTAAACTTCAAACTACTTCAAACTTCAAACTATTTTAAACTTTAAACTAATTTAAACTTCTAACTACTTTTAACTTTAAACTAATTAAAACTTATTTGAACTTTAAACTAATTTAAACTATAAACTAATTTAAACTTCAAACTACTTTAAACTTCAAACTAATTTACATTTTAAACTAATTTACATGTTAAACTAATGTAAACTTCAAACTTCTTTAAACTTTCTGGTCCAAACTTTCACAAGCCAACTTAAAGTTTGTCTTGACGAACTTTTTCTAGTTCCATATTGGGACCGTGTGAGGAGTAAAGTTATGTTTGTATATGAGTTTCCAGTATTGGAGAACCTGTTGATGGAAAGTTGAAAGCTTAATTGGTAGTTTGGAAATGTTGAAGTCACATCTTTTGTATTGATTTTGTATTGAACATAGCTCTGGATCACAGTGTCATAGACAAGGGGGCGGGCTCATTTTACTCAGACGACCAATCAGTCTCTCAGTTTACTCATTTGAAAATGGTTAACTTTTAAGGAATTATTTTGATTAATTATTACTCAAGTCTAATGTGTTAAATTTAATTAATAATATTGCCTGTAATCTGTTGCCACAATTTTAAATAAAACATTTTTTCTAATTACTTTTAATTGAATAAAATTAACTTGTTTTAAACAAGGGCAGTGAATTTGAGAATTAATAATAAAAAATAAGTAGGATTAAATAACACATTAAAATCAGTGAAATTAACCAGATAAAAACATGTAACATATACAAGGGGTCAGAATCATTTTTTCAGTGTTTGAAGTGCTGGTAGACTGTGTTGGACCTTTACAAAATCAGGGAACCAGTATTTATGCACTATTATCTGTAGAGCGACCCGATTTCCAGAAGCCATACGGTGCGCAAAATAACTGCTCCAGTTATTTTGAAAATGCTAGTAAAATTCTTTATACATTTGTTCTTCCTAAGGTGGTCTTTGGTCTTCCTTTATTCTACACTGCTCTGTCCTTGTAAAAACGGTCTGATGGTTTCCGGGTTCTATGAAGCCAGTCCCTCAAAAATACGCAATGGGCTCAGATTGGTTAGCTGGCCCAGTGTGTTGTGATTCGCTAACCGCCCAGTGCACGTTTTCCGGAAACGTCGCGCCCCTTAACTTTACCGGTAGTTTGTGCTTTGGTGTATTATACACAATGGCATCAATCGGGACCGAGATAATGTTAGTGAAGATGATCGAGCAGAACCTGTTCAAGAACGGCTGTTAACGACGTTTCAGAAAGGTTTGTTTTTTGTTGTTGTTTCTGTCTCATTTCTTTTTAGATATGCTGTAATTAAATTGTACTAATTATTATAGTATTACAAAAAATAAGCTTCATATTCATAAACAGGAATTTCATATAATCGTTCTAACAAATTATACTAACGTTACAGTCCTCAAAGGGTTTTTTTTTGAATAAAGACTGCAGAACTATAGTGATTGTTACTGACTGTATGGCACCGTTACTTTTGTATTTTTAGAACGATTGCAGCCAAATATCTGTCGCCAGAACTATTAACCCAAACCGAACACTAAACATTGGCTTTAACGTTATACAGTTAGCCAAGTTAGCCAAATCAAACACAGAACCTGTAGATAAACAAGCATGTAGATAAACAACACATAAAAGCTTTAATCAAAGAATCATTTACACTAATTCCAAGTTCGCTGTTGAGATTTAAAAAAGTTTGTAACGTGAGGTTTGAATGAGCATTTAACAAGCTGGTTTGCAGAGCCAAACAGAGTTGTCATTTGTTTACTTCCTTGCTGCAACGTACAATTAACAATACAAACTATTGCAGGAAAACACATTGATGAAAAATAAATCATACTTACAGGTTGTGGCCCGTAAACAACAGCTTCTGTTCTTAAAGTTGGAACTGCTCCATCTTTCAGGACATGCCGTTGTGCGAATCCTGCATTGAACTCGCCAAGATTGTGGAAGCTTTCCTCCGTGTGCAGCACAGAGAGCGAGATTTGGGTAATAATTAACCATTGATCCCTAACTCCCCCGACCCTAGGAAGGCTGAACAAAGTGGACCTGCAATCCAGATGAAAATAACAGCGTTTCAACGGCATTGCGGCAACAACAGCCTACTAACGTTATACCACAACAACTCTTCTTCAAAGCAAAAATGGCCTCGCCCTTATTTAGTATTCTCAGAGGAGGGGTTTATGTAAATATTGGGGTTACTGACATCAGCAACCCTGGAGGAATGTTGTGTAGTCCCTACCGGCAGTTTGCTGTAGTCCTTAGAAATTGATTTCTTTAAAAGCAAATATCTCCCTTTGCTTTGAACTTTGAGCGCTGTAACTTTGCAGATGTTGTTTATGCTCAAACAGCAACATTACACACTAGCTAAAGTTAGAAAAGTGAAATCGTGTTTTACCACCCCTTCAAGTCTTTGTCCATAGAACACAGAGTATCAAGTGCATATCACCCTGAGAGCCAAGGCGCAATTGAAAGGTTTCACCAGACCTTAAAAGCGATGCTTCGAAGGTATTGTATGGAAACGAATAAGGAATGGGACGAGGGAATCCCTTTGGTGTTGTTTGCCATATGTGAAACAGTGCAGGAATCACTCGGTTTTAGCCCGGCCGAGTTGGTTTTTGGGCATACTGTCCGAGGCACGCTAAAGGTTCTTAAAGATAGAATGCTGGAGACTAATTCAGAGTCTAAAATAAACATCTTAGACTATGTTAGTTGGTTCAGGAAAAGCCTCATGAGGCTTGCGATCGTGCTCTGAAATCTTTGAGAAATACTCAGTGCGAAATGAAAATCGCTATGAAATCAAAGCAGTAGTACGGTCTTTTCAGCCTGGTGACAATGTGTTGGTGTTACTACCCCTCCAAGGGTCTGCATTGTCGGCTCGATTTACTGGTCCTTATGAAGTGGTCAGAAAACTCTGTTATATGGACTCCAGAGAGAAGAAGTAAAACGCGCGTTTGTCATGTTAAAATGCTCAAAGTTTATCATGAATGAGACCAAGTGCAACGTGATCCTAACCCCTTTGTTTTTCTTTCCCGTAAGTATAATGCTAATCAATGTCTGATGCATTGGGCTTTGTTCGTACAGAGTTATAACCTTGCAATTTATCATAAAAAGGGGTCTGAAAATGTCCTTGGTGATGCTCTTTCCAGAGTTTGAAAGGGGCTTATTTCAGGTGAGTTATGATCTGTTTCAAACAATATATTTGTTCTTAAATGTGGGGGTGTTACGTCATTATGTGACATCTATGTGTGTGGCTTGGGTGTTCTTTGTAGTTTTTCTTTCCTTCGTATTGTTTTCTGCCACTCATCATTTTTACTTTCTCTTTCGCAGGTGACGTGCTGATTGGTTCGTATCTGCTGTCAATCATCTGAGAGGAGGGTTTAGCGTGCTGGTGTCAGACGACGAAATCCAATCATATCGTTACCTGAAGCCCGGGAAACTATAAAAGGACACGCAAAGGCACTAGAGGAAGCTGCCCTTTGTGTGTGAGCTTGACTTGTGATTGTGCGCTTGGTACAGTTTTGTTTTTGTTTGATTTTATTTTGGGTTATAACTGATCAAGCTTAGTTAGTGTGTTTTGATTATCATGTAAAGCCAAATTACTTGGCCATCCTATTTCCTTTTTTATTGAACTTTTGAGAGCGGTGACGCTGTGTTCCCCTTCAGTCACTTACGTACGTGTCAATTGATTGGGGCTAGGCGACACCTTCACGTTCGTTAAAGAAACTAGCCTACGTGTCGAACCGCTGCTTCCCATGGGCTCCCTTTGTATGAAGCCAGTTTCACTGTAAGCCCGGTTCGAAGTGTCGGCTTGCTGCGCCTTTCCCCTCCTATGGACTGGATATGTGTGCAATTCTTGCTCCAGTGAGTTCCCCTTATTAGCCGAACCCTGTCGAGTTCCTCCATAATCTTTGGCAATGGACGTGGCGGAACGTCCGAAGCCGGGCCTATCAATCGTATGCACTGTGAAACCTGTGCTAGGCTGGGTCCATATGTTGTGATCCCTACGGCTATCCCATTTGTGTATTCTTCCACGGTACGGCTCCCTGCGGTGAGCCTGTGTCTTCCCTCGGCAGAGCCTCCTCTGCCGTCACTGTCTGGATGAGTTTCCCCCCATCAGAGGCTGGAGACACCCAAGGTGACATTCCATATGTTGTACTGCCCGGTCCTCCGCCCAGTCTAAATGTGTATTCTCCACGTTACCTCCCTTCGGGCAGGATGTAGCTTCCGCAGCGTATTCCTTTCCAACGAAAGAGAATGTTTACCCAGTGGTCCTGTGGAACAGCAGTGACTTCCTCGGCGTAAGCCCTCTCCCATCTCCGCCTCAAAGATGTGGGGGGATCAGAAGACTTCTGTTTAGGCGCTGGAAGGTGGCAGCACTAGTGCAGTTTTTGTATTGGTATCCCCAATCAGTCTGAAAGGGAATGTCTCGGTTATGTATGTAACCCTCATTCCCTGAAGGAGGGAACGGAGACGTAGTCCCGTCCCCACTATTGCTGGACCACCGCTGACTCAGAGCCACTCTCAGATTCTCAGCGAAAAACAACTAGTGCGTGCATCCACTTCTGTATTTATACCCGCGCGCGGGGGTGGGTATAATCTCCATTGGCTCGTTTTAACAGTACTCGAAGATGACAGGCTCACTGACGCTATCCCCAATCATCTCCGTTCCCTCCTTCAGGGAACGAGGGTTACATACGTAACCGAGACGTTTGGCTGGATGGAGGAAAAGGGATAGGTAAGTTATGTCACGTGATGTACATCGTGCACACTTAGTTCTGGTTTATTTTGTTTAGATACACTAGGTTTAGGGGCATGTGCCATTTGCTGTCATTTTTGTTTTGATAGGTAGAGTAGGGAAGTATACGACGTCTCGGACGTTGAAGACTTTTCGGTAACACTTTACGGTAAGGGTACATGAATTATAATGAATTCATGTATAAATTCATGCATGAATTCTGCATTCATTCATGCATTAATATCTCATGAATCATCAGGAACTAACACGAGTTCAACGTTTTTCATTCATGATTTCATGGATGAACAACACCTTAATTAAAACATTAACTAAGATGAGCACATCATCATGAATTATGATTTATTACACATGATCATTATGTATTCTTTGTTCTTTGTCTAGGTCAGTAACCTAGTCACCACTTTAGTTGAGGGGCCACACACATGATGAAGTCATTGGTAGATAATGCTTAGTTAATGATGACTACTGTATTGGACAGACCCCACAATAGACCAATCGCAACTCATAGCACACAAATTCTGTTGACATTCAAATACAGTAGTCATCATTAACTAAGCATTATCTATCAATGACTTCATCATATGTGTGGCCCCTCAACTAAAGTGGTGACTAGTCCTTTGAAACACTGATGAACAATGTGCTATTAATGGTGGCATAACTGTGAACAAAGAAAACATCATGATCATGCGAAATAAATCATAACTCATGATGATGTGCTCATCTTAGTTAATGTTTTAATTAAGGTGTTGTTCATCCATGAAGTCATGAATGAAAAATGTTGAACTTGTGTTAGTTCCTGATGATTCATGAGATATTAATGCATGAATGAATGCAGAATTCATGCATGAATTTATGATAATTCATGTACCCTAACCTTAAAGTGTTACCGACTTTTCTTTCTACATTTTTCTTTTGTATTATATAGGTTAGTTAAAATGGGTTAGATTCTTTTTGTTTTATTCTTTTCTTTGTGTTGGCACTGTCCAATTTTCCCTTTTTCCTCACCAGGTCTTTTAATTTGCTCTCTCTGTATTTATAGATATCTTTTTGGCCGGTCATTGCACATAATAAATTTGTTCACATGTTCTGCTGCTTCTCGATAGTCTTATTCAATATCCCAGTGTTTTAATGGTAATGATTGCCGAAGGATGGCCTAATGTTCCCCTTCTAATTCCCTAGACTTTTAAAAACAGTAAAGGGTCGTAACAGCCTGTTAAACCTTCTTCGTCATCTTCATGTTATTCGTTTGTTTAGTCTCTCCGTCACCCCCCGTGACATTAGTGTGTTCTTAATCTCAGATTTCATGATTGTTAGGCCTATTAATTTTTTAATAAAGAATTCAAGTTATCTTTAACATGAAACATATGCATTTCCATACATGCTCGCAACAATATTTTTATGTTTTATCATAAAAAATTAAGCTACCAAAGTAAGAAAAATAAAAAGATACATGACTTGTGAAAGCACAAAAAGGGTTCAATGACATTAATTTTGCAGTTCAGGCACCCTTGTGTGCTGTTGTCAAGGACAAGAATACCTGATTAAATTACAAAGATTACTAAAAAACAAATTGAAATAATAGCAAGAGTTGAGCATCTTTTAGCTTGTGTCGCTCTTGACTAAGTCTTGCATCTCTGTGATGAAGGTGTTTTCTTCCATTTCAGCTTGTTGCTTACAGATAAAATGGAGGTTTGTGTCAGGACTACACAGGTGATGCCACCGCTGTCAAGAAACACAGACACAGTTTTTTTATGCAGTTTAGCTTTGGTTAATAGTTAAACATATACATCTCTGCTCTGATTATATCTCAGTGGCTTATTCATCTCTTGATCATGTATAATCTCACCTGTTTTAGGCTTCCTTTCTCAGTAAACAGTCGAAGCACCGCACATCCAGGCACCATCAGAATGGAGGACAGGGCCAGTAACCATCCTAGTGCATAAGCCCAGTCCGGGTACACATACCAGCGGTTAAAAGTAAGAGGTTTATACTTAACCATAGAACAGACAAAAGACACCTGAAAATGGACAGAAAGAGAAAATTTTTAAAGAATGAATAGGAAAGAAAAAGGGTAATTAAATCAGATGAACGTGAGAAATGGCTTAAGCCAAGAATATAAAACTAAATAATGACCAGAGAGATTTGTTGGGTTTTTGGCAAATACCAAACATAAAGCAGATGAATGAAATGCAGAAGCGCTTACCAGGGACACGAGAGGAGTCAGGTATTTCCAGCACAGCATGAACATGTAATTCGGTCGTGAGTTTGTCATGTCTTCAATGACGTCAAACATTCTCTCAGCCCCTGTGGTGTTAGGGAAGAATTGAGCATACTGTCAATGTTGTCTATTGTTGTTTCTGATACTGTCATTGTTGTCTTATATCATGAAACATTTGTATTTAATTTATTGTAAAATTTCATAACATTTTTTTTTTTTTCATTACACTCAGATAGAAGCAAGGTTTGACAGACATCAAAACATTTTAAACTTATTAGTTACAGGTGTTCAGAATAGTATTTAAATCATGGCAACTCTCAGAGTAGCTTTGGCATGTGAACCACCAATTACAGGAATTTCCATCATTTGTGAGACAACACTTGCCGCCATTTAGTGATGTGTCGTTCATGAACGATTCGTTCATTTTGAACGAATCTTTGTAATATGACTCGGGACTACCGAGTTGTCTCAGAGAGTGATTCGTTCATTTTGTGTTGATCGCGCATGCGCATTGCGCAACATATTGGTTCTGAATCTGTACTGGAAAAAGAAATGATTAGTTCATCTCTCTCGAGTCTTCGGGTTCGGGACGGGTCCGAGTCTTTCGTTCTTCCTGTCAGTCCCATATAGGCTATGCTGTGAGTACCTGAAAGAGAAATGATTAGTTCGTCTGGTTCGGGTTCGGCCGGGTCCGAGTCTTTCGTTCTTCCTGTCAGTCCCATATAGGCTATGCTGTCAGTACTGGAAAGAGACATGATTGGTTCATTTTTTCAAGTCTTCGGGTTTGAGTCCTTCGTTCTTTTGTCACGTGACTTGTCACCGTATTGAATAGCCTACTAATTCACAACCTTTTTACAAACAAGCACGTAGTTAATGTATAATATAATAGTAGTTAATTAATATATAATATATAATAAAACACACCACAGATGCACAAGAAACATTTAGAAAAGAGACGGACAGGGACAATAGGCTAATAAGATGGAACTTTTATTTTTCAGATAATGTTTATTGCACATATTTTGTATTTTAATTCCTAAATATAAAACAATATACATTCAGACGCAGTCAATAACACAAATCTAATGTTGTATTTGATGCGAGATACCAGCGGTCACGTGACAAAAGAACGAATTTAAAACCCGAACTCGAGACTCGAAGAAAATGAACTAATCATTTTTCTTTACGGTACTGACAGCATAGCCTATATGGGACTGACAGGAAGAACGAAAGACTCGGACCCGTCCGAACCCGAACCAGATGAACTAATCATTTCTCTTTCCGGTACTGACAGCATAGCCTATTTGGGACTGACAGGAAGAACGAAAGACTCGGACCCGTCCGAACCTGAACTCGAGACTCGAAAGATCATAATCATTTCTATTTCTGGCCCTGCTGTATCACACTTGGCACGGTCGGCCCAGCAGACAGATCAGAGTCAGACACTGGCGAGTCGACAACTAACGTTTCGAGACACGAGAGGAGAAGAAATAACCTGATGAATATGAAGTTGCAAAGGAAAGAACGTCTCGGATCAGGAGGTGAGGGGAATTAACAGAATCAGACTGCAATAGCCTGAACTTAAGACCCAACAACTAATCAATTAATAAAACATTTAGGTTTCTTATAATTTGGCTTTGGCTGCATTACCCTATAGTTTATTTTTATTCTTTTTACACATGTAATCAACATTTTCCTAAGTACTAGATGTGTTGGGATATTTATCATGCCATTTTAATTATATTATGCTGAAATGAACGAAATGACTCGAAAAAAGATTCGTTCATTTTGCTGAACGAGACTCAAAGATCCGAGTCAGTAAAATGATCCGAACTACCCACTACTACCGCCATTGACAGGAATTTTCCGGCTTTCCGTGTTGTAACTGTTATACAGTAGGGGGCACTATTACCCATCTTCTGAAAGAGTACTGAATCTCCTGATCAAAACACATGCACAAAAGATGCAGAAACAAGCAGTATCATATGTAACATTATGCGTATGTAAAATAATGCGATCATCAACATTAAACAGCATATGAATCAAAACTGCTGTACAAAATTCCTTATAAATATGGTATGGGTATCCCTTTAATGTGTATACCAGGTCCTTCTCCAAAAATTAGCATATTGTGATAAAGTTCATTATTTTCCATAATGTAATGATAAAAATTAAACTTTCATATATTTTAGATTCATTGCACACCAACTGAAATATTTCAGGTCTTTTATTGTTTTAATACTGATGATTTTGGCATACAGCTCATGAAAACCCAAAATTCCTATCTCAAAAAATTAGCATATTTCATCCGACCAATAAAAGAAGTGATTTTAATACAAAAAAAGTCAACCTTCAAATAATTATGTTCAGTTATGCACTCAATACTTGGTCGGGAATCCTTTTGCAGAAATTACTGCTTCAATGCGGCGTGGCATGGAGGCAATCAGCATGTGGCACTGCTGAGGTGTTATGGAGGCCCAGGATGCTTCGATAGCGGCCTTAAGCTCATCCAGAGTGTTGGGTCTTGCGTCTCTCAACTTTCTCTTCACAATATCCCACAGATTCTCTATGGGGTTCAGGTCAGGAGAGTTGGCAGGCCAATTGAGCACAGTAATACCATGGTCAGTAAACCATTTACCAGTGGTTTTGGCACTGTGAGCAGGTGCCAGGTCGTGCTGAAAAATGAAATCTTCATCTCCATAAAGCTTTTCAGCAGATGGAACCATGAAGTGCTCCAAAATCTCCTGATAGCTAGCTGCATTGACCCTGCCCTTGATAAAACACAGTGGACCAACACTAGCAGCTGACATGGCACCCCAGACCATCACTGACTATGGGTACTTGACACTGGACTTCAGGCATTTTGGCATTTCCTTCTCCCCACTCTTCCTCCAGACTCTGGCACCTTGATTTCCGAATGACATGCAAAATTTGCTTTCATCCGAAAAAAGTACTTTGGACCACTGAGCAACAGTCCAGGTCAGGCGCTTCTGCCGCTGTTTCTGGTTCAAAAGTGGCTTGACCTGGGGAATGCGGCACCTGTAGCCCATTTCATGCACACGCCACGCCACGGTGGCTCTGGATCTTTCTACTCCAGACTCAGTCCACTGCTTCCGCAGGTCCCCCAAGGTCTGGAATCGGTCCTTCTCCACAATCTTCCTCAGGGTCCGGTCACCTCTTCTCGTTGTGCAGCGTTTTTTGTCACACTTCTTCCTTCACACAGACTTCCCACTGAGGTGCCTTGATACAGCACTCTGGGAACAGCCTATTTGTTCAGAAATTTATTTCTGTGTCTTACCCTCTTGCTTGAGGGTGTCAATGATGGCCTCTGGACAGCAGTCAGGTCGGCAGTCTTACCAATGATTGCGGTTTTGAGTAATGAAACAGGCTTGGAGTTTTTAAAAGCCTCAGGAATCTTTTGCAGGTGTTTAGAGTTAATTAGTTGATTCAGATGATTAGGTTAATAGCTCGTTTAGAGACCCTTTTCATGATATGCTAATTTTTTGAGATAGGAATTTTGGGTTTTCATGAGCTGTACGCCCAAATCATCAGTATTAAAACAATAAAAGACCTGAAATATTTCAGTTGGTGTGCAATGAATCTAAAATATATGAATGTTTAATTTTTATCATTACATTATGGAAAATAATTAACTTCATCAAAATATGCTAATTTTTTGAGAAGGACCTGTATTACGCGGTTGTGCACGTACAGCGCACTGACGCGCATTCCGCCAGAGTGGTTTTAGTTTACTTTCAGTTTCGTTTCTGCCGTAATCTTCTACGAGTGGTAAATGTGCGTGCATGAATATAAGTTAATTTATCCTTATTCAGCTGTTATATTGTGATATATTAACACTTTCAAGTCGCGGCTGTATATCTGATTGTTGTTATTCTGTTCATGTCGTGATTAATGTGTTTGGAGGCGAGTGATGCCAGTGTAATTCACGTCCATATGTTTAGCGCCATTTACCGTGCACTGTGGACAATGTTATTATGTATAGATGATGTATACTGAGATTAATCTTTATGTTAATTGTATTCAGACATATTCTGATATATTAGTTTGTTTATTTCAGACTAAACCACATTTTACCACCTCTGTTTGGGCTAATGGCTGTATAATGCTGGAAATGTATATTGACACATCCTGAAGAGATAAACAGTTAAACGATATTCTGTCTCCTGTTACACTTCTTGCCGGAGTTCCGTAGTGGATTAGCCTTCCACCTAACTTCACAAAATAGAGTCCTTTACACTTGGTCCTTCGAGCCGGATGCTATAGCAACTACGGTGACATGGAGCCACAGACACCATGTTATTCTCCAGATACCGCACATCCTGCTCAAATGCAAGCCAGAGCACGTCAGAACCCTTCATATTTGCAAGCTTATGAGGTAGCCATGCCCAAATCCCTTCTGTCAGTTACTGGGTCTATTGAGACATATCAGCAGCTGAAGATTGACCATGCAGTGGCACCGTTGACCTTCAGAGGGCAGGCCAAGCCCGCCTCGACTGGGGTTCAGCCGACAAGGCATGAGTTATCATCTCTGCAGTATGGATGAGGTCCTGCTATATTCAGTGGGGCTCAGCGGCCTGGTGGAGCTGCTAGATGTTGGGGGATATCCTTCCTGTACGAAAGCCCAACAATGCCCCCTGGAGGTATATTTATGTATGTGACTTTGTTGGTGCTGGCACAGGCATGGACCAGTCAGGGCATGTCTGAACTAGGATAAGAGGGCAGTTCATATACATAGGTTGAGAGACTGACTGCTTCTTACACAAAGCGGACTGATGCATGTTTGTTGTTCCTGTGAGTGATTGATTAAGAAGTAAGTTATGTAAGCTAAATTATTTATGCAATATATTTAGATTCTAGATACTTGAATACATTTTGCCAAAGTAATGCTAACTTAAGGTTTACAGATATTACTTTACATTTAACATTTAATAACCTGATTTACTATTACTTCTGTTTTTGTATAGCTATTAATAAGCTGTTTTGTAATACTGTTTATACTAGCAAATTGATATTGTATTTTTGTTTTCTCTGTTCATTGTAGACCACACACATACCTGTAATACTTCATACATGCAGAAATAATCTGAATAAAACCATTCTGCTGGGACCCCCTCTCTTTTGCTCCAGTTTCTCTAACCGGAAACTTCTAATACCATTTCTACTAGTGCTTAACCGAACCCGTTGAGTGTCCCACCAGTCGTATATGGTCCTTCGAGCCGGATGTACTTCAGTAGAGATGAATCCTGATACTGCCAGCACAGCAGATCCCGCGGCCCGACCCCACACACATAGAGAGCGACATCTCCCAGCCCATTTTGAGGATTATGAAGTCCAGCTCCCTGCACACCTGCACTCAGCTCCACCTTCTGCTGACGCCTCTTCACAGAGACCTTCTAGACATTCCTTTAAGTCCATTTCCTCTGGTACAGCCTCCAACAATACATCCAGATCACGCCACAGTGCATCAAGTAGATCTCCAAGACACACCCTCTCTGACATCCAAGCTGCAATGCTAGAGGAAAGATTAAAGGCTCTTGAACTAGAGGAACTACAACGTCAGGTCGCAGAGGATACTACAGCAGATTAAGAATGTCAGAGACTTGATGACCAAGCCAGAGAAGCACTCAAGGCCAGAGAAGTTTTGGCTAAACAAATCACTACACGACGGCGTCTCAAGAAAGTACAAAATGAGCTTGAGGTTGCCAAGCTAGTCACCTCACTACTTAAACAGGACACCCATGATGTTAGCAAATCTGGAACAAAAATTAACATTACCAGTAACTTACCTGAAGCAACCCCAACTCAACAGAGAGCCGCTACTAGTGATATTTTCATATCATCTGACCAGGAAATGCAGGGACATTCCATGCCACAACCTATCTTTCATACATCCGAGGCATCAGTATTGCCTCCTCCAGCACCACATGTGTTACCAACCACAGCATTAGCAACTGAAACTTCCATCAGTGCTCCAGACTTTACTCCTGAGGTGCGCTATCCTAACATAGTGACATGGTCATCACCCCCTCTAGCAGCAGCTTAGCCCACTTTAGAGTCTAGAACTGCTCTCACTTTTCCTGCACCCATTTACCCATCTAAAGTTATAATGCAAACAACCCCTCCTGTCAACACTGTAATCCACCATCAGACAGCAGCTGTCAATGTGCCTCCATCAATAGCTTCACCTCCGGAGCCTGTAACTTTAGGGGCTTCAGTACATCCTCAACCATACCAAGTACTGTATCCTCACACTCAAATGGCATTCCCAGCCACTCATTCAGTTCGATCTCATGCCTTTCCAGCTCAGACAACAATGTATATCCCTCAAGCCCAGCCGCCAGGAATAGAGATGTTAGCTTCTTCTGCCTATGGTGTCCCAAAACCTGTCATACCGACCTTTGAATCTGGATGTGAATGTGACTTTGCACTGATCAAAATGGCACTGGACAATCTAACGAACAACCAACAACACTTAAGTGAACAGTACAAGTATCAAGTGCTTCTGGGTCACTTAAAGCGTCCCAGTGCTCTCCAGCTTGCAAAGGCATACATGCACGATCCCCGGCCATACACAGTTGCATTACAAGCACTGCAAGATAAATATGGTCAACCACGCCAACTAGTCCAGTGTGAGCTAGGTGCCATTCTGAATGCTCCTGTTGTAAAGTTCGGAGATGCTGAAGCTTTCGACGACTTCCCATTATCCATACATTCATTTGTGGGGATGCTCAGGACTCTGGAGGGCCCGAATGGATATGAGTTAAGATGTGGATCTCATGTTGATCGCCTTTTGAGCAAAATGCCACCAACATACCCTGACAGTTTTGTGGAGTACTGCTTTAGCCATGGCCTTCTCCAGACTGGCACAGACCGCACCTACACCTTATCTGATTTCTCTGCATGGCTACAGCTAAAGTCTAAGGCTAAGCGCATTTCAAAAAACAGAGCAGCAGCACTTTATCAAAGTGAGGTAACCAGGACCACTAAGAAGGATCCACGCACACCTTATCGTACTAAGGACAGATCCACCTCAATCCTTTACTCCCCTAACAGTACCTCACCTGTTCAAGGACAAGCAGGAATCAAGACAGCCAAGTTTCAACCGTACTGTCCATATTGCAACAATAAGGACCATTTCCTGAACTCTTGCTCTAAATTTAAGCTACTAACCACAGACCAAGTACTGAAGTGGATAAAGGATAGAAAACGTTGTCGGAAATGTGGAAGGACACAAACATCCGACAACTGCACTCTGAAGCGAGAGTGCAAGACCTGCAAAGAGCTGCACCTAACCATTCTCCATGAAGCAGTCCTCCAGACACAAAAGAGTGTTCTTCTGGTCAATGTTCCAAATTCCCAGATATACTAAGATCGTCCAAACCGATCTCCAAAGGTGATGCTTAAAGTAGTTAAGCTCCTACTTCATAACGGAGATAAAGCCATGGGGACCTATGCGATATGTCTAACATATGTTAGACGATGGCTCTGAGCGTTGCATTGTACTGCCACAAGCCGTGGAACAGTTAAACCTCACCACAGTGCCTGAAACTCTCACATTACATACAATACGTCAGGATGTACTTCAGTTAAATGGAGCATCTGTTTCCCTCTCTGTGTCTCCTCTAAACAGACCAACTAAGAAGTTCCAGATTAATCATGCCTTCACTGCAGCGAATCTGAGACTGTCAGAACACTCTTATCCAGTAGCTGCTCTCCAACGCAAATATGCCCATATCCGGTCCTTACCATTGCCACAGATTGAGCCAGCACAACCCTTGCTACTCATTGGGTCGGACATGCCTCACCTACTTGTACCAGTCCAACCAATACGAATGGGACCTCCTAATGCACCAATAGCTGTTCACACCAGACTCGGTTGGACTCCTCAAGGCCCTGTGGGGTACAGCCAAACTGCTCCCTGTGATCAACAATGTCTGAACATTTCTATAGATGCTCCGAATGCTGAGTTACTTAAGCATGTTGAGTGTCTCTGGCAGATTGACACACTGCCCTACATTAATGAAACAGCAACCACCCGTTCTAAACAGGACCAGCATGCTCTGACAGTACTCCAAACATACACATCTAGGATAGAGGTGGATGGCTTTCTACAATATGCTGTCACACTTAAAGCTCCAAAGGAAGCAGTGGTGGCAAGTCTTCGCAGCACTGAACGGAGACTCGCCAAAGACCCAAACCTCTCTGAAGCATACTGCGGTGAGATGAACAAATTAGAGCAAGCTGGCTATGTAGCAGAAATCTCCAATCAAGAGGCTGAGAAGTCCACTGAATCCTGGTACATTCCACACCATATGGTGAATCACAATGGCAAAAACAGGATTGTATTTAATTGTTCTTTCCCATATCAGGGTCAATCATTGAATGAGCTCCTCATTCCTGGTCCCATACTTGGTCCATCTTTGCTTGGAGTTCTGCTTCGGTTCAGACAACACACCGTGGCTGTGAGCGGAGATGTGAAAGGTATGTTTCACCAAGTTCGTCTACTGCCAGATGATAAGGCGATCCTGCGCTTCCTCTGGAGAAACATGCAAAGGACTGAGCAGCCAAAGATATATGAGTGGCAAGTCCTACCTTTTGGCACAGCATGCAGTCCTTGTTGTGCTATATATGCACTGCAACAAATAGCCCATGACAACGACGAAACTGACCCCCTTCTGGTAGAATCAGTTACCCAGTCATTCTATGTAGACAATTGTCTTCAAAGTATGGAATCAACAGAAAAGGCTAGAGATCTTGTAAATGGACTAAGGCAATTGCTGCTTACTGGAGGGTTTGATCTCCGCCAATGGGCCAGCAACAAACCAGAAGTCATTGAACACCTTCCATCAGAAGCAAGGTCACCAAGCAGTGAGTTATGGTTATCCCAAAAGAGTCCAGATATTGTAGAGGGCATGCTTGGATTGCGAAGGAACTGTCTCAGTGTTTCCTTAGGATAAAAGCCTCGCCAAGTGGAATGTCTCAAACCTAACTTGAGAAATATCTACAAGTATATATCTACGATTTTCTATATATAAACATTTACAACTAAATGAAAGACTGAATACAGACAGTCTTAATCCATATAATTTGCACGATCTTGCAGAGTCGTTGAAGGTCAAGGCTAAAACCCAACGGCTTTCATCAAAGATGGCCCATTGCTACCACACTTTAGCTGCTTTGAAACAGTCCATATTGTTAAAAGCGCTATATAAATGAAGGTGACTTGACTTGACTAGAAGGCTCCATCTCCATTTATCATGGTAGTAATCAGCTCAAGTGTCATGGTCGGTAAAGGAGAACAGGAAGCAAGTGCAGTATTCAACAATTTAATAAGGAACAGTTGACAGGCTCAGGATAGACACGGGTGTGGACAGGTAACGCAGGGACTTCGATGGTCAGAGTGCGGTGAATCCTCGTGCAGTGAAGTGCCAAGACGAGACGAAACGATCCAACACCAAGACGACAATCCACAGGAAAACGATGACGGGAAAACCAGGAACAAGACTCAACACCGACACCCAGGACATCAAACAACGATCTGACAAAGGGAATGAGATGACGGTGAGTATTTAAGCAGTGAGGGAGATTAACAGCAACTGGTGATGAATGATGATGATCAGCTGGAGCGGATCAAGGAATGACAACACAATCACGCCCACTACACACGTGCTTTCATACCACAACATAAACACGAGACGAGAAGGAAACATTGGATCAGTATACCGTGTCACCAAGGAGGTTAAAGAAGTACAGCATGTCCAAACAGAGGCTCTTCCAAACCAGCAGCTAGTCAAGAGAACAAAGCGCCTGTGTTTATTCTGTCACAGTGAAGAGCACTACCTCTCTCAGTGCAAAGAGATCGCTGAATGCCCACCTGAGCGACTTATCAAGTGGACAAAAGAAGGTAAGAGATGCTGGAAATGCGGACGCACCAGCCACAATTGCAATGAGTGCAGATTGAGAAAACCATGCAGAGAATGTGGGGACGTGCATCTTAGAGTTCTTCATCGCATAGCACAGCAAGGCGCAAGCATCATGTTAGTCACAAAATCAAGTGACCAAATCTATGTTACACCACCTAGCCCAACAGGACATGACTTCCTAAAAGTCACCCCCGTGTTGCTGTGGAAAGGCGAGAAGTCTATACAAACCTATGCGATCCTTGATGATGGTGCACAGCGCAGCATTATTCTCCCCACAGCAGTCCAGCAACTAGGACTACAAGGAAAGAAGGTGGTTATGGCCCTCCAATACCATTCGTCATGATATTACCCAAACTCGAATAGACTAGTTTTTAACTGTTACTTCGTCCATCAAGGCCTGTCCCTCAACCAGCAGCTCCTTTCTGGCCCATGCCTTAGTTCTTCATTACTGGGAGTCCTCATTCAATTCCGACAGCATTCAGTTGCTATCAGCGGAGACATACGCGCTATGTTTCATCAAGTGAGAATCCTGCCGGAGGACAAACCTCTTCTGAGGTTCATCTGGTGAAACATGCAGAAAGGGGATCACCCTGATATCTACCAGTGGGAAGTCTTGCCTTCGGAACAACCTGCAGCCCATGTTTTACGACCTTCGCACTGCAGAAGCATGTCAGAGACCAGCAGGCAGGTGAAGAAAGGAGTGAGACAGTCCATAGAACAGAGCTTCTATGTGGACAATTACCTACAGAGTCTTGCCACTGTGGAACAAGCCAGGCAGTTCGTCAACAAGATGATATCTTTTCTTGCCTCTGGGGGCGTTCGAAATACGGTAGTGGGCCAGCAACGTCCCCTCAGTGGTCGAGAACTTACTGGCAAATGCGAAATCACAGAGTATATAAAAATCATTCTGACCCTCAGGAGCCAGCTCTAGGTCTGATGTGGCACTGTATCGATGATCGTCTGGGTTACAGGCACCGCCCGACGACAGAGTGTCTCCTGACAATTAGACACATCTACAAAGTCCTGGCATCCCAACATGACGCTTTAGGGTTCGTCAACCCCTTCACCACCAGGGCTAAAGTTTTAGTCCAAAAGCTCTGGGCTAAAACGAGAAGTTGGGATGACCCAAACCTTCCCACAGATCTGCTTGAGAGCTGGAGAGCGTGGGAACACGAGTTACCTAACCTTGCTATGGTAGAGTTTCCCGTTGTTACATCCCTTTAGATTTCAAGGAGGAGGCGTCCCAGTTCAGCTTGCACATTTTCTGTGATGCAACCGAGGTGGCATACGGTGCAGTAGCGTACCTGCTTATCGAGCAACAGGGTGAAGTCCACACCTCCTTCGTGATGGCCAGGTCAATGGTAGCTCCAAAGCGACAATTGGTCTTTGTGGAACTTTGTGCAGCCTTGGCGGGTGCACAGCTCATTAAGCTTCTATTGCAAGAGCTGACTATTCATATTGAGACAACGATACTCTAGACTGACTCTATTACCATCTTGACCTGGATACAGTCTGAGTCCTGCCGGTATAAAGTATTTGTCGGTACTAGAGTGGCCGAAATCCAGGAATTGACTGACCTTCATTCATGGAGATATGTGGACTCAGCAATTAACCCGGCAGCCGACATCACCCGGGGGAAGACACTGGTAGAGCTGGCAAATCCCAGTCGGTGGAATCGGGGACCTCATTTCCTCAAATCCCTGACTACCCGCTCCATACACCTCAATCTCCTCAATAGCCTGGCTGCCAATGCTTTCTTACTTGCCCTGAGACGTTTCATAGCACGGTGAGCATGTAAGCTGCATCATGAATAGACATACATAAATCCCATAGTAGGTCTAGGCAGGTGGAGCTGGGGGAGGGGGAGGATTTCAGATGAACTCTGATAATGCACTGAAGGACCAACTTACAGCAAATACTGAACCAGACTATTTAAATGTTGAGCAAGCAATTTCATTGGCTGCAGAATCAGCAGAGTCCAATCAGCTTGTGCCCTCTGGTAATGGTGAGACAGCTTGCAGATTGCATGTAAAGGACCTATCAGCTTGCACAATTTAGAGTTTCATGACTTAACAAGAACAGATGAATAACTGAACAAACAGCTTTTGTGGAACTCACCAAAAACCCAACCCATGGCCAAAGATTCAAAAACACAGAGGAAAAGAAGACAGGCTCCACTGCAGGCATAGTAGTCGAACAACTGGAATACATACATCCCCCCCTGTAGGTCACAATGCAAAATTACAACTCCGTTACAAGTCAACACAAAGAATTGGAATGCATACTGTACAATATGTACTGTATACTGCCAACTATTTTCAAAAATAGTAGCTTGTAACAGTATACAGCATTCTATGTTTGAAAGTATGAATGTTGCAAGTTATAAAAACACAAACCTCTGTAACCATGACAAGTTGGCAGAAAAAGCAAAAAAAACAGAAAAGCAGAAGAAATATTTCTCGATGTCCAGCTTTGCGCAGTACCATGGGGTACAGGTCCATCACTGATGTCATGAAAACTTCCATCGCAACAAACTTTGGGGGATGCAGAACAAAAGTGCATTAGAATTCTGAAACACTTTCAAGTGCATCGGATGATGTTCTGTATATTACATCTATTAAATAGCTTCCCAACTTAGGAAGGCTTTAACTTATCAGTATACTCATCAAACATGGCTCATGAATAAGGTTTTACACCTCTGTGTGCAGGTTTGAATTTGAGCTCACCTGTGTATCTAGTCCCAGCAAAATAATCATGATGAAAAAACAAACAGACCACAATTGAGGAAAAGGCATCATAGCTACTGCCTGTGGATAAGCTATGAACGCTAATCCTGGACCTGAAAGAAAGACAGAGAGAGAATGTTTTCTTGAGTGTTTAGTGTTCTAAAGCTTTACAAAATTTCAATGAATGTTGCAATACCTGATTCTGCCACCTCCTCAATGGGGACACCCTGCGTTTGAGCCATGAAGCCCAGAACTGAGAAGACAGCAAAGCCAGCTACAACACTGGTGCCACTGTTCAGAAGGCAAAGCCATAAGCTGTCCCTAGGGAAAACATATATCGCACAAGTCTTTGGTGTGAAAATCAATGTGCCTAAATTATGTTTTGTAGCAGAAAGAAGAGGAAGGGCCAAACACCAAAACCTGAGGTACATCACTGATAAGTTAATGCAACTTAGACACACCATACCCTTCAAGATACAATGAAGTAAGAATACCTTTGAAGTAGTACTTAAACAAAGGTAGCTGTATACATGCAGTATAGTTCAAGAGAATCTTGAAGAAAAAGATAGATACTGAGAATCATATTCCCGATCATATTATCGAACCGAACTAACCTGTAGCAGTTGTTGTTATATTTATTGTAGCTGCCTAATACAGTAAGAGAGGCTGTACCCAAAGCATATGAGAAAAAGATCTGAGCTCCTGCTTCCATCCAAACCTAAATGCACAACACATCAGGAGTAAGGACTTGAGAAAGGGCTCAATAATTTTAATATTAATGCTAATTTGATGTCTGCAAAATTTCAATTTTGTTTAGCTACTAATAACAAGAAAATAACATACTTCTTACTGGTTATGAATGTAATTAAATAGACTATGCAAAAAACATTTCTTTATACAGTAATATCAACTGATCTAGTCAATGTGTAAGGGTTATTAAGCCTGATTCCAGGAGAGTGCACATGTGGGGGTTACCTGTGGGTCAGCGAGACGGGCCGGTTCAGGGTACAGGTAAAACACAACCCCCTGCAGAGCTCCAGGAAGAGTCAACCCACGAACCAGCAACACCAGTAGCATCACATAAGGAAATGTGGCTGTGAAATACACCACCTACAGTTGAGGCACAATACAAGAAAGGTTAAAAATGCAAAATAATAATAATAATAATTTTACTAATTTCAATAAACAAGCAAAATACTGTACTGACATTCCATAATAATGAATGCAAACATAATTTCATAAAAAAACTGTAAATGCAGAAGAAAACAGACAAACTTAAGAATTAAGGACAAAGAAGAAGTAAATTTTGACATTTTGTGCAATGTTTAACGTGTTAAGACAAAATTCTCTTCAATGACAGTTTTGCACACCTTGCCTGTAGATTTGACTCCTTTCCAGACACAGAAATAACATACGATCCACATTGCAACGAGACACAGAAGAATCTCCCAGTTGATTTTACCGACCTCCTCAATACCTCCAGATAGAGCCAGCACTCTGTGTCTATAAAATTTGATGAGAGAGAGCAACTATCATGCTTTATAATTTGCTAATGTGGAATGTTCTTGCAAGATTTTATTTTTTTATGATCAAATCTTATCATAATGTCATTTTTTTATTTACTTCCAGAACTCAGTAACTGCAGAGGTTGAATTAATCAGTGTTGTCCAGTTAAGGGTCAGATTCTTTGCAGCGAGATTTACACAATCATCTAAGACGGAGAAGCAGAAAAAAAAAAAGTAAAACAAGGTTTGCAAACCCCTGGTCCAGCATATTTAGCTATGATAATCAGAAGATGTTACTTCTTTAGGTGAGTGTTGTTTCAAACTATCACCTGTGTTCCAGGTGTTGTCACAGCTGTCCCACGGCAGTTGGGAGCTGAAAGAAAAGATGAGGTAGAAAAATGCCCAGGCCAGAATGATGATGTAATACATGCAGCTGTACAGCACTATCAGCTGTCCTGCATAGCCAATACCTGACAAAAGCAAACAGAAACACTGATCACCAGGGGCACAGTCAACACATTTCATAGGGACATTTCATTAAGCTATTTTTAAGTAACCAAATGAAGAAGTCTCAAAGTGATTTTATATATAAATATGTGTATATGTGTATATGTAATAGATTTTACATTTAGAAATTGTAAAGAAGTTTAGAAGAGAAAAACAATATTTTTGTAGAAAACAAATAATATAATTGAATAAACGTTTTAAGTCCAATGAAGAAGATGAGATGCAAAGGCTTGATCAAAGTGCATCATATTTATTAAACAAAGTAAACTCAGGTAAGCCGAAATCATAGATTTCCTACTTCCTACTTCTGAAGTTGTGATTACGAGCTCACGCATTCAAATTTTTACTTGAGAGTGTGTTCATGTCCAATTTTTTTTACTAAAAATCTTTTAACTACTTAATCAATAACCATAGTAACAAACAAAGGAAATCACAGTAAAATGAAACAAAGGAATCAGGAAACAACGATAAGCATACTAAAAGTCGGTTACCTAACGTAACCTCAGTTCTCTCTAGAAGAGGGAACGAGTATTGCGTAAGTATAGCTTACGCTACGGGAAAGATTCATCTTTTCGAGATATTGAAGGCAAAAAATTATCCTTAATTTTGTATCCATTGTCAACGCAATGCTGCAGCTAGCAGACCTAGAGAAGGCTGTCTAGCGTGCTCATAGGCTCCCCTGCGGGAACTGCAGCAGCCTATAGCTGAACCCGACGTGACGTCACATCCAATGAGGGCGCTCATGCCTTCACAGCGTCAGAGCCCGCCAATATGGGCGTGGCTTAGCGTAAATAAGCAGGTTTCGTAGGCTGATTCTCTGGTTTTCATCGACTGAAGCGAAAAACGCTCTTGGCGCAGGCACGGCAGGTTATGCAATACTCTTCCCTCTTCTAGAGAGAACCAAGGTTACGTTAGGTAACCGAGTACGTTCTCTTATGAGAGGTTCTCTCGTATTGCGTAAGTATAGCTTACGGCACGGGAACCCTTTGTCAACGCCGTGCGCGCCAGCATCCACTTATGAGTCCCAGAATTTCGGGGATCCCAGATCAGCGGAAATAAGCGCATGTATATATATAAGCGCATGTATATAAGCACTCACAGGGAATACAGAGCGGCGATGCCGGTCAATGTATAAGCATATAGCACATAACCTGATACAGTGCAGCTCAACCAGAAGAGTTAGTCATATGAGAGTAGTTTGCGCATGATAGTATCGGGGCAGAACTGACCTCTCACTAAACTGACAGTAGTATCGCCTGCAGGGCGGGAACTTCCAGATTATAGAATCTGACAAAGGTGGAAGGGGAAGCCCAGCCCGCCGCCACACATATGTCATGAATGGAAATTCCACTGGACCATGCCCACGAAGAGGCCACGCCTCTGGTGGAATGAGCCCTGACGCCCAGGGGGCATTGCAGACATATTTCTGTATAAGCAGCTGCAATCGCGTCTATTATCCATCTGGATAGACTCTGTTTCGAGGCGGCGTGACCCTTGATGCGCAGACCAAACGAAACAAAAAACTGCTCAGAACGCCTGAAAGGGGCGGAGCGCGTAATGTAAGCTCTCAGCGCCCTGCCCGAGCAGAGGAGATTAACATCACTCTCACTATCGGATGCTGGCAGAGCCGATAGCGAAATGACCTGTGCTCTGAACGGAGTGCCTATCACTTTAGGAACATAGCCATGTCTTGGTTTGAGGATGACTTTTGAGTCATTTGGGCCAAACTCAAGACACGCGGCGCTAACAGACAGCGCGTGTAAGTCCCCCACACGTTTCACTGACGACAGAGCAATCAGAAAAACGGTTTTAAGTGAGATGTACTTTAGATCCGCAGAGTCTAATGGTTCAAAGGGGTATGCTTTCAGGGCCTTGAGGACCAAAGAAAGATCCCTCATAGGAACTGAAGGGGGGCGCGGAGGATTCATCCTTCTGGCTCCTCTGAGGAAGGGGATGATGAGCTCGTTCCTGCCTATTGACTGGCCGTGTGTCGATTCTGAGAATGCTGCGACGGCTGCCACATGGACTTTGAGCCTGGAAGGGGACCTTCCCTTTTCCAACAGCTCTTGAAGGAAACTTAGCAACCACGAAACCCCACACTCCCGTGGGTCCAGATTTTTGTCAGCGCACCCTTTAGAGAACACAGACCATTTGGACGCGTAGAGTCTTCTGGTAGAAGGAGCTCTAGACTGCGTGATTGTGTTCATTACTGCGTCTGGCAGGGCAACGGGTAACCGTTGGTCAACCATATGTGCAGAGACCAGCGCTCTGGATGGGGATGCCAGATCAAGTCGCGAGCTTGCGAGAGGAGATCTGCTCTCACTGGAATAGGCCACGGGACTGTCTGCGACAGCCGCGTCAGCTCCGGGAACCAAGTCTGGTTCTCCCAACGCAGGGCTATGAGGAGCACTGATTGGTGCGTTTCCCTGATTCTCTTGATTACCTGTGGTAACAGAGAGACCGGAGGGAATGCATATAGTGGGCGGCTGGGCCAGGTTTGGACCAGCGCGTCCTGGTTCTTTGAAAAGAACTTTGGGCAGTGAGCGTTGTCTTGTGATGCAAATAGGTCGAATTCCGCTTTGCCAAAAAGGCGCCATAGCAACTGGACTGTTTGGGGGTGCAGGGACCATTCCCCAGGGGGAACATTGTATAAACGGGAGGAAACGCTTCAGCGCATTCTCGACAGCTATTATTTCCAGACACCCTATATGGAGGAGTTTTTCCCGGTCTGACCATAGGCCAGAGACTGGTCTGCCTTCGAAGAGCGTGCCCCACCCGAGTTGGACGCGTCTGTCGAGATGACCTTCCGGTATGAGACAGTTCCCATACTCACTCCCCGCTGGTACCAGTCGGCCGCTAACCAGGGCTGCAGAGCTGTAATGCAGTTCTGAGTCACTCTGATCGGGGCGCAGCCTGACTTCCACGCTCGGTGAGACACACGAGCGGCCAGCCAGCGTTGTAGCGGGTGCATACGAAGCAAACCCAGCTGAAGTACCGCCGAGGCTGAAGCCATGTGAAGCCACGGGCACGTGGGCACATTTTCTGCAGATAACACTCGAGCGACATTTGCCAGCTTTATGAGAGTGGGCTCTCTGGGTGACACGGGAAGTGCTGTGTTTGTGTGTAGGGGTGAGCACTGTGGCGTGGGCACTTTTTCAACACTTAAAACACCACCGGCGTGAGCTGGATAACCATGCATTATGCTCTTTCTGAGATTTCTCTGGTTCGACGTAAAAACGGCGGTTGTGTGCAGGCGAGCGGGTAGTGTTACCGACTCGTTGACTGCTAAAAGACCTACTGCAGTAGCCTGTGTTAAGGGGACTGACAGGGCGAAAAGCTTTGACGGTAGTCCAGCCGCGGCGAGACTTAACCGTCTTTTCCCTCTCACTGATGCTGGGAGGGCTTCGCGTGCTAAGGCTTCAGCGCGATCTTTGGCTGCGGCCCACCTGGGGGGGGGGGTATTGCTGCGGTTAGCTGAGCGCGATCTGGGGCGGCCGCCCTGTCGCTGCAAAGAGTGGCTGGACTGTCTCGGCTGAGCTGGGCGCTATGTGGTGGCTCGTGCAGGCGCCTCGCGTGGGCGACCTGCAGCGGAGCTAGCACGACGGGGCAGGAACAAGTTCATGGCTTGCGATGCTTTCTGAACCTCAGAAAAGCGGTCGACGATTCCATTCACTGACGGGCCAAAGAGACCAGTGTGGGAGAGAGGAGCGTCAAGGAAAGCGGACCACTCAGACTCTCTCATGTCAGCTAGCGTTGACCATAGGTGTCTTTCAGTGACAATCAGCGAGGCCATGCATTGTCCTAGGGCTTGAGCTGCAGCCTTGGTAGCGCGAAGGGAGAGATCCGTCGCGCTCCTCAGGTCTGTTACAGCAGCTGGATCCGGGCCTTTCTCGTCCTATTCACAGAGGACATCCGCTTGCAGGATCTGTAACACAGCCATGGAGTGCAGGGCGGAAGCTGCTTGTCTGGCAGCGGTGTAGGCGCGACCGACAAGAGTAGATGTGGTCCGGCAGGCTTTAGATGGCAATGCAGACTTTGAGCGCAATCTCGCGGAGGGCGGGCAAAGATGTGCTGCAACCGCTTCCTCCCCCATAGGTATTAAGCTGTACCCTTTCTAGGCGGCGCCGTCCACTTGGGAGAGCGACGCGGAGACAGAGGATTGGAGCCTCGCGGAGCAGGTGCGTTCCACGATTTTGAAAGCTCAGTGTGCAGCTCTGGGAGGAAGGGTGCAGACCTGGCAGCGGGCGCTTGACGGCGGTGACTCTGAAGAAAACAGCCATTGAGTCTGTTGTGCGCGGGCTCCTTAGGCGACGACCACTCGAGCCCGAGGTGGTCAACGGCCTGTGAAAGGAGGCGCATCAGCTCAGCGTCCACTCCGGCGCGGGTCCTGCCGGATTCCTGGATCGAGGAGGCGGCGGAGTGCTGAGAACTCGACCATTCCTCACTATCAGAAGCCAGGATGGAACAACGGTCTCTCGTGGCGGGCGCTTCCGCCTCATCATCGGACGCTGGGGCAGAGTGGGCCATGGCCGGCAGCTGCGCGTCGGTGAGGGGGGGGCGGTGAAGGCGAGGCTCGAGGGAGGGACTCCGGCGAGCGCGTCGCAGTGGCCGCGGGCTCCGAGTGTCTTTGGGAACGGCGCTTCTTTCTGCGCGGTCCCGCAAAGGGCGGAGTGACAGCTTCAGGGTTGCAAGCTTCGAGTCGAGCCCGCAGGGTCGACATCGGAAACTCTTCACAGTGCTCACATCCTCCGGAAGAGAGGGCAAGAGCAGCGTGTTCCGGGCCCAGGCAGAGAACACATATAACGTGGCGGTCTCCGACGCTGAGCGGGGATCTGCACGAGCCACAAGTGGAGCGAGACATCTTTAAAAAGACGCTCACGCTCTTTTAGTGCTTGGAAGCTTAGGATAAAAAGGATACGTCGCCGGATAGCGTAACTGGCACGGAAGGCTGAGGGTGACGAAGACGGCTGGCTTCTTCAGGCACTGTCCTCAGCTGGCTTGTCGCTTGTTCAACGGCGGTGGCGGCTTCTCAAGGTCCAGCGATGCGAAGAGCTTCGCTGAAGAGATGAAAATCAGAGAATCAGCCTATGAACCCTGCTTATATACGCTAAGCCACGCCCATATTGGCGGGCTCTGATGCTGTGAAGGCGCGAGCGCCTTCATTGGACGTGACGTCATGTCAGGTTCAGCTATAGGCTGCTACAGTTCCCGCAGGGCAGCCTATGAGCACGCTAGACAGCCTGCTCTAGGTCTGCTAGCTGCTGCACTGCGTTGACAATGAATACAAAAATTAAGGATAATTTTTTGGCTTCAATATCTCGAAAGGATGAATCTTTCCCGTAGCGTAAGCTATACTTACGCAATACGAGAGAACCTCTCGTAAGAGAACCTTGAAACTGAAATCAAACACATTCAAACAAAGTATAAAGTGACAAAATCTGACAGTCTGTGTTTTCCCATTTTTTTTCAGTGTACCTTACTCAGTCAATATATTTTCTTTAGACACAAGCCAAAATGTTACTTAATGTAGGTCAATATAATTCATTTATTTTCTTATTTATGGCTTTTGCCAACTTAATTTCAACATAAACAAAAGCTAATTTAGTTACAATTGTTACTTACTATAATTAAAGACAAAATACTTCAAAAGATCTTAGTGTTTACTAATTTGTATTTTAAAAATGTATTTAATCTTTTCTATTATGCACAAAAAACCCTAAAATAAATAAATAAATAAAACTCTCAATAATTTCTGCAGTCAGTAAACCAAGCCATGCATTCTATACATCAACAATGGTATGAGGAAAAAAAACTTTTATGTTTTTCTATGAGGAGTGTTTATTTGCTTTAGGTTCTAACCAGAGACCATGATTTTTAAATAGACAAATATAAAAATACACTTTAAAGAAATACAATCAGTGTGCAAAATTTCACCTCCATTTATAAAATGGTTCCAGGGGCTGCCATAGCAAATAATAATAATAATAATAATAATAATAATAATAATAATAATAATAATAATAATAATAATAATAATAATGTTGACTCGATTGGTACACTGCCTTCAGAAAATGTAAGTGCTGGTTACCTGTGCAAATCCCACCTGCACAAAGAATACAGATAAAATAAATGAAAAATTGTTTAAATATTTTGACTCACCTTCAGCCAGTGGACAGAGGCGATGCCAACATGTAATGCCCCCTTCCTGTGTGTACTGTCCCATAGCCGTCTCTAGCAGGAACAGTGGCACTCCACAGGTAATCACAAACACCAGGTAGGGTATCAGGAACGCCCCTGAACACACCAGTACAATAAAACATTATTAAAATGCCAGAAAGGTAAAGTAGATCATTCATATTTGTAACTGCTAAAATAATGAAATTTCAAAACAGCAAACAACATTTGTGTATTTAAGCTTCCTCATACCTCCTCCATTCCTGTAGCAGAGGTAAGGAAACCTCCAGACGTTACCCAGACCAATCACAATCCCTGCCACAGCCAGAAGAAACTCTGCTTTGCAGCCCCAGTGCCCTCGCTCCTCTATTTGTCCTTTGATTCTGGTCATACCGTCACACCTTTTTGACCAGGTTACTCTGATCCTGCTGTCCAGACTGCTGTAATTTAACAGTGAGTTTGTTCTAAATTCTACTTAGCTATTCATTTATTAAAATGTATCAAGCTATTCATTGACTGATCTTCGCCAGATGAAATGACAACCAAAGTAAAAAATAAAAAATGGGGCGAGAGTCTAAAGCAGACGACGATATATGATATGCCTCATCATGATATATGATAAAGGTTTTGCCTACTTTAACAATTTTCTTCAAAACTAAAGAATTTGCAATACAAATTTTGCCTGAGGCATATTATGCCTCAGGCAAAATTTGTATTGCAAATTCTTTAGTTTTGAAGAAAATTGTTAAAGTAGGCAAAACCTTTATCATCCAGTCTAGTGTGAAATGTTGCAAAACCACTTGATAAGCCCCCGGGCCCACCACCTCCTCAGTTCACAAGAATAAACTTTAAAAAAAATGACAATATAATTATAAAATGCATGACAATATATTATAAAAAGGCAACTCGGATTTTTAGTTTGAAAATACTGTACTATGTAGTATTGCTATTAGGGTTATTTCCTCTGTTTTGTCCTTTGTAAGGATGTTTCAGATCCGATTCAACTGTCTCAATTAAAGGAGCATTTCACCCATGGAAACATTCATCTTTATTGAAAGTGGGTCATATATGTAGTCGAAATATAATAAAATTTTCGAATTTGGTGCCTTCTTGACCGAGTAAAGACAGAAAGTAACTTTAGGGCGCATTTGTACTGAAAACCACAACTCCCACAATGCACCACATTGCACAGCTCCGCAAGCCACTCCCACTAATCCAGAACAACGCTGAGGAGGTATCCGCCTATCAGATTCGAGAAAGCACTATAGAGAATGCGGAGATGACGTCACGCTGTGTTGCATTATGGGTCCGCGGCCATATTTACAGGATCGCGCCCTATTCCGCTCATTCCGCTGTAGTGCAATTCATGTGTTGGAGGCTGCTTTTGGATTTTCTATCACTATTTTAGATATGGTTGGTCAGTTCTGCTCGATAAGGGATTGCCATAGCAGGTCACACGACCGTTCAGGGAGGAAACTGGTCAACGGGGTACGTTTTTTCAGCGTTCCTTCTTAGGGAAGCATGTCGAGGAGCTAACGAGAAGACGCCGGATCGCGTGGGTTGCCGCACTCAGGAGGAAAAACTACACTTTTCACAACATCCCACCCCTTATGTATTCAATTTTTCATTTTAATGATTAAAATTTGATTAAAATCTAATCAAAAATAGATCTGCCCACCACAAGCAAAATAAAACGAGAAAATAAAATGAATTTTTCTACAATGTTGATGATTATAACTCTTTAAAACTTACCTTTGCAAGTATGACTGTGCTCTCGCAGTTAACCGGCCTGTGAATGAGGAGGTCTTGTACCCAGCCGCTGCAAAACTGTGCATGAGCTTCAATGGATTTATAGCTCTTAAACTCCTGCAAAGTATACGCACTCAATCCAAAAACAAGGTAATTGACGATGTCCGGATATGTGAGAGGAGGTAGTGCGTCTGGATCCGTAATCCAGTCTTGGGCTGCCAAATCATATGGATCGACGTTGTTTATGGCGGAAAGTTTGTCCAAATAACGTTTTTTAGCAGCGGCATTCAATTTTTCCCGGTAGGGTCCCTTCTCTTTTTGTTTCAACTTCTCCATTTATTCCGTTCTTCTTCAATTTTACGTTGTCTCACCCAAACACACCCACTTTTAAATGCCATAGGAACGGCCGGCGAAAAGGTAAACAGAGAGACCGTGCCTGTAAAGATGGCGCCCACGTCCCATAATGCAACACGGCGTGACGTAACTCCGCATTCCCTATACCGTTTACAAGGCTGGGTGCCGCCATAGTTTGAAATTCATTTCACAGAAAAAAAATCTAGTTTGTTGCCGAAATCATTATTGAATTACTCCTCGTTTCTATTTATGTTGAATGTTCAGTCCGAACATTGTAATGCAATTTGGATTTGCAAAATAAGAATAAAAATATGTAGGCATGACCATTTTTGTTATCTATTATCATGTAAGGTAACAGTAGGTTAGTAACATTAGTTCCACTGATGGAATGTTGGTCGTCCAAATTTATCTAACATACACGTGGAATAAAACAATAATAAGGAAAACAACGTAAATGTGAACCATTTATTTCAATAATGATATCAACAAAAATAATTATGTTAACAATAAAAGTTCAACAATACAATAGGAACAACAATAGTTCCTCCTGAGCTTCCTCAACTTACTGGTGACCGCAGTACTGGCATCTGGAGCTGGATATTTCAGTCGAATTGCCGACACGAGCGGGTAGAACGCAAGACCGTAACCTGCGTGTCACGGACGAGGAGCCCGTACTGGCTCGAGTTGAGGCGGACTGGTTATGTCGTTCTACCCGCTCGTGTTGGCAATCTGACGCGAGCGGGTAGAACGATAGGAGCAGTCCGCCTCAACTCGAGCCAGTCCGGGCTCCTCGTCCGTGACAGGCAGGTCTTCTGATTTGGCTGATGGAGGAACAGGGCGCGCCGGCGCGGCTGCTGCCGCTTCTGCAGCCGATGCAGAAGACCTGCCTGTTATGGACGAGGAGCCCGCACTGGCTCGAGTTGAGGTGGACGGGTCCTGTCGTTCTACCCACTTGTGTCTTGCTTGTGTCCGCAATCCGATACTTCGCTATATTGCGGCTCGTAAAGATAGCCACGAACATCGGATTTGAGCAGAAGACTTTCAAAATCGTCTATTCTTGCATATCATGTTTATTTCCTTCCATCATTGTCGTAACTTCCCATCTGGCTCCACAGCGCTTGTTAGCTAAGCTTCCAAACAAGATGGTGGATATTGCTATTAGTTTCGGCAAGTGAAGTCCCACCCACTGATCTGTAATAGGTCTGTAGCGTGAGTGGGCCCCTCCCCCTGAATAAATGATGAGCTAGTGTTTGTAGTCTCTACACTTTTCAATGAAATGTGACTTCCTGCTCATTATGACGCAAAATTACGATTTTTACGTCATAATAAGCAGGAAGTAAAACACTTAAATCCTTATTTCTCCCATCTCAGGGAAAAATAAAGGAAAAATCCACAATCATTATAATATATGACTGGGTTTCTAACAATACAAAGCTGAATGCAAATGGGTGAAGTGTCCCTTTAAGTTTAAGATTCCTCAAACTGTGATACTTTTCCACTAGCATGTAAAACAATTATTAATCTTAAAAATCTTAATATTCTTATGACTGAGGCTTTTGAAGGGCAGTCTTAAATGAGAAAATAAAAGCTTTGAAAAAAAAAAGAATGACAATTTACTCATCACTATCCTGGCTCTTATTACATAGTGTTGCCTTCTTGAGCATTAGTCTTCTGCATGCATCCCTTTAATTGACTTAATTCTGTCATAACTCTAGGATCACTGGCCTTGAAAAAGGATTTCTGGCCTCGATTAATGCTGTGGTAGGATCGACATTAACTGTAGCTATGGTATTTTGACTGAAACTATGATTACTAAAGATTAATAAAATTCATTTTAGTTAGGGCAGCTTTTTAATTATGATGTCATTAGCCCAATCTAAAAGACAATAAACATCTTCAGGGTCCAAAATCAACACTCACCAAGTGCCAAAGGCAAGTAAAAACTAGCTTGAGCAAGTACATTTATTGACCGATAACATTTGAGGAATTGCAGTAGCCTATAAAACAAGGTTTAAGGTTAGTCACAATGTGAAGTCAGAATTTGGGGACTGTGGCGAGGGGGGCGTGTTTTTGCGAAGTATGTAGCCGGAGAGAAAGGAGGGAGCCGCGCGGTGAGTAAAGTCTGGTTCACACGGGACGATTTTAAAATTGTCGGCCGATTTTCCAAACCTGAGAGACCCCACACACGGCGATAAAAAATTCAAGGGTCTAACAGTTTTGGTCGTACAGTGTGTGGTGCGCAGCCACACGCCAAAATCAACAATTCACACACGAACCGATTTGACTCCCGAGCATTCCCAGGTCAGACGGAAAATCTCGCAAGATCCCTCGAGATCAAATGTGACTTAAGAGTAAACAATCATGGCGGACGAAGAGGATGCAGTGGCGATAGTTTGTAGTTCGTTTTTAACCGGAAAAAACGTTATCAAAAGAAAAGGCATGGTCAAAGAAGTGGAGACAACGCGAGCATGGACGGCTGTTTTGATTTTGTTTCCCGGTGCTTCCTCTGCGCCGCGTCACCTCGCTTTCTGACTGATCAGGGTTTAAATCAGGGTTCAAATCAGGGTTCAAACAGGGTTCAAATCACTGTATAGTACAGAAACTGCCCTTACAAAAGTTCTCAATGATATTTATATAATTCTGTTATTATAAATAAAAATTATAAATACATTTATTATTATTATATGACTACAGATTCGGGAGATTTCGTCATTTTAGTTATGTTAGATTTGTCTTCTGCTTTTGATACAGTTGACCACACGATTCTCATTTCTCGACTTGAGTCTTACGTTGGACTAGGGGGCGTGGTCCTGAGCTGGTTCAAATCTTTTTTAACTAATAGACGTTTCTCTGTAAAAATTGGATGTTTCTCTTCTTCACTTCAAAATCTATCTTGCAGTATGCCTCAGGGTTCTATTTTAGCTCCTGTCTTATTCTCACTATATCTTCTTCCTCTGGGCTCTATTTTTTAGAAAACACAGTATCTCATTTCACTGTTATGCTGATGTCATGCAGATTTATATGCCTTTGTCTAAGAAAAATAAGAGTGCTATAGACAGTCTGACAACATGTCTTGAGGAGGTAAAAGCGTGGCTTGCAGTAAGCCACGCTTTTACCTCCTCAAGACGTTGGAAACTTCCTGTTTCTGAACTCAGACAAAACAGAAGTTATTGTTTTTAACCCCTCAGAAACTAGGCGAATCTATGATTTTAACCTGAGATCTATAGATCTATCTATTGCTCCCCAGGTACGAAACTTGGTTGTGATTTTAGATAGCTCCCTTAAATTCGATAAAAAATTAGTGCTGTCATCAGATCTAGCTTTTTCTATCTTCGCTCTATAGCGAAAATTAAATCTTATCTCCCTAAACGCTCGTTGAAGATTGCGATCCATGCTCTTATCACCTCGCGCCTGGCCTATTGTAACCTTCTGTATTTCGGTGCATCAAATCCCAAACGACCCACCTACAGATTCTTCACTGGCTACCAATACTTTTTAAAATTGAATATAAAATGTTAATACTGATATATAAATCTTCAAATGATTTAGCACCTTATATTTATCCGATTTACTTCATTTCTACTCTCCCACTAGTAATCTTAGATCTGAAACGAAACTTCTTCTTCCGATACCTAAAACCCAGCTAAAATCAAGGGGAGACCGAGCTTTTGAAGTGGCTGGTCCCACACTCTGGAACAAGCTCCCACTTTATATTAGAGAAACTTCCTCTCTGTCTGAGTTCAAGTCCTGTCTTAAAACCTTAAAATCTATTTTCGGTCACTTTTAGCTTAGAATGATTATTCTGCTCTGAACTGCTTGTCATTATTTATGTCTCTAAATTGCATTAGTTTCTTTCTCTATGTGTACAGCACTTTGGTCGGCCAGTGGCCGTTTTTAAATGTGCTTTATAAATAAACTGAAACTGAAACTGATTGGTTAGACGCCACAGTCCACAGGCTGCGTGCTCGTTTGTCCCCGGGGGACACCATGCACGAAGAGAAATCGGGCCCAAAAAATCCAACATGTTGGATATCCCCGATTTGAGATCGGAGCGGTCCCGACGTCCTTCTGAGCAGACGAGAGCACTCTTAACACACCACACACGGCAGGAATATCTGATCAGATTATTTTACAATAATCGGAACATATTTAAGATTGTCGGAAGGGGTAAATCGGGGCTAAAATCGGCCTAATTATCCTGCCGTGTGAACCAGGCATAAGCATAGACATCATGTAGAGACTAGATGCCCTATTGGCCGCTGTGGCGCAAGAAATGCAGCCGCCATCTTAAACCAGTCATACTCCTATTTGCGTTTCATAGCAGCAGTAGATGCCAGAGCACTGTGCAGCATATTCCCGCTCAAATCGGCGGACTATCACTCGGGGATTACTTTTCACAAGTAAGATTTAACATTTAACATTACCGTACTATTGGTTGTATTTTGTGAATAAAATATAAAATGTGTCCTGTATCGTAGCTACATGTATGACCTTTGCAGCAAAAAAACCCGCGTGAAAATCAGTTCGGTATTCAGTGAGATATGATTGATTAAAGTTCCGTTGTTTGATTGATAACCTCCGTTCATCTTCAGAACACAGTTTAAGATATTTTAGATTTAGTCCGAGAGCTTTCTGTCCCTCCATTGAAAATGTATGAACGGTATACTGTCCTTGTCCAGAAAGGAAATAAAGACATCATCAAAGTAGTCCATGTGACATCAGTGGGTTAGTTAGAATGTTTTGAAGCATCGGAAAAACATTTTGGTCCAAAAATAACAAAAACTTGGACTTTATTCAGCATTGTATTGTCTTCCGGTTCTGTTGGGGATCCGCGTTCACGAGTTCGCAGTGACACTGATGACGTAAGACGCTGCTGACGTGTATCTGGTGCGTCCGTGTATTCGGGTTCAAATAAATATGGCTGGGCCAAAAAATGCAAGTCTTCCTCTGTGTGGAAATCCTTAGACATGTTTGTGAAGATTGTTTTGTTTCCAGCGTGCGTCTCCCTCAGACTGTAAACGAAGCTCGGGTGCACCAGACACACGTCAGCAGCGTCTTACGTCAGCAGCGTCACTGAACGCGGATAGCCAAGGCTACGGTTGCATGTGCTGCAACTTTTTTGTTTCTTTTTGACATTTTGAGTTAATTGTCTTCTTCCTTCCACACATTGAACTTTACCACAGGGACATTCTGCTTCTGCGGCTGTGCAATGTCAGCTTTCATTTTCAGATTTCATTTAATTTCAAAACAATATCATAACCGTCCACACATGCATGCAACAGATCCACAAAATGCACACAGGAATCTAGAAATATTTGCAACAGATGCACACATCCACAAAAAGTCCTCCCTTATCTAGGCTCCGCAGTCAGCCATTTCCACCACTGGTTATAACAACATGGATAATGTATAATGACAACAGTGACCTTATTTTGAGTCTGAACAAATGTTTTGAAGGATGGAGTGACACTGACAAAATGTTTGTAAAACCTTGTATGTCAGCAGCTAAGACTACTGTTGTGCTTTTTGTGGGGGCAAACATGGGAATAGCTGAAGTTAAAATTTAAATGATGTACAGAACGCACTGTCTTGGAAAGTTAACCCAGGGACATATTAACTACAGGTCACAATTAATCCAAAAATGTTTACACGAGTCTCATGAAAAAAAAAAAAAAAAAAAAAAAAAAAAACTTTGCCTGTGGCGACATGATATCAAAAGCGTTTTAAGTAATCATATTCATGGACTGGGTGCTAAATGCATGATAAGTTTTCTCTGAAGAGGCTCAAGTACCCATTAAGCACACTACCATATTTCAGCTAAGATTATAAAAAAAAGGTTTTATCCTACTTGATGTCTTAACCAATTGATGTGTTTACCTCCTGTAATTTCAAGCAAATATTGGTATCAATGTGTTCACACTGTATGGTGGACATTTTGAAAGCGGTTAGTATAACTACTTACTGCAAAATTAAGTGATTAATGTTTAAACTTTTGCATATTATAACCTGTGACATGGATGGGGGAAATAATTACAGATAGATCCAAAAGATAGTTTTAGCAACTTAACGCAGATGCTACAGAACATAGTTACCTTACTACCTGTATAAGATTGTGTGCTATAATATATTACTTCACAGGCATTAAAGGCTTGTACTTTTAAATCCAAAATATTATACATTTACAGTTTATGGATGGTCTGGGATTTTACACTGCTTTCATTTTGATAAGACTTCATATTATTGTAAGGTGAGCTTAAAAGGTACACTACTATGAAAATCACAGAGTGTCAGGATTCAGACCAGGAGACAGAGGTAAGTGATGAACTCAAACTTTCTTTATTTTCAAACAAAGGTAAGTATTCAAAGTTGCAGATGCTCATAAGTGCTCATGTAAGAGGGAGCGTGGCAGGAACGAATCCAGGTGAGTAACTCCTCTTCTTAGTGCAGAAACGTGAGTGAATCTCGTGGATCAGTAACCCTCCTTTCTCTCTTCACAGATCATCTCGGGACGGACAGGATTCAAGAAGGGCTCCAGGTGAGTTGATCCAGTATGTGCAATCGGTGATAACTTAACCAGTTCAATGATACTTTCACTTTCACTTGCAGAGTATCCGGAGGGACTTGAGACTCGTTTGTAGATTCCAGGAGACGGGGGAACGAGAGTCGTGGAGCATATCCTGGGAACAGCAGAACAAGGATAACAGGGTTAGTATCTTACAGGTGGATATACTTTCCGTCCGTTGCTGTAGGATGACTCAGAGCATGATAAGTGGAGACTGGATAAGGGTCTTTTCCTGTCGGAGGCTTGACGATGACTGTGAGTAAACTGGGTGTTTTTATACTGGCTGGGAAGTGATCGCTGAGTGGAAAACAGGTGCTGGTGATTAATAATCTGGGGACAGGGATCTTTGCGTGGTGGTTTGTGAGGTCTCTGATTGGCTCCTGACACTACCCCCCCCTCCAGAGTCCGCGCCAGCGGACCTTGGACCTCGACGTCGTGGGGGTCTGCCTCTGGGTCTTGGTGCAGGCTTCTCGGGATACTGAGCATGGAATTCTAAGAGCAGACTGGGATCAAGAACATCTTTACGAGGTACCCAACTTCTCTCTTCTGGCCCATATCCTTCCCAGTCAATGAGATATTCTAGTTGACCCCCTCGACGTCGAGAGTCCAAGATCTCCTTGATGAGATAGATGGAATCTGGTTCGATGGGTGGTATCGGGGGGTTGTTCTCGGATACGACCTCGTTGACTGACTGGGGTACCGGTGGATGATGGGGTTTCAGAAGGGAAACGTGGAACGTGGGATGGATGCGGTATTCAGGGGGCAACCGGAGCTGGTAAGTAACTGGATTTATTTGCCTGACGATTGGAAAGGGTCCGATGTACTTGGGGTTTAGTTTTCTACAGGACTGCCGAAGTCTGATATCTCTAGTGGAAAGCCAGACTAATTGTTCAGGTTGGTATTCTGGAGTAGATCGTCGGCGTGTGTCAGCGAACTGTTGTTGTCTATTGACAGCTTGTTGGATATGATGGTGAGTTTGATTCCAAACCTGTTCGCTTTCCTCAAACCACTTATTGACAGCAGGCATTTCTGAAGGTTCTCCGGACCATGGGAATAGCGGAGGTTGATAACCAAGGACACATTGGAATGGGGTTAACTGAGTGGATGACTGTCTGAGGGAATTCTGTGCGTATTCTGCCCAGATGAGATACCGACTCCAGATGTTCTGATTGGAGTGGCAGAAAGTACGCAAGAACCGACCTATATCCTGGATTTTTCGCTCGGTTTGTCCGTTGGTTTGTGGATGGTACCCGGAAGACAGACTCACAGTCACATTCATTAACGTGAAGAATGATCGCCAGACTCGGGAAATGAATTGGGGTCCTCTATCGGAGACAATGTCTTCTGGAAGACCGAAATTCCGAAATACATGTTCCATAAGGAGCTCGGCAGTATCAAAGGCGGTTGGGAGCCCCTTCAACGGGATTAACTTGCATGCTTTCGAGAACCGGTCAATGACCACTAGGATGCACGTATTCCCTTCGGAAATGGGAAGGTCGGTGACAAAGTCTACCCCAATATGAGACCATGGTCTATTCGGGACTGGCAACGGTAACAGTTTCCCCACGGGCAGATTTCTTGGGACCTTGGAGATTGCACAGGGGATACAACCTTGGATGAACTGGGTGATATCTTGACGCATGTGGAACCACCAATATTTTTCTTGGAGTGTGGCTAATGTCTTGTTTATCCCTGGGTGTCCAGTGGCTACTGAGGAATGCGCTGAGGAAATCAAGCCGTTGCGGAATTCTTCAGGGACATGAATCTTTCCGGGAGGGCATCCGGGAACTCTGGGCTGTTGCTGAGCCAATTCTTGGAGTTGTTCATTTATTTCCCACTGGATGGGATTTACCCATAAACTCTCTGGTAAAATTGTCTCAGGTTTCTCAATAGGACTCTCAGGGGCATGAATACGTGAAAGAGCGTCTGGTCGGGTGTTCTTGGATCCGGGACGATAGGCAATCTTGAAGTGGAATCGTGTAAAGAACAGAGCCCATCGGGCCTGACGTGGATTTAATCGTTTTGTATCTCTCAGATACTGGAGGTTCTTATGATCAGTTAGGACTATGAATGGGTGTCTTGCTCCCTCTAGCCAATGGCGCCATTCCTCTAACGCCAGTTTTATTGCGAGAAGCTCTCGATTTCCAATATCGTAATTCGCCTCTGCTGGAGAAAACTTCTTCGAGAAGAATGCACAGGGTACTGGTTTAGAAGAGAGTTCAGAACATTGGGACAAGATTCCACCCACACCGGTGGTGGATGCATCCACCTCGACCACAAATGGTCTATCAGGATTAGGGTGATGCAGCAAAGGGGCACTGGTGAAAGCAGACTTCAGGGACTTAAAGGCATTCTCGGCTTCCGGGGTCCATTGCAGGGTTTTAGGTTTTCCTTTTAACAAGGAGGTCAATGGAGCAGGGAGAAGGCTGTACTGATCTATGAATCGCCTATAAAAGTTTGCAAACCCGAGGAATCTCTGCAGCTCCTTTACTGCTGTGGGACTTGGCCAGGACAGGATGGCCTCAGTCTTTCGTTGGTCCATTTCAACCCCTCGATCGCTGAGGATGTACCCCAGAAAGTCAACAGTGGTCTGGTGAAAGGTACATTTTTCCGCTTTCAGGAACAGCGTGAACTCTTTGAGCCGTTGGAGTACTAAGGACACGTGATGTTGGTGTTCGGCGGGGTCCAGTGAGTAGATCAGGATGTCATCGATATATAACAGAACAAACTTCCCTAAAAAGTCTCGGAGGACCTCGTCCATGAAGCTTTGGAAAACGGAAGGAGCGTTGACCAGACCATATGGCATGACCAGATATTCATAGTGGCCAGCAGGTGTTATGAATGCTGTCTTCCACTCATCCCCTTCTCTCACTCGGATCAGATTGTAGGCACTTCGTAAGTCAAGCTTAGTAAATATCCTTGCCTCTCTGAGTTGTTCGAGAGCGACTGGAATGAGAGGTAGAGGATAACTGAATTTTACAGTGACCTGATTTAAGGCTCGGTAATCGATGCATGGTCTCAAACCGCCATCTTTCTTGGCCACGAAGAAGAAGCTGGCTGCTGCCGGTGAGGTGGAAGACCGGATGTACCCTTGATCTAACGCCTCTTGGATATATTTTTTAATTGACTCTTCCTCTGGAACAGATAGGGAGTAAATCCGACCCTTAGGGAGTCGTGCATCAGGGACCAGGTCTATTTGCACAATCCCATGGTCGGTGTGGTGGTAACCTGGAAGCAATGACAGGATTAAAAATATCGGAGAACTTGGAGTAACATGCTGGGATATTGGTCGACAGGTTTTGAGTAGGACTCTCTATAGATGTGGAGTTAACTGTGAGCCCCTGATTTTCCTGCTGGTCAGGCGGACGAGGTACTGGATCTGGGATCATGTGACCCTGACAACCCCAATGAAGCACCTTCCCAGACTTCCAGTCAATGGTAGGTTGGTGAAGAATTAGCCAGGGTCGCCCAAGGATGAGATCAGTCTGACTGTTCAGAAGCACAAACGGTTCGAACCATTCTTGATGCGTGCTATCTATACACAGTTGAATGGGGTTTATATGGGTAGTAACATCTTTCATGTTGATTCGCTCACCTGTTACGGCGTAGATGGAGTAGGATTTGGGAGTGTTGACTTCTCGTAGGTTGAGTCTTTTACAAAGTTTCCCCGAGATGAAGTTTCCCGCGTACCCCGAGTCGATGATTGCTGTGACAGATACGCAAAGTTCTTCAATTCTGAGAGTAACGGGAATTGTGAGGGGCGTTGAAACAGTGTGATGATTTAAAACTGAGCTTACCATCAGATTTCCTGGTCGAATGGGACAGTTGAGTCTGAAATGTCCTTTAGCCCCGCAATACATGCATAATTTTAACTCCTTTCTCCGAAGACGTTCAGACTGGGAAATCTTGAAAGTGTCCACTTGCATGTCCTCGGCTTGATTCTCAGACGTGGGGTTTCTAACATTGGTTTGCGGAACAGGATAATGGTATGACTGCTCATTGTAACAATTCTGGGATCTTTGATTCACCCTCATGGCTTGTTGCATGAATTTTTCGAGTCCTAATGTATCGTCATATATGGCGAGTTGGATGCGTAAGGCTGGATTTAGTCCTCGACGAAACACGGAAACGAGTGCTCGTTCATTCCAACCACTGTTGGATGCGAGCGTGCGGAACTCCACGGAATACTCAGACAGTGATTTTCTTCCCTGACGTAACTGTAGCAGGTGTTCTCCGAACGAGGAATCCCCCGCTGGCCGTCCGAAAACTTCTTTGAAGTGGTTAACGAATTCCTGACTTGTTCCCACCACTGGTGATTCTTGCATCCATAACGATTCAGCCCATCTCAAAGCTGCTCCAGATAACTATTGAATGACAAACGCTACTTTTGATCGTTCAGTGGGATAGAGTTGAGCTTGCTGTTCCAGCGCGAGAGAACACTGCAATAGGAATCCATTGCAATCCTCCGCCCGGCCAGAGAATGGCGCTGGGCGCGACGGAGGACTTGCAAAGCATGTAATCGCCGAAGTAGTGTTCCCGGAAGTACCCGCGGGGGAAAGCACCGGCCGCGCTGTGGTAGCGGATTCAGGAAGTGGATTTGTAGCAACTTCAGGTCGTCTGGAATCCATCCTGGTTCTTACCTCTTTTTTTTTTTATTAGGGTCAAGCCTTCTGTCAGGATTCAGACCAGGAGACAGAGGTAAGTGATGAACTCAAACTTTCTTTATTTTCAAACAAAGGTAAGTATTCAAAGTTGCAGATGCTCATAAGTGCTCATGTAAGAGGGAGCGTGGCAGGAACGAATCCAGGTGAGTAACTCCTCTTCTTAGTGCAGAAACGTGAGTGAATCTCGTGGATCAGTAACCCTCCTTTCTCTCTTCACAGATCATCTCGGGACGGACAGGATTCAAGATGGGCTCCAGGTGAGTTGATCCAGTATGTGCAATCGGTGATAACTTAACCAGTTCAATGATACTTTCACTTTCACTTGCAGAGTATCCGGAGGGACGTGAGACTCGTTTGTAGATTCCAGGAGACGGGGAACGAGAGTCGTGGAGCATATCCTGGGAACAGCAGAACAAGGATAACAGGGTTAGTATCTTACAGGTGGATATACTTTCCGTCCGTTGCTGTAGGATGACTCAGAGCATGATAAGTGGAGACTGGATAAGGGTCTTTTCCTGTCGGAGGCTTGACGATGACTGTGAGTAAACTGGGTGTTTTTATACTGGCTGGGAAGTGATCGCTGAGTGGAAAACAGGTGCTGGTGATTAATAATCTGGGGACAGGGATCTTTGCGTGGTGGTTTGTGAGGTCTCTGATTGGCTCCTGACACAGAGCTTCAGTGTGACATCAATTAGAAAAAAGTATAATTTCACAGCTATTGTAAATAATAGTTGTTCATATTAAAATATGTACAGTATAAACGTAATACATGACCTAGATTATTTATTTAGCAACATCTTGTTCTTTAAATTTCACGTAATATGTATTAATAAAAAATTGTTGCTGCTCCAATTAAGCTCAGTGCGCTCCCTTTAAGCTCATCCACATTGAACGTCTATGTAAATACCTCATAAACAGACTTTAAATATTAACTGACGGTTTTCACTTTAAGTTAATCTTTATAAGATAATTAATAATTTATTTTTTTCACAGCCTTGAGAAGACAAAATCTAGACAGAACTATAGTTTATTCTGAACTACCTACTTCAGAGCTCTTACACATACACACGGGAGCGTTTGAAAGCAGGCGACTATCAGCGGATCAGTTTATCAGTGGATATATTAGGGATCCTCTGATAGACGCCTGCTTTCTAACACTGATAAGAAAAGCGCTCGGTGAAGACATGTTTTTGAAGCTTTGATCATTGTAGCCAATCACAGACATATCTATATTGAGCGTGTGAACGCATTGGCCAATCAGAGGCGTTTAAAGGAGTAGTTCACTTTAAAATTAAAATTACCTCATGATTTACTCACCCTCAAGCCATAGGTGTAGTTATATGACTTTCTTCTTTCAGACGAATACAATCAGAATTATATTAATAAACACCCTGACACTTCCGAGCTTTATAATGGCAGTGAATTGCAACAGTTTGAAGCTTAAAAAAGTGCATCTATCCATCATAAAAGTGCATCTATCCATCATAAAAGTGCTCCACACTGCTCCGGGGGGTTAATAAAGGGCTTCTGAAGAAAAGCCATGAGTTTGTGTAAGAAAAATATTAATATTTCAAACTTTATGAAATAAAGTAACTACCTTACGGCCAAACTAGCATACAGATTCAACTTAAGTCTAAAGCACAACGTATGCGAGTATTGTGACGCACTTCGCTACGTCTGACATCACCAGTTGCGTAAGTTGCGCTTTAGACGCAAGTGGAGTACCAGATCTGATCTTTTAGAATATGTGCTTGATTTTAGAGTTCCGGTTTTTTTTGTGATTGACTCTGTACCTTCAAATAAAACATTTTTCAATTATTCTTTAAAAAGGTTGTTTAAAATAAACACACATTTTTAATAAAACATGTTGTGCGCTTATTGGCAACAGGGGTGTGCTTAAAGGGTACAAAATGTAGACTTTTTATAGACTTTTTATATTTAATGATGTACATCTTAATTGAAATTCTTTTGTCATTAAAACTAAAATAAAATATTATAGTGTGAGAGATTAATATTTTATTTTAAAATAACTTCTTGAACTAAAACCAATATCTTGTGCACTAAACATGTCTCAATGTAGATTTTGGTGAGCTTAATAGGTACGTTTACCCTAAACATGATTGTGGCAACAGTGGAATAATACTTTTTTGAGCACAAGATCATATTTTGAGCGTGCAAAAGGTACTGGGTTTTGTGGAGAAATGTTTGTTTGACAAAGAAGAAAATATTTTAAGTGAACTAAGTAAAAGAAGTACATTTAGCAATAAAACATGTTTATCTTAATGTGCGCAGAATAGATATCCTACAGAGCCTCCAGTCCATGCTCTTTGAGGTCAACAGAACTGTAGAGTTTAGCTCCAACCAATTCAGTTAAAGGATAAAATAACACGAAAATACACTCAAGACTTCTAAAACAGCACAATAAGTGGGTTTATCAAGGGTATACACAAATATTGATTGTTAGTCTACACAAAAAGCATATGGCCCATTCATCCATTCATTGTCCAAATCCTTGTCCTACGTAGGCTTGGAGGGATGCTGGAGCTTATCCCAGAATCTCGGGCTGTAGGAACAGCAAACTCAAGTTTAACAAAACAGTGGTTGAAAGCACCAATTACGATTTGAAAACACCAACTGATTTTTGTAACTTAGTGAGGGCTTTCATTTATATTGTTTTTATGAGTGTAAATCTGTCTAAACTTTTCCAGTATAGACACCCAGGGAAAGCAAGACAACATCTAATCACATGGCAACATCTGACCCTGAAAAGGGAAGTTACTCAAAAGTGACATACATCCAGGTGCATTGCACCAACCTTGATTCATGTATAACTCAAATGCTGATTGGCTTATAATGATTGATGCAACACATGATTGATGGGAATCACTGGTACAGAGGGGTACCTGAACGCACATTTGGAGTATAAAAAAAAATAAAAAAAAGTTATTTGTGCTGCGGCCATGCTGTGAAATTTGTTATTCACCTTTTAAATCTTTCCCCACTAGCATTTTTTAAAAACGTTGCCAGCCAGGACCAGCATTCTTGATAATTTTTACAAAAATTTCATGGCCCCCCAGAAAATGTTGGCGCAAAGATCTTCTCCTCGCTGGACTCCGAGATAAAACAGAAGAAGTAGACTTCTCTCTGTAAGCAAGCCTCAGCAGCGTATTAGACAACCCCAATTCTTCTCCCCTGCGGCCATCTGTTGAGTTTAAAGTAAATTAAAAAAGAGCAAATTTCTGCGACGTCGTTGTAATAGTCGCGCCACGACGTGTTCCCTCATCTGTACATGTCTTAGTCCGCTCGGACAACATTGCAGTGGTGTCCTACATAAACCACCGAGGTGGACTCAGATCGAGGCCTCTGTACAAACTGGTGAGATGTCTCCTCTCATGGGCATAGCGAAACCTGTGCTCGATGAGAGCAGCGAAAGTACCGGGCAAACTGTCGAGAGATGAGAGAGTGAGAAAGCGCAGCTGGTATCGTGTATCTATTCTGCGGAAAATTTGTATTGGAAGTGTTTCAGATATTTCAGTATCGATATGTATCGAAAAATCTATATTTTTGACAACACTACATTGCATTTAAAAGCAATGAATGCAATAGAAGTGCTGCACAGAGTGTTCAGACAATTTTTTTTTTGTTTGGAAAGAAACGGAATTGAAAAATTGTTAAATTGAATCTCTCTCTCTTTAGGTTGCCTTACACAGTGCGACCAAGTGATTGTAAATTGTGTTAATGTTAATGACTAATTAACTTCTGCTTAAAATGAACTTGAGACTTTGCTTTTTATACACACCCTGACGAAGGTGTACCTGTCACCAATTTTAAATGCTTAAAGCTGCCGTCGGCAACACTTTTTTGATTATATTCAGTGAAATCGACACTATAATCCGACAGAACAACATAAATAAAGTCGTTTTAGAAATAAACCCGAGCTTCTAACTCCACCTGGAGCGTGTTATTTGTTTTGGAAAAATCCACCCGTCCCGGATCATCGGGTCCAATCAGCGCAGGGGTGTGTGTCAATCACAGGTTGTGCACACGTCACCCCTCGCGCATGTTACAATCACATGCACACGTCTGAAGTTCGCGCAGTAAGGAAGAGTGATAGCTGAAAAGATTCCAATTCTTCGGTTAACCTCAAGAGCTAGGAGGTCAAAAACAACACAGGAAACGAGAACACCTGCTGTAAAGAAAGAAGTAAAGAAAGAAAGCGACCATGCCCGTAAATAAACCAGGCTCAACATCGGATCGGCATTTGAAAGGTGGATATTAACAGTTACGTGATTTAATTGGATTCAAGCTGGATCAACATTTCTTGCAACATTTCTGCTCGACAGGTAATTGTGCTTTATCAACCAGTTACTTTATTTTTTAGTGTTATGTTAGTAATCTAAGTATGTTTGCCCAAATGTGTTGGTATGGATAGCTAACCTTAGCACTTGTTGGGCAGGTTCATTTGTTTGCACTGAAATCCGTGTGAATGTAACGTTAGGTGGATAAACATGTCCAGATGAAGGGATAAAATTCGGCTTTTTGGAAGAATCATTGCTACTCTATCTTTCTTACGAGAGTAAGAACAGTAGTAAAGCTACTGTTATTGTTTTTGCTATCTGACTAACATTAGCTCTGTTATAAGCAATAGAACAATGTACATTGACCATGTCTGCCGCATATACCATACAGCAATAATAGCATTTCAGACAGACGATGGTGTTTATTTACGTTTAATTGGTGGGTAATCCATTTTGAACAATCTACTCCAAAATAACAAAACAACAATAGCAAAATACTCCATGGTGTTGATGGATGCTGATGAGACGGGCGCGTTGACAGAATATCTGGTGCACACGCACTGAGGAGCACAAACTCGGTGGGAGGGTATTCGTTTAAGTGGGGGAGGGGCACGAGAGTTGTAAACATTCAAAATTTTGCCTAAGTCCACTCAATCTGCCAGACTTGCCGACTGGAGCTTTAAAGCCATGAATAAATAAAGGCTTTTTAACTTTTTTCAACACAATTCGAGTGCCTTGGAGTACCTTTTTTTTTTTTAACTACATTGCACTTAGTCTGTTATTTCAGATGCCTTTTTAAAAGACTACAACTGAAAAATGTATATATTATATGTGGATGGACCAAATGTGGATGGATTTCAGCAGTGGTGTAAATTTTATGGGGCAATATAATTTATATTTATAATAATTTATAAATTATTATATTGCCCCATAAAATTTACACCACTGCTGAAATCCATCCACATTTGGCAGGTTGGTGGGTGTTAATGTCAAGCCATCAATGGCAGGAAAAGAGTTCAGATTTACTTAATCTTGACTTCACTGTGCTCTCATATACAGTAACTCCTCATTCTGTCCTCATTTATTTGTATGTTCATCTGTAAGTGTAGAATTGTTAGGGTTAAAAAATTGAATGTTGCAAAAGTTCCCAACACAGAACAGCCATGCAAATAATAAAGCAACAAAATAATAAAATGATAACTTAAAAATAAAAAAAAGATTCAATTGAGACCAGAGTAAGATTAGACACTTTTAAAATGATTTTAAAATGATCAGATGGGGTTTGCAACTTTACATCATAGGATGTGACAATTAGTGCTTTTAGAGATTACTTTAATTTTCCCAGATGTAACTAAGAAACATATGGGCTAAACATGTTGATTGTTGTGATTTTATTATATACCTTCTAACAGTTTGACAAAACTGAAGTATTATATGTTGTTCGAATCTTTATTTGTTCTGATGTGAGTGAGCCTCAGGTAAAATCTTTATGACTAAGTAATTCAATAACAATATTTAAAATGTATATGTAAAATTTACAGACTCCAGGCTGGGAATACATTCTTTGAGCCAACTGTTTCCCAGGGGGGTGCGCTACGCAAACTACATCATCTGCATACACAGAGCAATGGTACTGCTTTTGTAGAGGTCCAAACATGAATCGGCACCATTTATGTGCACATAATTCATTGTGTCTACTCTAACTAAAATATAGTTGTAAGTATAGTTTATTAAAACTTATTATAATGTGCTTATAAAAGTTGTTAGTAATGTGTCTTATGATAAATACATAGGCATTTGTTGTCTTATAGTCTTATTTTTTAATAGAGAAGCTTAAACACATTACACATATACTGCTTTTATTTGATATGATATATGTCCCAAAACAATGGGAACTTGATGCCCTGAACCTTGTACTGGATATTCATCAAAGACAATCTGATTGAGCTGATCAATCTCAACACAGGTGTCTTCTCCTCTTTTCCAGACAAAATCTCCCTCAAAGGCATGAAATCCATACCAAACCTTGTAAAATGCTCTAAAATAAACTTTATCATGCTCCAGAGGCATAATACCAAGCAATACAGAGTGAGCTAAACCAAACGCCTGCCATGGGAATAATGCTATGGGTTTACTCCGAGTGCCTCCTGGATGCCCGAGCTTCACCCTAGACACTCTGTGGATAAAATAAATTTCCACTGATTGTAGCTGTAATCTCATTCTTTTTGTCACTATCCAAAGTTCATCATCATAGCTGAGGGTTCGGAACATATCGACTGGTAAATTGAAAGTTAGGCCCTCAGGCTCAGTTCCCCTTTCACCATGATGGTCCGGTAATGAGCGCATTATGGCCACTGCAACACTGATTCACCTGGCAAGTTCCACTTGTGGGCAATCCACCTTTTGCTGGCTGTGAATCTTCCTCATCTCCACCAGTTCACACTGGGCTGCAAATCCCTTATGCAAGTTAACAGTACCCCCCAGTTTGTTAGTGTGAATTAAAGAATTGAGAGCAGAAATACAAAGTTTGTCTGAAACAAACTGCCTGGTTTAGACATATCCTCTGACTCTAACCTGTGTTTTGAGCACAGTTGTAACCTGTTTCTTGAGATGAAAAAATCTTGTGTCTTTAGGTTTTTATTCACTAGAATAGCAATGTAAAGACTGACTACAAAATACAATAATTTTTCTTTCAAAGTCCATTTTCATGTTCCTCTGTGTCCGTCCTGACTCATTTTCAGCTAGTTTTTTAGAGGTGAGAGGAAGCTCTGTATCAGAACTACACAGGTGACACCAACACTGTCAAGACACACACATATAGGGAAACAACAGTTAGGTAGTACTGAAATTTAAAAGCAGATTAAATTCTCTTGGTTAATTTTTAATAGATTAAGATTGGTTAAATAGTTATTTTTACATTCCCGTCCCTGTTTTGATCTCATCTGAGATCCCAGAGGCGTGTTTATCTTTTCAAATGTCAGGGAGGAATACCTTTTCATCCTCACCTGTTTCAGACTCCCTTTCCGAGCACACTTTCGGCCCAGCGCCCATCCAGGCACCAGCAGAATGGAGGACAAGGCCAGTAACCAACCTAGTGCGTACGCCCAGTCCGGGTACATGTAACGAGGTGACGAATGAGAGACGGAACTAAAAAGTCCGTGGAGGGATGTTTCCACCCGGAGTGTTTTTAACTGAACACCAAACCGGTTTCGGTTGCGTCGCTACCATAGCAACAGCAGCCGCTGATGGCAAAGTGACAGCAGGTGCGGCGCATTAAGTGGCTGTGTGACGATTGGGACAGGCCGCTTTTAGGAACAGATAAAAGCGAAACTTGGAGAGATCGTGTGTGTTGGGTGGGATTGCTGCGGCGTTCTAACTTTTCTTCTTGCTGAGAGAGCAAGTGGACGCCCTGTCAAAGCCCTAAGCCTTCTGCACTGACGTATTGGGGAGACCAAACGTACGTGGAGTACCTACTTGCTGTCCAGTCGACGCTCCTTCACAGCCGTAAGCTTCCTGCACTTGTTGTATTGAGAGCACCAACCGTACCGAGAGTACTTACCTGCTGGTCTAGTCGACGCCCCTTCAATAGCCGACTGCACTGATCACTTACCTGCTGCCCCGCCGACGTCCGCTGCAGCCATTGGATGCTGAGAAAGAAGAAGTTTTAGATTAGGATTTACCAATGCTTTTAAGTCAATAAAGTCTGTTCAATTTTTACCTCGTTGCTCTGCTTGGTTTCTGGTCTGCTCCTCAGTGGTACTGGCAAAAGGGAGGGGGTAGACTGAGTCGGCCCTCCCGACCTGTGACATACACATACCAGCGATTAAAAGTCAGGGGCTGGTACTTCACCATAGAACAGGAGAAAAAGGATGGAAAAGAAAAAGGATAGTAATAACTGAATTCAGCTGAGGCATAGGAGCCGATACCGTGGGTGCTCGGTAGTCTGTCCATTCTCAGGTGTCTTTCATCTGTGTATGGCATGGAAGATACCATGGAAAATACCGAGCACCCACGTGTGCCAGAGTGCCTGTACGCTACATTCATTTAAAATTAAACATTGCAGTTGGTGCTATGTGAAGCGTCTGTCACACTGTGATTGGTTATGTCGGTGTCAGTGGCCTGCTCCATATCCTATCCACCAATCATAGCGTTTCTCGGATGAAAACGCCTCTTTAGTGACCCCGTGTATTTGCTTTCGGTAATCAGATTCAGAGTGAGACTAAAATGGACAAATTTCTTATTAAAAAAGCAAAACCTAATAATGATGCGAGTGCATTGACATCCACCACAAGTGCCCTGTCAGAAGCACACAACACCGAAGCTAGAAGCAGCGAAGGTAGGAGCTACATCGAGGCTAGGATTTGCAGTGAAGATGGACGACAACATAAGGGAAGGACATATCAGGCTAGTTGGAAAGAAAAATTCCCCATGGATAGCTTATGACTACACAAAAAACAAAGTGTTTTGTAACATCTGCAGTACAGCTAAAACATGAATGTCCCTCTTCCATCATCAACCCACGACCAAGAATCTTTAAAAGCTTTCATTCAAGATGGTTTTTCGAGCTGGGCTAAAGCACTCGAACGATTTAGATCACATGAAAAGTGCAATTTGTATCGCACTGCCGTTAGCATTATGGCAGCTACTAATGCAGGTGTTAATGTTGCTGCTTCGCTCTCTGCTGGTAAACAAAGGCAGATGGCTGATGCCAGAATCGCTTTGCTGGCTATTCTTTCTACTCTCCAATTTCTTTCCTGTCAGGGAGTGGCCATTAGAGGAAAAACTGACCAAGAGTCCAATTTTATGCAGATGCTATATGTGCGTGCTAAATATATCCCTGGGTTAAAGTCATGGCTGGCTCATCCGGAGAACAAGTGGCTCTCTCATGACATCCTAAACGAGTTGATTGAAATGATGGCTCATGATGTCTTGAGAAAGCTAATTGGAGAAGTACAGTCTGCTGGGGTTTTCTCTGTAATTATGGATGAGAGCACCGATATTACAGTCAAAGAACAAGTGTCTGTTTGCTTACGTTATGTGACTGAAAATCTGGAGCCAGAAGAGCGTCTCTTAGGATTTTATGAGACATCAAAAACAATAGCAGAGACACCTTTTCAGCTTTTAAAAGACATTCTGATGAGATTCGCCCTGCCAGTCAGTAAATGCAGAGGACAGTGCTATGACGGTGCATCAAATGTGTCCGGTATTCGAACAGGTCTGCAGGCTCGCATGCAGACGCTGGAGCCTCGAGCACAGTACATCCATTGCACCGCACATGTTGTGAATTTGGTTGTTCATGATGTCTCCGAAAAGATTCCCGCATGTCGCAACTTTTTGACCACTGGATAACGTCCGACCGTAATCCCTCCGGCACAAACAAACGATTCGGTGGACAACCGGGCGGAGGCGTTACCCCTTCTAAGGCCCTCTTGACCTTCGCTTCAATCTCCCATGTGAGTGTTGAAACAAATATGGTCTCGGGTAAAATACACTCGGGAGTAGACGGGCGTTCGGAAAAATCAAATATGCGAGATAAAGAGTCCGGCTTGATGTTCTTAGAACCCGGACGGTAAGATAGAGTAAAATCAAATCGACCGAAAAAAAGTGCCCACCGAGCCTGCCTGGAGTTCAATCTTTTGGCAGTTCTGATGTATTCTAGATTCTTATGATCAGTCCAGACGATAAAAGGTACCCCCGACCCTTCTAACCAGTGGCGCCATTCCTCCAACGCCAACTTGACTGCCAACAACTCTCTGTTACCAATGTCATAATTGCGTTCGGCTGGGGATAATCGATGTGAAAAAAACGCGCAAGGATGCATCTTGTCGTCCACAGGTGAACGCTGGGATAACACTGCTCCTACTCCCACCTCTGACGCGTCGACCTCCACCACAAACTGACGTGATGAATCAGGGGTTATAAGAATTGGAGCTGAAACGAAGCGGCTCTTCAGTTTAACGAACACAGCCTCGGCTGATTCGGACCACCTGAACGTAGTTCGGGGGGAGGTCAAGGCAGTCAGAGGCGCGACTAGCTGGCTGAAATTGCGAATGAAACGCCGGTAAAAATTGGCAAACCCCAGAAACCTCAACAGGGACTTGCGAGAATCTGGACTTGGCCAATCCACCACAGCCTTGATCTTCTCAGGATCCATCCGCATTCCCTCGGACGACACGATGTAGCCTAAAAAAGGAACAGACTGTGCATGAAAATCGCATTTCTCCGCCTTGACAAAAAGCCCATTCTCTAGCAACCTCTGAAGCACTCGTCGGACGTGCTGCACATGCTCCTGGAGAGACGAAGAAAAAATCAAAATGTCATCCAGGTAGACATATATGAACTGATCGATCATGTCTCGCAGCACGTCATTAACCAGTGCCTGGAAAACTGCTGGGGAGTTGGACAGCCCGAACGGCATAACCAAATATTCAAAATGCCCCCTAGGGGTGTTAAAAGCAGTTTTCCATTCATCTCCCTCCCTAATGCGAACCAAATGATAAGCGTTACGTAAGTCCAATTTTGTGAAGATAGATGCTCCCTGCAACCTCTCGAAGGCTGAAGACATTAACGGCAAAGGATAAGTATTCTTTGCCGTGATGTTATTCAACCCTCGGTAGTCAATGCAAGGTCGCAAAGATCCATCCTTCTTCCCCACAAAAAAGAATCCCGCCCCGCTGGAGAAGAGGAAGGGCGAATGAATTTGGCTACTAGAGAATCAGAAATATATTTCTCCATAGCCTCTCTTTCAGGAATCGAAAGTGAATATAACTTGCCTTTAGGCGGAGACTTACCTGGCAGTAAATCTATAGCACAGTCATAGGGACGATGCGGAGGGAGAGAAGCAGCACGAGACTTACTGAACACTTCCTTCAGATCCAGATACTCCACAGGCACGTTAGACAAATCCCCTGTTTCCTCCTGCAACACAGAAACAGGTACAGACAGACAAGCAGACACAAGACAAGACTTATGACATTCCTTATTCCACTCCAGCACAGCTTTATGAATCCAGTCCACACGGGGGTTGTGTTTGATCAGCCAAGGATGTCCGAGAACAACGGGTGCCAAAGGTGAGTCCAAAATAAAAAAAGAAATAGTCTCGGTGTGATTGCCAGAAGTAATGAGTGTGATGTCTTCAGTGGTGTGCGAAATGGTGGGAAGTTCTTGACCAGTTAATGCATGAACAGAAATCCTGTGAGTGAGGGGTCGAAGGGGAATCTGGAATGTGCGTGCGAAATTAGAATCCATAAAATTACCTTCCGCCCCGGAATCCAACAGTGCAGAACAATCGTGCTGGTTGGTTGACCATCTCAGTCTTACCGAGAGGAGGGTGGAGGTAGATGTAGCTGATGAGGTCTTCCTGGCGGAGATCCCACCCGATAGTAGCCTCATGTTTACTATCGGGCTTGGCCTTTTACCGGGCAGTTGTACGCAAAGTGACCAGTCCCTCCACAGTAAAGGCAAAGGCCCTGGGACCTCCGCCTCTCCCTCTCCTCTCGGGAAAGCCGAGCTCGACCCACCTGCATGGGCTCGTGATCGTCGATGGGGCTGACCACGCCCCTGCCGCTGGATCGCCGGCCGTCGAAATCTCCGAGAGGGCGGGTGGAAGTTGCTCTGCGCTCGACTCTGGACAGTCGAGCGTCCACCCGCAGGGCAAGGTCGATCAAGCCATTGAGATTGGTGGGGAGATCCAGGGCATAGATCTCCTTCTGGACGTGGTCAGCCAGCCCATGCAGGAACATGTCCCACTGCGCCTCCTCGTTCCAGCCACACTCCGCCGCCAGGGTCCTGAACTCGATCCAGTAATCCGATACTGAACGTTCTCCTTGACGGAGTTCAGCCAATGTCCTGGCCGCTTCTCTTCCTGATACCGCTCGATCAAACACCTTCCTCATCTCCTCCGCGAGGGACTGGAACGAGGAACAGCATGGGTTCTGGTTCTCCCACACCGCCGTTCCCCAGAGTGCCGCTCTCCCAGTCAGCAGTGTCAGCACGAATGCCACTTTCGTTTGTTCATTGAAAAAAGTGCGTGGCTGTAAGGCAAAGTGCATGGAACAACGGGTTAAGAATGCTCTGCAATGTGAAGGCTCACCCGAATAGGCTTCTGGAACCGGTAACCGAGGCTCCGACTGGGAGGGGCTTCCAGGTGGTGCGGAGGGAACGGCAGGTGTGGGGGGCGCAGCGGGGACACGTAGGCGCTGGATCTGCTGGGTGAGCTCAGACACCTGCGTCACCAAGGCTTGAACTGCGCGACTCGTGTCGCCGATCTCCTTCTCTTGGGAATTCATTCTTTGAATGCTGTGATGTACAAAATCTTCAATGGACGGTGACGCACTCGCTGCTCCCATTTCATGGTCCGATCTTTCTGTCATGGTACTATAGATCACAGGAAGCAAATGCGAGTGAAGATTTCTTTATTTAACTCAGTCCAAAGCAGTAGCCAGAAGACACGGTGACGCAGGGACTTCAATGGTCAACCCGATGAGTGAAGACAAACGGTGTGAAGAATCCCAGGTGAACGAAGAACACACTCCAAACACGATAACACTCCACGGAACACGAGACGATCAGGAACAGGATAACCAGACAGGGACACACCAAACAAAGATCTGACAAGGATGAGAGAACAGCAGTGAGTATAAATAGTGTGGTGGTGATCGACTGCAGCTGGTGATGTGATGATGAACAGCTGGAGCGGATCAGGTAATGCCATACAGACACGCCCCTCACACACGTGCGTTCATACAACAACATAAACACGAGACAAGAAGGGACAGAGAAAACGTCTACCGTGACACAAACACAGACAGGAAAAGAACACAGGCTCCATTACAGGCATAGTGGTCAAACAACTGGTATACATACATCCCCCCCTGCAGGCCACAATAAAAGATTACAGCTAGGGCCAGATTAATGTATTGTGGTTGTAAAAAAATGAAAGCACAGATTAATTAAATACAATTGCACAGGCCTTCAATTTTACAGCTATAGTAATTTTTAAAAGTTTAGACATCTTTCTTTTAAACTAAAAAATTGCAAAAATTTGTCAAGAAACAGTAAAATATTTACAATAAAAATACTTGTTCTCTTTTAAATCACTCATATAATGATGAGGACCAAACAGTACATCCTTAAAGGTGACCTATTATGTCCCTTTTTACAAGATGTAATATAAGTCTCAGGTGTCCACAGTATGTGTCTGTGAAGTGTCAGTGAGTCCATTGGGAATTGATTGGATCATATGATCAATAAGCTGCTGCTCCCCACCCCCTTTGTAGAAGAGGGCTGTGCCTTTACAGCTTGTGCCTCGGACACTCGGGCAACAACAACTACAAAAAAACCACCAATATGTCTGCTTCTGTAAATAATAGAGTGTGGGGATCTACTCAGGCAGGCATACAACACAGCTGCAGCACATTCACTAAACACTCGGGATCATGTGATCTGTTGTAAGGTCACACGACTAATTAGGAAGCGCTAAAGATTTGCTGCCTGCAAGGTCAGACCTTTTCTGTGTTGATGCTGGACACTGTTGTGTGAGTTGGGGTCCTTTTTTTATGTAGGTATAACTGGTCTTTGTGGAACCTGTTTAATCACTGCTATTGAATTTTAATATTTATTTATTTAAATTTTTTAAGGGTAATTTAAGAAGCTCGTGTCTACTCTTCACAGAGGAACACAAATAGCAAGAGCATTACACCTAGCATTCAAGTCAAGTCCCATTTATTTTTATAGCGCATTTTACAATATAGATTATTTCAAGGCAGATTTACAGCTTTACAGTTTTGTTGCGTTTATAATTTTGTTCAGTATATATAGCCGATAAAACAGTGATGTCATCGTCCAAATGTCATTCATGCACAAACTATTCATTGAGCGCTAGCAAAAGTGTTTGTTTTGCAGTTGATGGCAGCAATCTTCCACTAAACTATGGCACGTTTCATGTTTTCACCATGAATGAAACTGCGAAATGTCTTCTTTAATGTTAATTTTACATACAACGTTGCCACTTTTAATAAACCTGTAGCCTATATAAATATCATTAATAATTTTGGCAGATAAATTTAAAAAATCCCATATATCCCCCTCAAAACTTCTCAACTGTAGAGTAAAACATTAATTAATACATTTACCTTTTACATTTATCTGACGCTTTTATCCAAAGCGACTTACAATTGCTATATATGTCAGAGGTCGAACGCATCTGGAGCAACTAGGGGTTAAGTGTCTTGCTCAGGGACACATTGGTGTCTCACAGTGGATTCGAACCCCGGTCTCTCACACCAAAGGCATGTGTCTTATCCACTGCGCCATCACCACCCCGTAATAAAAGTGATAGTGAATGCGTGTGTGAAAAAAATGACGTGATTGTTACAAATCACACTGTCTGGGGCCTCTGGAGAACTCAGAACAATTGTTAGCTTAAAGTTTAAGGTAAAAAATAACTGCCATTAAATTATATATCTTACTACTATGCAATTAGATAAACTGTACATTCATTACATTACCTCTGTCTTTATCCCCTTTTATCCTCTTCTCTTCCGTTTGGCACTGTATCTATTGCAGGCTTCCTGTATAATGCTAATCTAAAATATGTCATGTAAATTTGTCCATCCGTCACAATCAGGTAACATTCACCATGTCTAGACCTGGCGCGAGCTGCCAGGCCCGTTTCTACGGGGTGCTTGAGTGTGTTAAGTGCCCTCAAACGAAAGAAATGCTGTCTAAATTGGATGCAGCGAGGGGCGACGCTACACAACAACTTACCAACAGTAAACTGATCGTGCACGCTCTGTTTCTGACGGACTTCAAGCATTCGCTGGGCGGGGGAAGATTGATGCGCCGGACCGGAGTCGGGGGACTTAATTAAGTTTTTGTAGAGTTGTTTTGCTTTATTTTATAGTCTTTTGAATTAATGTTTTTAAAATAGTATTAGTAAAAAAAATTCAAAAATTCTTTTTCACTCGTTCACTCATTTTGGCGCCCCTATTGAGTGGCGTCCCTAGCATTTGACTAGTCCGCCTATGCCACAGGCCGGCCCTGGCATTGAAACCAGTTTTAATGACTTTCTCTGTCTGTAGCAACGGAACATTCACCTTTTCTCTGCATGTGTTAATGCGCTGTGGGACAGTTGAGCATACTGGAAAAGTGAGCCTGTATTTTTGTGTTATGTTTGAATTGACTATGCTATGGTGTTTAATGAGGTTGGTAACTAACTAACATGCTTGGTTTCTTTTGAAAAGGGACCAGGCCAGCCACTGTTTTCATGTGATTGATAAGTACTTCTTTAGTGTTTTCTGTTGTTTGATTTTGTTGTTGTTGTGTGGTTAATTTTGTCATTCATGTGCCACATTCATATTAGCATTTTTATTTTATTTTTCTTGACTAAGGGTTGCCATTTATGATGGTGGTTATCCTCCCTAACTATGTTTTCTGTGTAGGTTATCCTTGTAAAAGGATAAAAGCCCGACGCGACCCGAGCCCGTGCACATTGTGTCCGAGCCCGGCCCGGCCCGACACATTAACTGTAATTATGAGCCCGAGCCCGATTTAATCCCGACCATTTTTAATACGTGGGCCGTTATAACCAGGGGCGACGCCAGATCATTTTTTAACGCAGGTGCTGAATGGGTGCTAGACCATTGACAGGGGGGAGCTGTGCAATTTTATATATATAGGCTATATATATATATATATATATATATATATATATATATATGATATAAATACTATTAATAAATGTGTAAAAATTGGCCACTTAATATTTAATATTCAATTATTTTAATTATCACAATGAAAGTTTTAATTTTATTAAATTGAACAAGCAAAACATTCAGCATTCAAGCAAATATTCTTAAAGATTCATTATTATTAATAATGTTATTTCGACATATGTGTGCGTGCAACAAGCAAGATGTGAATTTGTAAATTCGGTGACAAGCATGCCGAGAATTGATTTAATTTATGATGAGATGGCTACAGTTCACGTGCTATGGTGACCGCGGCTCGCCGGCGCCTCCATATCATGATTATTGTCTGCTATATTTGCTGCTTATTTATTAAATCCAGGCAATTGGTTGATGAAAAAGTATTAAAATTAAGATACAATCTATACAAAACGAAATTCACTTTAAAGAAAGGCTTTCTACAAAACAAAACATAATGAAGTGGTCAAAATCATGCCTGAACCACTCCATGTCTCCTGATATTGCGCATCCTCCTATCTACTCTGTTCACTTTCATAATCAACATAGATGGAAAAAAAGAACATTAATATTTTAATAAATATGAAACTAAATGCGCTTATTTAATGGCTACAACACGTACAGACTCTCTAGCAGCGCGCCGCACTTGCACTCAACAAAGCCAGCACATATGTTGTCACTGCCCACGACTAGTTTAAAATATTTCCATACCTCCGACTTTCCTTCATACTTGCTCAAAGTTAATTCTCCTGTTTTAATTTTTTTCTTTACTTCTTCAAGCTCCATGTTGCACTTAAGCTACACAAAAGGCCTACAGCACAGCGTGTGAGTGGAGGAGACGCTGCGCGTGACACGTGACGTTCTTGATCATGGGCCTGCCCGACCTGACCAGAGCATAGTGGCGGGAAATATCGGCCCGGCCCGGCCCCGGGCAGAGAATCTAAGCTCTACTCCACGAGTGGTACTACAAGAGTTCAACCCTTCTTGCATGAACTGGGGGTTATGTTGCGTCATACTCATTAATTGTACAGATTCTCATGTGGTAACTGTGATAGGATGCCTACAAAGCCAGAGAATATATGCGACATGTAGACAGAAGAGGTATCATTTTGCTTTATTACTATAGTCAGATTTTATTTGTCATACCATGACACTTGCATAATGCAGTTTATTATAATACATGTTATAAACATATAAGCATTACCTATTTTTTGGGCACATGCCATTCAAAAATAAATGTAACCCATGCCATCTGCAGTTGCTCAGATTCCAGGAGTAAGCGATCTCTTGATCAAATGAATGAATGAATGTTTATTCCTACAGCCAACAACAGAAAATTTAGCTGATACATTATTGTGTTACCACTAGCTGCTCTAATGCAGAAATAAACACAGGGGAGGATCTAAGCTAATAGGAAGTACCCCCTTTTTGACATGTTCGCACCACTGGAACTGGGAACCATTTTAGTTATTCACTTCAATGTAGGGTCTAACCCAGCACAATAGGAATTACCAGTGACACAAGAGTACGTTGATTGGACGAACTCATGCCATACAAAGCACCGGCAACCGCTATTTACAAAAAGCAGTGTAAACACACAGTTTACTCCACGAACATGGAAAACGGTGATAGATGAACCAACAGTGAAGTATACAACCTTTACGCTATGGAGGAAATTCAACACAAATTTGAAGGGACTAAGTGAAACTGCTCAGCTGGCGCTCTTAAATTACATCACGGTCAGCCGGCTTACATCACTTCAGAGTTCCTATTGACAGTGTGAATGTAACCAGGAAAATGGCCCTAAGGGAAGTTCCTATAATAGACTTTTTTAAAAACAATTTTGTTCCTATAACTACCTGGTGCGAAAGCCCTCAGTGACTTCCATAGAATGAAAAAAAAAAAACTGTTCAGCAGAAGAAAGAAATTAATACAGATTAAGAACAGTTTGAGGGTGAGTATATGATGACCTAATTTTCATTTTTGGGTGATATATCCCTTTAACATTAGGCCATTATTTATAGGTAACATAAAGGTAACTTTAGTTCATTTTATTCTCTCTACACAAACACACTCTCCTTACCTCTGTAACCATGATGAGCTGGGCAAAGAAGCAAGTGAGACAGAAGACTAGGAGTAAAATTTCTCGTCGTCCTGCTTTGCGCAGCGCCACAGGGAACAGGTCTATCACTGATGTCATGACAGCTTCCATTGAAGCAAACTTCAAAAGGAAAGTCACATAGGTTTGGTACGATGAGGGTGAGGAAATTTATATATTTCCTCACCCTCAATATATTTGCAGATGCTGTCTTTACACTTCACAAGTCTGAAAATGACTTGAACATTTGAACTCCAACATTTACCTTGTGTTTTTCCATGTCAATATTTTTAATCTATAGTGTGCACATATTTGCATTTGCCTACATTCATTTACTTCATCAAAATTTTACACTCCAAGTTATGCAATAAAAAAAAAGTCAGAGTTCACTTTCAGGGTCAGGGACATTGTGGATGCATTTGTGTCATTATTGTCAATGTATTTTTGTATACAGAGACACAAAATTATTATCTGGGGTAACTGACAGCATGCCACAGATGGGGTGTATCTAGGCTGAAAATACACTTGGTTTATATGAAGTGCTTAAAGGAATAGTTCACTTAAAAAAAAACATATAGATTTGTGGTTTCATAAACATTTTTTTTTTTAACAAAACGCCTCGGTTCCGACTGAAACCTCGGTTCCCTGAAGAGGGAACGAGGCGCTGCATCGAGATTGACGCTATAGGAACGCTCTGCGTGACTGCGTCGTGAAGCACTTGGGAAATCAGTTCAATGGCGTATATGCGGTTGACGTCATGGAAGGAAGCTATAAGACAAGACAAACGAAGACAAACGACGAAGACAAATTTCCACTAAGGTGGACAATAAAGTCTAATAATAATAATGATAATAATAAAGCGCATCCAGGCCAAACATTGTCAGCTTCTGATAGGCCGAAGCAAGTCGATCACCGGCACACCGGAAGTATGGCAGGGCGACGCAGCATCTCGTTCCCTCTTCAGGGAACCATGGTTACAGTCGTAACCAAGGAGTACCCTTTCAAGGGAACTTGCACTGCGTCGAGATTGTGTGAAATCAGGCGAGCACAACAAAGACAGAATCACCTGGGACCCAGGGGTAAAGTCCAAATCTAGGTTGTAAACCTGACGAATGTGTGCGGAAAGGACCAGCCTGCCGCATCACACACTTCTTGTAGGGATAGCCCTACTATAAGGCTTACCAAGCCGCCATTCTCCTCCTGATCTGACGCACCATGGAGGAAACACCAAAGGTTTCTCCCCAAAGACACCACCCAAATATGCGTGGTAAGCAGCTAATCCACCACGTAAACCTTTAGAGTGGAGGGGGATAAACCTACGGAGAATTGATCCTGCAGAATTTCCAGCACTGTACCAACAGGGCAGTTAACTGGATCCAAGGGATGACAGCACAGTTTCCTTGTGCAGGGAGTTTTAGAGTGAGTGTGGCCTCAACAACCTCATTTGAGAGACCTGAGTCTATGACTGGGTCCCCCACATTTCCATAACTCTGCTCTACAGAAATCCTGGGAGTAGAACCATCAGGGAAACTAAGTACAGATGCAGCCTAAGCCATGTCTGCACCTCTATATGAGCTATATTAATTCTCCATTCCCCGGGCCTCAGCCGCTGCCTCGACAGGATGTCAATTAAGTGCCAGAAGAGATGATGACCCATCCACAGACACTGAGCGACCATCCATGATCACTCCCCAGCCCGTGAGTGAAGCATCCGTCGTAAGCATTACGCGACGACAAGGAGCTCCCAGCACCGGACCCTGGGACAAGAACCAAGGCTTCTTCCACATAACCAAAGTACGAAGCACTTGTGCATATACTTGATCATGCAGAAAGGGTTGCCCCTCAGGGAAACCCAACGCAAAGGTCTCATGTACAGCAGGCCATCAGACCTAGACAGTGAGTAAATGGCCTAAATTTATCTTGCTCACGGCTGTGGAGATAGACGATTGATTGTGACACGATTCGTCTCCACACACAGATCTAGAATGGGACGCAACCCTGCATCCTTCTTAGGAACGATAAAATACCGGCTTTTATCTCGTACTCTCTGTCAGGGGAAGGAACATGTTCTATGGCCCCCTTTCCCAGCAAAGCCTTTACCACTTGTTCCATAACTAGAGCCTGCTCGGGGCCTAACACTGTGGACAGGACCCCCCCTTTGCCCAGGAGCCATTGAGATATATTTAGCAGTAGTTTCACGCTGCTAAAAATCTACTAAGGGAACCAGTCTCTCAAGACTGGTCTTAGGTGTTACTCAAGCAACCAATTCGGTCAAGTCAAGTCAAGTCACCTTTATTTACATAGCACTTTTTACAATACAGATTGTTTCAAAACAGCTTTACAGAGATAACAGGAAAATAATGCAATGAAGTTTGTTTCTAGAAGAAAATAGCGTCACAGTCCAGCTTATGTAAGTTTAGTGATGGTTAATTTTTGTTGTAAAAAAAGTAATTAATTGTGACTATAGCGGCAGCCAGTAACCGCTAAGAGACTGAGTAGAGGGAGTAAAAGTTGATGCATTTCCACTGAAAATCCAGGTGGTTAACATTGAAACGAACAGCAACATGATGAATGATGACAGTAAAGTAAGCAAAAAAGCAATGAAATGAAATAAAACTTAATGAAATGAAAACATTCAACAGAAAGTGAGCACCCCAGCTACTCACGCCCTTCCTACATGCTAACCACATGCAAACTAACAGTTAATATGCACCAATACCAAGTGACGTAACAAACCGTAAGTAAACATTTCAAAATAAAAGACATCAACCCAAACCTGGCACCTACAGTGACCCCGCCTGTGAAAACCCGGCTAAAGTCGCAGAATCTAATTATGAGTTTAAAAATGTTAAAGTAGTCATAGCCATAAAAATGAAACAAATAGGTCATATGTGTTTATTGCTGTAAATAATAGATTATACCAAGGGTTTTGAGATACAATACTTAAATTTTCATTTATAACATGATAAATACTGAAATTAATAATTTTATTGACACTACGTTATACTTTTGCGCAAAAAAATAACAAAAACGGACATGGGCTTCCTAAATTTTGATTTCAATCGTCTCTGGGTTTATTTTAGCACAACAACACCTTCTTTTCTACTTCTTTTCTATCAGAAAGAATAAACAGACCTTATCAATCTGCACAAGCGGAAACACTAGTTAAGGAAAAAAAACACACACAACAATTTTTTACTTAAGCCAGGTTCAGATGTCTGTGGAGATTGTTTCGTGTCATTGCCAATATTTTAAGAACAGCTTATTTGTTTTGTAGCTCAATATTCTGCCAATAATAATAATAATAATAATAATTGTATTTTAAGGACATTTTAGGCCTGCTATGTGTCAATCTAATTTGTTTGCTGGATGGTGATGCGTCGTTTTGACATCTGACATGGCGGCACCGAAACATGAGCAGGAACGTAAAATAGCTGATTGCTTAAACAGCTTGTTTGATATTAATCTTGATGGAATTGCCCCAAATTATGATACAACCGGTTTCACAGCGGATTATTTTCTGGAGGATGATGGTGATGACTGATGATGAACAGGACACATTCTTGGACGAAACTGACGAGGAATTTGGTGGTAAGTTTTTGTCATGACTTTGTTTATGCTAAATGTATGTACACTTTAAAAGTCAGTTCAGCCAATGTAATGCTAACATCCTGTTGATCCTGTGATGAACAGGATGAATTCATCCTATGATGAATTCATCCTGTGATGCAAAAATAGTCGATTTAAATGTTTATTATATTTTTTGATTGAGATTGAGACAGTTTAAATTAATTACGTTCATTTATTTGTTTGATTACACTCTGAATTGAAGTCTGCATACCACCCATAGCCTTGCCTGTTTCTTGTCCCTCTGCCCTCCCCTCAATTAATCAGATGCAGTCTCACTAAACCGAAAAACTGATATTTTCAAATAAAATGCTTTATTATCCACTTTAAATGTTAAGGAATTATTTTCTATTAGAAATTCGGTTCCCTTAAGTGGCGCACCGGCAGGGAACAGCCAAACTGATTGCTCTGACACCCTCCTCACAGAGGGGGCGAGTATCCCAGCACCGCTATGTTTCCGGGCGGACACTGAGATATGGGCTCACCGGAGAACACTGCGCCCCGAAGCACACTAGGTGGCGGGGTTGGCAGAATGGCCCCCTGAGGGCACCGAAGGAAAATGGGCACTGTATAATGAGGTGATAACCACTTCCCCAAGAGGGAACTGCCCCCAGAGGTCTGGCGCCATTGGTCTAAGGACCTCTTTGCCGAAGCCTTTTTTTAGATAATGACGGTCCTCAGATCTGTCTTAAACCCAAGACGACTTCGGCTGAGACTGCTAAAGGAATCTGCATCTTGAGACTAGCCTCTAGCCATGTTAGAGAAGCCAATCTGGTGCTCTGAAACGAATGACAACAGGAAACAACTGAACTGACCCCTCTTAAACCCTCTTCCTGCGAGTCAGACACTGAGACTAGATCTCGCTGGGGACCACTGCGCCCCAAAGCACATGAGCTGGTGGGGTTGGCAGAACGGCCCCCGAGGGCACCGTATAATGAGGTGCTATCCATTTACGCCCTGGAATTTCACCATTTATTTCCTCAGAATTAAATGTAGCCAAAGATCAACCAGATAAGTAAACACAGTCAGGATGAAAGGCCGAATAGTATATTAGTACAGACATCTAACACATAGACATCTATATCTAAATCTATATATATATAGATTTACCATCCATTTACCTTCCGTGTCTTTGACTTCCATAAACTTCCATATAACAATTGTTAGGTACAATGTACTTATATACTTGTGTTCATGTTGTATTGTAAAATATGGTAGCACTTTATTGGACAGTCGTGTTTCACATGCAACTACTATGTACTTATTATAGAAATTACAGTAACTGGATTACAACTACATACTAACCCTTCACCTACCCCTAAACCTAACCTTAACCCATGTAGTTACTATATATTACCAGTACTTTCTTGGGCAAGAGAGCAGGGCACAACATAACACTTTTTGACTTTCTCAGTTTGTGTAAATCTACCTAGGGTTTAGAGGAATTATTTTTTTCCAAATTAATTTCACACATGTCTAGTACAATTATGTGGTTTGGTTTACAGTGTAAACTTTTTCTTGATATACCCCGAAAGAATGGAAGTTAAATGTGACCATAGGTGGGGCATGTTGTACCGTGAGGGGCGCATTGTATCATGACCATATGACAGCTTTAAATGCTATCTGATCTAATAAAAAAAAATATACAAGACAAACTAAAATATTTAGTTTGACAATAAACACCGGAAAACACAGCTATACAACATAGTTCAAAACAATTATTAATAATTTATGAACATTGACTCTCAGTCTTTATTCACCTTTTACTCATGTTTTCTCAACATAGTTCATAAAGGTATAGAATAGAATAGCATAGTAGGGGCACATTGTAAAGCAGTGTTACAACATGCCCCAACTGCAAAACTGGGATTTAAACCCGACTGCTGTCTTAGCGAAGCATTAAAGAACTTTATCAACTGTTAAATAACATATTGGAGATTAACATAATTTCATATTTGTCTAATTTTAAATAAACACTAAAAATAGAGATGAAAAATTAACATAAGACATTTACTTTTGCTATGGTTAAATAAATGTTCAGTGATATCTTTCAAAGATTTCTGAATTTTGGCACAATTTTTTCTCTATATAGTGTTGATATGGCAACTAGTAAATACTCTTAAGTTTCATCATGCTAGCATGGGTGAAAGTTTTTAAAACAAGTGTAGCGTATATGGACAGTCTCAAACGGCTTAACCATTCTGAGTCTCAGGAAAGCTTGTCAACGTGTTGCTTTGTTTAATAACTCACCAGCTTAAGCGCCAGAAAGTCTGGGGAAAATGGGCTTTTCGACACCTTTTATGGGCCCTCAGAGCAATACCAAATCATCCCACACATTCCCCCAGCCCTAGGTCCGAGCTTCAAAGAGATCTTAATCGGCTCTCCGAGGAGAGTGAGAGATCTCTTCACACACACACACACACATGGACCTTTTCATTAACTATTCGATATGTTTTTATGCTAGCCTGCGCACCCACGTCATATTGGGATACCTATGATTTTATCGTAGTATTAAATTAACTATAAGTGCTTGTAATTATGCATTAAGATGTATCTTTGTAATTTTCAAGTCTTTCTTGGTATCGTTGTAATCCTCTCGGTCCAACTGAGTTGGTTATATACAGGATATTACAGTAAAATGTATGATTCTATGTGCACCCGCTTTCTCGAGTCGAAATGACAAATTTTAACACTATCATAAACTAGGCAAATGAGCCATTAACAAGACAAAGAGAATGTCTTTCCCGCTCACAGAACTCCTAGTCGATTGGTCAGTTCACTCCGGGAGGTGTGAACTCGGACTCCCTTTAAAGTCATTGACCAGCGGTTTCACCACTCTCTTCAACTCTCTCTTCAGTTTTTGTCTCTTCAACCTTCTTCAGTCCGTCTTGTTTTATCTTCAGTTTGTATTTTTGTTTTCTTGTCAGGTCTCGTTAAGTTTTTGTTTCCCTTTTCGTATTCTCCTTTCTTCATTTCCACCAACGAGTGAAATTAACTTAGCCTGAATTATCTGGCAAACTTTACTTTCAATGGAGATTTGAACTTCCTGTGAACGCGCGCAGCTCCGAAGAACCGAGAGAATGCGTGCAGCTCCAAAGGACAGCCACACACACGTGCCTCCTTGACTCCACAACACAAAAGAGCTATATGTGCAAGTATCGTATTTCTGATTTGATTCTTTGCTGGCTCTCAAGGGTTAACTGTTTGTGAAGTTTGCTAATTCTGTGATCCTTCGTGATCTCTCTCATCTTCTCCCTCTTTCTATCAGTCTGTTACTCTCATCCTCTTTCATTGTTTGTTGTTTTATTTTGTTGTATATACATTTAGTCCATGTAATCTTAGTCATCGGTATACGTAGTGTTTCCTTTATTAAATCCATGTATATTCATTTATTGACTCTGTCTCTTGCTCATATTACGAAGTCCCTTTAATGTTCGATCAAAGCTACACGCTTTACAATTGTTGATACTTTAAATAGTATTTTCTTTTATAGAACGAGAAAAGCTGTTTTTCATGGCCAAACAGTCTTTCTTGAAAGTCTATAAGAAGGATAACTCCTCTTGAGATTTAATAAAAAATCCTACGGTCAGTTTGCTGGACAAACAGATTATTTGATAACAAATTAATTTCATTAAGAGTTATGAGCTAAGAATCGCTACACAAGTGTGTTACAACTAGCCCCACGTTTCGGTGTGCCCCGCTGTCCCCTACAGTGTAAGTACAACTACTGTAAAATAAAGTGTAAACTAAAACCCTTTTCTGCTATTGAGGTGGGATACTGGTGAGGTTTGTTCTCTGTGTCAAGTCTGGACTCTTATGTAGTTCTGTTCCTGTTTCCTGTTCCTGGTGCTATTTTGTAGTTTTTGTAGTCCCCATTGATTAGTCCTGATTGATCCCAGGTGTGTCTAGTAAGCTTTTTACCCCTTGTGTATATATAGCTCTTGTGTTTCCCTTGTTCTTGGTCAGTTGTTTGATGTATGTAGATGGTCCCATGTCCCTTTTCCCTGCGTTCCTTGTTTTCCGGTTCTTATTTTGCTTTTGTGTTTAATAAACAACACTCACATTTAGATCCATGTCTCTGCCTGCAATCTCATCTGCTCCTCCAAGTTACAGAATGACTGACCAAAAAATGGATCTAGCAGGGTTTTTTCTCATCCTCCTTTGCAGGGCAAGTGCTCCCCCAATGCCCACATCCGTACATTTTTGAACAGGGCCTACCATACCCACTCTCTGGACAGTTCACTCGTTTGATTTTATTGTTCTGGTCTGAATGAACCTATCAGATCACAACCTTTCCCCTTGAGGGACATTTTGTGAATTTGTGGAGCATGCTCTTCTGCTTAGCAGATCCCCATTTACTGTGGGAGAGGTGGAGGAGGATCCCACATGTGACCACTCACGGTTCCCCTAAACATTTTGCGTCCCAAGCTCCGATGGTCATGGAGCTTGGCACAGCATGAGTCTCAGCCCTCTCAAGACTGGTGGCCCCAGAGCTCTCTCGCCCAGTGGTCCCAGAGCTCTCTCGTCCAGTGGTCCTAGCCCTATTTTTCTTAAACAAACGCGTCGCTTCGCTTCAAAAGGCCTTTATTACCCTCTCAGAGCCTTGTGGAGCACTTTTATGATGGATAGATGCACTTTTATGGACTTCAAAATAGAAACAGCAATTCACTGCCATTATAAAGCTCAGAAGAGCCAGGACATTTTTTAATATAACTCTGATTGTATTCGTCTGAAAGAAGAATGTCATACAGTATACACCTAGGATGACTTGAGGGTGAGTAAATCATGGGCTTATTTGGAAACCAATGTCATCAATATGACAAAATGCTAATTTCTTAATGGTCCCATGACATGCTTCTTTTTGTAGGCTTTGATATAGGGCTTAGTGCTCCCTAGTACTGTATCTGAAATCTCTTTTCCAAAATTCAGCCTTGGTACAGAATTATAGCCACTACAAGCCAACCCACAATAACCATTCCTTCAGATGTGTAGAGTTGGTGTGGCCTTGACCATCTTGCGGCAATGGTACCATGCATGTTTACATTAGATATATTGCAATGGGACACAGACACGTTCAAGCATTTCAGTTTGACCCAGAATCTGATCCGGATGGAGAAGCAACGGATGAAAAAGTTGCAACTCAGCGGCTCCAGCAGGACTCATCCGAATGGTTAGTTTAAAATATTATGTCTGGATACTGTACTATAATCGGATGTTTTACATATGCGGTTACAGTTATTATCATGTAGCTCTGCGATTTTGAAATGCGGATATCGCACGCCATATCACCAACAGGAGAAAGGTTATTCAAATAACAAAGAAGTGTACAACACTCGCGTTATAGTGTGTGTATTCACACACATACCTGATGCTATACCTGAGGCTGTTAGCTGCATAGCTAATGTTACAGCCACATTCTACATGTAACAAGCTAGGTAACCATAAATAGTAAAGCAACACAATTATATATCATTAGTTGATTTACTTGTCTGAGGTTTGTAGCTGAGCCAAAGAGAGTTGGTACTGATCCAGACTTTAGTTTTAGACGTTCAGCATGGCCAGCTTTAAATTGACCCATGTTGTGGAAACAGTCGTCTGTGAAATATTTTGCAAATCTTTGGTGTGTTGTGTCGGTGCATTTCCAGAATAAATGACATTAATCCATTGAACCTTCTGGGGATTGGATGAAGGAAGTAAAAAAAAAACTTTGGTGATCATTTGTGCATCCAAATATTGAGCAACTATTGTGCTTCGCTTGTTCAGACGCCATGATATTTCTCTAGGAAAAACTAAAATCATGCGCACGCCTTCGTACCAGTGTTAATTTTGTCAGCCAATTTTGATTTAGTTTTAGTCTTAGTCTTTTGACTAAAATGCCATTTAGTTTTAGTCATATTTTAGTCATCTGAATTGTTTTAGTTTTAGTCTAGTTTTAGTCGACGAAATACAATAACATTTTAGTCGACTAAATCTACAGTAGATTTAGTCGACTAAAATATAATGGGTTTAGTTCAATTGTAATGCATTAATTTAGAATTTCTCTAAAATTTCCAAACCCATATACTCCCGGAGAAAACATCTATTAACCTATTAATATGAATGATTTTTAAGTTTGAACATGCAATACAGATAAAGATTTAACTGCTGTTACTTAAAAAATATCTTAAAATGAAATAAAACCACTTTTCCTAAAGTACAACACCGTCTTCTTTACAATGAATGATATATTCATTCCTTATAACTACTTACACATCATTCTTTATTCTTTCAAGCAGACATATTTATTTGTATGAATTAAATATAATTAATCCTTATTAAAGCTATTAACAAACAGTGAATGCTTTTCTCTTTTTCTTTTGTTGCTTGATCAAAATTAAGGACACGGACCGCATTAGGTTTATTGCCACTGTCACTTTAAGACATCGGATCATGTCCAATGACATGCGGATACAATTGCACTGATGCACATCCGACACACTCACAGTTTAAGACATAACCAGCATAGTTTACATGAATACTCTCCAAAAAGGACATTTAGACATACTGTTGTGTATTTCTCCATTCAGACACGAAAGAGAGCTCAATTCAGTAGCCTACACGCGCGCTGTAGGTGTATTGTGCATGACTGCACGCTTCGGGTTAGGTGTGTGCGCAAAGAAAACCGCACCGAATAGAGCTCTTTTTTGCATCGTCACTCTTATTCAGAGATCTATATGTCTGATCTACTCATTCTCCCAGACGTTCACATTTTTTAACGTTTTATGACCGCGGGGTAGATCACGTTACAGTAGCCTACAAATGTGCGCATCTACCACACACGCAGGACATCAGTTCTGACGGATCGCTTCCCAAATCGTCACTATCTAACATTTTCGTCTAGTTTTTATTCGTTGACGAAAATGTCAATAGATTTTCGTCATAGTCTTTGTCATTCAAAACTAGGTTTTATTTAGTTATCGTCTCGTTTTCGTCTGTGAAAAAATGTCGTTGACGAATAATTTTCGTCGTTATTTTCGTCAACGAAATTAACACTGCTTCGTACTTCCTCGCTCGTTTTCTCATGGGCGGTCCAAATTCTCTGGGCGGGCAAAGCAGAGAAATTGGAGGAAACCTTTCCTCCGTATGATATCATACGGAGGAGATTCAAGATCAGCCCGTCTGAGCTTTCATTTTCTCACAGGCAGAGAAAGATAGGAGAAGCTCGGTTTACACCGATTGAAATTTCTAGACATGAGGGGACCAAATGCAGGCTAGGGAAACTAATATTAATGTCAAAAAACCTCAGAAAGTGAAAATTCCATGTCAGGGGACCTTTAACAATAACCAGGGCTAATATTGACTTTATGGAAAGTAATCGATAAATAAAGTGACATTTTTGCACACCTTGCCTGTAGATTTGACTCCTTTCCAGATACAGAAATAACATATGATCCACATTGCAATGAGACACAGAAGAATCCGTTGATCTTACCAATCTCCTCCATACCCCCAGAGAGAGCCAACACTCTTTGTCTGTAAAGAGAGAAACAAACCTTTTCCTTTGTTTTTAATTAACAAATTAATAGTTAAAAATGTATTTGCTTAATTACAATAACTTTTGCAAAAGCAGAATGTTCATGCAAAACTCAATACAACAATTAGTATTTATTTACTCCCAGAACTCAGTAGCTGCAGGTGTTGAATTAATAAGAGATGTCCGGTTGATGGTCAAATTCTTTGCAGCACAGAGCCATCAAAGACAGTGAAAAAAAAATAAATAAATAGGATATTCAGCAGATGGCACTTATTGTTTAGTGTCACGGGTGACAATCTGAGGTGGCGGAACTATTATTTTGGGCCTTCGTCCCCCGGGGAACACTTCCGTGGGGAAGACCCAGGACCTCTCCGGTTCCGGCAACATCACTCCGGTTCCTGGTAGATACACAGCACATGCGCAGTGTAAGCGCTTTGACCACTGATTGGGGCGCGCGCCACGCCAACACAGTTAAAAGGTCCTTGTTTGGTGATTCTAGGGGAGGAAAAAGAAAGAAAGGAACGACACGTCCGTGGCAGTTGAAGTCATCGGCGAACAAGGAGAGTCCAACGGGGAGTTAAGTGACATTGGGGCTGAAGCGAATGTACGAGGAATGCATATAAATATGTGGGCTGTTGTAGTTTGGAACTAATGATTGCCTGAAGTATTGCTGCAGGGAAGTGTTTTACGATTGGCTGTGTGAGATGTTAAGACTTTATCGATGAAGTTGGAAGAGACGCCGCGCTGAAGCCCAATTTGTGAGTGAAGTGATTATGATCTCTTAAAAATGTGTATTCACGTGTGTTTGCCGTGTGGATTGCAGTGTACACGAGAGTGGGAGTGCAATGCCTAGGCTGCGGTGGTCCGGCCTAATTCATCCTTTTACAACGTCTGAAAAGAGAAGTATTACAGTACTATTGAACTTGGTTTCTGTTACAATTCATCAATGAACACCGTAAGAAATCCAGCTTTATTTAGCCTGTTTTACCATTATAATGTACCATTGAATAAACGTCTGGATGGAGAAGTAACACAGCTGATTGTACTGCATCATAAGCAACCTGACCTCTCATTTTCTCTGCCTGAGCCCCACAGAGAAGCAGTTATGCTGCGAGCACGCTGATGAGTGACCGAGCCCCATTCTTTCTGCCTGAGCCCCACAGAGAAGCAGTATCGCTGCAGTTACGCTGGTGAGCAACCTGGCCTCTCATTCTCTCTGCCTGAGCCCCAAAGAGAAGCAGTTATGTTGCGAACATGCTGATGAGCGACTGAGCTCCATTCTTTCTGCCTGAGCCCCACAGAGAAGCAGTATCGCTGCAGTTATGCTGGTGAGCAACTTGACCTCTCATTCTCTCTGCCTGAGCCCCACAGAGAAACAGTTACGCTGTGAACACACTGATGAGCGACTGAGCTCTATTCTTTCTGCCTGAGCCCCACAGAGCGCAGGTGAGCAACTTGACCTCTCATTCTCTCTGCCTGAGCCCCACAGAGAAACAGTTACGCTGCGAACACGCTGACGGGCCAATTGAGTGTTACGGAGTCCAGTGGCCTCCGATTCCATCCAGGCCTGCACAACGAAACCACCGGCTCAAAATATTCTTGGACTTCTTAATTTAATAAAAACATTCCCTTTTAATCTATTCATTGGTCTCTTTGTCCGTTCATTGGTGTACCCGTGGTGTTGGCTCCTCGCGATGGGGTGCACGTCCGTCCGGGCTGTGGGCCGGACCATCCCGGGTCGGTGACATAAAAGTTTTGATGTTACTTTTATTTTTTTTAGATTATCACCTGTGTTACAGGTGTTGTCACAGCTGTCCCAAGGCAGTTGGGCACTAAAAGAGAAGAAGAATAGCGCCCAGGCCAGAATGATGATGTAATACATGCAGCTGTACAGAAGAATCAGTTGTCCTGCATAGCCAATACCTGAAAAAAGCAAACAGAAACACTGACTAGAAGAGAATCAAAAAGAGATAATTAATGAGAGAATTAAAGGATGATTTTCAGAGATTTACCGAGATTTACCCAAATGTAATATCTGTTCCCTTTCAGTCGAGAACGTCAGACGTAGTCGACGGTCGACTGAATTGGGAGATCGCTAGAGAGCCTGTCTTCTTCGAGTACTATTGAACGAGCCAATGTAATTGGCGTGCGTGATTCGCATCACACACTCCGCCCCCGCGGCGCGGGTATAAATACGGAAGTGGATGCACGCACTAGTTGCCTTTCGCTTCGGAGCCGATCGTTTGATGTCTCTGAGAGTGCTGTTGTCTACAACGAGCGAGTGTGTCGGTATTCTTCAGGAAGACTCTCCCAGTGCTGGTGTTCTACAGCGCGAGTGCAGCGGTGATCGCGAGCTTTGAGCTCTCAACTGCTGTTTTAACAGCAACAAATTTCTAAATGTTTGTGTGTGTTGATGGCTGGTTAGAGGGCGGAAAAGTGAGTGCTTCACTGTTTCAGTTCTCTGTTCAGTGTTGCCGCGGTCATTCCCCTGTGTGCTCCGGCACTGGTGACGGTCCTATTTTCTGAAAGAGCAACACGGGTGCGTTTGCGTCTTTTTCAAGATGTCATTCCGCCCGTGCGTTTCTGGGTGCGGTCGTTCCCTGTCTCTCTCTGATGGTCACAACTGTTGTGTCACGTGTTTGGGCTTACAGCACGCTGAGACAGCTTTTGTGGACAGCTCATGTTTTCACTGTGGGAACATGACTGTCGCAGTGTTGAGGGCGAGACTCGCCTTCGTTCGCGGAGAGCGAGTCCCCATTACCATGCCCCACCCTCGGGTGCTGTGTGGGATGGTTGACCGGAGGATAGTGTTGGATGTCCCGCCCGGTAACCATTCCCTGTGGGCTCCTCACTCCTCCCTTCCACTGCAACCACTGGAGCCTCCTGTGTTGTCTGCTGGTCCATCTGTAATGGGTGGGCCAGCGATTTCACTCGGGGCTCCCCTGGAGGACAGGACGCCGATTGCAGCATCGGAGGGTGAGCTGACTTCTAGAGATGATGACTCGGCTGCATTGTCTCCCTCCGGGAGTTCAATGTTGCCCGAGCCGGATCCAGAATTATCAGCTATGCTGAAACGGGCCGCCGAGGCTGCCGGGCTCGAGTGGAACCTCCACCGTGTCCCGTTCAGTCTCGGTTGGAATCTGGAGTTTGGTATCTTGGGGCGGGCCGCGCTGGTTCTCAGCTCGCCGCCCCAGTGCCTTTCTTTCCCGAAATGCATGGAGAGCTTGTCAGGTGGTGAACAGCATCTTTCTCTGCCAGAAACTGCCTGACTAGCTTTTCCCCCTCATTACCCTTGATGGAGGAACGGTGAAGGGTTGCGAGGTGTCCCTCCATTGGAGCGGTCTGTCGACACAGGTGCACCTGTGTCCGGCGGCCGCTGCCTTTTGGGGGGATCCTCGTCTCCCCCCTAAGGCCTGTGAGTTTCGTCTGTTCCGACGGGCAGAGCTTACAAAGCCTGTGGGCAAGCCCCTTCCTCTTGCGTGCCATGGCGTTGCTGCAGGCTAGGGCACCCATGGCATGCACGAGGGTAATCCAGACCGTGCGCTCATAGGTGAGCACCGCACTGCATCCGACCTCACCCTCCGGGGTACGGGTGTCGTAGCGTGCGTGATCGGTCTGGCGATGTCCACCTTGGTGGTCCAGTAGCGCCTTCGTTGGCTCAGCCTGGTTGGTATGGCGGATGCGGACAAGGTTCGGTTCCTGGTCTCCCCAATTTCCCAGGTTGGGCTGGTCGGCGACGCGGTGGAGAACTGCATCAAACAGTTCTCTGCCGCTCAAGCGCAGACGGAGGTCATCCGGCACATCCTGCCCCGGTGGCCAGCTGCTGCCTCCACCCGCCGCCGGTGGCAGCTCCTCGGCCTGCTCGTCGCCGTGGGCGTTCTCCGGCCGCCGCTCCTGCTGGCCCTCCGCAGCAGCCTCCACCCAGGCCTCAGCAGGGAGCCGGCCGCAGTAGAGACGCCCAGCCCGCTCCAGGCGCTGCCAAGCCAGGTGGCAAGCGACAGCGAAAGCATTCCGGAGCGGGCCGCCCAGGAATGGATGAGATGCTCTTTGAGTGGCACGATCACTCCCTCCCCCCGGGTGAGGGCCGGGTGGAGCCTTTGTTTGTGTGTGTGTCTGTTCCGCCGCTGGCTCCCTAAAAAAAAAAAAAAAAAAAGCGGAGCAAGCGGTACCCACACTTCAAAGAGAGAGCAATTTCATCTGTTCCTGGGTCCCAAGAAGGCCAGTCTGGCGGGTGTGACCCTGTATAGCCTTACACCCCTCAGCTCCCCCTTGGTCGCCAGCAGGCAGCTTGGTGCGTTCGAGGACCCGGTCATCCGCCTTCTCACGCGCCCCCTGCCGCTTGTGGAGACAGGTAAGTGTTGCACAGCACACTAACACCACTCTCTCTACTTTGCTGCCCCACCTCAGGCTCGGCTACCCCGCTCAAGTCAGTGATAGTCATCACATTAGGTGTTGAGCAGACGTGCTCCTGAAAATTCAGTGATATTCATCACACCGAGTGTTGAGCAGTGCTCCTGACTTGTGCGTGCTTATCTTATCCTGCTGGCGAAGGATTTGATATAGCCGCTCCTCCAGCCGGTACGAAGGCCAGTTGTAAACTCGTTCTTCGTGCTACTAGGGGGTGGGTCGTGACCATCTTGGCCCAAGATTGGTCTGCAGCTTTGACCTGAAAGACAGGTGCTTCAGATCTCTACCTCCCGCACCGCAGGCCATCCTGTGTGTTGCGTCTAAGGGTGGAGTATCAGTACAGTGTCCTTCCCCTCGAGTGCTCCAGAGCCCGTTGGGTCTTCAGGTCAACTGGAAGAGAGTAATCTCGCCCACGGGCTGAGTATCTCTTTTCTAGTTTTGGAGAGGTACTCGGTCCAACATGTCTCTCCAATGAGAATGTGTTCAGCTGGTGTTGAAGTGAGAAAGGGTCCCACTGAAAGAACTTTCAGAGGCTCCTGGGGTATATGGTAGTCGCAGCCTTTGGCTCCCTCCATATGTGACCGCTTCCGCGCTAGCTTCACGATCGAGTCCCGAGGTGACCGTGGCAGAGCAGCTCACCCTGTGTGACTATAGTTCATCCCGGTCTGCTGCCAAACCCTCTTCAACAGAGGGGCCATGTACAAAGGGCGTGTTTTAACGGGGGCCTGGGCGACCCCCGACTACACGGGCATTCGTGCCTCGAGTTGTTAGACATTGCGACCGTTGCGCAAGCTTCCCCTGCATGTCACAAACTCACCCGTCACCTCCTCCTTGGAGTCAGACGCTTCTGAGGGCGCCTTGTTCCACTCCTCCCGCTTACTCAATCGTGCCGCCATCGAGCCTCACGACAGTTATAGCCAGGGCAAGTGGAGACTCCATCCCCTGGGTCCGGCTGGGTCATGACCATTCCGGGGCCGCTCAGTTGCCCCCGGTTTTATTTTTCCGCCAGTGTTTGGGTAAACCGAGCGGACTACCCTTGGACAAACACTGGGACTCAGCTGCCCCAGGGGCCCGCAGAAATGCGTTTAACCCCAGTGAGCCTTCTAAAAGTGACTCCGACTCATGGTCGCCTGGCGCCTGCAAGTCAGTGAAATCATCACTCTTCATGTTGAGCAGAATTGCTCCTGAAACTCAGTGAAGTTCATCGCACTCAGGTGTTGAGCAGCAATGCTCCTGTAGCTCAGTGAGTCCATCACAGGTAGCTCAGTGAATTCATCACACGCAGTGCTGAGCAGAAATGCTCCTGGTGCTCAGTGAAGTTCCTCGCACTCAAGTGTTGAGCAGAAATGCTCCTGAAGCTCAGTGAGTTTATCACACTCAGGTGTTGAGCAGTAATGCTCCTGAAGCTCAGTGAACTTGTCACACTCAAGTGCTGAGCAGAAATGCTCCTGTCGTTCAGTGAAATTCTTCGCACTCAAGTGTTGAGCAGAAATGCTCCTGAAACTCAGTGAGTTTATCACACTCAGGTGTTGAGCAGGAATGCTCCTGAAGTTCAGTGAACTTGTCACACTTAAGTGCTGAGCAGAAATGCTCCTGTCGCTCAGTGAGGTTCTTCATACTCAAGTGTTGAGCAGAAATGCTCCTGAAGCTCGGTGAGTTTATCACACTCAGGTGTTGAGCAGGAATGCTCCTGAAGCTCAGTGAACTTGTCACACCCAAGTGCTGAGCAGAAAATGCTCCTGAAGCCCAGTGATCTTCACATGTTGTGTGAGCAATGCTCCTGTCTTTTGCGCCCGTCGCTTGCACCTACGTGCCAAGTCAGGAGAGGAACAGGTCTTCATAGTTGCCCCTTATTGGCCCAACTAGACCTGGTTCCCTTCAACAGCCTTCCTGGCTTCCCCTGAGAACTCTTTCGGGGACGGGGCACGATGGCACACGCGTTCTTCCCCCGGAGATTCCGGGTGGTATTACATCTGAACGCGGAGGTTCAGGTGGCTATCACAAGAACATGTGATAGTTACCATCACTTCTGCGAGCACCCCCTAGAATTGGGTAGCGTGCTTACGCCTTTAGAAGTGGAACCTAGTCGTTGAGTGCGTCTTCTCTCCAGAGGAGATCCTGAAAGCTTTCGATCACTTCAGTGCTCTCTTTCCTGCAAAATGGGTTGCAGTAGGCTGTTTTCCTTCACCCTCAAAATGATGTTGCCTCGGTGTTTAAACGACGCTCATCGTGTTGCAGAAGTATGCAGAAGCACGTTCTGATCGTCAGGTTCCTGAGGAGCAAGGTCTTGTAAATCCTTGTGTCCCTCTTTATCCTCTTGGGCCTTGTCCCTGGTGCGACTGCACTGCAGAGACCGCCCCTGAGCCACTGCAGGCAGTGAGTTAAAAATTCTGTTATATCAGTTCTCCTGCTCGCGTGGTCTCTACTAGAGGGTAGGGACTTGCTCGCTTTCAGTCAACGTATTGTGCCTGGAGTCTGGGCCGGCTAACTCTCACAAGCTGAGACCCCGGCTCGGATGGTGCCCAAGGTTCCTACCTCTCCCGTAATAGGAGCAGGTGGTGAGCCTGCAAGCGCTGCCCTGGAGGAGGCAGATCCAGCCCTGGCTTCTCTGCCCGTTCGCTTGGACGTGTACAGAATGCAAGTCATAGACCTCAGACCAGCTCTTCAAATATCTGTTGGAATTCAGCAGAGAGGGAAGGCTGTTTCCATGCAAAGTTGCACTTAGTGCTTGCCTTCATTTCGGCAAAGGTCCGAGATGCAACATGTCCACTTAGGTGTTGAGCTCCTCTATGATGAGTGTAAAGTGCTCCGCCTGGGCGCTGACGATATACTTTGCTAAACAGATTCTAGAGTTGGGGGCTGGACGACACCTAGTTGAACCGCTGCTTCCCGTGGGCTCCCTTCTCATGAAGCCAGTTTCACCGTGAGCCCGGTTCAAGTGTCGGCTTGCTGCGCCATTCCCCTCCTATGGACTGGATACGTGCGCCTTTCTACTCCAGTTGAGTTCCCTTAAAATTGAACCCTGTTGAGTTCCTCCACACCCCTCCGACGTCGGACGTGCGGAACGTCTGGTGTTAGGCCTACCACTCGTAAGCAGTGTGGAACCTGTGTTAGGCTGGGTCCATATGTTGCGGTCCCTTCGGTGACCCCATATGTGTATTCTTCCACGATACGGCTCCCTGCGGTGAGCCCGTGTCTTCCCTCGGCAGAGTCTCTCTGCCGTCACTGTCCGGTGTGTCTCCCCCCGTCTTAGGCTGGAGCCACCCCAGTGACATTCCATATGTTAGACTGCCCGGTTTCCGCCCAGTTCATATGTGTATTCTCCACATTACCTCCCTTGGGTTGGATGTGGCTTCCGCAGCGTCCCTTCCTTCCAACGTACGGGGAACGCTTTCCCAGTGGTCCTGTAGGAACAGCAGTGACTTCCCTGGCCTAAGCCCTGTCCTTCCCCGCCTTAAGTTTGCGGGGGCATCAGGAGGCTTTGGTTTAGGCACTGGAAGGTGGCAGCGTTAGTGGCGTGTTCAATGGGTGATCCCAATTCAGTCGACCGTCGACTACGTCTGAAGTTCTCGACTGAAAGGGAACGTCCTGGTTGCGTATGCAACTCACCGTTCCCTGAAGGAGGGAACGGAGGACGTAGTCCCCTTGCCACTACCGCTGGACCACCGCTGACCCCGGGTTACTCTCGGCTCCTCAGCGAAAAGCAACTAGTGCGTGCATCCACTTCCGTATTTATACCCGCGCCGCGGGGGCGGAGTGTGTGATGCGAATCACGCACGCCAATTACATTGGCTCGTTCAATAGTACTCGAAGAAGACAGGCTCTCTAGCGATCTCCCAATTCAGTCGACCGTCGACTACGTCCTCCGTTCCCTCCTTAAGGGAACGGTGGGTTGCATACGCAACCAGGACGTTGCTTTTACACTATATGCACTTAAAGTTTTGGTTCTTTCTACTGATTATTTATTAAACCAGATTTCTTTTGAAGTATTTTTCTACTGGATCATGTGTTCATATTCTTCACTTAACTAAAAAGAAATCTGTTGATTTAATTAAATAAATGGTTTCGGTTACATTTTATTCTAAGGTGTCTATTAAATGTATAAATACGGTGTAATTATACATTTAAGCACTGAGTAATATTAATTATACTAACTATAGGGTTAGGGTTAGGACTAGTACTTGGTTTAGGGTTAGTTGCATGTAATTATGCATAATTTACCAATATTACTGGAGTAAGCAAATGTACAAGGACACTGTAAATTAAAGTGTTACCATGGTGCCTTTGCCACTGCAACGTGTGTACAACTGCATGACATTAAAAGTGTTTGGATGCAAAAAGATTAACAAAATTTTAATCAAAAAATGTTTAAATCTTTTACAAAGAGATGTTTTGTTTCTACAACTCTCACTCTCAGCCAATGGACAAAGGCGATGCCAACATGTAATTTCCCATTCCCGTGTGTACTGTCCCATTGCGGTCTCTAGTAGGAACAGAGGCACCCGACAGGTAACAACAAACACCAGGTAGGGTATCAAGAACGCCCCTGAGAACACACAGAATTCCTCCATTTGTCCTTCTATTCTGTCCATTCCACACAGTTTTCACACGTGAAAGGTCCAGGCTACCCTAATTCTGCAGTGATGATTGATGTACTGAACTCTGGTTAGTTAAAAGTTTATACAAATTTATCAAGCTATTTATTGACTGATCCTCCCCAGCTGAACTTCCAACCATAGTTACATTCTTTTAGAAACAAAGACAGAAAAGTTACTAGATCAGTATGATAAAAAATATATAATTTTATGTAATGGGTAGTTTAAAATTATTAACATAATGTGACTAAGTGAAATAATGCAAAGTGGCTAGTTTTAAACACATGGTTTGATTAATCCATATGTAAAACCTACAGCCTTCAGTCTAGGAAGACATTCATGCAGCCAACTAGTGCTTCCATTTAACGTTTAACCAAGGAATAACAATAGATTACTGTTTGTAACACTGTTTCTCTGAAACATCGAGTGGAGAGATCCACCTATGGAAGTGGCATCTATACTTCATCTCTGCAAGTCGGGCTTGACAGACAGGAGCGCAAGTCCAATCACAGGTAGTAAATCTGCCTAATACCTGAATGCATAAAAGACCTGTATGTACTTCCCTCAGTAAGCATATTCACTTCTCGTGCAGCAAGTGGGGAAAGCACGGTGGATCCTCCAATTGATGCATCAAAGAACCGGGGGTAAGCCTGGAGGAGTGCATCCACCTTGGCGGATGAAATATGCTGTAACAATCAGCCTAATCGGTAGAGTTACACAAGCCAGAAATGGGGTCAGATTAAACTGTGAGAGTATGGGAAGTGTTTTAAAAGATGAGACGATAACAGAGATAAACTGAATAAATTAAGTGTATTTAAATTTTTTACAACTTAAAACAGCACTATAAAACTAGAAGCCTTAGGCTGTTAAAAGCATAGAGTCCACAAGTCCTTAAAAACAACTCCTCATTCCAGCTTTGGTCATCTTGACAGAGACCCTGGCCCAATCCCAATTCGCATACTATCCGTACTAAATAGCATTCAAAATTAAAATTAGTAAGTCCCAAATCGTAGTATGTTGAAATGAGTGTTCCAAAGATACCCGGATGGTCTACTGTTTCCGGTCAGAATCCGAAATGCAGATCGATGCACACTCAAACGACTAATATTGCCCACAACCCATGGTGCGTTGGAGAAGGATTCGGTTAGAACTACAAACACGAGTGAAGGTTTAGATAGGTTTAGATGTAGAGAGGTTTAGATAAATGGATTTGAGTGATTAAATATCTGTATCTAAACTGACGAAAATGTATTTATTCAACGTTGTCTACATTATATTGCATCTGCAGCAGCATTGTGAACTTTTGTAAAGATACGTTTAGCCATTACCTTTTAAATGCATCATTATATTCAAATTGCAAACACATGAGGAGAGCTTTCGCATGAAAGACCCACGACTGGCAGATGAACGTGCTCTCTGAAACAGTAGGAAATCAAATTAGATTGAATGGAGGATTTTAACTGTGACAAGATGATTGACAGGGCAGTTTACAGTGACAGGATGCACGCAACAGATCTGTCCGTTAAAGATGACGTGATAGTATGTCCCAAAGCTTGCCTACTCTTTTGCTACACACTCAAAAGTATGTACTTTTTCTTCACAAAAAGAGTACATACTTTTAGGTCGTAGTATAAGTAGGTGAATTGGGACCGGGCCCCTGTTTGTTTGCCATGCTGCTACACATGATCAGTTACATGACAGGCAGACCAAGTATGAATAAAAGACATACACACATTGAAACAGATAAGAGGATTAAAATGGACTAAAATGACTAAGACAACATGTAAACCAATAAAAACTCTAATATACAAATAATCATCATAATATATAGAGTGGTTAATCTATACCACCGACCCCACCCACCCCCTGTAATAAATGTCTTTGTAATAAATTTGATAAAACTAGGCCCTCCCACATAGGCACTAGTCTGCCGGAGGAATCTATGGGAACACCAGAGAGAGGTGGAATCCGATACCAGCCTGGGTGTCCTTGGGTCGGTGATGCCATTCCTACCAGGGTCCTATAGTACCCAGCCTTTCCTGGCACGCCACTCACCCCGGCATTTTCTCCTATCCGGCTTAAGGGTCTCTTTCAGTTATGATGAACAGTGATGATGTTGATGGTGAGGTGGTTTCTTGCCAGGGTTGAAGACAGCACAATCCTTGGTTTCCACACCACATGACTTGCAGTCCTTGACAAACCTGTAGGTGTCACTGCGGATTGCGGGCCACCAGGCAACTTCCAGGATCATCAGGAGGGTTTTCAGACGCCCATGATGTCTCTCTACTTTTCTCTGATGGAAGTGCTGTAACGTCTGCTGGATCAGGACCTCAGGAACGACGAGCTAGATCCTCATGTTGTCGTCCCCCTTTTGGATCCGCCGATACAGTAAGCCCTGGTGTTCCCGCACTTTGACCCGGTTGGTTGGTTGAGTGGTGGGAGGGATGGTAATTCCCTGGAGCATGTCGTCATCACCCTGGGCACTGGTGAGCTGCTCTCTGGAGAAGGGTAGGCTGGTGAAGATAGTGTCCAATTCTGGGCCTGTTGGAGTGAGGGCGCAGAATTGTCTGTCGGCCGCTCTGTTGTAGGTTTGTGAAGTGTTTGAGCTGGTGGGAATGCTGATTGGAGGAAAGCCAGGGTTCGATGTGGAAGGCACTGGGCTGTTGGTCGCAGTGGGAGGAGAGATGGCAGTTTCTGGAGCCTTTATTTATTCCAACTGTTTTGCCCATTACTTGTCTCTCCTCTTGAAACACTCGATGACCTCTCTCTCCAGTGTTCCCACGACATCCTTTATAGATTCCTTCATTTTACCCAATTTTAAATCCACAGCCTCTCGAAAATACACTTCACGATTAAGATTTCTTTCAACAGAGTCTTTAAAATCCTTCTCTAATTTTAAAACAATGTTTTTAAGAGCAATCACCTCAGCACCAAGCTGTATACATTCACAATGATGTAAAAACTGTTCATCATTAAAACCAGCTGATATATTAAAAGAAGCAGCATTACCTTGATTAGTCATCATCTTAAAACACTCTTCTCAACACAGCGTTAAAAATCTTTAAGCGTCCCCGTACGGGCCACCATAACAATCAGCCTAATCGGTATAGTTACACGAGCTAAAAATGGGGTCAGATTAAACTGTGAGAGTATGGGGAAGTGTTTTAAAAGATGAGATGACAACAGAGATAAAGTGAATAAATGAAGTTTATTTACAATTTTTACAAGGAACTTAAAACAACACAATACAACTAGAAGCCTTAAAAGCATAGAGTCCATTGGTTCCATACCATAAAACAGTCCTTAAGAGTCCTTGTGTGCTGTAAGTCCCAATGTGTAAGCGTCCACCAGTGTATATACAATCCAACTGTAGTGATAATCCAATGGTATCAATCCAGAATGGTAAGTCCTTAAAAACAACTCTTCGTTCCAGCTTTGGTCGTCTTGACAGAGACCCTGGCCGTTTCTCAATATGCGTTCTTGACTGTACTTGTGTTCTTGAGGACTTGTGAAACATCATCAGTCCCTGCCCAAGTACTGTTCCAATTCAAAGTTCACAGCTAGCCAAGTCCAGTTCAAATCCCACGTTTGTGTTCTTGATCTGCCCCTTTTACTGAGGAAGCATCGAGAGGTGACTTGTGTGGATTTGAGCCAGCCAGGTATCCCAGAATGCATCTCACACCAACCAGCAAGTGTCAATGGCAGAGGAGAAAACCCGCGTGATATCAAAATACTAATGTTACTGCGTCAATGTTACTAATGTAATTTTAAGAGTGTTTCAGGCGAGAATGTAGTTGTTTAAAGCTCAAACCTGTGGTTTATTTATAAAGATAGTGCCTATTTGAAAAATGTATCCGACGTTTTCGGAGTTGTGAGATCCAGGCGATCACCAGGGGCGTTCAACGCTCATTAACCCCGACTGGAACAGCTTTTCCTCGGCTAGTCCTTCTGATGTTTGCCGCTGGCTCTGATATCTCTAGTCTAGTGGTTAAACATGAGATATAATTTGTCTTGTGTATAAGTCGATCTTTGGTCTCATTAATCTATAGTTTGTTCCATGGCAAATAACTTTATATATTTAGGCTATTTAACTTTAACTTTGTAGCCTATTAGAGAGCTGACTTATGTTTGACTGAATTGTTTGCTTTATTTCTCATTGTATGGCTTCTTATACCTTTTAGGCTACTTACTTTTGTACTGGATATTATTGATCATTAAAACTGACATTTAACAAAAAGAGACTTGTGTTGAAACATTACTGATCATTAAAACATATGAAACATTATTGATCATTAAAACTGACATTTAACAAACAGAGACAGGGTTGTGTAATTTTATTTTATATATTTTAAAATATATAGAACATTTTTAATATTTATTTTACTATACATTCTCTTCACTGTATGTACATGTATAATACAATTAAATGACACAACCCTGTCTCAGTTTGTTAAATGTCAGTTTTAATGATCAATAGTTTCATATTTTTAAAATGAAAAAAAAAAAGCAGGGTTGTGTTTTATATTTTCAGTTGTTATAAATATATGCAGTGAAGATAATCAATGTACGTGTTGCCTGAACTAGATTTGTGTGGCCATTAATATGTTTAAGAATTTTGAAGTAAAGTCAAGTCATCCTCATTTAAATAGCGCTTTTAACAATGTAGATTGTTTCAAAGCAGCATTACATAGATACACATATAATTTAAGGTAACAGAGATTGGTTTGGTTTTATAGTGGTTCTTGAATACTGTTTTTTCCAGCTAAAGTTAGTTTTGATTGATTCACTTCCGTCTAAATAATAATTCGTTATTAAATTAGAGGCCACTAAGACTACACCGTTCTCTCTAAACAGACTTTAAACGTGAACCCGTGACAGACGCTGATGGCGTTCACATGCGCATTAAGAATTGATTCTATAGTTATGTGCGTTTGAATATATGTGCGCAGGTTTGTAATTCCTTACAAACCATGCCTAAACAAACTACTTGTCTTGTCTATAAATTTGAATTTTATTTTATTTTATCACTTCGGGTAGGTACGCAAACCGAAAAATTCCACAATGCTTTATCTGTAGAGTGGTATAGGGATCCTCCATAGGGAGAGGCTAGTTGGCGATTCAGCACTGCATTGTCATTGGTTCGGGTCGAAGGTCCTCCGTCAGATCTGGAAACGGTCTGGATCCGGCAGGCTGCGGGAAAACCTCGGGATAAACAGAGACACTAAAATTAACGTAGATGCCATTCTTCTTATGATGTAACAAGTACATAAGGATTTAAGGGAAGTGTTCCCAGTTCCGGCTGACCTAATTTATGCAGCCTAATATTGAATTATAGAAGTCGATAATGTATTATGTGAATGCTAGGTCAAAGAGATGTGTTTTTAGTCTAGCTTTGAACTGACAGACTGTGTCTGCTTCCCGGACAATATTAGGAAGATTGTTCCAAAGTTTTGGTGCTAAATAGGAAAAGGATCTACCGCCAGCAGTCGATTTTGATATTCTAGGAATTATCAACTGGCCGGAACTTTGATATCGCAATAGACGTGAAGGACTATAATGCCAAGGACTATAATAAACCATTTAGTACTTTGTAAGTAATGAGCAATATTTTAAAATTTATACGATGTTTAATAGGGAGCCAATGCAGCATTGACAGAACCGGGCTAATATGGTCATATTTCCTGGCTCTGGTAAGAACTCGAGCTGCTGCATTTTGAACTAGCTGTAGTTTGTTTATTAAGCGTGCAGGGCAACCACCCAGTAGAGCATTACAATAATCTAGCCTTGATGTCATGAACGCTTGAACTAGTTGTTCCGCATTTGTCAATGAGAGCATATGACGTCATTTAGATATATTTTTAAGATGGAAAAATGCGGTTTTACAGACACTAGACACGTGACTTTCAAATGAAAGATTGGTATCAAAGTGTCATAATCGGTAAAGGAGAACAGGAAGCAAATGCAGTACTCAACAATTTAATAATGAACAGTAAACAGGCTCAGGATAGACACGGGTGTGGACAGGTAACACAGGGACTTCGATGGTCAGAGTGCGGTGAATCCTCGTGCAGTGAAGTGCCAAGACGAGACGATCCAACACCAAGACGACAATCCACAGGAACACGATGACGGGAAAACCAGGAACAAGACTCAACACCGACACCCAGGACATCAAACAACGATCTGACAAAGGGAATGAGATGACGGTGAGTATTTAAGCAGCGAGGGAGATTAACAGCAGCTGGTGATGAATGATGATGATCAGTTTGAGCGGATCAAGGAATGACAACACAATCACGCCCACTACACACGTGCTTTCATACCACAACATAAACACGAGATGAGAAGGAAACATTGGATCAGTATACCGTGACAGTACCCCTCTCCTAAGAACGCCTCCTGGCGTTCTCAGACCTCCTTACCTGTCGATTGTAATCATCGATCAAGGAGTGATCCAGAATGTCTCTGGCAGGTACCCAACTTCTCTCCTCCGGACCGTAACCTTCCCAGTCCGCCAAGTACTGGAATCCGCGCCCCCTCCGCACATAATCCAGAATCCGATTTACCGAATAGGTGGTCTCGCCATCTACGAGACGCGGCGGGGGAGGAACCGGGACAGGCGGATTAATGTGAGCATGAAACACGGGCTTAATCTTGGAAACGTGGAATACGGGGTGAATTCTCCTGTACGCAGGAGGTAAACTAATGCGGACTGCCACCGGACTAATGATCTTGGTGACAGTGAACGGGCCAATAAATTTAGGAGCCAGCTTATTAGATACAGAGCGGAGAGGAATGTTCTTGGTAGAAAGCCACACTTTTTGACCGACGACGTATACGGGAGGCTTCGACCGGTGGCGATCGGCCTTAGCCTTGGTGCGCGCCCCCACTTGGAGTAAAGTCTCACGGGCTTTAGTCCAAGTGCGGTGACACCTCTGGATGAAGGCGTGAGCAGAGGGGACCGCGACCTCGGATCCCAGACTGGGAAAAATTGGTGGCTGGTAACCTACACTACACTCAAACAGAGAGAGGCCCGTGGCCGACACTGGTAAGGTATTGTGGGCGTACTCCACCATGGACAGTTGTTGGCTCCATGAGGAAGGATTCTTGGATACCAAACATCGTAACACTCTCTCCAGATCTTGGTTGGCTCTCTCGGTCTGACCATTGCTCTGAGGGTGAAACCCTGAAGACAGACTAACTGTCTCCCCCAGTAATTTACAAAATTCCTGCAAAAATTTGGACACAAATTGGGGTCCTCTGTCAGAGACCACGTCCATCGGGAGGCCATGTAAGCGAAAGACATGGTCAACGACTGTCAACGCTGTCTCCTTAGCTGAGGGTAATTTGGGTAAGGGAATAAAGTGAGCCGCCTTCGAGAACCGGTCCACCACTGTCAAAACGACAGTGTTACCCTGGGAGGGTGGGAGGGCGGTGATAAAATCTAGAGCGATATGGGACCAGGGTCTCGAAGGGACTGGCAGCGGTTGGAGGAGCCCATCTGGGGGTCGATTGGAAGTCTTACCAGTGGCACAAACCGAGCAAGCCAAAACAAAACTGTGAATGTCACGAGCCATAAGTGGCCACCAGAATCGTTGCTTAACTAAAAACTTAGTACGATTAACTCCTGGATGACAAGCTATGTTGGAACAATGGCCCCACCGGATAACGTCTGACCTTAATCTCTCCGGCACAAATAACCGACTCAGTGGACATTCGGGCGGAGGCGTTACCCCTTCTAAGGCCTTCTTGACCTTCGATTCGATCTGCCATACGAGTGTGGAAACAAATAGGGTCTCCGGTAAAATGCACACGGGAGTAGACGGGCGTCCGGAGCGATCAAAAATACGAGACAAAGAATCGGGTTTGATGTTTTTAGAACATCAACGAGAGAACGAGAGAGAAAAATCAAAACGACCGAAAAAAAGTGCCCACCGAGCCTACCTGGAGTTCAATCTTTTGGCGGTTCTGATGTACTCTAAGTTCTTGTGGTCGGTCCAGACGATAAAAGGTACCCCCGAACCCTCTAACCAATGTCGCCATTCTTCCAACGCTAACTTGACTGCCAACAACTCCCTGTTACCAATGTCGTAATTGCGTTCGGCTGGGGATAAACGGTGAGAAAAAAACGCGCAAGGATGCATCTTATCGTCTGTGGGAGAGCGCTGGGACAGAACTGCTCCTACCCCCACCTCTGACGCATCGACCTCCACCACGAACTGCCGTGAATAGTCAGGGGCAACGAGGATGGGAGCTGAAACAAAGCGGCTCTTGAGGTTAGCAAACGCAGCCTCGGCTGTGTCTGACCACCTGAACGGAGTTCCGGGGGAGGTCAAGGCAGTCAGAGGCGCGGCTAGCTGGCTGAAGTTGCGAATGAACCGCCGATAGAAATTGGCGAATCCCAGAAACCTCTGTAGGGCCTTACGGGAATCTGGACTTGGCCATTCTACCACAGCCTTAATCTTGTCAGGGTCCACACGCATTCCCTCAGACGAGATGATGTGTCCTAGAAAAGGAACAGACTGTGCATGAAATTCGCATTTCTCCGCCTTGACAAAAAGCCCATTCTCTAACAACCTCTGAAGCACTTGTCGTACGTGTTGCACGTGTTTCTGGAGAGACGAGGAAAATATCAATATGTCGTCCAGGTAAACATATGAATTGATCTATCATGTCTCGCAACACGTCATTGACAAGCGCCTGGAAGACTGCTGGGGAGTTGGACAGCCCGAACGGCATGACCAAATATTCAATGTGACCCCTGGGGGTATTGAACGCAGTCTTCCATTCATCCCCCTCCCTGATGCGGACCAAATGATAAGCATTACGTAAGTCCAATTTCGTGAAGATGGATGCTCCCTGCAACCTCTCGAAGGCTGAAGACATCAACGGCAAAGGATAAGTATTCTTTACCGTGATGTTATTCAACCCTCGGTAATCAATACAAGGTCGCAGAGATCCATCCTTCTTCCCCACAAAAAAGAACCCCGCCCCCGCTGGTGAAGAGGAAGGCCGGATGAATTTGGTTACCAGAGAATCAGAAATATATTTCTCCATAGCCTCCCTTTCTGGAATAGAAAGCGAGTATAACTTGCCTTTAGGCGGAGACTTAATTGGCATTAACTCTATAGCAGAGTCATAGGGACGATGAGGAGGGAGAGAAGCAGCCCTAGACTTACTGAACACTTCCTTCAGGTCATGATACTCCTCAGGCACGTTAGACAGATCCCCTGCTTCCTCCTGAAACACAAAAACAGGCACAGACGGACACGCAGACACAAGACAAGACTTATGACATTCCTTGCTCCACTCCAGTATAGCCTTGTGCTGCCAGTCCACTCGGGGGTTGTGACGGATGAGCCAGGGGTGACCGAGAACGACAGGTGCCAACAGTGAATCCAGAATATAAAAAAAAAATTAGTCTCGGTGTGATTGCCAGAAGTGATGAGGGTGATATCTTCAGTGGTGAATGAGATGGTGGGAAGTTCTTGGCCATTTAGTGCGTGTACAGCAATATTCTGAGTGAGTGGTCTGAGTGGAATTTGAAACTTGTGTGCAAACATACTGTCCATGAAATTACCTTCAGCCCCAGAGTCCAGAAGTGCCTGACAATCGTGCTGGTGAGTTGACCATCTTAGTCTTACCGGGAGGAGTGTAGATGTGGATGAGGTCTTCTCGGCGGAGATCCCACCCGATAGTAGCCTCATACTTACTATCGGGCTTGGCCTTTTACCGGGCAGCTGTACGCGAAATGTCCCGAACCTCCACAATATAGGCAAAGGCCCTGGGACCTCCGCCTCTCCCTCTCCTCCCGGGAAAGCCGAGCTCGACCCACCTGCATGGGTTCGTGATCGAAGACAGGGCTGACCACGTCCCTGCCGCTGGACCGTTGTCCCTCAATCCCTCCAGGAGGACGGTTCGATGCCACTCTGCCTCCGACTCGGGAAAGTCGCGCATCCACCCGTAGTGCCAGCTCGATGAGACCGTTTAACGACGTGGGTAGGTCCAGGGCGTAGATCTCTCGTTGGACGCGGTCAGCCAACCCATGCAGGAACATGTCCCACTGCGCCTCCTCGTTCCAATGACATTCGGCCGCCAGTGTTCGGAACTCGGTGGAAAAGTCAGAGACCGACCTCTCCCCCTGATGAAGGTCGGCCAGCACCCTGGCGGCCTCTCTCCCCGCGACAGCTCTGTCAAAAACTCGTCTCATCTCTGCGGAGAGAGTTTGGAACGAGGCGCAGCAAGGGTCTTGATTCTCCCACACCGCCGTTCCCCATAACGCCGCCTTTCCGGTCAGTAACGTGATGACAAAAGCCACCTTGGCTTGTTCGCTATGGAACGTTCTGGGCTGTAGTGCGAAATGCATGGAACATCTTGTCAGAAATGCACGACAGTAAGTTGACTCACCCGCATAGGGTTCCGGAACCGGTAGGCGTGGCTCAGATGGCGTGGGGAAATCCGGTGGTGTGGGGGGAACGGCTGGTGTGGGCGGCGCAGTGGGAGCACGAAGAAGTTGGACCTGCTGGGTGAGCTCGGACACCTGCGTTACCAAAGCTTGAATCGCACGACCCGTGTCGTTGATGTTCCTCTCGTGAGAGTCCAATCTTATGACGCTGTGGTGGACGAACTCATCCAGCGAGGTAGGTGTCTCTCCTGCTGCTTCCCTGGAACGGTCAGATCGTTCTGTCATGATCAGTGAAGGAGAACAGGAAGCAAATGCAGTACTCAACAATTTAATAAGGAACAGTAAACAGGCTCAGGATAGACACAGGTGTGGACAGGTAACGCAGGGACTTCGATGGTCAGAGTGCGGTGAATCCTCGTGCAGTGAAGTGCCAAGACGAGACGAAACGATCCAACACCAAGACGACAATCCACAGGAACACGATGACGGGAAAACCAGGAACAAGACTCAACACCGACACCCAGGACATCAAACAACGATCTGACAAAGGGAATGACATGACGGTGAGTATTTAAGCAGCGAGGGAGATTTACAGCAGCTGGTGATGAATGATGATGATCAGCTGGAGCGGATCAAGGAATGACAACACAATCACGCCCACTACACACGTGCTTTCATACCACAACATAAACACGAGATGAGAAGGAAACATTGGATCAGTATACCGTGACACAAAGAGCACACCCAGGTTCCTAACTGACGACGAAGACTTAACAGAGCATCCTTCAAGTGTTAGACAGTATTCTAGGTTATTACGTGTGGAAGTTTTTTGTCCAATAATTAGAATCTCTGTTTTTTCAGAATTTAGTAGTAGGAAATTACTAGTCATCCAATTTTTTATATCAACTATGCATTCCGATAATTTTGTGAATTGGTGAGTTTCGTTAGGTTTTGAGGAAATATAGAGCTGAGTATCATAAGCATAACAGTGAAAGCTAATTCCATGTTTCCTAATGATATCTCCTAAAGGTAGCATATACAGAGTGAACAGCAGCGGTCCTAGAACTGAGCCTTGTGGTACGCCATACTGAACTTGTGATCGATAAGACATCTCTTCATTTACTGCTACAAACTGATAGCGGTCAGATAAATATGATTTAAACCATGCTAATGCCACTAATGCCAACATAGTTTTCTAGTCTATTTAAGAGAATGTTGTGGTCAATGGTGTCAAATGCAGAACTAAGATCAAGTAACACTAATAGAGAGATACAACCACGATCGGATGATAAGAGCAAATCATTTGTGACTCTAATGAGAGCTGTCTCAGTGCTATGGTGCGGTCTAAATCCTGACTGGAAATCCTCGCAGATATAATTTCTTTCAAGTAAGGAACACAGTTGTGAGGATACTGCTTTTTCTAATATCTTTGATAGAAAAGGTAGATTTGAGATCGGCCTGTAATGACTAATTCTGTAGGATCAAGTTGCGTTTTTTTTTCTAACAAGCGGTTTAATCATAGTCAGCTTAAAGGTTTTTGGTACGTATCCTAGAGACAAAGACGAATTAATGATGTTAAGAAGAGGATCTATAACTTCTGGAAGCATCTCTTTCAGTAGCTTAGTCGGTATAGGGTCTAACATACATGTTGTCGATTTAGATGAATTAACAAGTTTGCAAAATTCTTCCTCTCCTATAGCAACAAATGAATCAAATTATACCTCAGGGAGACTACAATGCACTCCCTGATGCGATACTGTAGTAGACGGTTGCATAGTTATAATTTGGTCCCTAATATTATCAATCTTATAAGGGAAGAAGTTCATAAAGTCATTACTTCTGTGTTTCTTGGAAACTTCTGGGCTTGAAGCTTTCTTTTTCATTAGTGTAGCCACTTTTTCAAATAAATACCTAGGATTATGTTTGTTTTTTTCTAATAGGGTTTAAAAAAAAGCAGATCTCTCTGTAAGCAATCGAGCTCTCCTTCCATTAAATCCGAAATACCTCTAGTTTTGTTTTCTTCCAGTTGCGCTCCATTTTTCTGGCTGCTCTCTTAAGGGCCCGGGTGTGCTGGTTGTACCACGGCATTGGACTATTTTCTTTAATCTTCTTTAAGCCCAACGGAGCAACTGTGTCTAAAGTGCTGGAAAGGAGAGAGTTAAAAGTTTCTGTTGCAATATCAAGTTCTGCTAAGTAATCTGGGATGCTGAGATGATGAAACTGATTAGGAAGATTATTGATAAATCAATCTTTAGTGGCAGAAGTGATACGTCTAACATATTTGTAACACGGAGTTGGCTTTGCAGCCTTGGCTAAATGTAATTTACATGAGACAAGATAATGATCTGAGATGTCGTCACTCTGCTGTAAAATTTCAACGGCATCAACATTGATTCCATGTGATAATATTAGATCTAGAGTATGATTACGACAATGAGTAGGTCCTGACACTTGTTGTCTAACTCCAATAGAGTTGAGAATGTCTTAAAAATGCCAATCCCAATGCATCTTTTCCATTATCTACATGTATATTACAATCACCAACAATTAGTACTTTATCTGCAGTCAGTACTAATTCTGATAGAAAGTCAGCAAATTCTTTGATAAAATCTTTATGGTGCCCTGGTGGTCTGTATACATTAAGCACCAACACTTCAAAAGAAGTTGATTAAAACTAGATTTTTTTAGTGGTTTTGAAAATATTACTATAAATTACAGCAAAACCTTCCCCTTTGCCAGGCGAGGTTCATGTTTATAACAGTAATCATGGGGGGTGGACTCATTTAAAGTAATGTAATCGTCTGGTTTTAGCCAGGTTTCTGTCATACACAGCACATCTAGGTTATAATCTGAAATCATATCATTAACTATGAGCGCTTTTGGAGTAAGGGATTGAATATTCAGCAACCCAAGCTTTATCATTTGCTCATCTGTATTATATCTATTTTTTATTTGTTGAACATCAATTACATTTTTAACCTTAGATGGGTTTGGACGTTTTTTTGGATTTCCAAATCCAGGGAACAGACACAGTCTCTATATGATGATACCTAGGTGAAATAGGCTCTTTGTGATGGGATTTATCTGACCTTAGTGATGCGAGGCCGCTAGCAGACGGTCGGATTAGCCAGTTTGTCTGCTTCCTGACCTGAGCCCCAGATTGTCATGTTTTATCTCTAAGACTATGAGCCAAATTACTAGAGAGAAGAGCAGCACCATCCCAGGAGGGATGAATACCATCTCTTTTCAACAGGTCAGGTTTGCCCCAAAAACTTTTCCAATTGTCTATGAATTCTATATTATTTTGCGGACACCACTTAGACAGCCAGCCATTGAGTGATGACAATATGCTAACTATCTCATCACTCCTTCGAACGGGAAGGGGGCCAGAGCAAATTACAGTGCCTGACATCCAGTGTTGTGCCTGAACACGTTCATTGAACGATAATTCATGAACTCGTTCATATTTTGGGCGAACGTGAACTGAACGTACTGTATTACTGCCTGGTGAACGTTACTGTGAACTCGTTCATTCTGGTGTCTGTGAACGGCGCGCGGCGCGCTCTCAGTTTAATTTTGTTCAATAGGATGCCAGATTTCTATAGAGCCTTCCAGGCGAAACCCCGGCTAAAATACACCGTAAACAGGCATTAATATGTAACGGGAAAAAAACACCCAATCTGGCAACACCAGCCACCAGCATCGCACCGCTGCATGCGTGATCAAAACAAAATGCAGCAAGGAAGCATCGTATGATCATTTAAACCAGTTTTATGACAAGGTCGGTGAGGATGGGAAAACTCTTACATTTCTGTTCAAATGCTCGCCGATAAAATAATTGCTGTCTGTAGTTCTATATGGTTTGTGGCAATCATTTTGAAAAATAATAGCTCGCAGCAACATATGGAAAAAAAGAACTATGAATGAATTAGTTCAAAATGTTAAAGTATGAATTGAACTGAACTAGTTCATTTTAAAATTTGTGAACAAAACTTTAAACTAGTTCATGTAGAAAGTGAACTTTCCAAACACTGCTGACATCGTACTTACGAGTTCAAACACCTCTTTAATATTAATTTTGGTGATCTCCGACTGGCGGAGTCGAACATCATTAGTGCCGACGTGAATAACAATCTTAGAGAATTTACGATTAGCATTAGCCAGCACTTTTAAATTTGCTTTGATGTCAGGTGCTCTGGCTCCCCGCAAACATGTGAGTATGTTGGCTGGTGTCTCAATTTCACGTTCCGTGTGATTGAATCACCAATTATCAGGGCACAATCAACAGAATTCTCAGTGGGTGTTTCACTGAGCGGGGCAAATCGATTTGTTATGGTAATCGGAACGGAAGAGGGGTTTTTTGATCCGCGACTAGAGCGATCCCTCACTGTCACCCATTTGCCTTGCTGCACAGGCAATAATTCAGCCGGAACCGAATCATGTAAAGAGTTCACTATGCTAGGTGCATCCAAAATAGTATCTAAAGCTCTAGCACACTTACTATCCTCAATTCAAGTTTGGATGCGTGTCTCTAATTCTGAAATCTTCTCCGTCAGCCTGACTGTCTCCTTGCATTCATCACATATAAACCCTATATTGCCGACGGGGAAGGCTATGCTAAACATGTAACATGAAGTGCAGGTGACAATAACAGGACAAGACATTACTCACTGTGTTTGTTGATTGATTCTTACTCACCTGGGCTTTTTATGAACTCAGAGGCGCGGGCGCGCGAGAGAAAAATAAATAAATAACGTAACGGAGCGCACGGGTTGCGCGTTAACAGGCTAGCGAGTTACTAACGTGTTGTGCTAACAATAATGGAAGCTAGCGATGTCAGGTTAATCTGAGATGTTGTCTAAGCTGTATTTAGTAGTATAAACTACTAGAAATGGCAGTAAATGATGGTTCAAAACAGAAAGAAATACGAAGCTAAAACGAGACTTAGACGGAGCTTACAGCCTCGAAGCAAACAAAACACAGCAGGCAGCTAGGCAGACAGGAGCAATCGATCAGGATCAGCAATCTTCATTTTTAAATGAAAAGAGGCAGATTGGTGTTTTATAACATATTTTGTTTTATTGTTGTCTAAACCATACATAAACTATTGCTAAAATATACATAAAGAGAAAACCGGCGTAGCCAGAGCGAGCTGAGTGACGTGAACAAGAACACTGCTGTTCCATTTGCAGAATAACCGGACTTGCGTCCCTCTCGTCCTCGGGAGTTCGTTCTCCTGAGTCGAACTTGGCAAGTCCGAACTACCAAGGACGCAAGTCCGAAGTTTGAGTACTTGGTATTGAAAAACGGCCCCCGTTTGTTTGCTATGCTGCTTCCTTTATGCTGGCTATTTCCTGTTTCCTGTCATGTGATCAGTCACATGACAGGCAGACCCAGTATGAATAAAAGACATACAGACATTGAAACAGATAAGAGGAATGAAATTGACTAAAATGACTAAGACAACATGTAAACCAATTAAAACTCTAATATACAAATAATCATCATAATATATAGAGGGGTTAAAACATGTGTCATATGTGACAGTGGGTCATATTCATATTGGGTCTGCCTGTCATGTGACTGATTAACATGACAGATTAAACTGTGAGAGCATGGCAAACAAACAGGGTCTCTGTCAAGACGACCAAAGCTTTGATTAAATTTTCAAAGATTACTAAAAAACAAATTGAAATAATAGCAAGAGTTGAGCATCTTTTAGTTTGTGTTGCTCTTGACTAAGTCTTGCATCTCTGTGTTGAAGGTGTTTTCTTCCATTTCAGCTTGTTGCTTACAGATAAAAGGGAGGTTTGTGTCAGGACTAGACAGGTGATGCCAGCGCTGTCAAGAAACACAGACACAGTGAAACAACATTAATCTGTTAGTTGATTTACTCTTGTTTGTTTATGCAGTTTAGCTTTGGTTAATAGTTAAACATATATCTCTGCTCTGATTATGGCCGTTTCTCAATATGCGTTCTTGTCTGTACTTGTGTTCTTGTGGACTTGTGAAACGTCATCAGTCGCTGCCCAAGTACTGTCTCAATACACAAGTTTGCATTTTGGCAAGAACGGTTAAAAATCCCGGAAGTGTTCTTGACACGCCCATTTTACCGAGGATGCATCGGTTGGTAACTTGTGTGAACTTGACGGCAGAAATATCCCAGCATTCATTTCGGCATTCAAGGAAGGAGCGGGGAGCAGAAAGGCAGAACAACAGTAAGTCGTTTTTTTACAATTTCGTATGCTATTTCATCACTAAATTCACTTCTGAGAACATTTGATGCGAGAAATCTACTGTGTAGATTTCAAATATTGCCATTTTTATGAAAATTGACGGCGAATCGAAAATATGCTCAAACATTTTCGGTAGTGAAGAATCTCCATAAGCGCACGCGGGTGTAGCTAGTGAGCCAACCGGCCAGTCATGCTAAAAACCTGGCTGTTATCATCAATAATTCTTATGTTTGGGTACTGAAGACGGCGCTGTGCGGGGGTATTGCGCAATACCATCAAGAACACATCGCCTCAAACTGTCAGCAGCGTTCTGTGTGCTCGTCACCTTGTAAGTTCATTCTTCCAAGAACAACTAGCAAGAGTCCGTTCTTTGCATTCTTGGTTTTGAGAAACGGCCTATATCTCAGTGGCTTGTTCATCTCTTGATCATGTATAATCTCACCTGTTTTAGGCTTCCTTTCTCAGTAAACAGTCGGATCACCGCACATCCAGGCACCATCAGAATGGAGGACAGGGCCAGTAACCATCCTAGTGCATATGCCCAGTCCGGGTACACATACCAGCGGTTAAAAGTAAGAGGTTTGTACTTAACCATTGAATAGACAAAAGACACCTGGAAATGGACAGATAGAGAAAATTTGTAAAGAATGAACAGAAAAAGAAAAAGAAAAATTTAAATAGATGAATGTGAGAAATGGCTTTAGCCAGGAATATAAAACAAAAAAATGACCAGAGAGATTTGTTGGGTTTTTGAAAAATACAAAATATAAAGCAGATGAATAAAATGCAGAAGCGCTTACCAGGGACACAAGAGGAGTCAGGTATTTCCAGCACAGCATGAACATGTAATTTGGTCGTGAGTTTGTCATGTCTTCAATGACGTCAAACATTCTCTCAGCCCCTGTGGTGTTATGGAAGAATTGAGCATCACTGGCTTTTAGATACTGTCATTGTTGTCTATTGTTGTTTCTGATGCTGTCATTGTTGTCTCATATCATGAATCATTTGTATTTAATTTATAGGAATTTTTTTTTTTCATTGCACTCAGTTAGAAGCAAGGTTTGACATACATTACAACATTTTACACTTATTAGTTACTGGTGTTCAGAATAGTATTTAAATCATCAACTCTCAGAGTAGCTTTTGGGATGTGAACCACCATTTACAGGAATTTCCGTCATTTGTGAGACACTTCCCATCATTGAAAGGAATTTTCCGTCTTTCCGTGTTGTCACTGTTATATGGTAGGGGGCGCTATTACCCATCTTCTTAAAGAGTACTGAATCTCCTGATCAAAACACATGCACAAAAGATGCAGAAACAAGCGATATCATATGTAACATTATGCGTGTAAAATAATGCGATCATCAACATTAACTCCCTGTGGTTTCGCTTTTTTTCTTATCAGTGCAAAAGAGACGCAAATAACTCCGTCAATTTGTGTCATACAGGCAAGTGTTATACATCATTCAAAACTGTTAAATGTCTTCTTTTATTTGTGTACACTAATAATAAAAACAAAAATTGTGTTTTTCGTAAAATAAAGAAAAAAACATGCGCGTTCTGTCGTCTCTCTCAATGTGAAGTCCATTCTGAAATGCGACAGAAAATTATCTGTAACTCAGCGAATACTTGCCACCCACACGTGAAAGTAATGTCTTTACAAAGCTTGAAGTCTCTATTTTTAAATTACATAAATCATATCAAATATTCTCTGTTTAAGTAATCCATATGAAAGCAACGACATGTACAGTTTCTCAAGCCCAAGCTCATTAATGTAGTAAGTTAGTAACGTGTCTGGTCAGACAGGTTAATTTAGCTCAAAAGGAATTATCAGTAAATTTATAGGGAATCTTAAAAGAATCAATTATACGGCCGAGCTGTAACTATAACCTCTGCAGCGGATATAAATATCCAAACTATAGTGGAACATTATGTATTAGCGAAGTAACTTAGATCAGCAGTTTAAGACATTAAATCTGTAAGCACATAACACAAGACAATTATCTTCAAAACATAAAACTAATATCTAACACAAACCCACGCACACACACATTCATACGAGCTGCAGAAAGAAAGAGAGTGAGGAAAGAAAATGAGTTCAAGAGTGAGATAGTGAAATCCCAAGTTTCTGTATGCACTTCTAAGACATGACCTGAACGAACCATCAATCATTAATTTAACCCTTCTATCGTTTCTTAGACGGGGTTAATAAATGTTATATTAAAGCACCAGTTCAGTTAAGAGTCTGGAGGTATACTTGCGTTTGTGTCTGTGCGTTTCTTTGGGATTCCTTTTGTTAACGTAAAGGGATTTTCCCGGGTCCGTTGTTTGGCGGTCTCCTCGTGCCTGAATAGATGTCTCTGGGCGGCCAATCACGTGATGTGTTGGCGATGGATGAACGTCTTAGGTGTTGGACAGCGGGCTTTGCAGTCGAATCGCTTAAACGAAACTTTGCAGCAAAACTTAACTTAGAATCGAGACTCTCAACAGAAAAGAAAAATAAAGCTAAGAAACAGAAAAAAAAGTGTGACGAGAGTAGTTATAGATGGCTTGAATGAAGCTGTTTAACCCATAGATGTTCTTCTGATCTTGTTTGGGTTCTTTTGTCTGCTGGTCTACATGGTTACTCGTCTGTCCGGTTCGTCATGGCTTCTCCATGACAAAATTCACAACAAATTCGAACAAATTCACAAACCAAATCTCAAACCAACTTAACAAAAACTTTAAGATTTTAAACTCAATGGTTTAAAATCTTATGAGTTCTGATGAGTTCTGACTAATTAGGCACTATCTTTATTTGGGAGGTGAATCTTCTGAATTATGAACATATGATTGTATTGATGGGAATCAAGACACACTTTCATTCAAACATCTAATAGTTATACATGACTTATCAGTTATAAGCATAATAGACACATACAGAGGTTGTAGATACAATATAGGATTATGTAGTTGAGCGATGTTTGATTATACGTCCGTCAATAATGTTTTGGGATGATTTTATGTATTTTTATATGTAACGTCTCAGTCTCTGTGGTTTTAAGAGATTTCAACCCTGGGGTCGTTCAGGGGTCCTTAAGAAGGAGGTGGTCTGTTTTAAATCCTTTGTCTTGGGATCAAACAATCTCTGCTGTTATCTTGGTGGGTCCCGAGCCATGCCATCACTAAACCAATCACTCTTTTCCAAACCATCTAACTTTGACCAGTTCTTCCTCTATTTAGGCTCATCTCTTTGAAGCTTGCAGGGCCATAAAGTCGTTTTGTAGACTAGCTGGAGCCGGGATCTTTACAGTTCTGGAATGTTGAGTTTTGTTTGGAATTATGTTTAAACAAATCACCTGGAAGATTCATCTGTGTTTGGTTCGCCCTCAATCCCTACCTTAACTTTAAAGGGGACATATCATGCTTTTAAATTGTTCCTTTTTACATATAAATCATACATTTGTGGTCTATATAAAGCGGAACTGCAATGCTTGGGTCTGAATTCCTCATTATTATAGCTACACAGACCCCTTTTCTACCCCTTTTCTGATGTGCATCTGAACGCAACTCGTTTTGGTGCGGTCTCTTTAAATGCAAATGAGACACTTCATACAACTCTCCAGGTTGCAGAGGTGACACTCGTTTCAACTCCACCCCGTTCGGCCATTTTTCTTAGTTTGATAGCAGAGATACGATTATCTAACGCCACAGAAACTTTTTATTCAGATGTTATTAACAAAATGTCAACAACGGAAGACTTGTCCATCAAGCCTTACGTGTTCAAGCCAGAGCCGGACCCGGAGCGTGATGAAAATGAAGATGACAAACCTGCAGAACAATGTCTGCATTTGGATGTATCGCAATGGTATGTTACTGTATTTACAGTAACTTCTCCATCCATGCCCACTACTACAATACTGCATGTTTTACAACGACTATTTAACACTCACAAAACAAAATAGAAGTTATATTATAAGCAATTAAAGAAAAGCACATTATTATTGCACGTAAAACGTTATTTACAGCTTACCGAAGTGCTCTGTTGTCGTCTCCAAAGATAGAAGGAATTGACCCCTCAATCAGACAAAGTTTATAGGCAAATCCTTCTTTATACTGGCGGAGGTTGCTGAAGTAGTTATCCTTGAAGTGCTTCGGGCACACAAAAATGACTTTACCCACAGATGTGGGTACATTTTCCATGAAAAATAAAACTCAACCAGGCACTTTGAAGAGGTTCTGATGCTGGGAGACGGTGTAATGAAGCATGTGGGTTACTACATCCAACAACCGAACATTTTGACTTACCCTCTCGTAACTTCTGCATCCTTGAGCTTGGACTACAAAATCGCAGCGAGAAATAAAAATGGCGGATTGCTCGAAATGTTGGGCCGGGAGTGGATGTCCTTATTTGGCAGTTCCGCTGCAAATACTGTGATGTAATTGTTCAAAAAGACATCATAGAGAATAGAAAAATCGTAACAGGTTGCAAAATATGACCAAAACAGAATATCCATATATCTACGAAGCACATGAGGAGACTAATTTCAACTCTTCTGTACTTATAAACACTCCAAATATACAACAAAATGCATTTACGGGCTAAATGTGCTGTGCTGTTTACCTTGGATTTGTCTCAGAAGAATTAAAAGAACACGATTTGATTATGAGAATGATTTTTAAGGTAAGACACATAATAGTAAGCATGTTATTGTTGCATAAACTTTACATTGTAGCTACTAGTTAAACTGGTGCCAGACTAAAATGTTATGAAATGAGATTGGAGTAAAAACATGAAGCCAAATGCTAAATGAATATACATGTAAGACACAAGAATGTTTTTATGTTCGATAATTCGACACAGCACAATATAAAAGTAGGCTAGTATGAGTGTTTATTCTAATATGGTGAATATTATAATGTTTACTTAATCTTTGTCAATCTCAGGTGTGATACACATCAATATTCATGAGAGATTCACGCATCCTCGCATAAAGCTTTCTCACACAAAACATGTCTTACAAATTTGAAATCAATATATTGTCTTATCTGAATGAGTATGCAGGATGATTTTCACATAGTTTTAGAGCAAATATTCTAGGCTACGTGATACAATTTTCAAAAGTCTTGTGAATAAATAATCAGTATGGGTTTCATGACCTTTTTTCCGTGTTAATTTTTTGTTTGTTTTTTCACAAACCAAGCATAAACGTCATTATCTCAAAACTACAAACTTTTGCATACATGCTGCTGACATATTATTGTAGCAGAGTTTATGCTGAATACAGTGTAATAAGACTTTAGCCATGAAAATGTCACAAGTAACAGAAATAAGCACAAATGTCAGAGCATGTCAGAACACCTCCAGGGCCCAGAAAACAAATTTTTTGGTCAAATTTACTTTTGGTCCTTCGAGCCGGATGCTATAGCCACTACGGTGACATGAAGCCACAGACACCATGTTATTCTCCAGATACCAAGCATCCTGCTCAAATGCAAGCCAGAGCTCGCAGAACCCGTCATAAATACCTTCTGCCAGTTACTGGGTCTATTGAGACATATCAGCAGCTGAAGATGGACCATGCAGTGGCACCGTTGACCTTCAGTGGGCAGGCCGAGCCTGCCTCGACTGGGGTTCAGCCGACAAGGCATGAGTTATCATCTCTGCAGTATGGATGAGGTCCTGCTATAGTCAGTGGAGGCAGTATAGACATGGGGCTCAGCGGCCTGGTGGAGCAGCTAGATTTTGGGGGATATCTCTTCTGGACCTTCCTCTTCTCATTACACATCTCCAGCCCCACAACACAATCCCAATGGCTTTCATCAAAGATGGCCCATTGCTACCACACTGAGAAGGGTCCAGCTCCACGTAGAGAGCGTCCAGCTATTATTAAGCTGCAGACCCGGGCCATCTCCATTTATCATGGTAGTAATCAGCCCAAGGCGGTTAAAGAAGTACAGCATGTCTGAACAGAGGCTCTTCCAAACCAGCAGCTAGTCAAGAGAGCAAAGCACCTGTGTTTATTCTGTCACAGTGAAGAGCACTACTTCTCTCAGTGCAATGAGATCGCTGAATGCCCACCTGAGCAACTTATCAAGTGGACAAAAGATGGTAAGAGATGCTTGAAATGCGGACGCACCAGCCACAATTGTAATGAGTGCACATTGAGAAAACCATGCAGAGAATGTTGGGACGTGCATCTTAGAGTTCTTCATCACATAGCACAGCAAGGCTTGAGTATCATGTTAGTCACAACATCAAGTGACCGAATCTATGTTACCACCTAGCCCAACAGGATGTGTCTTCCTAAAAGTCACCCCCTTGTTGCTGTGGAAAGGCGAGACGTCTATAAAAACCTATGCGATCCTTGATGATGGTGCACAGCGCAGCATTATTCTCCCCGTAGCAGTCCAGCAACTAGGACTACAAGGAAAGATGGAGGTTATGGTCATCCATACCATTCATCATGATATTACCCAAACTAGTATAGACTAGTTTATTCAACTGTTTCTTCGTCCATGAAGGCCTGTCCCTCAACCAGCAGCTCCTTCCTAGCCCATGCCTTTGTGCTTCATTACTGAGAGTCCTCATTCAATTCCGACAGCATGCAGTTGCTATCAGTGGAGACATACGTGCTATGTTTCATCAAGTGTGACTCCTGCCGGAGGACAAACCTCTGCTGAGGTTCAACTGGTGAAACATGCGGAAAGGAGATCACCCTGATATCTACCAGTGGGATGTCTTGCCTTCGGAACAACCTGCGTCCCATGCTGTGCGATCTTCGCACTGCAGAAGCATGTCAGAAACCAGCAGGCAGGCGACGAAGGAGTGAGACAGTCCATAGAACAGAGGTTCCCTTTCGAGGGAACTCGCGATGCGTCAACGACGCTTTGGGAACGCTCCCAGCGTGAATGCGTCTGAAGCATCTATGTCAACTAGTCCAATGGAAGGAATGAATGTCACGGGCGGGTGACGTCATGACCAGGAAGTGATAAAAGAGCATCCGGTGCAAACCGGCATTAGCTTCTGTTGCCTCAGCAAGCGATCTGTGTCAAACTGTCTGTTATATTTACTGTTGTCTGTCTGATATATATATTTATGGAAACTAAACTATTGCACAAACTCTGTGTTCTCCCTACTCGCGCTATTTAACGAGTAGGGACACACACGAGCTTTGTGTGATGTGTTTGGGAGTAGAGCATGCGGTATCAGCCTCCGAGGGGGCTGATTGCCAACATTGTGAGAAGCTTTCGCTTCGCATGCTCCGCTCCCGCCTGTCACTTTTCGAGGAAAGTGGCCGGGCTCGCAATTCTCAGGGTGACAGGTCCCGCGTCTGCCGAGGCAGCGCGGAGAATGCATTCCTGTGGATCGCGAATAGGATCTCTTTACGGGGTTGGAGACGGGTCCGCGGATCTTATCTCCTCCCTTTCCACGAGGGATCCAGTGCTCTCTCGCCGGTCTCGGAAGCCCGCGCTGCGGTCTCTTCCGCCCGGGGAGAGAGAGAAATCAATGCTTCAGTGCTCTACCTCCGAGGAGGTAGATGTGCTGGGCATTGAAAGTGACACAATCATGGGGGAAGTGAATTTGCCATCTCTTTCCCCAGCGTATGAGAAATATATATAGCCTATATATATATATATATGATAGTTTATATATTATATATAAAATAAAGTGAATATATATAAAAAATATATATAAAAAATAATAAGCTGGTGGAAGTGTTTACTAAGGCTGTAGATAAATTAAATATTTATGACCAGCAGAAATAAGGGGGCACTCGTCCTAAAAATAAAATAAATTAAACGAGTTTCCTTCCCTCTATTTTTCCACCTCCATCACGGGGCCTTCCATTTTTCCCGATCTGCACAGCGAGCTGTCTAGATCATGGAAAAAGCCTTACTCCTCTTGTCTTTTAGCCCCCACATTCATGTATATTCAGATATTTGGGGGTTAAGAGGGTATGGCTATGGGGCAATACCCCGGGTAGAACAGACGCTTGCGAGCTATCTGTCTCCCGGTTCAGTATCGTACCTGAAGGCGTCGGCTTCTCTCACTAAACCATTAAAGAAAACTATTTTTTAATCTAGTGGGAAAAGCATATATGGCAGTGGGTCTAGCATGGGCCCTTGTGGTCACTGAGAGACACCTCTGGCTCAATTTGATGGGAATCATAGAGAAAGATACAAGATAATCTCTCCCTCGCTATGTCCAACCCCCTGGGGCTGCTGGGCGTGAGCAGCTCCAGCCGTCTAGTTTCTCATACACAACACAGCAGCCAAAGCCTTCAAAGCAGAAGCCGGATCCGAGGACCGTTCTTCACGCTGAGAAGGCTGCGGCTCAAAAGAAAAGGTCTGGCGCCACCTGCGTCAGACCGGTGAGGGCAGCCCCAACCGGGGTGGAATGGTGTACACCTCATTATACGGTGCCCTTTCCATCTCGGTGCCCTCAGGGGACCGTTCTGCCAACCCCGCCACCCTTGGTGCTTCGGGGCGCAGCGGTCTCCAGCGAGCTTCTGGCGCAGCGTCAACTCGACATTGCGTCGGAATGCGCCCTCTGAGGGGGGTTCGAAAACAGTCAGTTCGGGTGGTTCCTGCCAGTATGCTTCAGGTCCCCGAACTGGCTGTCTTTATTACACCAGAGGCCAGCCTCGAGGGGCTGGTTCCCTTGGTAGATTTTCTGGCAGCGCGGAAGCTACTGCCAAATATATCTCTATGGGTCCTGCAGTTAGTAGTAAGAGGCAGATTTGGTTCTCGTCCTCCAGGCTACAACGGGGTGTTGCTCACGTTAGTGCATTCCGAGCAGGCTCTGGTAATGGAGCAAGAGGTAAAGGCCCTGTTAGCAAAGAAAGCTATAGAGCAGGTGTACTCACCCGACATTGCGTCGGGTCTTTACAGTCGTTATCTCATTGTTCCAAAAAAGGATGGAGAGCTGCGTCACATACTAGATCTTCGTCTGTTGGAGTGTTTGGTGCTGGAACTCAAGTCCAAAATGCTGACACTCAAGCAGATCGTGACTCAAATCAGATCCGAGGACTGGTTTGTCACGATAGATCTAAAAGACGCATACTTCCATATCTCCATCCTCCCTCAGCACAGGAGGTTCCTGAGGTTTTCTTTGGGGCAAAGAACACCAGTATCAGGCACTTCCTTTCGGTCTAGCTCTATCACCCCGCACATTCACGAAGCGTGTAGACGCAGCTCTGGCCCCGCCAGGCTGCAGTGCATATGCATTCTGAATTGCATAGATGACTGGCTGATTCTAGCGGAATCAGAACAGTTAGCGGTTCGGCACCGAGGTGTCGTTCTCGCTCCTATGCAGATGTTGGGGTTGAGGCTCAATGCCAAGAAGAGTGTGCTTTCTCCAGTACAGAGAACCACTTTCCTTGGTGTGGTATGGGATTCAGTGACGATGCGGGCCACTCTGTCGCCCGTTCGTGTAGCTGCTATCCTAACAGCCACAAAAGAGCTGAGGCTAGGCCAGTCCCGCACTGTAAAACAGTTAGAGAGACTGTTGGGTCTTGTGACAGCAGCGTCCAACGGGATAACTTTTGGCCTGCTGTACATGAGACCTTTACAGTGGTGGCTCAGGACCAGAGGGTTCTCCCCGAGGGGAAACCCACTTCGTATGATCAAGATCACGCGGTGGTGTCTCCGCACCTTGGTTATATGGAGGAAACACTGGTTCTTAACCCAGGGTCCGGTGTTGGGAGCTCTTTGCCATCGAGTTGTGATCTCGACAGATGCTTCCCTCACCGGCTGGGGAGCGGTATTGGAAGGCCGCTCAGCTCAGGGCTTGTGGAGGAATCATCATCTCTCTTGGCACATGAATTGCCTAGAGATGATGGTCGTCTTCAATGCGTTGAGACATCTCCTCCCAGACCTGAGGGGCCATCATGTGTTGTTCTGGAACAGTGACTGTTAGGCCTCAGGGCAGCAGCGTCCAATGTGATACCCTTTGACCTGCTGTACGTGAGACCTTTACAGAGGTGGCTCAGGACCAGAGGGTTCTCCCTGAGGGGAAACCCACTCCTTACGATCAAGATCACGCGGCAGTATCCCCGCGCCTTGGTTATATGGAGGAAACTCTGGTTCTTGACCCACAGACAACACGTTGGTGGCCTCTTATTTTGGTCCCTCAAGAAATTACGCTGTCTGAGGGCAGTGTATATTCCGGGGGGGGGGCCAGAATATTGGAGCAGACACCCTGTCGAGGCAGGGGCTGAGGCCAGGGGACTCCACCCCGAGGCGGTGGAGCAAATATGGGAGTTTTACGGCCAGGCAGAAGTGGATTTGTTCTCGTCTCAGCATACGACGCACTGTCCACTCTGGTTATCCCTCACTCAACCAGTCCCCTCGGGGCTGGATGCTATGGTGCAGACGTGGCCGAGGCTATGTCTGTACGCATTTCCCTCCGTTGCTCTGCTCCCAGGAGTTCTGGAGTGAATCCGCCAGGATGGAATAAGCCTATTTAGTAGCACCACCCTGGCCGAGCTGAATTTGGTTTGCGGACCTAATTTTTCTCCTCGACGGACCTCCCTTGGAGGTCCCGATCAGGAGAGACCTTCTGTCTCAGGCAGGGGATGCAATATTGCACCCCCGGCAGGGGATTTGGTAACTGTGGGTTTGGCCTCTGAGGGGGCCCAACTCATAGAGAGTGGTCTCTCAACCGAGGTTGTTTAGACCATTCTAAGCTCCAGAGCTCCCGCTACGAGGAAACTATATTCACTATTTCGAGAGTTTTTCACTTCTTGGTGTTACCAGTGTCAGTGGGATCCGGTTAACTGTTCAGTAAACACAGTATTCGAGTTTCTGCAAGAACGCTTTGTATCAGGTCTATGTCCTTCCACGCTTAAGGTATAATATGTGTGGCGGCCATTGCGGCTTTCCACGCCCTGGTGGGTAGTACATTTTTGGGTCGAGACCCCCTGATCACTCGTTTCCTTCGTGGCACTTTGAGGCTGAGGCATGCAACTTGCACTAAGGTGCTGGCTTGGGACCTTGCAATAGTTCTAGAAGGCCTATCTGGGGCTCCCTTCGAGCCCTTAGATTTGGTCTCAGAGAAGTTCCTTTCTTTTAAGACTATTTTCTGCTAGCTATTTCGTCCCTATAAGAGTCAGACCTTCAGGCCCTTTCGGTCCCCACCTGCCTTGAGTGCACCGGGATGGCCAAGGCAATCTTACCCGAAACATGGATATGTTCCAAAGGTGCCTACCATTATTCCGAGGCCTATTGTGCTGCAGGTTTCTGTCCTCCCCCATTTTTCGGACCAGGAAAAGCTGAACCTCTTGTGCCAGTGCGAGCACTGGACACTTATGTTCATCGGACTTCTCTGTCGAGAAAATCCAACCTATTGAGCATATAGATAGTCGAGACTATTCTTCTTGCTTGTGAGTCTTCTGGCCAACCATTTGGTGGTCAGGGCTCATTCCACTAGGAGTATGGCTTCTAAGCGTATTATCTGGAGTTCTCTCCAAGACGTTTGTGATGCGGCGGGCTGGTCCTCACCGCTCACATTCATGAGGTTTTACAGCTTGGACCTGGATGCTGCCCCAGGATCCCAGGTGCTTGGTGCAGTGTGACAACAGGCTGACACTCAGGCATTTGAAAGTCTGGCGTTTTGGGTATTCTCGTTCCCAAAGCGTCGTTGACGCATCGCGAGTTCCCTCGAAAGGGAACGTCTCAGGTTACGACTGTAACCATAGTTCCCTGAGAAAGGGAACGAGACGATGCGTCACCCTGCCATACTTCCTGCATCCCTGTGATCGGCTTGCTTCGGCAATTTTTGAAGCTAATGCCGGTTTGCACCGGATGCTCTTTTATCACTTCCTGGTCATGACGTCACCCGCCCGTGACATTCATTCCTTCCATTGGACTAGTTGACATAGATGCTTCAGACGCATTCACGCTGGGAGCGTTCCCAAAGCGTCGTTGACGCATCGTCTTGTTCCCTTTCTCAGGGAACTATGGTTACAGTCGTAACCTGAGACGTTCTATGTGGACAATTGCCTACAGAGTCTTCCTACTGTGGAACAAGCCAGGCAGTTAGTCAACAAGATGAGATCCTTTCTTGCCTCTGGGGGGGCTCGAAACACGGTAGTGGGCCAGCAACGTCCCTTCAGTGGTCGAGCACTTACCGACGAATGCGAAATCACAGAGTATATAAAAATCATTCTGACCCACAGGAGCCAGCTCTTGGTCTGATGGGTTACAGGTACTGCCCAACAACAGAGAGACACATCTACAAAGTCCTGGCATTTCAATATAACCCTTTAGGGTTCATCAACCCTATCACCACCAGGGCTAAAGTTTTAGTCCAAAAGCTCTGGGCTAAACCGAGAAGTTGGGATGACCCAAACCTTCCCACAGAGCATGGGAATACGAGTTACCTAACCTTGCTAAGGTAGTGTTTCCCGTTGTTACAACCCTTAACATTTTAAGGAGGAGGCGTTCCAGTTCAGCTTGCACATTTTCTGTGATGCAGCCGAGGTGACATACAGAGCAGAAGCGTACCTGGTTATCGAGCAACACGGTGAAGTCCACACCTCCTTCGTGATGGCCAGGTCAATGGTAGCTCCAAAGCGACAATTGGTCTTTGTGGAACTTTGTGCAGCCTTGGCGGGTGCACAGCTCACTAAGCTTCTATGGCAAGAGCTGACCATTCATATTGAGACGACGACACTCTGGACTGACTCTATTACCATCTTGACCTGGATACAGTCTGAGTCCTGCCGGTATAAAGTATTTGTCTATACTAGAGTGGCCAAAATCTCGGGAATTGACTGACCGCCATTCATGGAGATATGTGGACTCAGCAATTAACCCGGCAGCCGCATCACCCGGGGGAAGACACTGAGACAGCTGGCAAATCCCAGTCGGTGGAATTGGGGACCTCATTTCCTCCGTGGATCACTAGATCAGTGCCCACCTATATCCCCTAAGAATAATCGAGATGATTCCTCAAAAACCAGAAAGACTGTATTCTGTGGACTAACTGTAGATGACCAGAGTCAGCAAATGTGCGATGCAGCTCCATTCGACTCCTGGAAAGCAATGGTTAAGGCAAAATACTAGGGCCTTTATGGGGCGGCCAACTTAGATGCAGGAACTCAGAGTCCTGATTATCGGAGCGCTGAAGCGTTTTTGTAAAGTCGTTCTCAGGCTGAGTCCTTCCCTCTAGAGTTCAAAGTCTTGAAGGCAGGCAAACCATTGGCCCCTTCTAGTTGCCTGAACCCACTGGTACCGGAGTTTGATCAGGCATTAAGTTTAATTCGAGTTGGAGGACAGCTCCGGAGATTGGAAAGCCTGAGTCCAACCGAGACTAATCCAGTAGTTTTAGACTCCCATCATTCTGTTACCAAGTTCCTCATCCAAGAGTTGGATGAATTTTTATTTCATCCAGGTCCAGACAGAGTTTTTGCTGAGCTCCGTCGTTACTACTGGGTCCTGAGAGGCAGGCAAGCAGTGAAGCAACACCAGAGGGGGTGCCTGCAATGCCAGAGGTGGAGGACTAAGACAACAGTACCCATTATGGCTGATCTACCCTTGGCTCGTCTACGACATCATCAACCACTATTCTTCTTGACAAGTGTCGTCTGTTTTGGGCCCTTCACTATCAAAGTAGGCCGCTAATCAGAAAAACGATGGGGTGTGATCTTTAAATCCCTGACTACCTCCTCCATACACCTCCATCTCCTCAATAGCTTGGATGCCGATGCTTTCTTACTTGCCCTGAGACGTTTCATAGCACAGCGGGGCACACGATGACGTTGTAAGCTGCATCATGAATAGACATACATAAATCCCATAGTAGGTCTAGGCATGTTGAGCTGGTGTAAGGGGGAGGATTTCAGATGAACTCTGATAATGCACTGTAGGACCAACTTACAGCAAATACTGAACCAGACTATTTAAATGTTGAGCAAGCAATTTCATTGGCTGCAGAATCAGAAGAGGCCAATCAGCTTGTGGCCTCTGGTAATGGTGAGACAGCTTGCAGATGGCATGTAAAGGACCTATCAGCTAGCACAATTTAGAGTTTCATGACAGAACAAGAACAGTTGAACAACTGAACAAACAGCTTTTGTGGAACTCACCAAAAACCCAACCCATGGCCAAAGATTCAAAAACACAGAGGAAAAGAATACAGGCTCCACTGCAGGCATAGTAGTCGAACAACTGGAATACATACATCCCCCCCTGTAGGTCACAATGAAAAAAAATAACAACTCAGTTACAAGTCAACACAAAGAATTGGAATGCATACTGCACAATATTGACTGTATACTGCCTGCTATTTTCAAAAGTAGTAGCTTGTAACAGTATACAGCATACATTGTTAAAGGTTTGAAAGTATGTAGCAAGTTATACAAACACAAACCTCTGTAACCATGACAAGTTGGCAGAAGAAGCAAAAAAAACAGAAAAGCAGAAGAAATAATTCTCGACGTCCAGCTTTGCGCAGTACCATGGGGTACAGGTCCATTACTGATGTCATGAAAACTTCCATCGCAACAAACTTTGGGGGATGCAAAACAAAAGTGCATTAGAATTGTGAAAAACTTTCAAGTGCAACGAGTGATGTTGTGTATATTACATCTATTTAATAGCTTCCCAAATTAGGAAGGCTTTAACTTATCAGTATAGTCATCAAACATGGCTCATGATTAAGGTTTTACACCTCTGTGTGCAGGTTTGAATTTCAGCTCACCTGTGTATCTAGTCCCAGCAAAATAATCATGATGAAGAAACAAACAGACCACAACTGAGGGAAAGGCATCATAGCTACTGCCTGTGGATAAGCTATGAATGCTAATCCTGGACCTGAAAGAAAGAAAGACAGAGAGAGAATGTTTTCTTGAGTGTTTAGTGTTCTAAAGCTTTACAAAATTTCAAAGAATGTTGCAGTACCTGATTCTGCCACCTCCTCAATGGGGACACCCTGCTTTTGAGCCATGAAGCCCAGAACTGAGAAGACAGCAAAGCCAGCTACAACACTGGTCCCACTGTTCAGAAGGCAAAGCCATAAGCTGTCCCTAGGGAAAACATAGATCATATAAGTCCTTGGTGTGAAAATCAATGTGCCTAAATATGTTTTGTAGAAGAGAGAAGAGGAGGGGGCCAAACACCGAACCCTGAGGTACATCACTGATAAGTTAATGCAACTTAGACACACCATAGCCTTCAAGATACAATAGAATACCTTTACAATAGAATAGATACAATAGAATACCTTTGAAGTAGTTCTTAAACAAGGTAGCAGTATACATGCAGTATAGTTCAAGAAAAAGAAAGATACTGAGAATATATCATATTATCGAACCAAACTAACCTGTAGCAGTTGTTGTTATATTTATTGTAGCTGCCTAATACAGTAAGTGAGGCTGTACCCAAAGAATATGAGAAAAAGATCTGAGCTCCTGCTTCCATCCAAACCTAAATGCACAACACATCAGGAGTAAGGACTTGAGAAAGGGCTAAACATTTTTAATATTAATGCTAATTTGATGTCTGCAAAATTTCAATTTTGTTTAGCTACTTATAACAAGAAAATAACATACTTCTTACTGGTTGTGAATATAATTAAATATAATATTTAAAAAACATTTCTTTATACAGTAATTTCAACTGATCTAGTCAATGCGTAAGGGTTATTAAGCCTGATTCCAGGAGAGGGCACATGGTGGGGTTACCTGTGGGTCAGCGAGACGGGCCGGTTCAGGGTACAGGTAAAACACAACCCCCTGCAGAGCTCCAGGAAGAGTCAACCCACGAACCAGCAAAACCAGTAGCATCACATACGGAAATGTGGCTGTGCAATACACCACCTACAGTAGAGGCACAATACAAGAAAGGTTAAAAATGCAAAATAATAGTTATAATCATTTTAGTAATTTCAATAAACAGGCAAAATACTGTACTGACATGCCATAATAATGAATGCAAACATAATCTCATAAAAAAAACTGTAAATGCAGAAGAAAATTGACAAACTTAAGAATTAAGGACCAAGAAGAAATAAATTTTGACATTTTGTGAAATGTTTAACGTGTTAAGACAAAATTCTCTTCAATGGCAGTTTTGCACACCTTGCCTGTAGATTTGACTCCTTTCCAGACACAGAAATAACATACGATCCACATTGCAACGAGACACAGAAGAATCTCCCAGTTGATTTTACCGACCTCCTCAATACCTCCAGAGAGAGCCAGCACTCTGTGTCTATAAAATTTGAGAAAGCAACTATCATGCTTTATAATTTGCTAATGTGGAATGTTTTTGCAAGATTTGATTTTATTATTATCAAATTTTATCATAATGTCATTTATGTTTATTTATTTACTTCCAGAACTCAGTAACTGCTGAGGTTGAATTAATCAGCGTTGTCCAGTTAAGGGTCAGATTCTTTGCAGCGAGATTTACACAATCATCTAAGACGAAGAAGGAGAAAAAAAATTAAAAAAAGGTTTGCAAACCCCTGGTCCAGCATATTTAGATATGATATACAGAAGATGTTACTACTTTAGGTGAGTGTTGTTTCAAACTATCACCTGTGTTCCAGGTGTTGTCACAGCTGTCCCACGGCAGTTGGGAGCTGAAAGAAACGATGAGGTAGAAAAATGCCCAGGCCAGAATGATGATGTAATACATGCAGTTGTACAGCATTATCAGCTGTCCTGCATAGCCAATACCTGACAAAAGCAAACAGAAACACTGATCACCAGGGGCACAGTCAACACATTTCATAGGGACATTTCAATGAAGTTACTGACCCATCGAATTAAACTATTTTAAGTAACCAAATTAAGTAGTCTCAAAGTGATTTTATATATAAATATGTATATGTATATATGTAATAGATTTTACATTTAGAGATTGACATTAATTGAAAGCAAAGAAATCAAGTTTAGAAGAGAAAAACAATATTTTTGTAGAACACAAATAATATAATTGAATAAATCTGTCATGTTTTAAGTCCAATGAAGAAGATGAGATGCAAAGGCTTGATCAAAGTGCATCATATTTATTAAACAAAGTAAACTCAGGAAAACCGATACTAGCAAACTCAACGAAACAGCGTGCAAGGCACAAACAATACCAGACAAGGAACAGAACAAACTGAAGGACTAATGCTGCCTTTATGTACTAACATTGATCATATTTATTAAACAAATTAAACTCGAAAAGGTAAGCCGAAATCATAGATTTCCTACTTCCTACTTCTGAAGTTGTGATTACGAGCTCACACATTCAAATTTTGACTCCATTTTTTTTTCTAGAAATCTTTTAACTACTTAATCAATAACCATAGTAACAAACAAAGGAAATCACAGTAAAATGAAACTAAGGAATCAGGAAACAACGATAAGCATACTAAAAGTACTTGGAACTGTAATTAAACACATCAAACAAAGCATAAAGTGACAAAATCGGACAGTCAGTGTTTTCCCTTTTTTTTTCAGCGTACCTTACTCAATCAATAAATTTTCTTTAGACACAAGCCAAAATGTCGCTTAATGTAGGTCAATATAATTAATTTATTTACTTAGTCATGGCTTTTACCAACTTAATTTCAACATAAACAAAAGCTAAACTATTTATAATTATTATATAAGTAGACGGTAAAGGTAAAACATTGTTACTTACTATAATTAAAGACAAAAGACTTCAAAAGACCTTAATGTTTACTAATTTGTATTTCAAAAATATATTTAATCTTTTCTATTATGCACAAATAAACCTAAAATAAATACATAAATAAAACTCACAACAATTTCTGCAGTCAGTTAACCAAGCCATGTATTCTACACATCAACAGTGGTATGAGGAAAAAATACTTTAATGTTTTTCTATGAGGAGTGTTTATTTGCTTTAGGTTCTAACCAGAAACCATGATTTTTAAATACACAAATATAAAAATGCACTTTAAAGAAATACAATCAGTGTGCAAAATTTCACCTCCTTTTATAAAATGGTTCCAGGGGCTGCCACAGGCAAATAATAATAATAATAATACTACTACTACTACTACTACTACTACTACTAATAATAATAATATTAATAATAATAATGTTGACTCGATTGGTACACTGCCTTCAGAAAATGTAAGCAGTGGTTACCTGTGTAAATCCCACATGCACAAAGAATGCAGATAAAATAAATTAAAAAATTGTTTAAATATTTTGACTCACCTTCAGCCAGTGGACAGAGGCGATGCCAACATGTAATGCCCCCTTCCTGTGTGTACTGTCCCATAGCCGTCTCTAGCAGGAACAGTGGCACTCCACAGGTAATCACAAAGACCAGGTAGGGTATCAGGAACGCCCCTGAACACACCAGTACAATAAAACATTATTAAAATGCCAGAAAGGTAAAGTAGATCATTCATATTTGTAACTGCTAAAATAATGAAATTTCAAAACAGCAAACAAAATTTGTGTTTTTTAGCTGCATCATACCTCTCATTCTTCTCATTCTTGTAGCAGAGGTAAGGAAACCTCCAGACGTTACCCAGACCAATCACAATCCCTGCCACAGCCAGAAGAAACTCTGCTTTGCTGCCCCAGTGTCCTCGCTCCTCTATTTGTCCTTTGATTCTGGTCATACCGTCACACCTTTTTAAACGAGGTTACTCTGATCCTGCTGTCCAGACTGCTGTAATTTAACAGTGAGTTTGTTCTCTACTTAGCTATTCATTTATTAAAATGTATCAAGCTATTCATTGACTGATCCTCGCCAGATGAAATGACAACCAAAGTAAAAAATAAAAAATGGGGCGAAAGACTAAAGCAGATGCCGATATATGATATATGATATGCCTCATCGTGATATATGATATGCCTCAGGCACAATTTGTATTGCAAATTCTTTAGTTTTGAAGTTTTGAAGAAAATTGTTATAGTAGGCAAAACCTTTATCCTCCAGTCTAGTGTGAAATGTTGCAAAACCACTTGATAAGTCCCCACCACCTCCTCAGTTCACAAGAATAAACTTGACAAAAAATGACAATATTATTATAAAATGCATCACAATATATTATAAAAAGGCAACTCAGATTTTTAGTATGAAAAATTTAGTTTTCCACTAGCATGTAAAAAAATTATTAATCTTAAAAATCCTAATATTCGAGCCCGTTCTCATCCTTTGGCGGCATATGTGACGCCATATGACAAAACGGCAAAATACTACGCACATGGCACCCTTTAGCGTGAATATAACACGCAAACCCAAGGCGTCATAAAGTTGACTGGCATCCTTTAGCGTGAATATGAGACGCAGACCCTACCCCACACCTAAACCTACCCATCACAGTGCGTGTTATATTGACTATAAAGGGTGCCATGTGCATAGTATTTCGCCGTTTTGTCATATGGCGTCACATATGACGCCAAAGGATGAGAATGCGTTGAATATTCTTATGACTGAGGCTTTTGAAGGGGAGTCCTAAATGAGAAAATAAAAGCTTTAAAAAAAAAGAATGACAATTTACACATCACTATCCTGGCTCTTATTACATAGTGTTGCCTTCTTGAGCATTAGTGAATGTTTGCATTTTTTTTTAATTGTTGTGCATGCATCCCTTTAATTGACTTAATTCTGTCATAACTCCAAGAGCGCTGGCCTTGAAAAAGGATTTCTGGCCTAGATTAATGCCTTTGTCACCTGTGGCAGGATCGACATTAACTGTAGCTATGGTATTTTGACTGAAACTATGATTACTAAAGATTAATAAAATACATTTTAGTTAGGGCAGCTTTTTAATTATGATGTCATTAGCCAAATCTAAAAGACAATAAACATCTTCAGGGTCCAAAATGAACACTCACCAAGTGCCAAAGGCAAGTAAAAACTGGCTTGAGCAAGAACATTTATTGACTGATAACATTTTAGGAATTGCAGTAGCCTATAAAACAAGGTTTAAGGTTAGTCACAATGTGAAGTCAGCATTTGGGGGCATTCTGCTTCTGGCTTCGCAATGTCAGCTTCAATTTTCAGATTTCATTTAATTTCAAAACAATATCATAACCGTCCACACATGCATGCAACAGATCCACAAAATGCACACAGGAATCTTTAAACATTTGCAACAGATGCACACATCCACAAAATGATGATCCTCCCTTATTGTTATGATGAGGTGGAAGCAAGGAGGAAGCAGGATCCAATTGCAGCACACTTTATTTAATAAACTCAAACTACATAAAGACTCTGGCTAGGGCACAAGACTCAGGAACAGAACCACGAACATCAAGGTACAACAACAAGAACTCACAAAGACTGGACTGAAACACAGGGCTTAAATACAAGGCCAAACAAGCTAAACAAGATAACATGGGGGCGTGGTATACATGAACACAAACGAGGAGCGGGAAAACTGAACAGGACTGAACCAAAAGCACAACGACCGGGGGAACACAGACAGACATTACAACATAGCCCCCCCTCTATGGGCGGCTCCCGACGCCCATCAAAACTAGAGACATAGTTCGGGAGGGTGGTGGAGCGGAGGCGTTCCCGGGGGAGGGATGGCGGGCCAGGTCCGTGCAGGGAACGGGACCGGGGTCTTGCGATGGCGGACCTGGACCATGGAACATGGGCGGAGCTGGACGAACAGACTGCCAGGGCGGAGCAGGCTGTGGGGGTGTCCACGACGGAGCAGGCTGAGGGCGAGGCCACGGCGGAGCAGGCTGAGGGCGTGACCAGGGCGGAGCAGGCTGTGGACCCTCGGGCATCCAGGGCGAAGCTGTCGGACCCTCGGGCGTCCAGGGCGGAGCTGTCGGACCCTCGGGCGTCCAGGGCGGAGCTGTCGGACCCTCGGGCGTCCAGGGCGGAGCTGTCGGACCCTCGGGCGTCCAGGGCGGAGCTGTCGGACCCTCGGGCGTCCAGGGCGGAGCTGTCGGACCCTCGGGCGTCCAGGGCGGAGCAGACCCTTCGGGCGTCCAGGGCGGAGCTGTCGGACCCTCGGGCGGCCATGCTGGAGAGGACCCTTCGGGTGGCCATGGTGGTGGCCTACTGCCCCCCCCCAAAAAATTCTTGGGGGTAGCTACGGGGTCGTAGCCTGGAGAAGGCACCGGCTCAGGAGAAAAAGGCAGAACCAGCGGTGAAGAGGGCTTTAGGCTGGGCAGGACCAGCGGTGAAGGAAACTCTGGGCTGAACAGGACTGGCGCAGGATCAGCGGGCTCTGGTGCAGGATCAGCGGGCTTTGGCGCAGGATCAGCGGGCTCTGGCGCAGGATCGGCGGGCTCTGGCGCAGGATCGGCGGGCTCTGGCACAGGATCAGCGGACACCGGCTCAAGTGTGTGCGTAGCCCACACACACCACATGGCTGTGGCCATAATGGCCAGTGTTGCGGTCACTGAGGGCTCAGGCGGCGCATGCGTGGCGTGATCAGTCTCTGACTGGGAAGACGTGACGAGAACAGTCTCTGGCTGGACGGTCTCTGGCTGGACGGTCTCTGGCTGGACGGTCTCTGGCTGGACGGTCTCTGGCTGGACGGTCTCTGGCTGGACGGTCTCTGGCTGGACGGTCTCTGGCTGGACAGGCGGGACGTGGATAGGCTCCAGGGATACTGTGAACTGGCAGGGTGCTTCATCAGCCAAGCCCACCGTAGATGCCGAACCCCCCAAGTAAAGGGCCAGGTCAATATATCCCTCTAGGGTCCAACCGGTATAATCATCCGGCATCAGTTGCGCGGTATCCGTATCCAGCCCGCTCCAGAACAGGTCCATGAGCTCAATGTCATTAAGCGATCCCAGATGGCAGCAGTTCAAAAAGTCCCTCACATACTTCTCGATCAGCTGGCCATCCTGAAACATAGAGGCTAGAAATCTTCTTAGTACCTGGTTGTGGACAACTGCTGGATCCATAGTTTGGTGAGTTCTTCTGTTATGATGAGGTGGAAGCAAGGAGGAAGCAGGATCCAATTGCAGCACACTTTATTTAATAAACTCAAACTACATAAAGACTCTGGCTAGGGCACAAGACTCAGGAACAGAACCACCAACATCAAGGTACAACAACAAGAACTCACAAAGACTGGACTGAAACACAGGGCTTAAATACAAGGCCAAACAAGCTAAACAAGATAACAAGGGGGCGTTGTATACATGAACACAAACGAGGAGCGGGAAAACTGAACAGGACTGAACCAAAAGCACAAAGACCGGGGGAACACAGACAGACATTACAACACTTATCTAGGCTCCACAGTGATTTTCAGCCATTTCTACCACTGGTATACCAGTGGATAATGACAACAGTGACCTTATTTTGAGTCTGAACAAATGTTTTGAAGGATGGAGTGACACTGACAAAATGTTTGTAAAACTCAGCAGCTAAGACTACTGTTGTGGTTTTTGAGGGGGCAAACATGGGAATAGCTGAAGTTATAATTTAAATGATGTACAGAACGCACTGTCTTGGTAAGTTAACCCAGGGACATATTAACTACAGGTCACAATTAATCCAAAAATGTTTACACGAGTCTCATGAAAAAAAAAAAAAAACGTGCCTGTGGCGACATGATATCAAAAGGGTTTTAAGTAATCATATTCACGGAGTGGGAGCTAAATGCATGATCAGTTTTCTCTGAAACAGATAAACGTGATTGTGGCAACAGTGGAATAATACTTTTTTGAGAACAAGATCATATTTTGAGCGTGGGAAAGGTACTGGGTTTTGTGGAGAAATGTTTTTTTGTCAAAGAAGAAAATAGACGCAAATATCCTACAGAGCCTACAGTCCATGCTCTTCGAGGTCAACAGAACTGTAGAGTTTAGCTCCATCCAATTCAGTTAAAGGATAAAATAACACGACAGAACACTCACGACTTCTAAAACAGCACAATAAGTGGGTATATCAAGGGTATACGCAAATATTGATTGTTAGACTACACAAAAAGCATATGGCCCATTCATCCATCCATTGTCCAAGTCCTTGTCCTACGTAGGGTTGCAGGGATGCTTGAGCTTATCCCAGAATCTCGGGCTCTAGGAACAGGAAACTCAATTTTAATAAAACAGTGGTTGAAAGCACCAATTACGATTTGAAAACACCAACTGATTTTTGTAACTTAGTGAGGGCTTTCATTTATATCGTTTTTATGAGTGTAAATCTGTCTAAACTTTTCCAGTATAGACACCCAGGGAAAGCAAGACAACATCTAATCGCATGGCAACATCTGACCCTGAAAAGGGCAGTTACTTCTCTCTGTAAGCAAGCCTCAGCAGCGTATTAGACGTCCCAGCGCTTCTCCCCTGCGGCCATCTAGCGAGTTTAAAGCAAATTAAAAAAGAGCAAATGTCTGCGACGTTGTTGTAATAGTCACGCCACGACGAGTTCCCTCATCTGTACCAGGCCGGCTCAGAATTAGGATTGATCTCCATTAGGAACAAGGTCTCGACAGATGCCTCCAACACGGTTGGGGGAGCCCTCTGCAAGGGCAGGCCTACGTCTGGCTTCTGGTCGAGCATGGATAAACAGTGACATATCAACTACCTAGAAATGCTGGCGTTTTTTCTGGCTCTCAAAATATTACTACCAGACCTGAAAGGGCACCATGTCTTAGTCCGTTCGGACAACATGGCAGTGGTGTCCTACATAAAACACAGAGGTGGACTCAGATCGAGGCCTCTGTACAAACTGGTGAGACGTCTCCTCTTATGGGCACAGCGAAACCTGTGTTCGATGAGAGCAGCGAAAGTACCGGGCAAACTAAACCAAAGGGCAGATATGCTGTCCCGGGGCAATATGTCCCAAGGGGAATAGGCGCTCCATTCACAGATGGTTCACATGATCTGGAGTATCTTCGGGAGGGCAGAGGTCGACCTCTTCGCCTCATAAGACAACTCTCATTGCCAAATATAATTCTCGAAGGACAGGGACACACTGGCCCACGAGTGGCTCAGCCTTTCCCTCTATTTCTTTCCTGTTGCGCTGCTCCCTCAGGTCATCAGATGAATCAGGGAGGACAGATGCGCAGTCCTTCTGGTGGCCCCTCTTTGACGGAACCAGTCATGGCTCCCAGAGTTGATGCAGCAGCTACCTGGCCAATTCCCCTGAGAAAGGATCTCTTATCCCAGGCGAAAGGGATGATTTGGCACCCCCAACCCGAGTTCTGGTCCATCCATGTCTGGCCCCTTGTCGGGAGCCTACGAGCCTCCACGCAAGGGTATTAAGCACGATCTCTTAGGCTAGAGCCCCATCTACTAGACGCCCTTAAATGGTCTGTCTTCTCCAACTGGTGCGCAGTACGGAATTAAGACCCATTGTCCTGTGATGTTTCATTGGTGCTGTCTTTCCTGCAGGAGCTGCTGGACAAGGGGCTAAGGGGGCACTGCATAAACGGTGAACCCACCTCACTCCCTTAATCTTCCAACATGGGACCTGTCTACGGTCATTAGGGCCCTTAGGGGCCCACCCTTCGAGCCACTTCAGTCAGCCGAGCTGCGGCCCCTTTTGCTGAAAACTGTCCTTCTGCTAGCCCTAGCGTTAGTCAAGCGAGAGGGTGAATGAATGAATGAACGAATCAATGAAGCATTTATATAGGGCTTTCATATGTACTACTGTACACCCAAAGCACTTTACAATCATATCAGGGGATCATCCAGCATCCATGAGATGACGGCAGCCCCAGTACAACAGCGCCAGTGCGATCACCACACACCAGCTATAGGTGGAGAGGAGAGAGTGATAGAGCCAATTCAATCGATGGGGATTTTTAAGAGCCAATGGAGGGAATTTGGCCAGGACACTGGGGTTACACCCCTACTCTTTACGAGAAGTGCCAATTTTGGGCCAAACGAATGTAAAGTTATCAAACCAAGACATGGTCAATTATCTAATTTACTCTCCACTCCATTCTGAGCACAGGTCATTACTCTCTGCTCTTTCCGTTTCTGAGGACGGGCGATAGTTGTACTTACTCTGCCTGTTTTGTACCTTAAGAGTATATATCGAGCGCCCTGCCCAGTTCAGGAAGTCAGAGCGGCTTTTCGTGTGCTTTGGAGGCTGCACCAAAGGGCATCTGGTCACAAATCAGAGATTATCCTACTGGATATTGGATGCAATTGCGCTAGTTTATGCTTCTATGGCCCTTCAATGCCCCATCAGAGTGAAAGCCCACTCCACCAGAGATATGGCTTCCTCCTGGGCATGGTACAGTGGAGCATTCATTGCCGACATTTGGGATGCGGCTAGCTAATCCTCGGCATCCACCTATGCCAGATTTTACAACTTGAACGTCCCAGCTCTGCAAACACAGGTTCTATAATTTTAGCTGGGCCTTGACCTCTACGTGAGCTCAACTCAGAACGTTATCCCTCAAGGCTGCTTTATGTGTGCGCACTTTGAGTGTGAGCACAACATCTGCGTGTATGAGTAAAATTATGCGCAATCCCATGCAGAAATTCAAGCGATGTAACACCAACAATATTCATCTGAAGCAAATGAAACGAGGGAGTGAGGGAAGGCGGGATTGTGTGTCAACTCACTGTCAAGAGATGAGAGAGTGAGAAAGCGCAGCTTGTATCGTGTATCTATTCTGCGGAAAATTAGTATTGGAAGTGTTTCAGATATTTCAGTATCGATATGTATCGAAAAATCTATATTTTTGTCAACACTATTGCACTTAGTTTGTTATTTCAGATGCCTTTATAAAAGACTACAACTGAAACATTTATATATTATATTGCCCTATAAAATTCACGCCACTGCTGAAATCCATCCACATTTGGTGGGTGTTAATGTCAAGCCATCAATGGCAGGAAAAGAGTTTAGATTTACTTAATCTTGACTTCACTGTGCTCTCATATACAGTAACTGCTCATTCTGTCCTCATTTATTTGTATGTTCATCTGTAAGTGTAGAATTGTTTGGGTTAAAAAAATGGATGTTGTAAAAGCTCCCAACACAGCACAGCCCTGCAAATAATAAAGTAATAAAATAATAAAATGAGAACTTAGAAATAAAACGAATAAATTGAGACCAGAGTAAGATGAGACACTTTTAACCTGATTCTATTTAGTCAGATGGGGTTTGCATCTTTACATCATAGGATGAGATGTGACAATTAGTGATTTTAAAGATTACTTTATTTTTCCCAGATGTAAATAATAAGCATATGGGCTAAACATGTTGATTGTTGTGATTTCATTACAGACCTTCTAACAGTTTGACAAAACCCAAGTATTATATGTTGTTAGTTCTGATGTGAGTGAGCCTCAGGTAAAATCTTTACGACAAAGTAATTTGTTTTGATAACAATATTTAAAATGTACATGTAAAATTTACAGACTCCAGGCAGGGAATACATTCTTTGAGCCAACTGTTTCCCAGGGGGTGCGCTACGCAAACTACATCATCTGCTTACACGGAGCAATGGTACTGCTTTTGTAGAGGTCCAAACATGAATCGGCACCATTTATGTGCACATAATTCATTGTGTCTACTCTAACTGAAATATAGTTGTAAGTATAGACAGGTTAAAGTGGGCTGGAATGGTCCGGAACTGTGTTCCGGCACCTCAGATAAATTAATAAATTATAGATTCATTAATCTCAACGAATCTCGCTGGTCCCAAGATGGGGCCGACTGACTGACCAACCTCCTTTCCTCCCCACTGAACGTGCTCGATTACAAATGCGTGAAATGCACTTACGTTGGTTGAGCGCGGTAAAGTTAGTTTTAGGTTCGATATTTCGTTGGACATTTGTTTTCCCTTGCCACTGTTCTATAGGGTCGGCAGTCTTACAAAGATATCAATAGACTAGTTTTACCATTATGTAACCATTATCGACATTAAATATTCGTTCAGAATCACCTACGTGCATTAATGCTGCATATTTATACATGGGAATTCTTTGACGCCTTTCCACAACGCATGACTAAGGGAACGTCTGCCAATTCCACCAACTGCGTTAAACGTAGCCTATAATTTGTATTATTTAAAATTACTTTTCAAATTCCAAAGCTTGTAGAAGGTTCCTATTTGCAATGCTGATCTAATAGCCTTGATTAAATTACCTTATCTAAGAAAATGATTAATAAAACTCGTCAGTTGAGGCTATTTTTACTTTCTTTACTGACACAGACGAAAATCAAAAAGACTATCAGTCAAAGTTCAGCTTTAGGAGGGGAAGAAATAGACTGAGAGAAAAAGAAAGATTAAGATGAGACAGCAGGTATTGACAAATAATCTAATGCCCACTGACATGGTTTTAAAGCTATTTATTATCCATTTTTTGGCCTTCAAAAGTCTTAAATTGCACATATGTAGGTCAGAGAAATCAAAATTTTCTCGGGGGAGCATGCCCCCGAACCCCCTAACTACCTCACATTTAAATGCACATGGCTGTGGGGGGTAATGTGGATTTATGTGGCTACAGTGCCAGGGCTCAATTTTGGTCCCAGTGTTCAGCAATTTTAACATAGTAATGTCATCATATCAGTGTTGATGGACCAAAATAAAACCATTAAAATATCGAGTAAATAAGTATTGTGATACTTGATGCCACAGTGACACTCTTGTCCCAAAAAATATTGCTATACCACGATACTCAATATGTTGTCCCACGGTGAGTCTGTTTCCCTGTTGCACCTACACAAAATGTGACAGTTCCCCCACCTACCAAATCCCACTTTAACCACATGATGTAAGTATAGTTAATATAATGTGTTTATAAAAGTTGTTAGTAATGTGTCTTATGATAAATACTAGGGGTGGCACGGTACATGCAAAAACATCCCAACCGTTCGGTTCGGTGCGTGTGTGCGTCGCACGGTTCGACGCATGCGCAATGTAACCCCGTGCCCGTGACCTCAGACAGTGTGTTTACTTTTCGCGCTAAATAAGAGATGTGTGGACAATGGACATACATATGAGGCTTGTTCAACTTTAACCGGCGCTGCACAGACCGATCGATGAATAACATCAAAGTACCGCGAGAGCAACGGCTCCGTATGCTTTCCAATCACTCTCGTGGTACTTTGATGTCATAAACCGATCAATCTGTGCAGGGCCGGTTCAAGTCGAACAAGCCTACAGTAAAAGGGGAGTATGGAGTGCTGCAGGTCTCGTCACGTATATAAATGTCAAGTGGGAGATATAAGGAAGGCTAACCGGAGTTGGAGGATGCACCAGCGTCGTATAACATTTTGGATTTCATGTTACCTATGATATTTAAATACAGTGACACCAAGTTTAGATAAGAACTCCAGTCATATGTTTCCAAATACTCTACTTTAATTTCAAGTGAAAAAAATGTATCCTCACTCTCAGGGAATAGAAGCATTGTTGATACTGTTTTTGTGTTGAGGTTGAAGTTATGTTTCACTTTATGGTTATGCCTTTGCTATTGTTATAGCCTCATTATAGGCAATTATGTGTAACATATTTTGACTTATTTAAAAGATTGTGCTTTAAGAGTTTCTCTCTCTTTCTTTTAAAAGGTAAACATTTTGTAAGAGCTACACTGACGTTGACAGTTTGATAAATGCAAGTTATTTTTAATCTTTGTGTGCTAAAAATGCACATAAGTCCCTGTAGAGATAGCAATACACATTCTCCTTTTTTGCCAAATAAACAAAAGCATTTCATCAATGTCTTCTCTCTTGCTGTATCAAAATGTCACCTAGCTTTCCTCAGAGATGGTCTCAATAATGTGTTTAAAGTCAAGTCAAATTCAGTTTGTGCATGATTACATGATATACATTTTTTTTAATACTGTATCCTGAATTGTGGATAATTAAGCTATAGCCTATAACATATGCTGAAGTACATTTCTGGAGTGTTAACGATTAAAAGAAAAAATAACAACAAGAACCGTACAGAACCGAAAACCGTGACCCTAAAACCGTGATATGAACCGAAACGTGGGTTTTGTGAACCGTGCCACCCCTAATAAATACATAGGCATTTGTTGTCTTATAGTCTTATTTTTTAATAGAGAAGCTTAAACACATTAGACATACACTGTTTTTAGCACTAAAGCTTCAATATGATATATGTCCCAAAACAATGGGAACTTGATGCCCTGAACCTTGTACTGGATATTCATCAAAAACAAACTGCTTGAGATGATCAATCCCAACACAGGTGTCTTCTCCTCTTTTCCAGACAAAATCTCCCTCAAAGGCATGAAATCCATACCAAACCTTGGAAAATGATCTAAAATAAACTTGATCATGCTCCAGAGGCATAATACCAAGCAATACAGAGTGAGTTAAACCAAACGCCTGCCATGGGAATAATGCCCCCGAACCCCCGAATAATGCTATGGGTTTACTCCGAGTGCCTCCTGGATGCCCGAGCTTCACCCTAGACACTCTGTGGAGAAAAGAAATTTCCACTGATTATAGCTGTAATCTCGTTCTTTTTGTCACTATCCAAAGTTCATCACCATAGCTGAGGGTTCGGAACATAGATCGACTGGCAAATTAAAGTTAGGCCCTCAGGCTCAGTTCCCCTTTCACCACGATGGTCCGGTAATGAGCGCATTTTTGCCACTGCAACACTGATTCACCTGGCAAGTTCCACTTGTGGGCAATCCACCTTTTGCTGGCTGTGAATCTTCCTCATCTCCACAAGATCACACTGGGCTGCAAATCCCTTATGCAAGTTAAGAGTACCCCCCTGTTTGTTAGTGTGAATTAAAGAATTGAGAGCAGAAATACAAAATTTGTATGACACAATCTGCCTGGTTTAGACATATCCTCTGACTCTAACCTGTGTTTTGAGCACAGCTGTAACCTGTTTCTTGAGATGAAAAAATAAATTTGGGCCTTGTGTCTTTAGGTTTTTATTCACTAGAATAGCAATGAAAAGACTGACTACAGTATACAATAATTTTTCTTTCAAAGTCCATTTTCATGTTCCTCTGTGTCCGTCCTGATTAAGTCTTCCATCTCTGCAGTGAAAGCAGTTTCCTTCATTTCAGCTAGTTGTTTAGAGGTGAGAGGAAGCTCTGTATCAGAACTACAGAGGTGACACCAACGCTGTCAAGACACACAAATAGAGGGAAACAACAGTTAGGAAGTACTGAAATTTAAAAGCAAATTAAATTCTCTTGTTTAGTTTCAATGAATTGACATTGGTTAAATAGTTAGTTTTACATTTCCATCCCTGTTTTGATATAATCTGAGATCCCAGAGGCGTGTTTATCTTTTCAAATGTCAGGGATGAATATCTTTTCATCCTCACCTGTTTCAGACTCCCTTTCCCAGCACACATTCGGCCCAGCGCCCATCCAGGCACCAGCAGAATGGAGGACAGGGCCAGTAACCAACCTAGTGCGTACGCCCAGTCTGGGTACACATACCAGCGATTAAAAGTCAGGGGCTGGTACTTCACCATAGAACAGATGAAAGACACCTGAGAATGGACAGAGGGAAAAGAGAAATGGTGAAAAAGGATGGAAAAGAAAAAGGATAGTAATAACTGAATTCAGCTGAGGTGTTTCTGTTTGAGAATGCTTCAGGAATTCACAACCAATTAATATCCATTAAGACAAGACAAACCCAAACTTATGTATGAAATTCAGACACTCACCAGGGACACGAGAGGAGTCAGGTATTTCCAGCACAGCATAAATATGTAGTTGGGGCGTGACTTTGTCATGTCTTCAATAATGTCAAACATTCTCTCAGCCCCTAAGGAGTGTAGAGGATTTAGCTTTACTGGCTTTCTAGCATTGTCATTGTATTCTGTTGACTTTATTATGTTATGGTCTGTAGCCTGTGTGTGATTTACCAAAGATCCAACCCATGGCCAGAGACTCAAACACAGACAGGAACAGAACACAGGCTCCATTACAGGCATAGTAGTCAAACAACTGGAATACATACATCCCCCCCTGCAGGCCATAATAAAACATCACAACTAGGGCCAGATTAATGTATTGTGGTTGTAAAAAAATAAAGCACAGATTAATTAAATAAAATTGCACAGGCCCTCAATTTTACAGCTATAGTAATGTTTAGAAGTTTAGACATGTTTCTTTTAAACTAAAAATGTGCTAAAAATGTGTCAAGTGACAGTAAAATATTTACAATAAAATACTTGTTCTCTTTTAAATCACTCATCTAATGATGAGGACCAAACACTACATCCTTAATGGTGACCTATTATGTCTCTTTTTACAAGATGCAATATAAGTCTCAGGTTTCCACAGTATGTGTCTGTGAAGTGTCAGTGAGTCCATTGGGAATTGATTGGATCATATTATCAATATGCTGCTGCTCCCCACCCCCTTTGTATAAGAAGGCTGTGCCTTTACAGCTTGTGAACACTCTGACACTCTGGCAACTAGTGATGGGAAGTCCGGTTCTTTTTGGCGAACCGGTTCTTTCGGACAGTTCGTTTCAATTAACCGGTTCAAAAAAACGGTTCACCAGTTCTGTTATGTCTGTCATACTCTCGGGATAGAAGATAGGAAGCAATAGCAAGTTAACAATTTAATAGGTCAGGGAACACAAAGTCTCAAGACAACGGGCGTGGAAAGGTGGCGCAGGGACTTCAATGGCCAGGACCAGAACCGGAACAGGTGATGAGATGAACGAAGATGAATAATCCAACACGAAGACGGTGAAAGATGAAAACTCCAACAAGATGATGAATATCACGGGAACACGAACAGGAGGGCAGACAGAACTGGAACACCGACGGAGGACACATCAAACAAGGATCTGACAAAAGGGATGAACAACGGTAAGTATATATAGAGTGGTGAGATGGGCTGCAGCCGGTGAATGAGATGATGATCAGCTGGAGTGGATTAGGCAATGACACACAATCACGCCCACAACGCACGTGCATTCATACAACAACATAAACACGAGACGAGAAGGAAACAACGAATTGTATTCCGTGACAGTACCCCTCCTGGCGCTCTCACTGGGAAAAATTGGTGGGTGGTAACCTAAACTACACTCAAACGGAGATAGGCCCGTGGCCGACACTGGTAACGTGTTGTGGGCGTACTCCACCATGGACAGTTGTTGTCTTCATGAGGAAGGATTCTTGGAAACCAAATATCGTAACACCCTCTCCAGATACTGGTTGGCTCTCTCGGTTTGGCCGTTGCTCTGGGGGTGAAACCCTGAGGACAGACTAACTGTCGCTCCCAGTAATCTACAAAACTCTCGCCAAAATTTGGACACAAACTGGGGTCCCCTGTCGGAGACCACGTCCATCGGGAGGCCATGTAAGCGAAAGACGTGGTCCACGACTGTCAACGCTGTCTCCTTAGCTGAGGGTAATTTGGGTAAGGGAATAAAATGAGCCGCCTTCGAGAACCGGTCCACCACGGTCAAAACGACTGTGTTACCCTGGGAGGGCGGTAATAAAATCTAGAGCGATATGGGACCAGGGTCTCGAAGGGACTGGCAGCGGTTGAAGTAACCCATCTGGGGGTCGATTGGAAGTCTTACCAGTGGCACAAACCGAGCAAGCCAAAACAAAACTGTGAATGTCACCAGCCATAAGTGGCCACCAGAACCGTTGCTTGACTAAAAAACTAGTGCGATTAACTCCTGGATGACAAGCCACGTTGGAGCAATGACCCCACTGGATAACGTCAGACCATACTCCCTCCGGCACAAATAAGCGATTCGGTGGGCAAGCGGGCGGAGGCGTTACCCCTTCTAAGGCCGTCTTGACCTTCGAACTCGACCTCCCATGTGAGTGTGGAAACAAATAGGGTTTCGGGTAAAATGCACTCTGGAGTAACCGGGCGTTCGGAGCGATCAAAAATGCGAGATAAAGAGTCGGCTTTGATGTTCTTAGAACCCTGGCCGTACGAGAGAGAAAAATCAAAACGACCAAAAAAAAGTGCCCACCGAGCCTGCCTAGAGTTCAATCTTTTAGCGGTTCTGATGTACTCTAGGTTCTTGTGGTCAGTCCAGACGATAAAAGGTACCCCTGACCCTTCTAACCAGTGGTGCCATTCCTCCAATGCTAACTTGACTGCCAACAACTCCCTGTTACTAATGTCGTAATTACGATCGGCTGGGGATAAGCGATGAGACAAAAACGCGCAGGGATGCATCTTGTCGTCTGCAGAAGAGCGTTGGTACAGCAGTGCACCTACCCCCACCTCTGGCGCATCGACCTCCACCACGAACTGACGTGAAGAATCAGGGGCAATAAGGATGGGGGCTGAAACAAAGCGGCCTTTCAGTTTGGCAAACACAGCTTCAGCTGTGTCTGACCACCTGAACTTCGTTCCGGGGGAGGTCAAGGCAGTCAGAGGTGCGGCTAGTTGGCTGAAGTTGCGAATAAAACGCCGGTAGAAATTGGCGAACCCCAGAAACCTCTGTAGGGCCTTACGGGAATCTGGACTTGGCCACTCTACCACAGCCTTAACCTTCTCAGGGTCCATACGCACTCCTTCAGACGATATGATGTAACCTAGGAAAGGAACAGACTGTGCATGAAAATCGCATTTCTCCGCCTTGACAAAAAGCCCATTCTCTAGCAATCTCTGAAGCACTCGTCGGACATGTTCCTGGAGAGAAGCAGAAAAAATCAATATGTCATCCAGGTAGACATATATGAACTGATCTATCATGTCTCGCAACACGTCATTGACCAATGCCTAGAAGACTGCTGGGGAGTTGGACAGCCCGAACGGCATGACCAAATATTCAAAGTGCCCCCTGGGGGTGTTAAAAGCAGTCTTCCACTCATCCCCCTCCCTAATGCGAACCAAATGATAAGCTTTACGTAAATCCAGTTTTGTGAAGAAAGACGCTCCCTGCAACCTCTCGAAGGCAGAAGACATCATCGGCAAAGGATAAGTATTCTTTACCGTGATGTTGTTCAACGCCCGGTAATCAATACAAGGTCGCAGAGACCCCTCCTTCTTCCCCACAAAAAAGAACCCCGCCCTCGCTGGAGAAGAGGAAGGTCGGATGAACTTGGTTGCTAGAGAATCAGAAATATATTTCTCCATAGCCTCCCTCTCTGGGACCGAAAGTGAATATAACTTGCCTTTAGGCGGAGACTTACCTGGTAATAAATCTATAGAACAATCATAGGGACGATGCGGAGGAAGAGAAGCAGCACGAGACTTACTGAACACCTCCTTCAGGTCACGGTACTCCGTGGGCACGTTAGACAAATCCCCTGCTTCCTCCTGAAACACAGAAACAGGCACAGATGGACAGGCAGACACAAGACAAGACTTATGACATTCCTTGCTCCACTCCAGCACAATGTTTTGATGCCAGTCCACACGAGGGTTGTGATGGATGAGCCAGGGGTGACGAAGAACGATGGGTGCCAGGGGTGAGTCCAGTAAAAAAAAAAGAAATAGTCTCGGAGTGGTTGCCAGAAGTGATGAGTGTAATATCCTCAGTGATGAATGAAATGGTGGGGAGATTTTGACCGTTCAGTGCATGTACAGCAATCTTGTGTGTGAGGGGCTTGAAGGGGATCTGAAACTTGAGTGCGGATGTATAGTCCATGAAATTACCTTCAGCCCCGGAATCCAGAAGTACTTTGCGGTTGTTCTGGTGCACTGACCATCTTAGTCTTACCGGAAGGAGTGTAGATGTAGATGAGGTCTTTTCGGCGGAGATCCCACCCGATATTGGCCTCATGCTTGACCTTTTAACGGGCAGTTGTAGGCATAGTGTCCCGTACCTCCGCAGTAAAGACAGAGGCCCTTGGACCTCCGCCTCTCCTTCTCCTCCCGGGAAAGCCGAGCTCGCCCAACCTGCATGGGTTCGTGATCGTAGACAGGGCTGACCGCGTCCCCGCCGCTGTACCGTGGACCCTCGGCTCTGCCAGGCGTGCGGGTGGACAATGCCCGTCGTTCGACTCTGGATAGACCCGCAACGCCAACTCAATGAGTCCATTCAATGAAGTGGGGAGGTCCAGGGCGTAGATCTCCTTCTGGACGCGGTCAGCCAACCCATGCAGGAACATGTCCCACTGCGCCTCCTCGTTCCATTGACACTCTGCCGCCAGGGTCCGAAACTCGTTTGAGAAATCTGAGACCGACCTGTCACCCTGACGCAGGTCGGCCAGTAGCCTCGCCGCCTCTCTTCCAGCGACCGCTCGGTCAAACACCAGCTTCATCTCGGCGGAGAGTGTCTGGAACGAAGCGCAGCATGGGTCTTGGTTCTCCCACACCGTCGTTCCCCATAGCGCCACTCTTCCAGTCATGTTTCCAACATGTTTTATTTTGTTACACTTAGCCTACTGATGTTCAACTAAATACTTAAGAAACGTACATTTCGTCCCTCAGAAAAATTGCACGCATGCTCAGCTCATCAACTCATCAGTTCACATTATGTCGAACGTGTCCAGAAAGAAACAGTTCTCGGTTCTGTACTGGTGATCCGAGAACCGCTGTACCTGTGCGTTCGGTATTACGCGCATGCGCAGTATCAGCTGCTCATCACTTCTCTCAGCACCAACATGTCTCAGTTCAGGGAACTGTTGGAGTTACTGGAGTAAAATATACTCCGGGATATTGGTTTATTTCGATTCGGAGGGACTGTCAGGCATGTCTGAAAGTGAGTAACTTTAGTAACTTGTGGATCAGCACTGACGCAAGACGCGAACTGTTTCAAACGATTCAGTCTGATTTAGTGTACTGGTCCGACCGGTTCACTAAAAAGAACCGGTTCAAAAGAACGATCTGTTCATGAACCGGCCATCACTAGCGGCCATCACAACAGTCAACTAGCAGTGCAGCACCCGTAGGCTACAGTTAGAGGACTGCACGTTTGCAAAGAGGATTAAGCTTACTTGACAACGTCAGTTAATATATCAATATCGTAACGAATAGAAATAACCTTAAATAATGTATAGTTATCTGCATCTTTCCGTCTCTTCTGTATAGTTACTTTTTAAACACGAAAATCGTATTCAGCATGAAACTCAAACGGTTGCCGTGGTAATGAACAACCGGCTTGTTAAAGCGAATGTATAATCCTGCATCTGAGGCAAAATTACTAAATATACAGCGCGAGTTATATATTTCTGACTCCAAACAATTGGCCACTGAACCAGCTGATAAAATCTTCCTTTGATTCGATACACGCATATGCACACACACTGATAGGGAGCACAGTGTGTCAGTGTTCACCGGGATATGGTAAGCTAATGACGCAGTTTCAAGGTGTGTATAATTTAAACTACTTAGTCAACACTAACAGTAGCTCCTGTTCGGTTTTCATACTGCTGCTCTCCTTCTAGTCACTTCTGAACTTGATGAACTTGACACTTCTGAACTTCTCTTCATTAAAGCTCCAGTGACTGGTTGCCAGATATCACAAAAAGAGCAAAACGTACTCGGTTACGTACTTAACCTCGGTTCTCTCTAGAAGAGGGAACGAGTATTGCGTAAGTTGCTTACGCTACGAGTAAAGTCATCTTTTCTCGAGATATTGAAGCCAAAAATTATCCTTAATTTTGTATTTATTGTCAACGCAGTGCAGCAGCCAGCAGACCTAGAGCAGGCTATCTAGCATGCTCATTGGTTCCTCTGTGGCAACTGCAGCAGCCTATCGTTGAGCCTGGTGTGACGTCACGCCCAATGAGGGCGCTTCGCGTGTCATAGCCCGCCAGAATGGGGGTGGCTTAGCGTATAAAAATCAGGCTCATAGGTTGCAACTCTGGTTTTCATCAACTGAAGCGAAAACGCTTGTGGGGCGCCAGCACGGCCGGTTACGCAATACTCGTTCCCTCTTCTAGAGAGAACGTCTCGGTTACGTATGTAACCCTCGTTCCCTGAGTAGGGAACGGAGACGTTTCGTCGGATGACGACGAATGGGGTTTCGCTTAGAAAGCCTATCAACTTCGAGTATTACAAAACGAGCCAATGGCAAAGAAATGCCATGGGTCTGCGGAATTTGCATGACGTAACTCCGCCCCACCTCGTGGGTATAAAAGGAGGACGCCAGCAACAGGCAGATATGTTTCTTCGCTGAGGAGCCAAGACTGAGCTCAGACGATCCCCGCGGTACAGCGGAAAGTGGCAGGCAGACGTAACGTCTCCGTTCCCTACTCAGGGAACAGGGTTACATACGTAACCGAGACGTTCCCTTTCGTTGTCACTCCGAGTTACGTCGGATGACGACGAATGGGGTTACCAGTCTAATCACGCCACCTTCTCAGCTGTCTTCCAGTGCCCTGCGTAAATCTGAGATCCCTGTCGTGAGACTGGCACGGACGAAGGACTCCTATTTAGCACAGGAATACCAAGGTACACTGGGGAGCATATCCCAAAGTTTAGGGGAAATATGCAATTACTGCCAACCCAGAGGGGGGGGACTTAGAGAATACACATATGACCCGAAGGAGACATATGGAGAACACTGGGGTGTCCAGCCGCAGGTGGAATATTTCAACCCCAGGGGAGGCAAGGTGGCTTGCCAAGGGAAAGACACATGCTCAAGAGGCTTACAGTGGAAATACACATGTGGGGGTCGCTCAGGGGAGGGACCATGCACACGGGAGGCACCTAGCCGACGCACAGGCAATAGACACTGGCGCCAATGTCAGGAGTGCTGGAGGAACTCAGGGCTTTTCGGGGAAGCTCACCTGAGGAGAATATCGCACGTATCCAGTCCGTGGAGTGGAATGGCGAGCAAGCGAAGACACCTGAGCGGGTCCAGTACTAGCTGGTTGAAGCGAGTACATGAGAGGACACTGGCTCCACTCGGAGATTGTAGAATCTGGCGAATGTGTTAGGTGTCGCCCAGCCTGCAGCTCTGCAGATGTCTGTTAGCGAGGCGCCATGCGCTAGAGCCCAAGAGGATGCCACACTCCGGGTGGAGTGGGCGGTCACCCCAAGGGGGCACGGTCGACCTTGCTGCTGGTATGCCAAGGCAATGGCGTCCACTATCCAGTGAGACAACCTTTGCTTGGAGAGAGCCTTTCCCTTCAGCTTCCCACCATAACAGACAAAGAGCTGGTCTGAGGTCCTGAAACACTGCGTCCTGTCTACATAGGCGCGGCGGGCGCGTACTGGACAGAGCAGTGCCAAGGCTGGGTCTGCCTCCTCCGGGGGCAGCGCTTGCAGGTTCACCACCTGGTCCCGTAAGGAAGTGGTAGGAACCTTGGGCACATATCCAGGCCGGGGTCTCAGGATCACGTGAGAGTAAGCCGGCCCAAATTCCAGGCACGCTTCGTCAACGGAGAATGCATGCAAGTCCCCCACCCTCTTGATGGAGGCCAATGCAACCAGGAGCGCTGTCTTCATAGACAGGAACTTAAGCTCCACTGATTGCAAAGGCTCAAAGGGAGCACTCCGCAGGGCAGTTAGAACCACTGAGAGGTCCCAAGAGGGAACGAGAGGAGGACGAGGAGGATTCAGTCTCCTCGCTCCTCTCAGGAACCTGATGATCAGGTCGTGCCTTCCAACAGACTTACCTTCGACTGGGTCATGGTGTGCGGCAATAGCGGCAACATAGACTTTCAGGGTGGAGGGAGACAGCCTTCGCTCCAGCCTGTCTTGAAGGAAGGAAAGCATGACACTAATCGAACATCTCCGGGGGTCTTCTTGAAGAGAAGAGCACCAGTTGACGAAGAGGTTCCACTTCAACGCGTAGACGTGTCTCGTGGACGACGCTCTAGCGGAAGTGATGGTAGCCGCCACCGTAGGTGGAAGGGTACTCAAACCTGCTTCGTCCCGTCCAGGAGCCACACGTGGAGGTTCCAAAGATCGGGACGAGGGTGCCATAGGGTGCCCCGTCCCTGAGAAAGGAGGTCCTTCCTCAGGGGAATCGGCCAGGGAGGTGCTGTCGCGAGGAGTACTAGTTCGGAGAACCAGGTCCGGGCGGGCCAGTATGGCGCGACCAGAATGACCTGCTCCTCGTCCTCCCTGACCTTGCGCAGGGTCTGCGCAAGAAGGCTCACTGGGGGAAACGCATATTTGCGGCCCCGCGGCCAGCTGTGCGCCAGTGCATCCGTGCCGAGCGTGCCCTCGGTCAGGGAATAATACAGGGCGCAATGGGTCGAGTCGTGAGAGGCAAACAGATCTATCTGTGCGTCCCCGAACTGGTCCCAAATCAGCTGAACCGACTGGGGATGGAGTCGCCAATCTCCCGGGAGGGGCTGAAGCCGTGAGAGCTCGTCGGCTGCACAGTTCAGGGCTCCGGGGATGAAAATGGCATGAAGCGACCTCAGATGCTTCTGACTCCATATGAGGAGGTGGCGGGCGAGTTGCGACATACGGCGGGAGCGTAGACCACCTTGATGGTTGATGTACGCTACAGTGGCGGTATTGTCTGAACGGACTAGTACGTGTTGGTTCTTGAGCATGGCCCGGAAGCGGCGCAGAGCAAGACGTACGGCCAGCAACTCGAGGCAATTGATGTGCCAGAGGCGGCGGGGTCCTGTCCAGGAGCCCGCGGCAGCACGTCCATTGCACATGGCACCCCAGCCCGTGGAGGAGGCATCTGTCGTTACAACAACATGCCGTGAAGCTCGTTCCAGGGGCACTCCGGCCCGTAGAAAACTGAGGTCCGACCACGGGGTGAAGGTCTGACGGCAGGACGGAGTAACAGTTACTCGGAAGGTGCCGTGTTGCCGAGCCCACCTCGGGACTCGGTCGCGAAGCCAAAGCTGAAGCGGTCTCATATGAAGCAATCCGAGCGGTGTTGCCACGGCTGCAGATGCCATATGCCCCAGGAGCCTCTGAAAGAGTTTCAGTGGAACCGTACTCTTGCCCTCGAACTGTCTCAGGCAAGTCAGCAGTGACTGCGCGCGCTCGCTCGTAAGCTGCGCGGACATGGCGACCGAGTCGATGTCCATACCGAGAAAAGAGATCCTCTGCACGGGGCAAAGTTTGCTCTTTTCCCAGTTGACCCGAAGGCCCAGACGAGCTAGGTGCCGGAGCACTAGGTCCCTGTGTTCGCATACCTGGTCTCGAGAGTGAGCTAGGATCAGCCAGTCGTCGATGTAGTTCAGGATACGAACCCCGTGTTCCCGAAGGGGAACAAGGGCTGCCTCGACGACCTTCGTGAAGACGCGAGGAGACAGGGCTAGCCCGAAAGGGAGAACCGCGTACTGGTATGCCTGCCCCTCGAAGGCAAACCGAAGGAACGGTCTGTGTCGAGGGAGAATGGAGACATGAAAGTAGGCGTCCTTCAGGTCGATTGCTGCAAACCAATCCTGGGGCCGCACACATCCGAGAATGTGTTTGGCAGTGAGGATCTTGAACGGCAGCCTGTGAAGGGAACGGTTCAGCACACGCAGGTCCAGGATTGGTCGTAACCCACCGGTTTTCTTGGGGACAATGAAGTACGGGCTGTAGAAGCCGGTCCTCATCTCGGCCGGAGGGACGGTCTCGATCGCACCCTTCGCCAGCAGGGTGGCGATCTCTGCTCTCATGATAGGGGCGTTGCCACCGACCAAAGTGGAGCGGACTCCCCTGAAGCGGGGAGGAGACCGCGCGAACTGAATCGCGTAGCCGAGCCTGATCGTCCGTGCGACCCAGCGGGACAGGAGGGGGAGCTCTAGCCAGGCTCCCAAAAACTGTACCAGCGGGGTCATACGGACCACAGACTTCCCACCGATGGTTCAGCAGGGCGGAATGACTGGCCCGGACGTGGACGGCATAGCGGCCCGGTGTGGGGGCCCAGTCATTAACCGCGCCCTGACAGAGGAGACCAGGGAAGGAAGAACGTTCCACGGGGGTCTGCTCTGCCAGGGGGCTGGCGACAGAGGCGGAAGGGAGCGGCACGGTCCGGGGACGGCGCGCACTGCCAACCGGCTCTGGGACAGAGGGGGACGAGGGGTGCACGGCTCGGAGGCGGCGCACCGTGTCGTCCGAGAACTCTGTGTGCTCAGGGATGGGAATGTTACTTCTTTCTTTAACCACATTAGGGTGCTGCCCACCCGTGGGTGAGCAGCGGGGAGTGGAGAACAAAAGATTCTCCCCCGGCCCTCCACCGGGGGAAGGAGTGGTCCTGCTACCATCTCCTGAGAAGTAATTTTCAGCATCCCTGAGCAGCCCGTCTCAGGAGCGCCGCTTGGCCCGGCGTTTAGCGGGGGGCGGGGCTGGAGAGGGCTGGGGCGCCTTCTTACGGCTTCCTCCGCGACCGGGCCTGGGTGGAGGCTGCTGCTTGGGCCGGGCGGGAGGGGCGGGAGCCGCAGGAGGGCGCCCTCGGCGGCGAACAGACTGAGGGATCTGCCCGGTCGGCTGGGTGGAGGCAGCAGCGGGCCGTCGGGGCAGAATGTGCCTAATGGCCTCAGTCTGTTTCTGGGCGGTGGAGAACTGTTGGGTGAAGTCCTCCACCGCACCGCCGAATAGGCCGGCCTGGGACATGGGGGAGTCGAGCAGGCGAGAGCGCTCAGCGTCCCGCATGTCAGCCAGGTTCAGCCACAAGTGTCTCTCCTGGACCACAGCTGTGGACATCACCAGACCCAGGGAGCGTGCGGTCACCTTCGTCGCCCGGAGGGCGAGGTCGGTGGCGGCGCGCAGCTCATTGAAGAGCCCTGGGTCCGTCCTACCCTCGTGCATGTCCCTTAGCATCTGCGCCTGATAGACCTGCAGAGTGGCCATGGCATGCAAAGAGGCAGCCGCCTGTCCCGCCGCTCTGTAGGACTTCGCCACTAGGGTAGACGAGAACCTACAGGCCTTGGATGGGTGCTTAGGCTCGCCGCGAGAAGAGGCACTCTGAGGACACAACTGCATCGCAACAGAGCGCTCAACCGGGGGGAGCCCAGTGTACCCACGGGCGGCTGCCCCATCGAGGGGAGGAAAGGCGGATGAAATCAACGAGCGGTCGCGGGAAGACATGGGAGTCTTCCAGGACTTCGAGATTTCATCATGCACGTCCGGGAAGAAAGGTATTGGGGCAGGCTGAGGACGGGAAGCCGCAGCTGCACCCAAAAACCAATCGTCCAGCCGCGAGCGCTCAGGACAGGGTGGAGGGTTCCACTCCAAACCAATGCTCGCGGCCGCCCGGGAAAGCATGGCCGTCATCTCTGGATCAGACTGAGCCACAGCCGTATTCACACCCGAGGGTGGCAGCTGTGACGAGTCGTCACTTCCAGACGAATCAGACCCGCCTAGTGATGCTGCGATCGACATCGCATCTTCCTCTGGAGCGCCAAAGGACACCCGCGGGACCTCAAAGGACGGTCCCGCGATGATCCCCTGAACGCTCGCGGGTTGCAACACTGGAGAAGGTGCTGCGGGGCACGGACACATAGTCGGCGCTTTGTTCCACACAGTCACCCTCAGATCACCCTGGCCACCAGCCGAAGTAGAGCCTCTCGAGGAGGCGCTAGATCGGGGTGTGGATGAGGGGACTCTCACTCTTGCGAGATCCTTGAGTCTCGATCTAAGTGTTGCGATGGTCATGTTCCCACAGAAAGAACATGACTCATCCACGAGCGCTGCTTTAGCTTGATCAAAGCCCAAACACACCAAGCAGCGCTCGTGCCCATCAGAGTCAGACACCAGTCGACCGCAACCAGAAGTGCACGGGCGAGGCATCTTTAAAAAGACGTGCCGCGTGCAAGCTCTTTTTGTGAGAGAAACTCAGCGCTGAAGCGCCCGCGGAGAACACACTCGCTGGCAAACCACGCTCAGATAAGCAGGAAGTGTGCACTCGCCGGGAGATCGCCGTCACACCAACACTGGAGAGTTGCTCGTCTCGTAAGAAGCTGACAATCAGAGATAGCTTAAGGAGTGAAGAATTACACTTGGCTCCGAAGCGAAAACATATCTGCCTGTTGCTGGTGTCCTCCTTTTATACCCACGAGGTGGGGCGGAGTTACGTCATGCAAATTCCGCAGACCCATGGCATTTCTTTGCCATTGGCTCGTTTTGTAATACTCGAAGTTGATAGGCTTTCTAAGCGAAACCCCATTCGTCGTCATCCGACGTAACTCGGAGTGACAACGAAAGGGAACCGAGGTTACGTACGTAACCGAGTACATTCTCTTACGAGAGGTTCTCTCGTATTGCGTAAGTTGCTTACGCTACGGGAACCCCTTGTCAACGCCGTGCGCGACAGTATCCACTTCATGATTCCCAGGGAGTCCCGGGGAAAATAGACAAGTGGTAATCTGGTGGCCCGCAACCGCAACAGCACACTGTTCATAAGCACCCATAGGGAATACAGAGCGGGGTTGCCAGTCTTATCATATCAAGCCATATAGTGCAGCTCAACCAGGAGAGCTAAGTCACGTGAGAGTAGTCTGCGCACGATCAGATCTGGGCAGAACGTATATCTCACTTACACTGACAGAGGTCTAGCCTGCAAGGCGGGGACTTCCAGGTTATAAAACCTAACAAATGTGGACGGGGAGGCCCAGCCCGCTGCCTCACAAATGTTGTGAATGGAAATCCCGCTGGACCAAGCCCACGACGAGGCAACGCCACTAGTAGAATGAGCCCTGATGCCCAAAGGGCACTGCAGACCTTTAGACACATAAGCATTCGCTATAGCGGCGTTAGATAGCCTGCTCTAGGTCTGTTAGCTGCTGCACTGCGTTAACAATAAATACAAAATTAAGGATAATTTTTGGCTTCAATATCTCGAGAAAAGATGACTTTACCCGTAGCGTAAGCAACTTACACAATACGAGAGAACCTCTCGTAAGAGAACAAGCCCCTTAAAAACACAGTATAATAAGCAGACATGGCAAAAATTTACACATGTAAACATAATTAGTATTACTAATATAAAAAATTTAAAGAAAGTAACTAATTTATTATGAATATAGAATAGTTCAATATCAAATATTCAGATATTATAAACTAATTGATGATCATGAAGTAAAGCAATAACATGAAATTTAAATTGTGATGGCTTTAGACAATGCGCTTCATGAGGCACACTAGCACACACACGCAAGTCTCTCGCTCTCTACCTCTCTGCCGTGCACGCGCTGTTTGAACACACATATTCACGTAGACTTTCAAAAACCGGGACATATTCAGTGTAGCCTTTCGAAAACCCGGACATATTCATATAGCCTTTTGAAAACCTGAATGTCCCGGGAGAGTGTATAAATTTCCTGGGACAGGTTTTTAAAAAGAAAGACAATACCGGAAAAACCGGCATGGGTGGCAACACTAAACCCAGCACAATAGGAATTACAAGTGACACAAGAGTACGTTGATTGGACGAACTCATGCAATACAAAGCAGAGTTTTGAACTTCAGAGTTCCTATTGATAGTGTGAATGTAACCAGGAAAATGGCCATAGGGGAAGTTCCTATAACTGACTTTTTAAAAAACAATTTTTGTTCTTATAACTACCCAGTGTGAAAGCCCCCAGTGACTTTCATAGAATGGAAAAAAAAAAACTGTTCAGCAGAAGAAAGTATTTATTCCGATTAAGAACAGCTTGAGGGTGAGTATATGATGAGCTAATTTTCATTTTTGGGTGATCTATCCCTTTAACATTAGGCCATTATAGGTAAGAAAAAGGTAACTTTAGTTCATTTTATTCTCTCTCTCTCTCTCTCACACACACACACACACACACACACACACACACACACACACACACACACACACACACACACACACACACACACACACACACACACACACACACACACACACACACACACACACACACACCTTACCTCTGTAACCATGATGAGCTGGCCAAAGAAGCAAGTGAGACAGAAGACTAGGAGTAACATTTCTCGTCGTCCTGCTTTGCGCAGCACCACAGGGAACAGGTCTATCACTGATGTCATGACAGCTTCCATTGAAGCAAACTTCAAAGGGAAAGTCAGATAGGTTTGGTACGATGAGGGTGAGGAAATGATGACAGTATTTTCATTGTTGGGTGCACTATCCCTGTAACACACTGGAAGCTGTTTTTCCAACACCAAAAGATCCCAATGTATTTGCAGATGCTGTCTTTACACTTCACAAGTCTGAAAATGACTTGAACATTTGAACTCCAACATTTACCTTGTGTTTCTCCATGTCAATTTTTAATCTATAGTGTGCACATATTTGCATTTACCTACATTCATTTACATCATCAAAATGTTACACTCCAAGTTATGTAATAAAAAAAAAAAATGTCAGAGTTCACTGTTATATGAAGTGCTTAAAGGAATAGTTCACTTAAAAATGAAAATTCTGACATCATTTACTCACCCTCAAGTTACTTCAAACCTGTATGAATTTCTTTCTTCTGCTGAACACAACAGAAGATATTTGTAAAAATGTCGATAACCAAACAGTTGATGTACCCCATTGACTTCTATAGTAGGAAAAACAAATTACTATGGAGTTCAATGAGGTACATCCACTGTCTGGTTACTTTGTGCTCAGCAGAAGAAAGAAATTTATACAGGTTTCAAACAACTTGAGGGTGAGTAAATTATGACAGAATTTTCATTTTTAAGTGAACTATTCCTTTAACTATATGGTTGACTTGAATTTTTTAATAAAAAAAAAACATAGATTTGTGGTTTAATAAACATTTTTTTAGAACAAAATGCCTCAGTTACAACTGTTACCTCAGTTCCCTGAAGAGGGAACGAGACACTCCGTCGAGATTGATGCTATAGGAACGCTCTGGGTGATTGCATCGTGAAGCACTTATGAAATCAGTTCAATGGCGTATAGGCGGGTGACGTCATGGAAGGAAGCTATAAAGCGCACCCAGGCCAAACATTGTCAGCTTCCCATAGGCCAAACCAAGTCGATCACCGGCACACCGGAAGTATGGCAGGGCGACGCAGCATCTCGTTCCCTCTTCAGGGAACCAAGGTTACAGTCGTAACCGAGGAGTTCCCTTTCAAGGAAACTCACACTGCGTCGAGATTGACCCTATGGTAACATCCATACCAACGCTGCCATAGGGACCAGTGCCTGTCTTGTGTGAAATCAGGCGAGCACAACAAATACAGAATCTCCTGGGGCCCAGGGGTAAAGCCCAAATCTACGTTGTAAACCTGATGAATGTGTCCGGAAAGGACCAGCCTGCCTGGTCCTATTATAAAGCTTACCAAGCCACCATACTCCTCCTGATCCGACACACCATGGAGGAAACACCAACGGTTTCTCCCCATAGACACCACCCAAAGATGCGTGGTAAGCAGCTAGTCCACCATGTAAACCTTTACTGTGCATTCACACCAGACGCCAATTGAGCGTCAAATTCGCGCTTGCCGCATCTAGTTATACGTGTGTACACTTTGAATCCATCCTGATTGGTTAACGCGGCGCGAATTGACGCAGAAATTCAGATTTTTCAACTCGGGCGGCAGACGCGAATTTGCATCAAACGTGTGAATGCACAAAAAGCACTAAATATATCATTCACGCGTAACGCGTCAGACGCTCAATTCGCGCCATTCGCGTGAACTTGACGTGCGAATGAGTCGAATTCGTGTCTACCGTGCCGCGCTCTACACCTCATTCGCGCCACAGGAATTTTTTACGCGTAACGCGTCTTTGTATTGACTTAACATTGAAATCACTCGCGCTATCAATCTATTCGCGTCCGGTGTGAACGCACCATTAGAGTGGAGGGGGATAACCCTCTGGAGAATTGATCCTGCAGAAATGTAGCGAGGACTCATGTAGCGAGGACGACATCTCAATGCCGAACTGACAAGACTAGGCCTAAAGGAAGAAACGGATACTGGTACGCTTTGCCCCCCGAAAGCAACCTGAGGAACTTCCTGAGTTGAGGAAGGATGGAAAATGGCAGTATGCGTCCTAGATCTACCGTGACAAACCGGTCCTCGGATCTGATTGTGTCACGATTCGTCTCCGCACACAGATCTAAAATTGGACGCAACCCTGCATCCTTCTTAGGAACGATAAAATACCGGCTGTAATCTCGGACTCTCTGTCGGGGGAAGGAACATGTTCTATGGCCCCCTTTCCCAGCAAAGCCTTTACCACTTGTTCCATAACAAGTTATCTGATAAGTAGTTATCTGAGAGATAGACAACAATTTGTGAAGATGGGAGATTATTCGTCTGAATGTCTGGGCATGACTTGTGGTGTCCCCCAGGGGTCGGTGTTGGAACCAAAGTTGCTTTTATTATATATCAATGATATTTGTAAAGTATCTGAAGTATTGAATGTTGTATTATTTGCAATAATTTGCAATATATTAGATGATGCAAACATATTTGGTTCAGGGGACAGCCTACAGCAACTCTTGGAATTAATCACTTCAGAATTCAAGAAAATAAAACAATGGTTTGACATAAATAGGTTATCAATAAATTTGAGTAAATCTATATTAATGGTATTCGGAAACTGTAAGTTAAATCATCAAGCACAGATACAGATAGAGGGTATTAACATAGAAAGAGTAAATAAATTCCTTGGAGTGATCATAGATGAAAAGATTTGCTGGAAGCCTCACATAAAATACTTCAAAACCAAACTGTCCAAAAGTATTGCAGTCCTAGCAAGAGCTAAGCACATACTGGAGCATAAATCACTTCGCATTTTGTACTGTTCACTATTGTTACCTTATTTGAATTATTGTGTAGAGGTTTGGGTAAGCACTTATCTACATTCACTGCAGCCACTAGTTATAATGCAAAAAAGAGCCATGAGAATCATTCACGACGTCGGATTTCGGGATCACACAAATTCTTTATTTTTGCAGTCTAAATTGCTAAAAATTCAAGATCTAATCGAATACCAAATTGCATTATTCATGTTCAAAGCAAGAAATAGCTTATTGCCTGGGAATTTACAAAAGATGTTTTCTGAGAGGGAGGGAGGGTACAATTTAAGAGGAAGGGGAAATTTTAAGAAAAATAGATTTAGAACAACAAGGAAAAGATTATGTTTATCAATTTGCGGAGTTAAATTGTGGAATAAACTAAATGAGAAACTAAAACAATGCCCAAACATATTCCTATTTAAAAAAATGTACAAATAAATTATTTTCAAGAGGTATTAAGAAGCACTGTAGTAAAAGTAGGAGTGCTCCATTGTTTATGTTATTTTTCTTTGTTTGTTTGTTTTGTTATTTTTGGTACTATTTTTTGCTGCTTGAATAAGTACATATTTGAGGTTAGATAAATAAATACTTGTCAGTAGTCACTATGGCAGTTGCTGCAATGAATTTAGGGGTGTGGTCCTGGTCAAGACAATCTCCTGAACTCCAAACTGAATGTCAGAATGGGAAAGAAAGGTGATTTAAGCAATTTTGAGCGTGGCATGGTTGTTGGTGCCAGACGGGCCGGTCTGAGTATTTCACAATCTGCTCAGTTACTGGGATTTTCATGCAAAACAATTTCTAGGGTTTACAAAGAATGGTGTGAAAAGGGAAAAACATCCATTATGCGGCAGTCCTGTGGGCGAAAATGCCTTGTTGATGCTAGAGGTCAGAGGAGAATGGGCCGACTTATTCAAGCTGATAGAAGAGCAACTTTGACTGAAATAACCACTTGTTACAACCGAGGTATGCAGCAAAACATTTGTGAAGCCACAACACGCACAACCTTGAGGCGGATGGGCTACAACAGCAGAAGACCCCACCGGGTACCACTCATCTCCACTACAAATAGGAAAAGAGGCTACAATTTGCAAGAGCTCACCAAAATTGGACAGTTGAGGACTGGAAAAATGTTGCCTGGTCTGATGAGTCTCGATTTCTGTTGAGACATTCAGATGGTAGAGTCAGAATTTGGCGTAAACAGAATGAGAACATGGATCCATCATGCCTTGTTACCACTGTGCAGGCTGGTGGTGATGGTGTAATGGTGTGGGGGATGTTTTCTTGGCACACTTTAGGCCCCTTAGTGCCAATTGGGCATCTTTTAAATGCCAAGGCCTACCTGAGCATTGTTTCTGACCATGTCCATCCCTTTATGGCCACCATGTACCCATCCTCTGATGGCTACTTCCAGCAGGATAATGCACCATGTCACAAAACTCGAATCATTTCAAATTGGTTTCTTGAACATGACAATGAGTTCACTGTACTAAAATGGCCCCCACAGTCACCAGATCTCAACCCAATATAGCATCTTTGGGATGTGGTGGAACGGTAGCTTCGTGCCCTGGATGTGCATCCCACAAATCTCCATCAACTGCAAGATGCTATCCTATCAATATGGGCCAACATTTCTAAAGAATGCTTTCAGCACCTTGTTGAATCAGTCCCACGTAGAATTAAGGCAGTTCTGAAGGCTAAAGGGGGTCAAACACAGTATTAGTATGGTGATCCTATTAATCCTTTAGGTGAGCATATATATATATATATATATATATATATATATATATATATATATATATATATATATGTGTGTGTGTGTGTGTGTGTGTGTGTAATGTATGCATATGTGTATAGAACAACATAATAATAATAATATAAAAAATAAAAAATGAATGACCGTAAGAATCAAGGGGGTAGGAGTATATAAGTTTTACTTCTTCCTACTCCTTTTCATACATGTAATAGAACTATGTTAACAGGAAAGAAGTGTACTTTGTTTGCTGCTCATTTGTTTTTTTTTTCTCCTATGTTTTTAAACATTGTTTTATATCTTTATATATAGTTTCTTTTCCATGTTCGAAATAAAGATTTCAAATTCAAATTCAAAATCATAACCAGAGACTGCTCCGGGCCTACCACTGTGGACAGGACCCAAGTCAAGTCAAGTCAAGCCACATTTATTTACAAAGCACTTTTTACAATACAGATTTTTCAAAGCAGCTTCACATAGAGATAACAGGACAATAATGCAACAAAGTTTGTTTCTAGAAGAAAATAGTGTCAGTCCAGCTTTGTCAGGAGCCAATCAGAGACCTCACAAACCACCACGCAAAGATCCCTGTCCCCAGATTATTAATCACCAGCACCTGTTTTCCACTCAGCGATCACTTCCCAGCCAGTATAAAAACACCCAGTTTACTCACAGTCATCGTCAAGCCTCCGACAGGAAAAGACCCTTATCCAGTCTCCACTTATCACGCTCTGAGTCATCCTACAGCAACGGACGGAAAGTATATCCACCTGCAAGATACTAACCCTGTTATCCTTGTTCTGCTGTTCCCAGGATATGCTCCACGACTCTCGTTCCCCGTCTCCTGGAATCTACAAACGAGTCTCACGTCCCTCCGGATACTCTGCAAGTGAAAGTGAAAGTATCATTGAACTGGTTAAGTTATCACCGATTGCACATACTGGATCAACTCACCTGGAGCCCTTCTTGAATCCTGTCCGTCCCAAGATGATCTGTGAAGAGAGAAAGGAGGGTTACTGATCCACGAGATTCACTCACGTTTCTGCACTAAGAAGAGGAGTTACTCACCAGGATTCGTTCCTGCCACGCTCCCTCTTACATGAGCACTTATGAGCATCTGCAACTTTGAATACTTACCTTTGTTTGAAAATAAAGAAAGTTTGAGTTCATCACTTACCTCTTTCTCCTGGTCTGAATCCTGACAAGCTTAAGTAAGTTCAGTGATGGTTCATTTTTGTTGTAAAAAAGTAATTAATTGTGACTATAGCGGCAACCAGTTACTTGCAAATCCAGGTGGTTTATTTTAACATTGAAACGAACAGCAACATGATGAATGATGACAGTAAAGTAAGCAAAAAAGCAATGAAATGAAATAAAACTAAATTAAAACGGTCAACAGAAAGTGAGCGTCCCAGCTACTCACCCCCTTCCTACATGCTGACCACACGCAAACTAACAGGTAATATGCACCTATACCAAGTAATGTAACAAACTGAAAGTAAAAATTTCAAAATAAAAGACATCAAACCAAACCTGGCACCTACAGTAACCCCGCCTGTGAAACCCTGGCTAAAGTTGCAGAATCTAATTATGAGTTTAAGAGCGTTAAATAGATTATACCAAGGGTTTTGAGATGCAATAATTAAATGTTAATTTATAACATGATAAATACTGAAATTAATGATTTTATTGACACTACGTTATACTTTTGCGGAAAAAAAAAAAAAAGAAAAAAAACGGACGTGGGCTTCATAAACATTGATTTCGATCGTCTTTGGGTTTATTTCAGCACAACAACACCTGCTGATTCTTATATCATTCGGTTCAGGAACTTCTTTTCTACCTCTTTTCTATTTGTAATGATGCAGCAGACACAAGGGGATCCATTCACAACATTTCTTAGAGTAGTCAAACAGGCCGGACTCAACAACAGCAAACAGGGCAATGGAGACAAGCCAGAGACAAACCAGATAACAAGCAAAGGGTCAAGGCAGGCAGAGAGAATCAGAGTCCAGTAAAATAGTCCAGGGTCAGGGCAGGCAGAGAAGGGTCAGCAACGATAAACAATCCAAAGGTCAAACACAGAAATCTACCTCGGGAAATAACGCTCAGAAATGATATCCAGGAAGGTCTGTGTGTGTGTGTGTGCATGAGATGCGGGTGTATGGTGTTTGGTGTAATCAGTCTAGGGAGGTGCATGATGGGAAATGTAGCCCAAGTTAACCCAGGAAGTGCGTGGCTAATCATGACAGAGCCCCCCCCCCCCCCCCTTTAAGAGCGTCTACCATAAGCTCAATAAACAACAAAAAAACACATGAGTTCAGGAGGGTGGTGAAACAGAAGTGGTCTTGGGGAGGGATGGAGGGCCAGGTCCGTGCAGGGGTACGGGACCCGGGCATTGCAATGGCAGACCTGGGTCGTGGAGCATGGGTGGACCTAGGTTGTGGAGCGTGGGCGGACCAGGCTGTGCAGGCGACCCGGGCGGAGCAGATTGTGCAGGCGACCAAGGCGGAGTAGGCTGTGCAGGGGTCCGAGGTGGATCATACAGTTCAGGGGACCAGGGTGGGCTAGATAGTTCAGGTGGCCAAGGTTGGTCAGACAGTTCAGGGGAACAAGATGGATCAGACAGTTCAGGTGGCCAAGGAGACATGGCCTCCATGGCCCCCTCAGGGGACCTACTGCCTTGGGGGCAGCTATGGGGTTATGGGCCGGAACAGACCCCGGCTCAGGAACAAACAGAACCGACACCGGCTCAGGAACAGACACCGGCTCAGGAACAGACACCGGCTCAGGAACAGACACTGGCTCAGGAGCAAAGGGAACAGACACCGGCTCAGGAACAGACACCGGGATGGCCATCTTGTCAGGGGACGCTGACTCGGCGGCGGCCATCTTGTCCGGAAACACTGGCTCGGCGGCGGCCATCTTGTCTGGAGACACTGGCTCGGCGGCGGCCATTTTGTCCGGGACGCTGACTCGGCGGATGCCATCTTGTCCGGAAACACTGGCTCGGCAGACTTGACGTGAACAGTCTCTGGATCGGCAGACGTGACGTGAACAGTCTCTGGATCGGCAGGCGTGACGTGAACAGTCTCTGGATAGGCAGGCGTGATGTGAACAATCTCTGGATCGGAAGACGTGACGTGAACAGTCTCTGGATCAGCAGACGTGACTTGAACAGTCTCTGGATCGGCAGGCGTGACGTGAACAGTCTCTGGATCGGCAGTCGTGACGTGAACAGTCTCTGGATCGGCAGACGTGACGTGAACAGTCTCTGGATCGGCAGGCGTGACGTGAACAGTCTCTGGATCGGCAGGCGTGACGTTAACAGTCTCTGGATCGGCTGTGCTGACGTGTAGTCCAGGCTCGGCTGGACTGGCTCTGGGACAGGCTCGAGCTGGACGAGACCCTGGAACGATGGCCCTCTTAGGACCACGTGCAGACATCAGCGGGGAATCTGCCACGCTAGAAACCAGTCCTGGGCGGCCATAGACCGATCCGGTGGCAGGCTTGATGGTTGGCGTGACGTGAACTGACTCAGGCTCAGGGGGTACTGTGAGCTTGCAGGGTTCTTCGTCCGCCAAGCCCACAGTAAGTGCCGAACCGCTCAAGGAAAGGGCCAGGTCGATATACTGTTCAAGCGACCAGTGAGGATCATGCAAGGGCATGAATGAAGTAGTTCAGATAGTCCTCTAAAAAAGATCATAAGACATACTGTGTCCATTGAGGTTAGAGGTGCCAGTTCAATAAACTCCTCGACATACTTCTCAATCGGCCGATTCCCCTGACGGAGACGCATGAGTTGTATTGCTGTATCCCTGGTTGGCATCGCTGCTGGATCTCGGTGTGGCGAAGTCTTCTGTAATGATGCAGCAGACACAAGGGGATCCATTCGCAGAATTTATTAGAGTAGTCAAACAGGCCGGACTCAACAACAGCAAACAGGGCAACGGAGACAAGGCAGAGACAAACCAGATAACAAGCAAAGGGTTGAGGCAGGCAGAGAGAATCAGAGTCCAGTAAAACAGTCCAGGGTCAGGGCAGGCAGAGAAGGGTCAGCAACGATAAACAATCCAAAGGTCAAACACAGAAATCTAACTCGGGAAATAAAGCTCAGAAATGATATCCAGGAAAGTCAAGACTTCACACTGGTGTGGTGTGTGGAAGTGGTTTATATGTGTGAGTGTGCATGAGATGCAGGTGTGTGTAATCAGCGCAGTGCAGGTGTATGGTGTTTGGTGTAATCAGTCTAGGGAGGTGCATGACAGGAAATGTAGTCCAAGTTAACCCAGGAAGTGCGTGGCTAATCGTGACACTATTAGAAAGAATAAACAGACCTTACTATCAATCTGCACGAGCAGCAATCAAGTCAACACTAGTTAAGGCAAAAAAAAAAAAAACACACAAAAAAAATCGACTTAAGCCGGGTTCAGATGTTTGTGGAGATTGTTTCGTGTCATTGCCAATATTTGAAGAACAGCTTATTTGTTTTGTAGCTCAATATTCTGCCAATAATAATAATAATAATAATCATATTTTAAGGACATTTTAGGCCTGCTACGTGTCAATATAATTTGTTTGCTGGATGGTGATGCGTCGTTTTGACATCTGACATTGCGGTACCGAAGCAGGAACGTAAAATAGTTGATTGCTTAAACAGCTTGTTTTATATTAATCTCGGTGGAATTGCCCCAAATTGTGATTTAACCGGTTTTACAGCGGATTATTTTCTGGAGGATGATGGTGATGATTGATGATTTACAGGACACATTCTTGGACTAAACTGATGAGGAATTTGATGGTAAGTTTTTGTCATTATTTTGTTTATGCTAAATGTATATATACTGTAAAAGCCAGTGTTCAACCAATGTAATGCTAACATCCTGTTGATCCTGTGATGCAAAAATAGTGGATTTAAATCACAGCAAAGAATGCAAGAGAAGTCCTACACAGGGTGTAAAATCTCGGTGCTCTTTGGTTGCTTGGGATAATTATGCTCAAAAACAAAAAATCGTCCAAGGTACTCGAATAGTGTAGAAAAAAGTATAAAAAGCCTTTATTGAATCATGGCTTTTAACAATAAAATTGGTGACAGATACACCTACGCGTTGCGGCTATATGCCTTCGTCAGGGTGTGTGTAACAAACAGAATCACAGGTACATTTCAAGTAGCAGTTAATTAATCAAATAGCAAACACCTGGTCACACTATGCAAGGCAACCTGAAGGGAAAAAAGTTCAAAGAATGAAATAGTGTCTCACACATTATGAAGTTAAATCAAACTCGATATAAAAAGGAAGAAAAAAAAAATTATATACATACATATATAGGCTACACACACACACACACACACACACACACACACACACACACACACACACACACACACACACACACACACACACACACACACACACACACACACACACACACACACACATACAACACATACACATATACATACTGTATACATAAAAAAATGAACAATTTCATTTATATCTTGAAAACTGTATACAATTCAAAGTAAACAATCAATATTATATATTCAATGAAATAAAGTATTTTAGAACAAGTGACAATGATCAAAGTACACTAATCAGTTGATGTATACATCAAATAATACATAATACATTTTATTTGCACAATTTTTTTTTTTTTTAAATAATAGTTTCACAAAAAGGTACAAAATCTAATTCTCCATTTAAGCCTGGAAATGTAGTAGCTTTCAGTGTCCATACATCCAGAACGTCTCTCTTTGTAATAGCCTGTTAACCCTATCTCCTCCTCTTATGGACTTGGGGACATGTTCAATGACAATTATCTTCAATGTACTTGGGCTACCATGATTTGTATCCCTATAATGTATGGCCACAGGGTATTGAGGGTTACAGACTCGAATAACATTTTTATGTTCTGCTAATCTTATCTTTAATTTTCTAGTAGTCATCCCAATGTAAAAGCATCCACATGGACACTCCAACCTACCTGTATATATCACAAATGAGGTATTGCAATTAATAAAAGATCTAATTTTCAATTCGGAGCCTGAGGTTACATCTCTAAACATTTTAGTCTTAATCATCACAGTGATTACAGTTTCCACACCTGTAATTTCCAGCGCTTAAACTTAACCAGGTATTTGATTTCTTGTGTGGATTTAAATGTTTATTATATTTGTTGATTGGGATTGAGTCAGTTTAAATATTATTCTTTGATTACACTCTGAATTGAAGTCGTACAGACCCATAGCCTTGCCTGTTTCTTGTCCCTCTGCCCTCCCCTCAATTAATCAGATCCAGTCTCACTAAACTGAAAAACTGATATTATCAAATAAAATGCTTTATTATCCCCTTTAAATTAATTATTTTCCACCAGAAGCCAATCTGGTGCTCTGAAACGCATGAACGGCAGGAAACATCTGAACTGACCCCTCTTAAACACTCCTACTGCGAGTCAGACACTGAGACTAGATCTCGCTGGGGACCGCTGCACCCCAAAGCACATAAGCTGGTGGGGTTGGCAGAACGGCCCCCGAGGGCACCGTATAATGAGGTGTTATCCATTTACCCCCGGGGATTTCACCATTTCCTCAGAATTAAATGTAGCCAAAGATCAACCAGATAAGTAAACACAGTCCAGATGAAAGGCCGAATAGTATATTAGTAAAGACATCTAACACATAGACATCTATATGTATGTATATAGACTAGGGCCGGGACTTTAACGCGTTAATTAAGATTAATTAATCACAGACTCTTAACGCGTTAATTAAGATTAAACGCGTTAAACATTTTTCAACATTTTTCCGCACCACGGAACGTTTCTTACTGGATGAGTTTCGGCCGACCGATTATACAGGAGCACCAACTAGCGTTCATGACTTCAGACAACAACAAACCACAGTGAACATGAACGAAGAAGCTGACGAGACTGCTTTGGTTGGCCCCGTGGTTGGAAGCGTCGATAAGAGCATGGTTGTGTGCAAGTTATGCAACAAGGAATTCGCATATCACCGCAGCACATCGGGCCTCAAGTATCACCTCAACGCAAAACATAGAGCAGCTAGCGTGAACCTATAGGCTACCTGAATTTCTGAAATGTACTATATTTCTTAATATGCTATTGCTACACTTAATGGCAAAAATTGCACTGGCCTGCTGGACTTGGTTGAACAAAAATAAACAATATTTTGTTGCTTAAGCTTATGTATTCAGTCATTATTCAATGGTATACTAAAAATCCATGTGAAACAAATTACTTCTTACTGTTCTCAGGTCAAATATTTATGCAATTAAAATGTGATTAATTTCGATTAATTAATTACAAAGCCTTTAATTAATTAGATTTATTTTTTTTAATCGAGTCCCGGCCCTAATATATACATTTATTTATTTTTTAATTTATCAAATTAAATGCAACCAAATATCAACCAGACAAGTAAAAATGCTTTGGATGAAAGGTGAATTAATACAGACTTCAAAATCAGATGAGTATTTAACATTTAATTCCTCAAAATTTAATGCAGTCGAAAAGCCAACAGACGAAAAGCTCGGTCTGGATGAATGGCTGAATAGAGTATTTTCACACAGACATCTAACTTCCAAAGCCAGACAAATATTTAATTTAATTCCTCAAAACTAAAGGCAGCCTAGAAAATGGTCTGAATGACTGGCTGAACATTCATGCTGAACATTCATGTTATAATCTCAAACACAAAAAGAACGTCCTGGTTGCGTATGCAACCCACCGTTCCCTGAAGGAGGGAACGGAGGACGTAGTCGACGCGACTGAAATGGGATAACGCTAGGGAGCCTATCGTCTTCGAGTATTATTGAACGAGCCAATACACATTGGCGTGCGAGATTTGCATCTCACACTCCGCCCCGCAGCGCGGGTATAAATACGGAAGTGGATGCACGCACCATTTGCTTTTCGCTGAGGAGCCGAGCGTAACTCGGAGTCAGCGGTGGTCCAGCGGTAGTGGCAAGGGGACTACGTCCTCCGTTCCCTCCTTCAGGGAACGGTGGGTTGCATACGCAACCAGGACGTTCCCTTTCAGTCGATAACGTCGGACGTAGTCGACGCGACTGAAATGGGATCAACCATTGAACACGCCACTAACGCTGCCACCTTCCAGTGCCTAGACAAAAGCCTTCTGATCCTCCCGACGTTCTAGCGGAAAAGGACAGGGCTTAGGCCAGGAAGTCGCTGCTGTTCCACAAGACCCACTCATTTAGACTTGGTAACACTGGGAAAGCGTGCCCAACATTGGAAGGAAGGGACGCTGCGGAGCCCAACCAACCCGAAAGGGGGGGGGAAATACACATATGAACTGGGCGGAGAGCCGGGCAGTATAACATATGGAATGTCACTGGGGTGGCTCCAGCCTAGAGAGGGGGGAGACACACCAATTTACAGTGACGGCAGGACTCTGCCAAGGGAAAGACACGGGCTCACCTTGGGGAGCCGTATCGTGGAAGAATACACATATGGGGTCGCCGTAGGGACCGCAACATATGGACCCAGCCTAACACAGGTTCCACACTGCATACGAGTGGTAGGCCTAACACCAGACGTTCCGCCACGTCCGACGTTGGGGGGGGTACGGAGGAGCTCAACAGGTTCCGGACAAGGGAATTCCACCGGAGCGAAATGGCGCACGTATCCGGTCCGTAAGAGGGGAATGGCGCAGCAAGCCGACACTGAACCGGGGCTCACAGTGTTACTGGCTTCTATGAGAAGAGAGCACACGGGAAGCAACCGGCTCGACACGTAGGCTATAGAATCTAGCAAACGTATTAGGTGTCGCCCAGCCCGCAGCTCTACAGACATCTGTCAGCGAGGCACCCTGCGCCAACGCCCAAGAAGCGGCAACACTCCTTGTGGAGTGAGCTCGCAGTCCGGGGGGACAGGGTTCACCTTGGGACTCATACGCCAAGATGATGGCATCCACTATCCAGTGGGCCAACCTCTGCTTGGAGACAGCCTTTCCCTTCCGCTGACCTCCATAACAGACGAAGAGCTGCTCTGAGGTCCTAAAGCTTTGCGTTCTGTCCACGTACAAGCGCAGGGCGCGAACGGGGCAGAGAAAAGCCAGGGCTGGGTCTGCCTCCTCCGGGGGCAGCGCTTGCAGGTTCACCACCTGGTCCCGAAAGGGGGTGGTAGGAACCTTGGGCACATATCCAGGCCGGGGTCTCAGGATAACGTGAGAGTTAGCCGGCCCGAATTCCAGGCACGATTCGCTGACCGAAAATGCGTGCAGGTCCCCTACCCTCTTGATGGAGGCCAAAGCAAGTAGGAGAACTGTCTTTTGGGACAGAATTTTTAACTCTGCTACCTGCAAAGGCTCGAAGGGCGGTCTCTGCAGTGCGGTTAGCACCAGAGATAAGTCCCAAGAGGGTATAGAGGGGGGGGCGAGGCGGATTCAACCTCCTCGCTCCCCTCAGGAACCTGACGATCAAGTCATCCTTCCCCAGGGATTTCCCGTCTACTGCATCGTGATGTGCGGCAATAGCGGCGACATACACTTTGAGGGTGGAGGGGGACAGCCGACGCTCCAAAGCCTCTTGCAGGAAAGAAAGCACGGAAATGACCGAACACCTTCGGGGGTCTTCTCCTTGAGAAGCACACCACTCAACGAACAGTTTCCACTTCAGGGAGTAAGCAAGCCTCGTAGAGGGGGCTCTCGCTGACGTGATGGTATCTACGACTGCCTGTGGTAGACTACCTAGAACCTCCGCGTCCCGTCCAGGGACCACACATGGAGTCTCCAATAGTCTGGACGCGGGTGCCATATGGTGCCCCTTCCCTGAGAGAGTAGGTCCTCTCTCAGAGGAATAGGCCAGGGAGGAGCTGTCGAGAGGAGAAAAAGTTCGGGGAACCAGGTTCGGTTGGGCCAATAAGGGGCAACTAGCAAAACCTGCTCCTCTTCCTCCCTGACTTTGCACAGTAGTTGTGCAATAAGGCTCACTGGGGGAAACGCATACTTGCGGAGGCCCCGGGGCCAGCTGTGAGCCAGTGCATCCGTTTCGAGGGAATAAAACAACTGGCAATGGGACGAGTCCGGAGAGGCAAACAGATCTATCTGTGCGGCCCCGAAGTGGTCCCATATCAGCTGGACCGCCTGGGGATGGAGCCGCCATTCTCCCGAGGCCACAATCTGTCGTGAGAGCTCGTCGGCGGCACGATTGAGCAGGCCAGGGATGTGAACGGCACGAAGCGACCTCAGATGCTTCTGACCCCATAGGAGGAGGTGGCGGGCGAGTTGTGACATGCTGCGTGAACGTAGACCACCTTGGCGGTTGATGTACGCAACGGCCGCAGTGCTATCCGTCCGGACCAGTACGTGCTTGCCGAGCAGCGTCGTCCTGAGGCGTCTCAAAGCAAGGAGCACTGCTAACAACTCGAGGCAGTTGATGTGCCAATGCAGGTGGGACCCCGTCCAGGTGCCAGCTACTGCATGCCCGTTGTACGTGGCCCCCCAGCCAGTGTTGGAGGCGTCTGTGAAGACCACAGCATGCCTGGACACTTGTTCTAGGGACACACCGGCCCGGAGAAACGAAAGGTCCGACCACGGGCTGAAGGTTTGGAGGCAGGCCGCGGTGATTCTCACAGGGAGCGTGCCTCTCCGCCACGCCCACCTCGGGACTCGGTCGCGAAGCCAGTGCTGGAGTGGTCTCATATGAAGCAGGCCGAGCGGCGTAACTGCGGCTGCGGCTGCCATATGCCCCAGGAGCCTCTGAAACTGTTTCAGAAAAACCACTGTTCTGCTCTTGATAAAATTCAGGCAGTTCAGCACCGACCGGGCGCGATCCTCTGTGAGGCGCGCCGTGTGTTGGACCGAGTCCAGCTCCAAACCGAGAAAAGAGATCCTCTGCACAGGGGCGAGTTTGCTCTTCTCCCAGTTGACCTGAAGACCCAGCTGGCTGATGTGCTGGAGTAGCAAATCCCTGTGTTCGCATAACAGCTCCCGAGACTGAGCTAGTATCAGCCAGTCGTCGAGATAGTTGAGAACGCGAATGCCCTGCTCTCTCATGGGAGCGAGGGCTGCCTCCGTAACTTTCGTAAAGACACGGGGTGACAGGGCCAGCCCTAAAGGTAAGACTTTGTACTGATACGCCTGACCCTCGAACGCGAAACGCAGGAATGGCCTGTGTCGCGGCAGGATGGAGACATGAAAGTACGCGTCCTTCAGGTCGATCGCTGCAAACCAATCCTGGGGACGGACACATTGGAAGATGCGTTTCTGCGTCAGCATTCTGAACGGGAGCTTGTGAAGGGCCCGATTCAGGACTCGCAGGTCCAGGATTGGTCGTAACCCACCCCCTTTCTTGGGTATAATGAAGTACGGGTTGTAAAAGCCGGCCTTCATATCGGCTACCGACACCGGCTCTATCGCGTCCTTCGCCAGCAGGACCGCGATCTCCGCGCGCATGACAGGAGCAGATTCGCTCGACACTGAAGTGTGGCGAATGCCACTGTACCTGGGCGGACTCCGGCGGAACTGAATCGTGTAGCCGAGCCTGATGGTACGGAGGAGCCAGCCGGACGGGTTGGAGAGCACTTTCCAGGCCTCGACGAACCGAACCAGGGGGACCAAGGGTAACACAGGCATACCCGGGGTGGGGCAGCGCGGTGGAGGGCAGGGACCCGGCTCGGAAGGCCCGTGGGCGGCCCGAAGCGGGGTCTGAGTGAGCCGTGCTGCACTTACCTGTCTCCACGGGGCAACAGAGGACGGGAGAGAAGGCGGATGACCGGGTCCTCGACCGCCTCGTGTTGCGGGCTGGCGAACAAGAGGGGGCTGGGGGGAGCAAGGCTGTTCCACAGGGTCGCAAGCCGCCAGCCTCGCCCTCTTGGGACCCAGGGACGGAGAAATTCGCTCTTCTGACAATTGGGGTACCACTGGACTCCGGAGAACCAATGGTGGAACGGTAACCATCTGAAGAGTTAGTCCCCCCATCCCTGGGTGGCCTGTCTCAGGAACGTTTCTGACACTCGCCCCCTAGCTGGGCGGTGACTGAGACAGACTGGGCGGCCTGCCTGCTGCTGGTTCAACGCTGGGGCCTGGGTGAAGGCTGTTGCGGAGACCCCGCGGAACCGGAGGCAGCGGCAGGGGGGCACCCTCGGCGACGAACGGGCGGAGGGACTATCCCCGGCGGCAGGGTGGAGGCAACAGCGGGCCGCCGGGATAGGGTGTGTCGGGGAGCCTCCGTCCGAACCTGGGTGGCAGAGAACTGTTGGGCGCAGCTCTCCGCCACGTCGCCGAACAACCCAACCTGGGAAATTGGGGAGTCCAGGAACCGAACCTTGTCCGCATCCGCCATCTCAACCAGGCTGAGCCAACGATGGCGTTCCTGGACCACCAAAGTGGACATCGCTAGACCGACCGCACATGCCGCGACACTCGTACCCCGGAGGGCGAGGTCAGTGGCGGTGCGGAGCTCACTCACGAGCGCCCGGTCCAAACTACCCTCGTGCATGTCCATGAGTGTTTTGGCCTGGTAGACCTGCAACAACGCCAAGGCATGCAAAGAGGAAGCGGCTTGCCCGCAAGCTCTGTAAGCTCTGACCGCCAATCCTGACGCGAACTCACAGGCCCGCGAGGGGAAACAAGGATCCCCCACCCAGGATGCAGCGGCCGTTGGACATAAATGAGTCGCAACAGACCGCTCCACTGGAGGGATAGCCTCATAACCCTTCACCGCTCCTCCGACAAGGGTAGTGAGGGAGGAAGAACTACTCAAGTCGTTTTCAGCAGTAAAAGGTGCCGTCCACGACCAAGTAAGCTCTTCATGCACTTCGGGAAAGAAGGACACTGGGGCGGCGGGCTGAGAACCAGCACGGCCCGCCCCGAGATACCAATCATCCAACCGAGACTGAACAGGACACGGTGGAGGGTTCCACTCGAGCCCGACAGCCTCGGCGGCCCGTTTCAGCATAGCTGATAACTCTGGATCCGGCTCGGGCAACATTGAACTCCCGGAGGGAGACAACGCAGCCGAGTCGTCATCTCCAGACATCAGCTCACCCTCCGATGCTGCAATCGACATCCTGTCCCCCAGGGGAGCCCCGAGTGAAACCGCTGGCCCACCCATTACAGATGGACCAGCAGATAACACCGGAGGCTCCAATGGTAGCAGTGGAAGGGAGGGGTGAGGAGCCCACAGGGAATGGTTACCGGGCGGGACATCCAACACTACCCTCCGGTCACCCATCCCATGCAGCACCCGGGGGTGGGGCATGGCAATGGGGACTCGCTCTCCGCGGACGAAGGCGAGTCTCGCCCTCAACACTGCGACAGTCATGTTCCCACAGTGAAAACATGAGCTGTCCACAAAAGCTGCCTCAGCGTGCTGTAAGCCCAAACACGTGATACAGCAGTTGTGACCATCAGAGAGAGACAGGGAACGACCGCACCCAGAAACGCACGGGCGGAATGACATCTTGAAAAAGACGCAAACGCACCCGTGTTGCTCTTTTAGGAAGTGAAAACCTCTCACCAGTGCCGGAGCACACAGGGGAATGACCGCGGCAACACTGACACAGGAATGGTGCACCCTGTGCCAGTGAAGCACTCACTTTCTCGCCCTCAACCGACCGTCAGACAAACAAACACAAACAGAAATTTGGTTGCTGTGAAAACAGCAGTTGAGAGCTTGAAGCTCGCGATCACCGCTGCACTCGCGCTGTAACCACCGACACCAGGAGAGACTTCCCAAAGAAGCGCCGACACACTCGCTCGTTGTACAACAACACTCTTCAGATCCAGACATGAACCTCGGCTCCGAAGCGAAAGGCAAATGGTGCGTGCATCCACTTCCGTATTTATACCCACGCTGCGGGGCGGAGTGTGAGATGCAAATCTCGCACGCCAATGTGTATTGGCTCGTTCAATAATACTCGAAGACGATAGGCTCCCTAGCGTGATCCCATTTCAGTCGCGTCGACTACGTCCGACGTTATCGACTGAAAGGGAACCATAAATAGTAGTCTGCAAACACACATAATTAGTTTGCACACAATCATAGGAAAAAGAGAGAAAGGAAAATTCCAGTCTGCTCAGTCACCTATGCATGTTTAAATAGACAGAGACAATTTTACACAGAGCGCTTTCTGAAGGCACAAAAACTAACCACGTTTGGTCTGGGTGCGCTTTATAGCTTTCTACCATGTCACCCGCCTATACGCCATTAGACTGATTTCACAAGTGCTTCACGATGCAATCACGCAGAGCACTCCCATAGCGCCAATCTCGACGCAGCACGAGTTCCCTTGAAGGGGAACTATAAATATAAATATTAAATGTAATTATATTCTTAATTACAAATACACTAATTAATTACACAAATACAGATTAGTGCTCACTGAATTTATATTTAAAATTTATTTTTGTTTGATGAATCAATTTATATTGGTAATTTTTCCATACTTCAAACAAGCATTTGTAGTCATTTGCAGTTTTTAGTTCAAGGTATTACAATGTATGTGTATGTGTTAGTTTAAACTTACCTGTGTATCTATCCCCAGCAAAATAATCATGATGAAGAAACAAACAGCCCACAACTGAGGGAGAGGCATCATGGCTACTGCCTGTGGATAAGCTATGAATGCTAGTCCTGGACCTGACATAGAAAGAGAGATATTATTTTAAGCATTTCATGTTCTTAGTAATTACTTTAACACAGTCTTGGTTCGCAACATTTCAATTGTCTTATAATAATACCTCCTGTTATTTCATGAAATACTGCATTACCTGATTCTGCCACCTCTCCTATGGGGACGCCCTGCTCTTGGGCCATGAAGCCCAAAACAGAGAACACTGCAAACCCAGCCACCAAACTGGTGCTGCTGTTCAGAAGTGAAAGCCACAAGCAGTCCCTGATAAATGTAGATAAAAACACATATCGTCTACCATTTGCTGAATCATAACATCATAATATTTAAAAACATCTCGCTCATAGTGTACAACATAACAAATAGTTAATTCTTCAATTGTTAAATAATTCATATGCTCATTCTTTGGTATTGTCATTTTATTGAAAGCCTTAATACTAACCTGTAGCAGTTGTTGTTATATTTATTGTAGCTGCCAAAAACAGTAAGAGTGCCAACAGACACACTGTAGGAAAATAAGATCTGAGCTCCAGCCTCCAGCCAAACCTACACACACAGAGCACCTCAATTTCAATGTAATAACATATTTTTTAAATAGATTAGGTAGTTACAGAAAAAAACATTATGTTTATGTGTGTTTTTTTGGTAATGTTAAATTACCTTCCATCTACCTTCCGTGTCTTTGACTTCCATAAACTTCCATATAACAATTGTTAGGTTATACTTGTGTTCATGTTGTATTGTAAAATATGTTAGCACTTTATTGGACAGTCATGTTTCACATGGACATACTATGTACTTATTATAGAAGTTGCAGTAACTGGATTATAACGTATTAACGTACTAACCTTAACCCATGCAGTTACTATATATTACCAGTACTTTCTTGGGCAAGAGAGCTGGGCACAACATGACACTTTTTGACTTTCTCAGTTTGAAAGTCATGTAATTTTTGGCTTCAATATCTCGTGGAAAAGAGGTTTTCCCCATAGCGTAAGATATTATGCAGTACACGTTCCCTCACTACAGAGAACCGAGGTTACGTTAGTAACCGAGTACATTCTAGTAGGGGCACATTGTGAAGCAGTGTTACAACATTCCCCAACTGCGAAACTGGGATTTAAACCCGACTAGTGTCTTAGCGGAGCATTATAGAACTATATCAACTGTTAAATAACATATTGGAGCTTAACATAATATCATATTTGTCTAATTTTAAATAAACACAAAAAATAGAGATGAAAATTTAGCAAGACATTTACTTTTGCTATGCTTAAATAAATGTTCAGTGATATCTTCCAAAGATTTCTGAATTTTGGCACAATTTTTTCTCTATATACTGTTTATATGGCAACTAGTAAATACTCTTAAGTTTCCTCATGCTAGCATGTGTGAAAGTTTTTAAAACAAGTGTGTTACAACTAGCCCCGTGTTATGTTGTGCCCCGCTCTCCCCTACAGTGTAAGTACACATACTGTTAAATAAAGTGTAACCTAAAACCCTTTTCTGCAATTGAGGTGGGATACTGGTGAGGTTTGTTCCCTGTGTCATGTCTGGACTTTTATGGTGTTCTGTTTCTGTTTCCTGTTCCTGGTGCTATCTTTGTAGTTTGTAGTCCTGATTGTTCCCAGGTGTGTCTAGTAAGCTTGTTACCCCTTTGTGTATATATATATATATGACTCTTGTGTTTCCCTTGTTCTTGGTCAGTTGTTCGATGTATGTAGATGGTTTCATGTCCCTTTTCCCTGCGTTCCTTGTTTTCCGGTTCTTGTTTTGCTTGTGTGTTTAATAAGCAACGCTTGCATTTAGATCCATGTCTCTGTCTGCCATCTCATCTGCTCCTCCAAGTTACAGAATGACTGACCAAAAAATGGATCTAGCAGGGGTTTGTCTCATCCTCCTTTGCAGGGCTAGTGCTCCCTCAATGCCCACACCCTTTACATTTTTGAACAGGGCCTACCATACCCCACTTTCTGGACAGTTCACTCGTTTAATTTTATCGTTTTGGTCTGAATGAACCTATCAGATCACAACTTTCCTCTGTTGGTCCTTGAAGGACATTTTGTGAATTTGTGGAGCGTGCTCTTCTGCTGGGCAGATCCCCATTTACTGTGGGAGAGGTGGAGGAGGATCCCACATGTGACCACTCAAGGTTCCTCTAAACATTTTGCGTCCCAAGCTCTGATGGCCATGGAGCTTGGCACAGCATGAGTCTCAGCCCTCTCAAGACTGGTGGCCCCAGAGCTCTCTCGCCCGGTGGTCCCAGAGCTCTCTCGTCCAGTTGTCCTAGCGGTGTCCCAAGTCCGGTGCCCATTGGTTTCAGCATTGTCAAGCCCAGGGGTCTTAGCGTTCCCAAACCTGGTGGTCCCAGAGGTCTTCCCCTTGTCCTCGTATTTCCCAGTGATGACAGCCACAATTTTGTGTATATGGACTACACACACTTCCACGGCCTGACAGCCCTTTTATGGCCAAAGAGGCTGTTACTGAACTGTGCCATCTGTCTGCTCTGTTAAGGCCAAGGAGGCCTACTAAAAAGTCTCAGTTCCTGGCTCCACCCTGCCCCCCTGCTCTGCTGGCTCTGCGTAGGATTCTACCACATAGGTCTGGCCCACCATCCCTCTCCCAGGTCCTCCTCTGCTCAACCAACTTCAACTTTTATTTTATTTATTTTTTTATTTTTTTGCCATGGTGCGTCTTGAAGCCGCTCTTCCATATTTCTACACTATTATATTGTTCTGTTCTTGGTAGGGTTGCCAACACTCAGCAAAGGAAAATAAGGGACAATCTTGGTTCTTTAGCCGGAAGCTAGAATTTTACTTTGTAACATGTTAACTAGGAATATTTTTCTTAAACAAATGCATCGCTTCGCTTCAGAAGGGCTTTATTAACATCACGGAGCCTTGTGGAGCACTTTTATGATGGATAGATGCACTTTTATGGACTTCAAAATAGAAACAGCAATTCACTGCCATTATAAAGCTCGGAAAAGCCAGGACATTTTTAAATATAACTCTGATTGTATTCGTCTGAAAAAAGAATGTCATACAGTATACACCTAGGATGACTTGAGGGTGAGTAAATCATGGGCTAATTTTCATTTTTGGGTGAACTGTCCCTTTAATGCTGTTATTAGGTCACAGTGAGATAGAGGGAAGATGGTTGATTACCTGTGGGTCAGCAAGACGGGCCGGTTCAGGGTACAGGTAAAACACAACCCCCTGCAAAGCTCCAGGAAGAGTCAACCCACGAGTCAGCAAAACCAGTAGCATCACATAAGGAAATGTGGCTGTGAAATACACCACCTAAAGTACAGCCACAATGCAAGAAAGGGACATGTAAATTTGATGCCAAAAAGGAAACAATTGATATAACCAATGAAGTTTGTTGTCCTTCTGCCAACTTTTTTGTTCCCTCCTGCACACCTACTATACACTTAAAAGGAAACCAATGTGAGCAATATGACAAAATGCTAATTTCTCGACAATAACCTGGGCCAATATTGACTTCATGGAAAGTAATAGATAAATAAAGTGACATTCTTGCACACCTTGCCTGTAGATTTGACTCCTTTCCAGATACAGAAATAACATATGATCCACATTGCAATGAGACACAGAAGAATCTCCCAGTTGATCTTACCAATCTCCTCAATACCCCCAGAGAGAGCCAACACTCTTTTTCTATAAAGAGAGAAACACAAACATTTTACTTTGTTTTTAATTAACAAATTAATAGTTAAACATGTATTTGCTTAATTAAAATAACTGGTCCCATTTTATATTAAGCGTCTTTAAGTACCATGTACTTACATTGAAACTAATAATTTGATACAACAGACTTATTGTGTACATACATGTTTTTACATTGTACTTAATTTTGAAAATATCTACATGTAATTACAGCTGTAATTAATTAATGTAATTACATTTGTAATTACACTGTTTACCCTTTCCTTACACCTTAACTCACCCTTAAACCAACTCATACCACCACACCTGTCCCTAACCTTACCAGTATCACACCTAAATAGCAGGGAAAGTGTTTTACAATACAACATCCACACAATAAGTACATTTTACTTTTTTTCGATTTAAGTACATCGTATTTAAAGCTACTTAATATAAAGTGGGACCCAATAACTTTTGCAAAAGCATAATGTTCATGCAAAACTCAATATCACAATTAGTATTTATTTACTCCCAGAACTCAGTAGCTGCAGGTGTTGAATTAATTAGAGATGTCCGGTTGATGTTCAAATTCTTTGCAGCAAGATTTACACAGCCATCTGAGACAGAGAAAAAAAAGTATATTCAGCAGATGGCAATTATTGTGTATAGTTTTGATGTTACTTTTATTTTATTTTTTAGATTATCACCTGTGTTCCAGGTGTGGTCACAGCTGTCCCAAGGCAGTTGGGCACTAAAAGAGAAGAAGAGGTAGAAGAGCGCCCAGGCCAGAATGACGATGTAATACATGCAGCTGTACAGAAGAATCAGTTGTCCTGCATAGCCAATACCTGAAAAAAGCAAACAGAAACACTGACTAGAAGAGACTCAAAAAGAGATAATTAATCAGAGAATTAAAGGATGATTTACCGAGATTTACCCAAATGTAATATCTGTTGCTTTTACACTATATGCACTTTAAGTTTTGTTTCTTTCTACTGATTATTTATTAAACCAGATGGTTTCTTTTGAAGTATTTTTCTACTGGATCATACTGTATGTTCATATTCTTAACTTAACTAAAAAAGAAATCTGTTGATTTAAATGAATAAATTGTTTCGGTTACACTTTATTCTAAGGTGTCTATTAAATGTATAAATACGGTGTAATTATACATTTAAGCACTGAGTAATATTAAGTATACTATCTATAGGGTTAGGGTTAGGAATAGTACTTGGTTTAGGGTTAGTTGCATGTAATTATGCATAATTTACCGATATTACTGGAGTAAGCAAATGTACAAGGACACTGTAAAATAAAGTGTTACCATGGTGCCTTTGCCACTGCGACGTGTATACAACTGCATGACATTAAAAGTGTTTGAATGCAAAAAGATGAACAAAATGTCATTAATTTTTTTTTTTTTTATAAAGAGATTTTGTTTCTACAACTCTCACCCTCAGCCAATGGACAGAGGCGATGCCAACATGTAATGCCCCCTTCCCGTGTGTACTGTCCCATTGCGGTCTCTAGTAGGAACAGAGGCACCCCACAGGTAACAACAAACACCAGATAGGGTATCAAGAACGCCCCTGAGAACACACCATTACATTAATACATTATTTAAATACAGCTGAAAGAATTCTAAGTGCATGAGTGTATTATGTATTTAGGTCGCTGCTGGTTTCATACCTCCTCCATACTTGTAGCAGAGATAAGGAAACCTCCACACATTACCCAGTCCAATCACATTCCCTGCCACAGCCAGAAGAAACTCTGTTTTACTGCCCCAGTACCCTCTCTCCTCTATTTGTCCTTCTATTCTGTCCATTCCACACAGTTTTCACACGTGAAAGGTCCAGGCTACCCTAATTCTGCAGTGGTGATTGATGTACTGAAGTTTAGTACATAGTTAAAAGTTTATACAAATGCATCAAGCTATTTATTGACTGATCCTCCCCAGCTGAACTGCCAACCATAGTTACATTCTTTTAGAAACAAAGACAGAAAAGTTACTTGATCAGTATGATAAAAATTTATAATTTTATGTAATGAGTAGTTTAAAATTAGTAAAATAGTGACTAAGTAAACTGGCTTATTTTATACACATGGTTTGATTAATCCATATGTAAAACCTACAGCCTTCAGTCTAGGAAGACATTCATGCAGCCAACTAGTGCTTCCATTTAACGTTTAACCAAGGAATAACAATAGATTACTGTTTGTAACACTGTTTCTCTGAAAGATCGAGTGGAGAGATCCACCTATGGGAGCGGCATCCATACTTCATCTCTGCAGAAGCATCTAATTGCAACAAGTCGGGCTTGACAGACAGGAGTGCATGTCCATTCACAGGTAGTAAATCTGCCTAATACCTGAATGCATAAAAGACCTGTATGTACTTCCCTCAGTAAGCATATTCGCATCTTGTGCAGCTAGTGGGGCAAGCACGGTGGATCTCTCCAATTGATGCATCAAAGAACCGGGGGTAAGCCTGGAGGAGTGCATCCACCTTGGCGGTTGAAATATGCTACAGCTGTGATTGTCTGTTGTCAGGAATCAGCTAATTTGTTACCCTGTTGAGCTGGTGGCCTACCACGTGTTTTAACTCTGCCTGCACCCTGGATATTATGGCACGTGGGATGGAGGATAGATGGCCTTGTATTGGGAAGTATGGCTCGGCACAGATTTCCTTGGGAGACAATGTTTGAGAACATGATCCTCTTTCTTTTTATCATCATAGCGTTGCTGAATCATATCAATGAATCATATCAATTGAACATTTTGTAACTTTGTAACTACATGACAACTACCTCTCATTAGAGTATTAATAGATTGTCAGCCTGATAACTCTTTATTGTTTATGGTCCTCCAACAGACCTATTACTGACTATAAGTAACTTTGTAACTACATTTCAACTTATTCTAACCATAACCCCAGCAGTCTACTAATACGCTACTAACACTTTAATGAGAGTTAGTAGACATGTAGGTGCAACGTTACTTATAGTCAACAGAATGTGTTAAAGGGACCATCAAAATAAAGTGAAACCAAAATTTCAATGGTGTGGGGGTCATCCATGCCGTGGGCTACCATGTCCTCAACTTTAAGACCCACAAGGGTCTTGATTTAGATCCAGCAAATCTCCACAGCAGTGTGAGGACAGAGAGAAGCTGCTTTCTAGAACCAGGAGGGAGGTTCTAGGAGTTTTCTATCATACAGTAAACGTTCCTCTCTTGGTCCATAGCACTTTGAGTGTCCCCTGGGTGTGCACTGTCACCATTGCTCTATGTGGCGTCTACCTTAAACAGTGAGCAAAAGGGAGAGGCTGCAATTCTCAGGGACTTTAACCCCCTGGAGTCAGCTATCGCGCCGGCGCGATAGTCTCGCTTTTTTTCTTATCAGTGCAAAAGAAACTCAAATAACTCCGTCGATTTGTGTCATACAGGCAAGTGTTATACATCATTAAAAACTGTTAAATGTCTTCTTTTTTTGTGTACACTAATAATAAAAACAAAAAGTTGTGTTTTTCGTAAAATAAAGGAAAAAAACATGATGCAAGTTATGTCTTCTCTCTCAACGCGAACAAACGCGACAGAACATGATCTGTAACTCAGCCAATACTTGCCACCCACAAATGAAAGTAATGTGTTTACAAAGCTTGAATTCTCCTTTCTTAAATGAAGTAAATCATATCAAAAACAAATATTCTCGGTTTAAGAAATCCGTATGAAAGCAACGACATGTACAGTTTCTTCAGCCCGAGCTCATTAACTTTAATTTGACCACACCCCCACGGGCACAAGCTGTTTTCAACATTGATGATAATGAAAAATGTTTCTTAAGCATCAAATCAACATATTACACTGATTTCTGAAGGATCATGTGACACTGAAGACTGGAGTAATGATGCTGAAAATTCAGCTTTGATCACAGGAATAAATTACACTTTACTATATATTTACATAGAAACCAGCTGATTTACATTGAAATATTATTGATATTTAAATATTATACAATATTACTGGGTTTGTTTTGTATTTTTAATCAAATAAATGCAGCCTTTGTGAGCAGAAGAGACTTCTTTTAAAAAACATTAAAAATCATACCGACCCCAAACTTTTGAACGGCAGTGTGTTTATATATATATATATACACTGTTAACAATTTATTGTAATTTTACAGGAAATTCCTGCCAACTAATTGCAGTAAATTTACAGCAAGTAATATACAGGATTTTTACTGTTTACTGTTACAATAAAGTAATGCTATAGTACAGCGGCGCTACTTATTAGTAGCGGTGCTACTAATAAGTAGCATTATTACAGTAAAATGCTGTCATTTATTACAATTTACTGTATATTTACTAAGTTGCCAGGAATTCCCTGTAATTTCACAGGACAGAATTACAATTTAATATTGTAATTCAATATACTGTTATCCTGTTATTTGTGAATATTACAATAAAATGCTATAATTTTCCATATTAGCCAATTAAAAACACAACAATGGTAAAAATTTACCATTGTACAATTTTTGGCACCATTATGGTGAACAGTGTTGCCTTTAGTTGGGCAATTTGACTCTAGACTTCGTATGTGAATTTATGGTCTTTGTAACAGTGATTACCAAAATACATCATTTGTTGCAAAGAAAGTCAGAAACAAAAGTGGTCTGGTGATAGGCATATAGTTTACAACATAATAAAGTACAAAAAACAACCGAAAGTCGTTATTTGTTATTAATAGATTTTTTTTCAACAACATACATTTTTTTTTATAAAGATCAGACGTCAAGCTGATATTTTTTTCTAAAATTGGGAATGTAATCTTTGGACACACACACAGAGATCAAGAATCTACATATGAATCTCAACAATGGTGACATGCTTTATGCCGCAATGCATTCTGGGAGGCTACATAGTTTAAAACTCCCAGCTAGGGTTGGGCAATATATCACATCACATTGTTATGCGCATCTCGTCAGTAAAGCCAGTTCCTTGTTTAGTAGTAAATCACCATCACCTGCTTTCAGATGGAGCTGCATTTACTACACAGCACAAACTCCAGTGTTAAATTAACACTCAAGAGTGTTAAAGTTAATGTAATAAATAATTGATTAATTTAGTGACGTTTGAGCATTATTGAAGACACCTGATGTTAACAAGCAGAATCACTGAAGGAGAAAATCTCAAATTGTAAGCCACCATTATGGCGATAAGTGTTTGCTTTAGTTGGGCTCTTAAAGCTGCAGTAGGGATTTTTGAGAAAATGTTGACTTAGCCTGAAAATTTGAAGAACCACAACTTACAGGTCCAACCCCCTTGCTCTCTGCGGCACTACAGCCCTCCCTCCACAGCTCCTCCCTCCAGAGCGGAGCCTGCCGTGAACGCGCTAGTAAGCAGGACCACCGATGACGGCGGATTATACACAGTTATGGAACATTCACCAATAGGGACGAAACATCAACAATATGCTTTACATTGACTATGGCCTGCCCATACTTTGTCTACAAACTCCTCAAATCATTATGTTTTTTGCAATACATGTAACTTTATAAGGTTGCACTCTTTCTATAAGTTATAAATAGCTACTAAGATAACGTTTGCTGATAATTTACTCACCCCCATGTCATCCAAGATGTCCATGTCTTTCTTTCTTCAGTCGAAAAGAAATTAAGGTTTTTGATGAAAAGATTCCATGCTTTTTCTCCATATAATGGACTTCAATAGGACACAAACGTTTCAAGGACCAAATGACAGTTTCAGCGCAGCTTCAAAGGGCTTTAAACGATACCAGACGATGAATAAGGGTCTTATCTAGCGAAACGATCGGTCATTTCAAAAATAAATAAAAAACTGTACGTTTTATAAGCACAAATGCTCGCCTTGCTTTGTTCTGTGATGCACGTTCGTGATCCTGTTCGAACTCCTTCATCCAAATGAACAAATCTTTTTTCGAGTCATTTCGTTCGTTGAATGAACGAAATGACTCGAAAAAAGATTCGTTCATTTGGATGAACGAGTTCGAACAGGAGAGTCACGAACGACGGTACGCGCTCACGCTGTGCAAGGGAGGGGTGATCAGCGCGTACACGAGCGTGATTGACACTGCTAAGACATTCCTCCTGGCTCTGATTGGTTGTGTCTGACCGGGAGCGGTGTATTTCTGCAAATGGCAATAGGACCACTGGGAGGAGCCAGAGGAGCTTGATTTTTTTCACAGATTATCTGTCTCATATTCTACTTTCAGGACATAATGACAGTTTTAACAAATATTTGTTTACAAAAGCTACCTACTGGAGCTTTAACCTTCATACATTCACTTTAAATTTGTTTGTCGGCTGTTATTTATTTATAACAGTCAAATAAACAAAAAAAAAGTGTGATCTGATAGTGTTGGTTGTGTTCTGGCATAATCATGCTGTGATCTGAAAATGAGTCTTATTGAGATAGTTTGGTTTAACTTGTTGGCAATAACTTTATGATTTTACAGCATATATGAATATAGGTATGTTTCTTATAATCCAAAATATTTAATAAACATTGTTCTAATCAAAACACCTCCAAACAAATTTATTTAGAAACACAGACATCAATAATCAGCCTGTGAATCTCAACAATGGTGACAATAATAAAGCATGTTGCAGTGGCTGCCACCAATCACAACTCATTATTGGCTCCCATCATGCATTGCGATATGAATAAATGATTATCTGAATTTTCTATGTAATTTACTTTTCCTAATTGAATGTTCTGCTCGTCACCATTGTTGAGATGCATAGACTGAATCTTGAAGTATGTGTGTGCCTATAAGAAAGATTTTTTTTTTAGAAACAACTTTTAAGAGATCTTTTTTATTATAGCTAAAATTCTGGATATTTATTCAGAATCACAGTTATGCTGTAACCAACAACATAAAATCAAAATCATAAAATTCAAATGATGATTGTCATAATATAACCAAAGTAGTTATATGATTCGGCTTATGTCAAAATGATTTATGACCCTATGATTGACAGGTGGGCGGGGCTAACCTTTGACCTTCCGGAGGGTGTTCCGGAGGTCCTTTGATGTAGGGATTAACCTTTGACCTTCCGGAGGGGTTGTTCCGGAGGTCGCTTAATGTAGGGATTAACCTTTGACCTATCGATCGATCAAGTTGACGGTTGTCTTTACCCTATTGACCTTTGTATGATATATGAAGTTGCCAGTTGTCTTTGCCCCATTGATTTTGACCTATTGACCCCGGGGGAAATAACTTCTTGGTGTGGGAAATCCCCTCCGTGTCGGGGTGAGAAATAATTTTTCTAATGTCGCATATAGATTAGAATAGATTAGAATTACAAAAGTAAAATCATCTTACCGTTTCACTATGGTGAAAAAAAGTTCCTCCGAGTGATTCTCTCCTTTTGCATCTGACAGTCTCCGCACTGTGTGTGTGCGTCTGTGTGTGTGAGTGTGTGCGTGACATCCGATATCCTGGCATTCCTGAGCACGCTATATAAATGGGGATAGTGAGAAAAAGTTTTTCTAATAATGCTACATATCTCACACTAAAGTTGAAAAGCATGCTGCTCCTTTAAAATGGTTATAAATTTTAGTCATTTACAAATATCTTACACTAAAGTTGTAAAAGCATTGATCTTTAAGAGTATATAAATGAAATGTACATTTAGTCATTCACAAATATCTTACACTAAAGTAGATTTGAAAAACATTCATTCCTTTAAATTAATATCTTACTGATCCAAGTATTTAAAAAATAAAATCATCTCACCGTTTCACTATGGTGAAAAAAGCCCCCATGTGCGTTTCTCTCACACCCCTTGCATTTTGACAGTCTTTGAGCTAAATGTGTGTCTGTGTGACACCCGATATCCTGGCATTGCTATGTATGGTATGCTATATAAATGGGTATAGTGAGAAAAATATATTTTTTCTAATAATGCCAAATATCTTACACTAAAGTTGAAAAACATGTAGTCTACATTTAGAAATATAATATTTTTCATACTAACTAAAGTTGAAAAATCATACTGTTCTTTAAAAGTATATAAATGAAATGTACATTTAGTCATTCACAAATATCTTACACTAAAGTTGAAACACATTCTATTCTTTAAAAGTATAGAAAATATTTTTTTCAAAATAAAAATCATCCTCCATGTTTTAGAGATACATACAGGTTATGAATGGGTTTACAAAAATAAAATCATCTTACTGTTTCAGAGAATTGGGTTAAAGTTGAAAAGTTGAAAAGTTCCCCGAGTGATTCCCTCTCACACCCCTTGCATTTTGACAGTCTTTGAGTTAAATGTGTGTCTGTGTGACACCCGATATCCTGGCATTCCTGAGCACGCTATATATATATGGGTATAGTGAGAAAAAAGAGATTTTTTCTAATAATTTCACATATTTTACACTAGAGTTGAAAAACATTGATCTTTAAAATGGTTATAAAATGTACATTTAGTAATTTACAAATATTTTTTCATACTAACTAAAGTTGAAGTACATTGATCTTTTAAAAGTGTATCAAATATCTTTTCAAAACAAAAATAAAATTATCTTACATTTTAGAGAGTTGAAGAAGTAAATCCCAACACATCATTGTCAATATAACGTATGAATGTATTTACAAAGATGCAATAAGTTTTGATACAAAATATCCCCGAGTGTTTTTCTCCCACACCGGTCGTTTTGACACTCTGTGATTCAGAGTGGAGGAGGAATGTGTGTGTGTGTGTGTGTGTGTGTGTGTGTGTGTGTGTGTGTGTGTGTGTGTGTGTGTGTGTGTGTGTGTGTGTGTGTGTGTGTGTGCGTGTGTGTGTGTGTGTGTGTGTGTGTGTGTGTGCGTGTGCGTGTGCGTGTGCGCGTGTGACAATTAACAATGTTAATTAAATGCGACATTACCCCGCTATGCAGAACCTGTTAACATAAAAAGTTGAGTAAATCCACCATTTGTTTTCCAACAAAATGTTGATTAAACATTAAAAGTTCAAAACATATGGATGGGTGAATGGATCTCGATAAGCTCCGTAACAAGCGTTTAGATAGTAGCTAGGATGTATTTTATTTTGCGCAGACTTTAAGTGAACTTTTACCAACTATTAAGATGTTAAAGTTCAGTTATAGACCTTTAGCGCATTATTGAGTAACCGAATTCAGGGTTGTTCAATAGTTATCAAGCACCCGCACTTGGTGAGATTATTCAGAAAAAGTAATTTTCTGATAAATCATCGTACACAGATACACTGTGTTTTGAGGGTCACTTATAGAAAGATGTATTCATTCTTTGTTTCGGTGTATTTTTAAAAACATAGATAGCTAACATTACCGCTAACTGTAGGAACCAGATATCCAGGGGGAAAGTGTAAAGAAAAACACCATACAAAACATTACAATCACACCCGGCGATACGATAAGTGTTACGATAGTGTTGTTCAAAATGAAACCGCGGTAAACAATTTAAGAACCCTAGAGCTGTTAAACATGCGGTTCAATATAAACAAGAATCCATCTCTAATGCGACTGAGCTCGTTTCACATATAACTGTTGATAGTTAGGTATAATCGTTAGATAATTTATCAAACAATTGAAATTTACGATATGTTAAAACATTTTGATGATGGGCTTGCACAAAGCATTGACCAGGTTCTTGGCAATGCTTTCACAATTCACACAGTCCAGCAGTTCCCTCATCTTCATCCGGCGTGTTGGATTCGCTCGCACATTTGCAACTGATTCATTGTGCAAGTCAAGATCGTCAATGATTGGATCAATGTTCTTCATATTTTCAACCAACTGACTGGTGTTTGCTTTCAGAAACCCTTGATGATCTGAGAATATAAAAATAGAAAAATTAAAACAGGAAAAGGAAAATGAAGGCAAAATGGGGAAAGAATATAAAGATTGAATCTAACCTTGTATTGACCTGTTTCTCTTCTTTCCCAGTCGCCCCTTTTGGACAGTATTTGGCTTTGATAAAATCCGTAGTAAAATAAATAAGTGGCTATAGTTACAATTCTGAATAATCCAGGAGCATGACACCAGATAAGATAAATTACTCATGACTTAACTTGATTCAATAGTACCAAAATATTTCAAATTTGTACATGATACTGTTAGATCAGAATGTAACTTTCCTTAAAATTGGTCCCAAATAGTTAACTTGGACTGCTTAATTAAGATTAATTTTATACATTACATAGGCGAAAAACTGTTTTAATAGTTTTTCATGCATCACACTTACAATTTGCCGGTACATTTGATTCGTCAGAAGTTATGTTGATCTCAAAGGGGGAGCCATGAGTTAAATCAGTTATCATAGGCGAAAACACGTGGCCGCCATCAGATGAAGAGATTTTGCCTGTTTACATAAAATATCTGTCAGTTCATCTGTCAATTGTTCATTTATTTTATTATTGCAACCATGAATTGAGTTAATTCGTCGCTTTGATAAAATCATCAGTAAATAAAAGGCTAATGTAGTATAGTAAAATAATCCAGGAGCATGACAAATTTGTACATGACGCTGTTAGATTTTTTTTTCAGGTTACACATGGCAATAAATTACTATAGCCGCTTAAGGACTAAATTGTTGGGTCTTTAACAAAAAAGCCTCCAAAATGGAGGAGGTCAAAGGGCATGTTTTCCTGCTATATAGTATCATCAGCTGCTCTCCCAAAGGCTGTTCATGCAGCCTACAGACAAACTGTCGCATCAACAAATGCTAACATTTTAAAGTTCTACATATATTTTGAGTAGATAACCGATAGTATATTCTCAGTAAAGGGTTTCACCCTGTGTGTTTCCACACTGATTAAGGATAGTTTGGGAGATACAAGAAAAGTAAAAAATGATATACACCTTATACGTGCAATAGATCATATAGCTACCATAGAAAAAGTAAGATCATGCTTTGAATTAAGAGGAGTAAAATTAAATATGCTGTGTGATGGACCAAAAAAGGTACATCGCGTCTCTGAAAATGTACAGTGGTTTTCTAAATGATACAACTTAATCTAAATAAGAGCAATGTAGAGTCCTGGGATTTCTTAAAAACAAAAACAACAACTACAAAAAAAAAACATTGTGACAAACTTTGACAACATGTTTCATGCGGCATGGACAAAAAATACTGTTTGAAATATTTTTGTCTAAGATACCAAAGTACGGTTTTTGCTTTATTTTTTGAACAGACGCTTTAGTAAAAATAATAGCTTAGGTTAAATTTATGTAAAATCATTTATATCATACATAAGTCTTCTAAGAAAATAAATAGAAGATACAATTTTAATAAAACGTTAAAGCTTTGATTTAAACAGTCTTTTAACTTTAAAAGATCTAATTTAAGCTTTTAAGATTTTGAAATGAATTTAGTATGAATAAAACTTTGGAAAGCAGACTAACTTTACATATGCTATGAAATTGTGTCCCAGAGGCTCATCTGTCCTGTATCTCGGGGGTCATGCATTCATTTCACCCTGTAGTTTATCACTGAAGGAACCAGGAGGGCTTTGTTTATGACTTTGGATTGTTTTTATCATTGCATAAAGAACTACATCTTCGGCACTATGAAAATGTAAGGTGTTTTTATATACTTTTTTATATAAATTCATTTAGCTAAAACTATGTTTAAATTGTTTGAATTCATTTTAGTAACATACTTGTTATTATTCTATATTTATAATCATTTAATTTAAATATGGAGATTAGTTAATTTATGGAACTGAGTTAGTGTGAGTGCAATGTATGTAAAAACAATGTAAAGATGTTGTTTTCTGTGATGGTCGTGTTTGTGTACGGGATTAAATATGCTGTTACAGTACAAAAATCATTATGGCTATATTAATAAAAATTATACTTTAGGTCACCGTTAAATAAAATCATTACAGTAATCTTCAAGAGATAAATAGAAGATACGACTGTATTACAACGTTTTTATTAAGACTTTAAATAATTCATTGAATTGAATTTAAATTATCTTTTATTTTTAACATTAACTTTTAAGATTAACACTAACAAAACATCCTCAACGTCTCATACTGCTGGCTGAACACACACACACACACGCACACGCGCACACGCACACGCACACGCACACACACACACACACACACACACGCACACACACACACACACACACACACACATACACACACACACACACACACACACACACACACACACACACACACACACACACACACACACACACACACACACACACACACACACACACACACACACACACACACACACACATTCCTCCTCCACTCTGAATCACAGAGTGTCAAAACGACCGGTGTGGGAGAAAAACACTCGGGGATATTTTGTATCAAAACTTATTGCATCTTTGTAAATACATTCATACGTTATATTGACAATGATGTGTTGGGATTTACTTCTTCAACTCTCTAAAATGTAAGATAATTTTATTTTTGTTTTGAAAAGATATTTGATACACTTTTAAAAGATCAATGTACTTCAACTTTAGTTAGTATGAAAAAATATTTGTAAATTACTAAATGTACATTTTATAACCATTTTAAAGATCAATGTTTTTCAACTCTAGTGTAAAATATGTGAAATTATTAGAAAAAATCTCTTTTTTCTCACTATACCCATATATATAGCGTGCTCAGGAATGCCAGGATATCGGGTGTCACACAGACACACATTTAACTCAAAGACTGTCAAAATGCAAGGGGTGTGAGAGGGAATCACTCAGGGAACTTTTCAACTTTTCAACTTTAACCCAATTCTCTGAAACAGTAAGATGATCTTATTTTTGTAAACCCATTCATAACCTGTATGTATCTCTAAAACATGGAGGATGATTTTTATTTTGAAAAAAATATTTTCTATACTTTTAAAGAATAGAATGTGTTTCAACTTTAGTGTAAGATATTTGTGAATGACTAAATGTACATTTCATTTATATACTTTTAAAGAACAGTATGATTTTTCAACTTTAGTTAGTATGAAAAATATTATATTTCTAAATGTAGGCTACATGTTTTTCAACTTTAGTGTAAGATATTTGGCATTATTAGAAAAAATATATTTTTCTCACTATACCCATTTATATAGCATACCCAGGAATGCCAGGATATCGGGTGTCACACAGACACACATTTAGCTCAAAGACTGTCAAAATGCAAGGGGTGTGAGAGAAACGCACATGGGGGCTTTTTTCACCATAGTGAAACGGTGAGATGATTTTATTTTTTAAATACTTGGATCAGTAAGATATTTATTTTAAAGGAATGAATGTTTTTCAAATCTACTTTAGTGTAAGATATTTGTGAATGACTAAATGTACATTTCATTTATATACTCTTAAAGATCAATGCTTTTACAACTTTAGTGTAAGATATTTGTAAATTACTAAAATTTATAACCATTTTAAAGGAGCAGCATGCTTTTCAACTTTAGTGTGAGATATGTAGCATTATTAGAAAAACTTTTTCTCACTATCCCCATTTATATAGCGTGCTCAGGAATGCCAGGATATCGGATGTCACGCACACACTCACACACACAGACGCACACACACAGTGCGGAGACTGTCAGATGCAAAAGGAGAGAATCACTCGGAGGAACTTTTTTTCACCATAGTGAAACGGTAAGATGATTTTACTTTTGTAATTCTAATCTATTCTAATCTATATGCGACATTAGAAAAATTATTTCTCACCCCGACACGGAGGGGATTTCCCACACCAAGAAGTTATTTCCCCCGGGGTCAATAGGTCAAAATCAATGGGGCAAAGACAACTGGCAACTTCATATATCATACAAAGGTCAATAGGGTAAAGACAACTGTCAACTTGATCGATCGATAGGTCAAAGGTTAATCCCTACATTAAGCGACCTCCGGAACAACCCCTCCGGAAGGTCAAAGGTTAATCCCTACATCAAAGGACCTCCGGAACACCCTCCGGAAGGTCAAAGGTTAGCCCCGCCCACCTGTCAATCATAGGGTCATAAATCATTTTGACATAAGCCGAATCATATAACTACTAACCAACACCATCAGATCACTTTTTTTCTTTGTTCATCTGGCAGATATTACTCAGATACATCAGCCAAACAAAGTCTAAAGTTAACAATATAAGGGTCAAGAGCCCAACTAAAGCAACCAATGATCGCCATAACGGTGGCTTACAATTTGATTTTTTCTCCTTCAATGATTCTGCTTGTTAACATCAGGTGTCTTCAATAATGCTCAATCATCACTCAATTAATCACTTAATTAGCTCATTAACTTCAACACTCTTGAGTGTGGACTCATATCCCAGGAGTGTTAATTTAACACTGGAGTTTTTGCTGTGTACAAAGAGCCGTAGTTAACTGACAAGCTGAGCCATATCGCATTAATTATCGCTGGCGATACGTCCGCGATATTGATGCGATATGGCTCAGCTTGTCAGTTAACTTCGGCTCTTTGTAGTAAATGACGCTCCACCTAAAAGCAGGTGAAGGCGATTTACTACTAATCAAGGAACCGGCTTTACTGACGAGATGCACATAACAATATCGTGCGATATATCCCCCAGCCCTACTCCCAGCATGCATTGTAGCATGAAGCATGTCACCATTGTTGAGATTCATATGCTGATTCTTGATGTCTGTTTGTTTCTAAAAAAAATTATAATGATTTTCAAAAAAATTCAAAAAATGTATACAAAAATTCAGAATGTCTGCCCTGTGTCAAGTAAGGTCAACGTTATTAATAACTAATTACAACTTTTTGTCAGGGTCTAGGATAAGATTAGTGAATCATTCTACTTTTTGATAATGAAAACTATAACACCTGAACACCTTTGGTTTTGTTTTCCTATGTAACAAATTATGTGCTTTGGTAAACATTGTTACAAAGACCAAAATTTAACTTAAAATGCTAAGAGTCAAACTGCCCAACTAAAGTAAACACTGATCACCATAATGGTGACCAAAATTTTAAACCATCGAACCTCCGTTCATAGACTTATGACTGAAATAAAGTCAGTCGGGTTAGTAATAAGTGAGCGTGGTAATGCTGTTTGTGGAGTTGTTTAATCCTCCTCTGAAGATCTTCATGATATTTTATGTCTTATTATCTTTATCTGATTTTTTAGGCTGTGACTGGATATCCATAGACTTATAAAATGGATTTCGTGTTAATGTTTCATACCTGATTCTTCCTAAAATGTTTGATTCTGGTACCGTTGGCAGCCGCCACGCAATTTCAAAATTCAAACAGCAGCGATCCCACAATGCTATGCGGTTGCTGTAAAATAATGCTTCTACAGTGTAGTTACAATACAATTACAGGACTGTCCATACATTCCATACATTATATATATATATATATATATATATATATATATATATATATATATATATATATATATATATATTATGTGTGTGTGTGTGTGTGAGTGAAAAATCTAAAATGTATTCCCAGAATCGTGCAGCCCTATAGTTTGTCTTGATATCAACATGTTTACAGCTGTTTACAGTATTTATTGATTTTTTAGAAAGGGACCAGATGCCACTGGATGAGTCCTGCTGACTTCAACATTCACATGAGTCTCTGTACATGAACATGGTAAAATGAAAATTCAAACACCTTGGACATGACAGGTATGTAGGCTACTATGTTTCAGGAATGGCTGACTGTTTAAGACTTTGTCTTTCGATCAGTGTGTTTACTAATAGGCTTTTTGTCCATTGTTGTGTATCTTTGGATTATGTTGTGTTGTAAATAAATCCAGACAATCTAAAAGCCATTCTTTTTTTTAATTTCTCCTCATTCTTTGTGCAAGGCTTCTCATAATGATTGGGCCTGATAGCACCTGATAGGGCCATTAGGGGAGGATCTTTGTCTTTCTCAGGTGTAAAATGCATACATATTAATGAGAGATTCACGCCTCCTCGCATAAAGCTTTCTCACACAAAACACGTCATACAAATTTTAAATCAATATATTGTCTTATCTAAATGAGTACGCAGGATGATTTTCACATAGTTTTGGAGCAAATATTCTAGGCTACGTGATACAATTTTCAAAAGTCTTGTGAAAAATAATCACTATGGGTTTTATGACCTTATTTCAGTGACATTTGTTTTTTGTTTTTTCACAAACCACGCATAAACATTATTATCTTAAAAATACAAACATGTACAGACATGTTGCTCACATATTACGTTAGCCCTGTTTGTGCTATATAGAGTGAATTTACAAATGTCAGAGCATGTCAGAACACCTCCAGGACCCAGAAAACACCTCAGACCCCAAAGGGTTAAATTCATCTTTTTCATAGCTTGATTCCCTGTTTCATTTCCGGTTTCATTCGGTCACTTACCATTTTACCCATGTATGTATGATTGTGTGTATGTGTTTAGATTAGTTGTGTTTGTGATTTAGTTAATACAATTTGTGCACAATATGTATTGGGTTCTGATTCTCTTCTTGCAACAAAGTCATTTTAACGATTTCTGATCTTGTGACGCTCTGAGTGCTGTACATGCTAAGAAAGAATTATTTTTCTGTGGCCATGAAAAATACCCTTTTCTTGGAGTCAATGAGTAATCAAAAGTTTTTGTAGGATAAACTGATTAATTTATTGTAATATAAATTTAGCTACATCAAGTTAATCCGATTAACTGGTTCAAATATTCATAATTAATCATAACAAGTTATGATTAATTATTAATATTTCCCCTTTTAGCTAATTTGCTTCAAGTGACAACAGGCCGCTGAGTGAAATAGTAGTTGAATTGTGTTTGAACTATTATATTAATTAAAATTGAATGCAAATAAGCATTTTTTTTTCTTAAAAATCTTAAAGTTATCTTAAAGGTACACTATGTAACATATCACTATGCACTATGAACATCATCAATCCTTCTTCCAAAACGTGTTTTTTTTACCCTGATTCATTATAGTATGCCTGTGTTTACTGTATATTTTAGACCTGTTGGAATCGTTTTCGCGGGAAATTGCGTATACATCTGTTACATGTGTGTCCTGTGTTTCCCCCTTCTTAGTGTTTTTGGTTCAGTCCTGTTTCCCAGTTTTCCCGTTCCTCATTAGTGTTTAGTTATAGCACCTGTGTCTTGTCATCATTTCACTCACCTGTGTCCTGTTCAACTCCAATTGTTTGCCCATGCATTTATACCCTGTGTTCTCTCTCAGTCTTCGTCCGTTTTCGTTTATTGTATAACGTGTTCGTGGTTCCTGAGTTTTGTTAAAAAAAATCCTGTTTCCTGTTCCTCCTCGTCTTCCTTGTGATTCATCCACCACACACCATGACAGAAGAACGGACCATTTTGAAATGAACGGAGGGCCCAAGCAGAACCCCACGGAGTGTTGGGACCTCGCTGGACAGATCGCGGCGGTGGCTCTAGGTAGCCGCGATCTGTTTGCATATACAGAGGGGTTTCATGATCTCGCCATCACCAGCACCCTGAATGATGAAGCGATCATTGCCTGTTACCGGATAGGGGCAAAATTCGTGGATCCGAGGGAACTCCCAGATCTCTCCGGTCTGGATTGGAGACATCATTTGTATGGAGAGCTTTATCCCTCAGTACGCCGTATCAACACCTGATCTTCACGTCAAGCCAGCCATCAAGCCTGATGTCAGCACGTACTGCCAAGAGGGCCGCCCGAACAGGGTCTTGTCCTGCCGAGATCACCGCTCCAGGGTCTCGTTCCGCCGAGACCACCGCTCCAAGGTCTCGTTCCGCCGAGACCACCGTTTCAGAGTCTCGTTCCACCGAGACCACCACTCCAGGGTCTCGTTCCGCCGAGACCACCATTCCAGAGTCTCTCCACGTCAGCCCTTCCGATCCTGAGCTCTACGTCAGCCCTGCCGAGCCTGCACTTCACGTCAGTCCGGCCGAGCCTACGCATCACGTCATTCCCGCCGAGCCAGAGACCGCTCACGCCATGCCCTCCGAGCCAGAGACCAATCCCGTCATGCCCGCCAAGCCAGAGACTGTTCACGTTATGCATGCCGAGCCAGAGACTGTTCACGTCATGCACGCCGAGCCAGAAACTGTTAACGTCATGCACGCCGAGCCAGAGACTGTTCACATCATGCACGTAGAGCCAGAGACTGTTCTCATCATGCACGTCGCGCCAAAGACTGTTCACGTCATGCACGCCGAGCCAGAGATTGTTCACGTCAGTCCTGCCGAGCCTGCGCTTCACGTCAGTCCTGCCGAGCCTGCGCGTCACTTCATGCCCGCCGAGCCAGAGACTGTTCACGTCATGTCCGCCTCATCCGAACCCTCGTCTCCAACCAAGGTGACCGCCGTCACACCCCCTGAGCCAGTCCCTGAACCTGTCACTGAGCCTGTCCCTAATCCCATAGTTCCGCCCAAGAAAATTTGGGGGGGGGGGGGAGCAATACGTCTCCACCATGGCCGCCCGAAGGGTTGTCTCCACTGTGGCCGCCGGAAGGGTCCTCTACGCCGTGGCCGTCCGAAGGGTTGTCTCCGCCGTGGCCACCTGAAGCGTTGTCTCCACCTTGGCCGCCTGAAGGGTCCTCTCCGCCATGGCCGCCTGAAGGGTCGTCTCCACCATGGCTGCCTGAAGGGTCCTCTCCACCATGGCCGCCATAAGGATCGTCTCGACCGTGGCCGCCTGAACTGCCAGCTCTGCCCTGACTACATACACAGCCTGTTCTGCCCTGGCCACCTGCACAGCCTGCTCCGCCCTGGTCGTCTACACAGCCTGCTCCACTCTGGCCACCTGCACAGCCTGCTCCGCCCTGGAGGCTTCCTGCTCCGGGTAGGCCACACCCTCGTCAGCCTCCAGGGCGCCTACCCTCCCACACCTTTTGATGTTCTACTGTGCGAGGCCGCGCCTTTTTGGGAGGGGGTGTTCTGTTACATATATGTCCTTTGTTCCCCCCTTCTTAGCGTATTTGGTTCAGTCCTGTGTCCCAGTTTTCCCGCTCCTCATTAGTGTTCAGTTATAGCACCTGTGTCCTGTTCAGCTCCCTTTGTTTGCCCATGCATTTATACCCTGTGTTCTCCCTCAGTCTTCGTCAGTTCCCGTTTATTGTATAACGTGTTCGTGGTTCCTGAGTTTTGTTAATAAAATCCTGTTTCCTGTTCCTCCTCGTCTTTCATCGTGATTCATCCACAACGCACCGTGACAATATCACTGTCTCTTCATATCCGTAAATAGAGAAAAGCTGCTCTGACTACTTTGACGTGTGTATGCTGTGGGAATAGCTTAAGTTAGTGGTCACAAGGAGCAAGACTGGTTGACATGGAGCATGAATCTCAAACCCCCGGGGTATCGCCTGTTTAAAAAAACAAAAGAAGCCAAACAGGGGAGAATATGCTTGCAATAAGAGAATGCGACAGAGCTTGTAATAAAACGAGAATCAACATTGGCTTGGATTTTCAGAGAACTGAGGGATTTAAAATGTTGTAGAAGTGACGTGGAGATGACATTTGTATTACTCAACAGGTGAGTAATTTTATTAAACAAAATAAATGACCATATGTAGCTCTCTAACAGAGTTAATTGTAAAACATTATCTATTTTGTATTTCATCATGGTTGTTGTAGCGCTTTGCTGGAATTTATTTTCAAGGAAGTACCGTGTCTTTAAATGGGTATAACTACAGTAACGTCTTCAGCTAGTCAGCTTGAGATCCTTTCCATCTAAAAGTAATATCTCCTAATCCTAGAAGTGAATGTTTTATGAGCAGTAGGATAATCTCTCTTTCTTTGGCCAGAATATCAGATATAAAACAAAATGCAACGTTAGACCATATAAGACTGGCAATCGTCATGATAACAACTTCTGAAATGTCATTAATTAAAAAAATCAGTGTTTCCAATTAGTCAAAACAACAGCATTAAATATTGCACTTACACTACATGCTCAGATTACATACTTTTCGGATTTCCATGTGTTGCCATGAACCATATTCATCTGTTCAATGTTCTTCCACAAAATGCATGCAGTTTTGTTTTTTAACCGCTAGACGGCCAAAGTTACATAGTGTACCTTTAAATGTATTCCTGATTTTTTTATATATTATTTGTTTCTTTTATTTACTCATTTATATCTATTTTTTCCACTGAAATCTCCTCCTCCAGTATGACAATGAGTGGGTTGTCAATTTATCCTGATCGATCACGGAATGTGCATTTGAACTAACACATCTTCATGGCTCATCTGTTGATTTGATCACTGTACACCTGATGATATTCCAGAAAGCACTGGGGCCATGACCTGCAGATCAGAGTTTAGTTTCAATTCTGTTTTGACTAATCAACTAATCAAGGTCTTCAAGATTACTTGATTATTAAAGTTTGATTGTTTGTTTGAAAGTGTTTGAACTTAACTCTGCAGGCCATGGCCCTATAGGAACGGAATTGTATAGCCTTGATATATACAATCTGAACTCCATGTTGATTAACCAAAACATTTCTTATTCAGAGTAATTGCTGCCAAAAACTTCTTAGTTCAGTCAACCCAGAGTTCGAAACTCAGATTTCATAATCAACACACTATGTCATTCTTGACAGAGTGGAGACTAAGAATAAACACCAGAGATGTTCTTATTTTAGGAGGAGATACCAACCTTCACAGCTCTACCATTAGAAAAAGCATAATGGTCATGTATGGACGATTTGTGCCTTATAAACCATTCACTTTCTGCAGTTTCACAACTGTCTCATAGTTGGTGAATACCATAGAAATGCCATAATCTGACATAATACTACCTGTTGCTAAATGTCTGTGACTTTGTTTATAGGTATAACAGCTTTTTTATTGGAATCTTCAAATACCCTGCTGAAAAATCCAGCATTGCTGCATCACCAGCATAATGGTATGCATGGGAAGCTGGAGTGCAGGGGGAAAGTTATACACAAGCTGAGTTGTGTTTGAGAGCAGCATATCTTTGCTGGTTCAAACAGCTAGGCCAGCACTATTCCAGCTCTAACTAGCATAAACCAACCTGGACAATATAGAATTCAAACTGGTTTATGCTGGATTTTTTTAGAAGGGTATAGCTCTAAAAATAAGCTCAGTTATATTCAGAGAATAAGTAGCTATCACTTCTTACATACCCTGAAAGTTACCTGATTTGGGAATCGAAAGTTGAGGTTATCCTCATTAACTAATTTCTGTAACACAATAGGATTTCCTAGCCAAAATATTGTGGTATTGTCTTTCATTTCTCTCTCTGGGCCATTTCACATTATGTTTCATCACGTCTAAAGGGGTAAGAACAGACATATGCCATATGTAAAAAAAGATAAGTTTTATTGCAGCTAAAATAAAAGGATTGCACACACCGCTCCATTTGACATGTTATAAATTGTGAAATCTCGAAATCATTAAATTAAACCTACTTGTAAGTTTTAGTTTGTACTAAAATGACATACTGTAGTAATACAGTACAAGTGTCATGTGAAGACCTAACAATTTCCAGAATATACCACCCCTGAGTGGCAATTCTTATTTTCTGTGGCTTGTGTACTAGTATTAAAACTAGTATGTCTTGTGTCCATATAGAATTGCATAATAAACAGTAAATCAAGCAAATTTTATCTGGGATCATAGATAATAATCAATGCTGAGTGACCCCACACCATGAGAACTACCTGTGAAGTAAATTCCCCACTGTGAGCCCTGTTGTTTACTTGTAATGCCCTCTGCTGACTGGCTATGAGATGACAGCGTCTCATATTACCCGCTCTATCCCACAATACTAGCTCTGCCTGAGGGGCACAGCAGCCTGAGGAATAATGCATCATTACAGGCTTCCCCTTAGTCCATTCACTAATGTTCACTGGATGATCCCCATTAACTAACTGGACTCCCTCTTGCCTTTGATGTCCATGTTCAGCTCTTGTTCCAAGGTGGTGATTACTGATTTCTGAGGTGTCCTTTTGTGGCTCTAGCAAAGGGAGATGGAAACCTCCCATGGTCTCTTCATGAAGTTTTGGAAAATGTTGTACATTACTCTCTGTAGTCACTTCAGACAGAATTAGGGTGCCTTCTCCTTGTGCCAGCTGTATGGATGCCAGTCCAGAGTGACCTCTGTCTTTTGCTACCAGTGAGACTTTCCAGCTGCCCTGAGAGCACAGAGAGGGGCAGGAGGATTCCACTTGCAGAGAAGAACATGCCGGAGGAGTTTTGTCAGGCTCCTGGAATTGTCACAAGACCATGTTTAAAAACATTCACAATGTTTAATATAACAGGCTAGTTCACATATGAGACAGTAGACCCACAAAATTAAGTCTTAAGTCACATTAAAATATGCATGAATGTCATTGTATTAGATGTCAAAATATAATCTCAAGTTACATCTGCAAACAAATGCTGCTAAAGCTGTTATCAGAACTAACTTTACTTTTCTGAACCATCGCAACTGGTTATTTTTGGTGATCGGATGGAATAAGTTCCCCTTAAAGATATTATGTGGACAGCATCTATTAATCTTCTATCCATTCTCCAAACTGCTGGAGCCTAACCAAGCATCTCATGTCACAAGCAGGGGAAACACCATGAACAGATAGCTAGTCCATCAAAGGGTACAGACATTCACATTCACATTCTCACTCAGCCCTATGGACTATTTAATTCTCATCCATGTATTTGGATTTTGGGAGAAACCCACACAGAAACTTGCAGAAAAATAAAACTCCACAGAAATGACTCCTGACTCAGGCAGGACTTGAACCTGAGACCTTCATTATAAAACATTGTGATGGTTCTTACCTCCGGTATCACTATCAGGTGTACCACAGCATAGTTTGAGTCTGGTGAGTCTTCTGCATGAACAGTCAAAGTCAGGGTGATTGCCCTGCCTGTCTGAGCAGTTTGAGGGGTCCTTAGCTCAACCTCCCTCTTCACAGAGCTCCCTATACGGATAAACAGCCTAAAAAAAGGAATCATTGCAAGGAACTTATCTAACATCTCTGGCTGGATTATGAAAGTACATTAATCTTTAACCAAACTAATAAACATTGATAAACATTCAGTATTTAGGTAGACCTTATTTTAGTAAAAACCTGTAGTATTTGCGTCATTTAACTGGCTCTGTCTTTCTTCCATTCTCACCTTTGTTGGTCTCGGTGGGAGAGATACCCAAGGTCATCTTCTGCTGAAAGACTGAAGTGACGGTTGGGTCCATGATTAAATATTTCAAACAGCACAGTTGAGCTGTGACCTGGGAGAAGATGTGGAGCAGAGAGCACCTGGGGACAAGGGGAAATTTTCATTTAGCTGTTTTACATTTTGCCAGAACATTATTCTCAAATTCACTAATACCTGTATCTCTACGTGTGTTGGTTGAATCATCTCAGTGGAAACTCTTTCGAGCAGGTTCCCCCTTCCATCCTTTCCAGAGAGACGAATGGTGAATGGCATCCTGGGAACTGAGTCCATGTAGCCCACTAACTCCTCTCCAGACCAATAAGAAGATGAGTTGTTCAGCAATACCTTCTGCAGGCTCTCCCCTTTGGGTCCCAACAGAGTCACGTGACTGAATGAGGCCTCCTCATTGGGTGAGAGGCCTGTCACTGCAACCACTAAAAACACTGATACTTCTAAGTAGAAATGTGATGGTAAGAACATAGTCACTTGAAGTGTATAGATATCAACAACAATGAAAATTCAAAATTACACAAATGACTCAGGGAACAAAAAGAAAGACCTGCTATAGGGCTGCCCTCAAGTTTCCTTAGTCCTGGATGTGTCTCATTAGATTCTTTTGCAAAATAGTACAGGAAGTCCAAGCTGCTGTCACCTAGAGAACATCGGTTAATACCAATTTGGAAAAACTCTACGAAATTTGAAACACATTTTGCCATATCCAACAAACAGAATTGAATAAAAATGTTTGTTAAGGCTTAAACACATTACTCTTTTTGTTACTTAGTCGTATTACTCACTTAATTCTATAAAGTTAGGACTGGCATCTTTACCTAGGATACTGAAAGTAGTTGGTCCAATGGCTTTTATTGAAAGCTGCCATATACCTATCTCTAGTGGAGGCAGCAGGCTTATTCTGTATAGACCCTTAGATGAGTCCAAAATTGCTAGAGGGCCATCAGTACCAGGAAGAGATTGTTGAGCACCTGAGAGAGAAAGATAGATAAGAAAAATCATCCAGAGCAACTTACAAATGACGAATACTACAATTTGATTTTAGTGATTCATCCCCGGGAGACTGTAACGTGAAGTGGCTGAATATGAAATTTCATAATTGTTTAGAAAGGCACAAGACAGTACATAGATGCACTGTAGGTGATACTGAGTGAAGCAGAGAGAGAATTAAGTGTTTTTCTTTATTAGACAAAGTGCATCAACGGGGATATATCAAGGGATACTTCTATCTTTAGGTGTTTTAATGAAGGTACAGTGAATATAAAGATTGGTCCCTTTTTGTATGGTAATTGTAAACTGGGAAACTTGTTTTTGGAGTTCACTCTACCTTCTGACATGCAAGCTTTGACTAATACAGACTTTCATTCAACAAGGCCCTAGAAGTCAGCTTGCACTGTATCCGGCAAGTCTCCTGGGATCTCTGTTTGTGCTGAGTCCCTGGTGTTCACTTCCTTTGGCAGTCTCAGGCCGCATGTATAACGAGTTAATCTGGTCATCAAAGATTTGCAAGTTATTGGCTTATCTCTATGCCACTGATGACCCAAGATGAGGTAATGTTCAGGGGAGCATATTTATCTATGCTTGGTTGACTGTTTTAGTTCTCAGCATTAGTATGAGTACCTAAGGGACTGACAAGCTCACAATGTGTGAGCTGACCAGTGATGTGCAGCATCACTTTCGTCACAGCTTTGTCCACTCTGAAGAAGTTTGATGAATCCAATTCATTCGCTGTGTGAAGCAGAGTGACCTATTCAGAGAAATAAACATGGTTATGAAGAATCCTGTATCCAGAATCCTGACAGGACTGTATAAAATTCTTGAAACAGGCAGAAATTATGGTCTTTTGGTCATCTAGTGTTTCCAATTGACTGTACCTTGCTGGAGGTAGTGGTGTCTTCTACAATGGCTGACACTTTGTGGATGTCTTTGTTTGTCGTGAAGATGGTTATTCCTCCAGATATAGATGAAAGAGAAGAATACAGAGAGAATCTACCAGGAGATAAAGTTTCTCTCTTTCTCTTTCTTTTCCCTCTTTCTCTTCCTTTGAAGCTTGGATCCTCAGTTAGTAAGAAGTTTACCTAGCACATGTATTGATTAGATGGATGAAAACACTGTCCTGAACATAGTTGCCTACATAGACAATTGCTTTCTAAGGCAGCTTCCTAGCTGAAATGGAACTTCATAAATGACTGATCTGGAATATGCATTACATGCTTAGCTTTCCTCCCATGAGACACAGTACAGTTTAGCATTAGCATGCTGCTAAGAAAACAACAGAACACTTTAATAAATACACAGAACACACAAAGTAGAAATGGATAGTAAATTTGTAATTAGACTGAACTATTAATACTTTTCATTATTGAATGCATAATTTACAGCATTTACTGTATATTGCTTTTAATGTGCCTGTGTGTTTGTGTTACCTTTGTTTGCTTCTCCAGTATTAGAGCCTGGACTGCTCTCTGTAGATGACGGTCTTTAGGAGAGGCGTCTGTGAATACAAATATCTCTGACAGCGGAGGGCTATGGGTCAGAGCCAACTGGTTCACAGACACATTCACACACATAAGACACACACAGATAGAGACACACTTGTAAATAATTGTGTTTAGTTGTGTTCAGTGTTTTCTAAGAATGTCAGAGAATGTCAGACCTCAATTTTATGGTTACCTGAAGAGCAGAGAGACACATCTCTGGTTCATCCCCACCTCCAAGAGCCATCAGATCCTCCATGTATTGCATGAACTGATAAGGGTCATCTGTCTCCCTCACTGGCCCGAAACCTATAACAGACTTCTTCATCAGTGTGCTTAACATAGAATTAAATATAAATACAACATAATTGTTCTTATATTTTTTACATATGCCAGTGGCACATATTGTTGAAGTGACAAAACGTTTACTAACTGAGATTAGGGTTCTGTTCAGTGTTCTAATGTGATTATAATAGACAGAAGATATCACTCTAACCAGGGTCGTGAAAAGGCACCAGAATGAAGGTGCCAGGCAGAGTAGTGCGTTGGCTCTTTTCACGAGCCTGTATGATGGAGAGGGTTCGGAGACGTGCGGCTGTGATCTCCTCAAACATGCTGCCGGTGGTGTCAATGACGAAGACCAATGCTGGGGGCTGCTGGACACTGAAAAGCCTACAGGTTTCCACAGAATTCATCACTTATGTGTTTTGCATCTTTGGACAACTCAGTTTCACAAAACTAGAAACAGGAAAGTAAAACTTCACAGACAGACCAATCTTTTCTCATGCACTCAATATTAAATAGAGGTGTCATCATATTTAAATCATATTGAATCATATTTCTTGTTACAAAAACAGCCTTCTTCCACCTCAGAAACATCACTATGCTAAGGAACATATAGCTATGCTAAGGAACATATAGCTAAGCTATCTGTTTTTGATTTCTGTTTCTGCAGAAAAGTTAGTTCATGCATGCATGACCTCTAGACTAGATTATTGCAATACATTACTAGGTGGTTGTCCTGAATCCTCAATAAACAAGCTACATGTGGCAGAGCGGGTTAGACCCCGCCCTTTTATTTGTGGCTGTCACATGAGTGATAGATGTGACAGCCTATCGGCCGCTGTCCCTGGCCTATTTAAAGTCTGTTTATGCAACCTGGTGATGCGTCATTGTTAGCTCTGCCCCTTGTTGCAGGCGCGCCGCCATTCAATGCTGGCGGTGTTTGGTTGGCAGCACCGCGGTGATGTGCAGGCTGTTCCGTTCCCCCAGGTAGGCTATAGGTAATAATCTAAGACTTGCAATAATCTACGTGCTCTTCCTTTCAGTTGTTTTGTTTTTATGTGTACGCTGCTGTGAGCAACCGCACGCTTATACAATTTCGTGATGATCAACTGGTATGTAAAGTTATTCTTTTAAAGTTTCAACTAATATTTAACTGAGCTAATCAACTGATGCCTTATGTTTTTAGCAGGATATTGATTCTTTTGAAGATTCTCCGTCTTAATGTGGACGTTGGGCTGATCGTTTTCTGCATAAAATCCATTTAGACTGCGCTGCTGTTTTGCTGCTGTGTTACTGTTTTTGTTGTATGTCTTCACCGCTACAACCATCGATCTGTTTACCGCTGCAGGTGCCGAAGTTGTGTACGTGGGCTCGCCCTTCATTCATTTTATCATTGGCTGCCTGTGTGTTAAGTTGTATGTTTCTTTACTTTGTCTTTGGCTAGTTTGGATGTCGATTATTGTGCAATGTGTTCAGTTGCAACTTTGTTGCCATGTGATTGGTGAACTTGTTTTGTCTACAAGTTAGTATTCCCTTGTGGTGAGCATTTGGTATCACCAACCACTCTGAATTTTTTTATTAGTTGTGTCTAGAATAATTTGTTTAGTGTATTCATTAATCTTGTTTTTGTTTATTTAAGGCTGATGGACCCCGGGTTGGGAGGCTAGCTTTTCTTGCCTTCTGGTGGTGGTACTTTAAGCACTTAGTGTGGTTTGCCGCTTGTAACCACTTATACCTCACTGGGCGGGCGTGTGTGTGTGCGTGTGGCTTTTGAATTAGATGCTTAGTTAGCCTACCCCACTACGGGTGAGCCTCAGCCATCTTAACAGTTATTTTATTTTATTTTCTGGTTTATCGTGTGTGTGGATGAACAGTGTGGTACGAGTCATGTGTGTGTGACATTCTGCCTTACATGGACCAGAAGGTTTTACCTATTGATGTGAACTTAATAAATTAACTTTTGTACTGATATCCACGTCTCTTTGCCCTCCATGGTAACGAACCTGTGTGCTATTTACTAACCTATTTACTTTGGGTAGTTATTTCCCCTCTCTCTGAATAGGGGTTGCGTAGTCAGCTTGTTATTTATTTACCACTATACGATTTGGTATTTGTCAACCGTTTACCTCCACCACCACGCTACATACAGTTAGTTCAAAATGCAGCTTCTAGAGTTCTTACTAAAAAAATATGATCATATAACACAAATTTTATAATCACTGGTTACCTATTACGGTACGTATTAATTATAAAGTATTGCTACTGAACTTTAAGGCCCTTAGTGGGTTAACTCCTGTGTATTTAACCACCCAAAACTCTGGGCTTCTGGTAGTACCTAGGTCCTGGGATATCTAAAGAAGGGTCCACTAAAGAAGGGTGAGCATTTTCACATTTGGCTAATAAACTCTGGAATAGCCTTCCTGATAATAATAATGGTCAGGGCTCTCTTTAGCCAAGCATTCACATAATGCATCTCATAACCTTGCACTCCAGTTATATGAGATCAAATGCACATGATTATATTTGATTAATGTTATAAACAGCTGTTAAGCTAATTATTTTCCATTTCCTTTTCTGTTTTATCTCAGAATGCCCATCCCGAGGTAACGAGAGAGTATGCCAGCTCCAGTTTAGATCGCGCCTCTTATAAAGATTTTAGATGCCTCAACAACTGTGAAGAGACATGCCGCGAGAACTCCTGTGATGACTTCAAAATGAAGCAAACTCTGAATCAACATACAACAATGCTACATTTTTCTATATATCCTAATCATTTGTTCACAACATGGATTCATTACTTCAATTAGCTCATTGTTACTGCCTTAAATTAATACATTGTTTAAATTAATACATTGTTAGCTGCATGATTTGTATATGTACATTTTTGAAATACGTAACTTGGACACGGTCACCTATGATAACCGAACACTCTAAATTGTAATGTAGACACATGCGTTTTCTGTAAAGCTGTTTTAAATCGATATCTATTGTGGAAAGCGCTATACAAACAAATGTGAATTGAATTGTGTCACACATGAGGTGTCTAAAGTAAAACAGATTCCTCTCTTGCCTCATATATAGATCCCTTTAAGCAATATTCAAGTTAAATTAAAGTGACCTCTGACCTGAGGAAGCTTTTGGATCCCACTTCTTTGTGGAGGTCTTGAAGCACTCGAAGGGTTGCTGTGGTAGCCAGATGGGCAGCTTCTTTATGGAGGAAGTGATGAGGGGAGAACAGTGGAGATGTGCTGTCTTTGTTGATTCCGCCCTCAGGTCCTTGGTGACGACTACTGTCCAGAATTCCACCGTGACTGCACTTGCCTTTAAATAGCCAGACAATGCATGTTGCTTTTCTTATAAGTAACTTACCAAATCATCAGAATGAATCATAACTCAGTTTACCTTTATTAATTCAGCAGACATGGTTCTCTAAACTGACTTACAAATAAGGGGATCCAATTGTGCATATTTATTCATTCCAGTAATCATATTTGTTGTTGGTATTAGAAATAAAAAAATAAAAAATAAGTACGTAAATAAAATCTTAAAAGTAACATTACACTAACAAGGTTTTGAAAAGGAAAAAATGTCACAATGCAAAATCTTATTATCTTAAAAATAGCCTTCATTTTCATTTTGAGGTGAAATGCGACCAGGACATGTTTTAGTCACTCAAGCTACAGTACATGTTGACGCCTATACCTGGCGGTTTGACAGGGTAAGTGCTGAAATAGCCAGTAGTCAGTAGCGGTTCTGTCTGACGAATCATTTCCTCCAGGAGATTGCTGTAACAGCTAAATCTGTAGCATTGTGCACAGGTAGGGGTGTCCACTGAAAACAAAATAGATTTATTTATTTACAATAAAAGATTTAAAGGGTTAGTTCACCCAAAAATTAAAATTCTGTCAGTATTTACTCACCCTCATGTTGTTCCAACCCCGTAAGACCTTCGTTCATCTTCGCAACACGAATTAAGATATTTTTGATTGAATCTGAGAGCTGGATCACTCCTCCATACTAGTCCTTCTTCAGGGATTGAAACTTGCCAGCCCCGAAAAGTCATTAAAGTTATCGTTAAAATAGTCCAAGTGACTATAGTGGCTCAATCTTAAGTTTATCAAACGACGAGAATACTTTTTGTGCGCAAAAACAAACAAAAATAACGACTTTATTTCAACTATTTATTTCCTTCTCTCTGGGCCCCGAGTAAGTTCACCAGTATAATTGCGTAAGCTTCTGTTGTTGTACGTCACACGCATCACTCACATGACCAGAGTCGGCCAATAGTGAAACTACGTGTGACGTAGCTCTAAGCAATCATACTAAGGTAACTGACTAGACTTTTTGTTTGTTTTTGCGCACAAAAAGTATTCTCGTCGCTTGATAAACTTAAGATTGAGCCACAGTAGTCACTTGGACTATTTTAACGATGTCTTTAATGACTTTTCGGGGCTGGCAAGTTTCAATCCCTGAAGAAGCCTATGGAGGAGTATGGAGGAGTGATCCAGCTATCAGATTTCATCAAAAATATCTTAATTCGTGTTCCGAAGATGAACGAAGGTCTTACGGGTTTTGGAACAACATGAGGGTGAGTAAATACTGACAGAATTTTAATTTTTGGGTGAACTATCCCTTTAAGGTGAAGACTGACTGTTTCATGATTTTATGAAGGACTCACCTGAGGCTACAGGAACTGAAGGCTCTTCTGGGTGAAGAAGGTGGAGATACACTTCTTGCTGACCCATCTCCACCCAGTTACTATGACTGTAGAAGTCCTACACAAAAACATAGGCACAGAGTTTGCCTAATATATTTTGTATTGCTAACAATATTCTGATTAAACAAGAATCTTGTTTTACATTTTGAGCTTCGTAATCTTTTTATATGTTTTAAATTTACAAAGTTTTTAAGTTACAATTTTGATCGTTATTATGATAGGACAGTTGACACATAGACAGTACGTGATAGGAGAGGGGAATGAACTTGAACTTGGGTTGACTCGCCTGAAGCACAATTGCATATTTGTTGGATCACTACCCTCAAGGTTATAGTTCCGACATAATATTTTATTTGTGAATTAATTGTGAATATTGTGACTTTGGCACTAAAACAAAACTCCTGACACAACATTGGCTCCACCAATGGCATGAGATTGGGGTGGGAATATCCTAGAAACCTGTTTGAAAACAGTACATATTTTTACAATTCCAACTGGTGACACTGGTGGCGCAGAAGTACACACTTCACCTTTATCAAAAACAGTGTTGCTATTACATGAATGTGTTAGCAAACCTGTAATGAGTGAAAAAGTTGGCCCAGACTACGTCTAGCCCCCTGGTACTCTTTAGCCTGGGTCAGCAACACTGTCTGGCCCCAGAACTCTCGCAGCATCTGCGTGGCTCCTTCTACCCTCTCAGAGTCAAAGTGGTACACTGGATCAGACCGCGTGGCACTCAGGAAATCCATGGCAGCGTTAGCGCTTGCAACCTCACCCACAGCATGCCAAAACCCCCGACCAAGGTCAGTATACTGGAACAAAAAGATCAGTGAGACTATATGCAATACTCAATGCAAACAAAGGCTTTAAAATCGCCATTGGCTAGTAAGACTTTCGCTGTACACGCACAAACATGTGATTTGTCAAATCTGCTCCTCTTTACAAAATTACACATTTACGAAGATAAATTCTTACGTGATATAATTTGAAAGCATAACATCTAAACTTTTATGAAACTTTAGGCAATCTAGCTTTTTTTATGATATAACCTAGTGATTAAAACTAAAATGTGGCAACCTTGTGGGTGCTTGAGATGTTAATTGTTTTTAATGTTTTTGTAAATAAAAAAATAAAAAATAATAACACTAATTCTACTTAATAATGACTTACAGACTTCTGGGCTCATGGATTTTAATCACATCACATTCGCTCGAAATTATTTGCTTAAATGTGTGAAATAATATAATTACAAAAAATAATAATTTGAAAGAATGTAAATTACATTCACAACACGCAGTGAAAATATCTATGCTAAACTTATTCTCATCCTGTAACTCTGGCATGTGAAATGTAACAATTTGTCAGACAATGGTTAACAACATGCATTATTTAGTCACCTAGTGCAAAATAAATCGCATATGTGCATAAAACCTACCAGCTTCTCATTATTTAAATCTTGTTGATGTTCCACCATTCTGCTCATAGTTTCCATTGTGATGTTGAGTATAGCTTGTTCTGTCATGTACTGATGGGTGTATGAATCCAAGGACAACGTAAGTACACGTGACCAGAAGTTGGGCAGAAAGGCTTGACAAATTGGCATATAGATGAACAGGACCAGGGCACACAGGTGGGTCAAAGCCGAGGAGTCCATCACTTCACTCATTTCACACCGGTCAAAACACCTGAACTGTTTTAGAAAGATACATCACACCTGCAAAGAATGATGAGACAGAGCATACCATAAGGCTCAAACAAGCAGTTGATATACAGGATGTGGTGCACTGTTTTACCATACACACACAACTCTATCCAGCTAGAATAATATATCATATAAATTTTTTCAATTTCAGTTTATTTTACTCTTAAGGATTTAAACGGCAAAAATAAATACATAAAAATAAAATCTTATTTTGATTAATATATTGAAACCAAATGTATGGTCTTATTTTTTGGTCTTGCTTAACATGATTAGTCTGTTTTTTTTTGTTTTGTTTTGTTTTTTTACATTTTTTGATATAGGTAAAAAAAGATAAGAAAAAAGATTTACCTATTTGAATGTATTTTATCTACATGTTCTTGTAAAGCGCTTTGAGATGCAACTTTTAATGTAAAATCAAGTTTATTATTATGACAGACCTTATGAAACAAAAATATATTGCAGTCCATTGGAGCACAATTGCTCACAACACAATTGAAGCTTTTAGGTGACTGTTCATACATAATCCCACAAAGAGTCTTCACATTCCAGAATCAAATCACCAGACCCAGAGCCATAGGCTCCAGAGAATCTGCAACCGGAAGGACCTTTTATTGTTTAACTAAAGGAAGAACGTTGTCAATGTTTTATAATTTGGCAAAACAGATCTGTTCAGAAATGGTGAAACAAGAGGCCCTATCAAGAGGTCACCTGACCCCTGCGACTAACAGACTACGTCTTTCTTAAGGACCAAGGTCCCATGACAGAGATGTAAAACAGACTTCCCCCTTCTTGAAGACCTTTGAATGACCTCATTGTTGAGACCTCTTAAAAACCACAGAGACAAGAGACTTTTCATATAAAAATGCATACAATCATCACAAAACAATTCTTGACGAACTTATAATCAAACATCGTTCAACTACATAATTCTATATTGTGTCTATGACCCCTGTATGTGTCTATTATGCTTAATCACATATAAGTCATCTAATAGTTGTAACTATTACCTGTGTGAATGAAAGTGTATCGTGTTTCCTATCATTATGCTCATATTATTAATTCAGAAGGTGGCTTGATTGAAATCTTTGTAAAAATGTTTATGTTCTTAAAATGGAAATTATGTCTAAACTGAATCCTCTGTTCGAGCTGATGAGTAAGCAGACCACAGATAACACATGCTTCACGATGAGAGAAAGGGGTGGGGGGGGGGATAGAAAAGATCCCCTTCTCAAATAACCATATAGTATCTTATTGTCCGAATTCCAAATTCCTCCAGGAGGCGGGACAAAACACTTGAGTTTAAAACCTTAGACCCGAACAGGACTTTAGTAGAATAATGCGCTAGATGAATAGCACAGAAGTCGGGCGGCTCTCTCTCGAAGAAGGTCTCGGCAGAAGACGATGGTTATAGTAACCATGTAGACGTGTAGAGACAAAGAACCCAAATTAAGATCAGAAGAACGGGTTCAACAGCTTCAATCAAGCCATCATCATCTATTCTCGTCTCAATTTTCTTTCTTTCCTAAGTTTTTCTTTATTTTCTCGTTAAAAGTCTCGGTTCTAAGTTAAGTTTTGCTGCAGTTTCGTTTTAACGTTTCAACTGCAAAACCAGCTTCCAACTTCAAAGACTTTCATTAATCTGCGCCAACACACCACGTGACTGGCTGTCCAAGATCTATCCAGGCACACGAGAAGATCAGCCAAACGAACGGACCGGGAAACCCCCTTTACGACGAAAAAGGAATCCCCAAAAGCAACGCAAGGACAAGCAAGTAGCCTCCAGACTCTTAGCTGAACTGGTGTATATTGATAAAATTGCATAACCCGCCTAAGAAACGATAGAAGGGTTAAATTAATGATTGATGGTTCGTTCAGGTCATGTCTTATAAGTGCATATAGAAACTTGGGATTTCACCATCTCGCTCTTAAAACTCATTTCTTTCCTCACTCTCTTTCTTTCTGCAACTCGTATGAATGTTTGTGTGCGTGTGTTTGTGTTAGATATTAGTTTTATGTTCTAGGATAATCAATAAAGTCTTTTTTATATTTTAAAGATAATTGTCTTGTGTTATGTGCTTACAGATTTATTGTCTTGAACTGCGATCTAAAGCTACCTATGCTTTTACCCTTGAATTATTTCTAAATTTAGCTGTTAGCTGGGAATTAGTCTTTCTTGGCCAGTAAGATATAATATTTCCTAGAATTGATAATTGTTTATGCTTTCCGTTCATTGGATGAACTGATAAAATGATCATACTATTGATTCTGCTACAGTAAATTCTGAAAATAATTAAATAATTAATTATTGATCACAATCCGTTATGAATAATAATTAGTTATATTTATACGGGCGTATAAACGCTACAATACCATGTGATATATTAGGCAATATATTTCCATACATGGGATTTAATATTTATATTTTCCAATATATTGCAATATATGCATAGACCATATATGTATATATATTGATACATATAAAACAAATATATTGCAATCAAGACCAAAAAAGTCACTATATTTTTACATGTAATAGTTTGTCTTTATATGCTTTAATATACTGCAATATGTGGCAGAATCATGACAGACCCATGTTTTGTGTACAAGCACATGGCCCAAGCAAAAGGCCATGTGCTTGTACACAAAACATGGGTCTGTCATGATTCTGCCACAAGACCAGAGAATTCAAAAGACATGATGGCAGAATCATGACACATACATATTACGCAACCCCGCCCCCTTGTTATCCTCGTCTTGTCTTTATTGTCAAGTCAGTTTCACCTGTCCTCGTCATTAGTGTTCCCTATTTAATCCCCTTGTGTTTGCTGTCCTGTGTCGGTTCATTGTGTCAAAAAATGTGTGTATCATTCTCTGTGCTTATCTTACCTGTGAGTACTTTGTGGAAGGTCGTGTGGTTGTGAACATTTTATTAGTAGTATAGTTCGTTTTCGTACAGTCATAGTCTAGTCTTGTCAGTCTAAGTTTCCCTGTCCTGTCCGTATTTTGCCCCCTCGTGGGTTTTGTTTTCTTGTTTGTTACCAATAAACCTTGTGTTCATCGCACTCTGTCTGCATTTAGGTTCATCCACATAACAGAATGAACCGACCACAACAGAACCCAGCAGACAGTATGCCTGACGATCATCCTGACGATCTTGTACATTGGTGGCAGGAGGCGATTTCCGATTCCAGGAATGGAAAGCTTCCGTTTCCTTCCCAGGGTGGACGGACCTTGAGACAGTACACCCGGGTCGCGGAGGAGACGCGGTTCTTCTTGCCTGAGATTCTAGTAAATCGATACCTCATCGAGGGCCTAAACGTTCTGCCTTCTCTTGCTGAATGGGAGAGTCTGGTTTGCCGCCCGTTCCCGGATATGGTGGCCTGCTTGTCATGGAAGGATTCGCAGGCTCCCACCATGTCGTCTTCACCCGACATGCTGCCCGTGATCCCGGAGGGTCGCGTATTAGCGGTGGTCACGCTAGAGAACCAGGCTCACCTCGTTTCGACTCCAGAGGCGTCTTCCACACCCGCTGACCTCCGTGGTAAACGAGGGAGACGGGTTTCTTGGGATTTCCCCTCGGAGTCATCGTCATCTGACCTCACCCAACCAGAAGTTGTCTTCCCTGTTCCCGTTTCGTCTTCCGTTGAGCCCGGCCAGCCGATCGCGACCCCTGCTGTGACCATTGCCCCATGGCCAAAGAGAAAGAGAAGGGAGCTTCCTGTTTCCCATCGCCATCTTCTCCTGAGTCTGCTACCGCGAGTGCTGTTAATGAAGCTGCGACTGTAAGCGCTGTTCCAGAGTCTGCAGCCACGACCGCTGTTCCTGAGGCTGCAACTATACGCGTTGTTCCAGAGTCTGCGGCTGAGAGCCCTGTTCCGGAGACTGCAACGCTAAGCACTGTTCCTGAGTCTGCAGCTGTGACCGCTGTTCCTGAGGCGGCATTTGTGAATGCTTGTCCTGAATCTACCGCCAGGAAGCGCGATTCCTGAGCCCGCGGTTGAGAGGGCGAGATCTGATGCAGTGATGCCTGCCATGAGAGCCACGGCCGATCGAGCGGCTGATGCAGTTTTGCAGTCTGTTTCGTCACAACATGAAATGCCTGTCATCATAGCTGCCAGGACCCTGTCTGATTATTTGTTGTGTCTAGTCAAGATGCTCGAAGTCCCTGTCCGTCCTGTCTTGTCCTCAGTCCCCGAGCCTGCCGCCGAGAGCGCTGCACCCGAGCCTGCCGCCGAGAGCGCTGCACCCGAGCCTGCCGCCGAGAGCGCTGCACCCGAGCCTGCCGCCGAGGGTGCAGTTTCAGAGCCTATGGCGTTCACCGAATCGGAGTTCTGGAGCGTTGATTCTGGGTCTACCTCTGAGAGCTCTCTTCTTGTTCCCGCCCCCCCTACCGCCTGATTATCCCCTTGTCTCTGTTCCACTACCTGCTGCGGCAGTCCCCGCTGTCTCCGGTCATCCGTTTGTTTCCCCTGTCTCCTCTGTCATGTCTCATCCCCGGACTGTTTCCCCATTCGTCCCTGTCGCCACTAGTCCCCATACTGTTTCCCCTGTCGCCACTAGTCCCCGGACTGTTCCCCCTGTCACCACGAAAGCACGGACTGTTTTGCCCAAGTCTCGTCCTTGTGTCTCCCTCCAAGCCTGCCCGGATTCTTTGTTCCCCGCCCTCATCCCGTGGACCTAAGACCCCCGGCACACCCATCCACCCTGGACCACCCCCCCATGAACTCTGTTATTGCTCCACCTCCCCTGCCATGTTTGATGTTTTTATTGTTCCATCCCAACCCTGTTATTTTTTTCTTGTATGCCTTTATTAGTGTTTTCCATGTTTTGTTGGTTTTTATCCATGTCACGGTCTCTTGTGTTTAGTTTCCCTTTGAGGAGCGTCTGGTAGCCGCTCCTTACGGTGGGGGTTCTGTCATGATTCTGCCATCATGTCTTTTGATTTCTCTGGTCTTGTGGCAGAATCATGACAGACCCATGTTTTGCGTACAAGCACATGGCCTTTTGCTTGGCCCATGTGCTTGTGTTGTCGTTATGTAACCCCGCCCCCTTGTTATCCTCGTCTTGTCATTATTTGTCTAGTCAGTTTCACCTGTCCTCGTCATTAGTGTTCCCTATTTAATCCCCTTGTGTTTGCTGTCCTGTGTCGGTTCATTGTCAAACAATGCGTGTATCATTCTCCGTGCTTATCTTACCTGTGAGTACTTTGTGGAAGGTCGTGTCATTGTGAACATTTTATTAGTAGTATAGTTTGTTTTCGTACAGTCATAGTCTAGTCTTGTCAGTCTAAGTTTCCCTGTCCTGTCCGTATTTTGCCCCCTCGTGGGTTTTGTTTGTGGGTTTTGTTTTCTTGTTTGTTACCAATAAACCTTCTGTTCATCGCACTCTGTCTGCATTTCGGTTCACCTCCTGCAGCCACATAACAATATGTGCTATATATATATAAACTGTAGTTTTACAGAATTTTACTGTTTTATTTAGCAGATTTTTCATTTATATTTATGTAATATAACATATTAATTAATAGATTAGCATTTATATACCTTGGAATGAAAAGAGAGAAAGAAACATGGTTTATGAAATTGGTCCGTTAATTAAGATAAGTTTATTCACTATTTATTTATTAGGTTCTTTGATTATATAACATTGTACGTCATTGACTGTGTAAAACAGCCTGGTAAATCAGTTTTTAAACCGGTTCGTTTTAACGACGCATCCGATAGAATCAGTTCCATCACTTCTGCGACCGACCACATCTTGTTCCGCTTGTCAAAGTAGTTCTGCTGCGTTCAGTGTTTTATTACGCATTTTTCCTCATAATATTATATAATATCATATAATAATACATTATTTCTTTACGTACGCTGATATTTTAATGACAGCTATGGAGATTTTAAATATCCAAACTGAAGGAATTCCTGCCTTGGCGCAAGGATACAATTCCTTCTAAGCACACAGTGGTGGGACAGCCATAGACATCATATAGAGACTAGATTCCCCATTGGCCGCTGTGGCGCAAGAAATGCGGCCGCCATCTTAAACCGGTCATACTCCTATTTGCGTTGCATAGCAGCAGTAGATGCCAGAGCACTGTGCAGCATATTCCTGCTCAAATCGGCGGACCATCACTCGGGGATTACTTTTCACAAGTAAGATTTAACATTTAACAATACTGTACAATTGTTTGTATTTTGTGAGTAAAATATTCAATGTGTCCTGTATCATAGCTACGTGTATGACCTGTGCAGCAAAAAAACCCGCGTGAAAATCAGTTCGGTATTCAGTGAGATATGATTAATTAAATGCGCTGGCAGCTCATTGCACCTGCCAAACAGATTACACTGAGCGGAGTGGGTGAGCGGTTTAAGATGGCTGCCCCACGGCTCGTCCGCGCCAATAGGCAGTAGCGGTCGATAGGGCGTCTATCTATATGATGTCTATGGGGACAGCCACGCGCGCAACAGGAGCGAGGACCTTGGACCTTCATCTCAACCGTTAATCTTGGATGTGAAGCAATAATAGGCAGGTAAAATGCATATTTTCTAATTTCATCATTACTATATGTGAGTTTTACATTTGGACATTTTTTTTATCGTTTCGAATCGTGTTGACGATGTGTTTTTAACTTGGATGAGGGCCATTAAATTTAATTAAAATCTTGATAATGTTTAAAATGCAGGTCTTGGTTGATGGTAGGCTACCGTATTACTTAGTTTTTTCTTCTTCTTTTTGTTTGATTTTAGCCAAGTCCTACTTCAAAGTCTTGTAATTTTTAGGATTTCTGTTGCATTTTATTACCAACTATTTTTCCACCTGAGAGAACTCATTTGCCAAACAGCCGACCACGAATAGCACTATTTTTTTTCGATGATATAACGTATATATTCCACTTGCCCAGTAATATGTAATTAAGTTAACGTTATATTAGTCGTAGGTGCATGTAGTCTTAAAGCTAAAAATGGCCGTTTTCCGAGGTAAGGTTGAATACGTTCATCATTACATCACTCTTTACTTCTATCTATGGGGTTTTAAAGTAACGTTATTTAACCAATGAAAAGTATTAAAAAGAGCTTGTGACTAAACCGCTTGACTCCGTTGGACCTGTCAGTCAAACCTCATAACTTCAATCCATAGATATAAACAATAGAAGTTGCCTTGGGGTTCTAAACATGCGTCAAAACCGCCACCATCTTGGAATAGGGTCTTGTCATAGGAAGTAGCCATAGATATAAACACTAGATGTCGCCTTGGGGTTCTTAACATGCGTCAAAACCACCGCCATCTTGGAACAGGGGTCTTGTCATAGGAAGTAGCTAGGTAACGCTGAATTCATGGATGATGCCGGACTTCTGTGCTGCGTATGGATGTTTACACGAACGAAATCTAAAAACAAGACAGCAAGGTATTAAATATCACAAGATTGTGAAATTTTGTAAATTTTTGTAAATTTCTCTGGACTCTATAATAAATACATGTTGTATGTGTGTGAGAGTGAGAGTGAGGATGTGTGTGAGAGTGAGTATGAGAGTGTATGTTAGGATGTGTGTGAGAGTGAGCGTATGAGAGGATGTGGGTGAGAGTGAGTATGAGAGGATGTGGGTGAGAGTGAGTATGTGAGAATGTGTGTGAGTGTATGTGAGGATGCGTGTGAGTGACTGACTTTTCCCACTATTCTTCTACTTTTATTGCTAATATATTAAGAGCATATTATACAGTCCATGATTTATTACTGAGATTTCTTTTTTATTTTTCCTTTTTTTATTCGACAGATGCCTTTTCAAGATAAACCCGGAGAAGGGATCAAAAGTAGAAAAGAGCACATCAAGAAAGCAACAGTCAGTCCAAAGGTGCTTTCACTGATTAACAAAATTGCAGACTATGAATGGATGGGGTAAGAATTTTGGAAGAGTGACAAATCTGAGTGTTTTATTTATTTATTTTTCTAATCTATCTGTTGACAAAGTTTTATATTGGTGTATTGTTGTAGTTATTAACTAGAACGAGTTATACTAATGGTTATATTGGTATATTGTTGAATTAAACATTAACAATGATGTGTTAGAGCTCAAGAAAGTATAGAAAATGTTATGTAAAAACTGTATTTTGAATAAAGGAAAACTAATATTAATATTGTGGGAGATCTTTTAGTGTTTAATGTTCTATTATTTTAGAATTTAAAATGTTTTCTGGTATGTCTGAGTTTTTGGGGTCACCATTGTGCTGAAGAGTAGACCCTGTGGTTATTTTGACGATTGGCTGAAGACCATTAAGAGTAGACTATAATTACTATATTTTAATAATAATGACTTTGAACACGATATTAAGTGGTTTAAAGGTTTGCACATATATTGCAGGTTGCATATTTATTAAGTATTCATATATTTTAGATCTTACATCTATATATCTCAATATATGTAGATACATTATATGTACATATTCACATATATGTACATTATATGTGCATATTCACATATATGTACATTATATGTGCATATTCACATATATGTACACATTATTGCGCATAGATTTTACAATATATATATATGTACATATATTTCCATATAATTTTACCTATATTTAAAATATATTCTACCATATATTAAACACATGTGACACTATATCTTTACATATATTATCAATACATTTTCCCATATAAATCAGAATACATTATGGTGGATATTTATAAATATAAAATTGCATATATTTTACGATATATAAACACATATATTATATATTCATGTTCAATATATTGCAATATATGGAAAGCGGCAATTTTTTGCATATTTTGCAATGTATTGCAATTACATGAATATATAATATATTGTATAATATATGTATCATTAATATATTATTCCATGTATTTCCAATATATAATATATTGGAAAAATAATATATTACAATATATTTCAAGTAATATTTTGGTAAATATATTTTCCTTTCGTAAGGGAGTATTAATACCATGCAGAACATTCACTATAAAACCATACAATTAAATTATTTTTTTTGATAGATTTGGGTGTGGCTTCATGCACCTGCTCTGTGTTTTCAACTGCTGATTAAATTGTTGATTTATTTTTGCCAAAATGCAACCATAAATTTCTAAGATTTTTATAGCGTGCTGATACCAATACGCATATTATGTAATCACAAAAGAGATATAAAACACAGGGTTTTTTTCTTACCTCTACTGGCTTCTTTCCTTTTGTGGTCTCAGTCTGGCTTTTTTTCAGCTTGTATTTTCATGCATTTTACCAATTGACAGAATCAAACTCCAATCAGCAATCAGAAATGCCTTGTGCACATGATGTGGTTTTACACACAGACTGAAAGCAATTAGTGTCCTCACCACATTATGTGCAGTCTTTTGAATAACAGAAGCTGAATAACAAGTTTTGGTTCCACTTTATTTCGAAAGTCCACTATAAGAAAATGTTCAACTCCATGTCAACTAACTCTCATTAGAGTATTAGTAGACTGTTAGGTTATGGTAAGATGTTAGGGTTCGGGTTAGTAGAATAAGTCAACTTGTAGTTGCCAAGTTACGTATAGTCAGTAGAATATATGTTGGGGGACCAACAAAATAAAGTGTTAGCAAATATTAAGCAGACAGTCTACCAATACTCTAATGACAGTTAGTTGACATGTAGTTACAAAATTACTAATAGTTAGCAGAATGTCTAAAGTGGACTATCGAAATAAAGTGTTACCCAAGTTTTAAGACTCTTGTTTTTGTGAAATTCTGGAGGTGCTCCTAAGCTAAGAAAAAGAAAGAAACATGCCTGCAACCTGGTTAAGATGGATGTCCACGAGACTCATATCCTCATTGCATGTGCTTCCCTCCTTGTCTTCTTTCTCCTCTCTCTCTACAGTTTTTTCTCCCTCACTTGCCCCATTTTAGCATGCTGCATTGACTCCACACAATAGTGCTGCATATATTAAGGGCTACTCTGTCCCCCTTCCCTGCTCTTCAGTCCTGTCTTTTGCTTGACATGAAAACACACACCATGCTCACTTCCCCCAGTGCTTCTATTGTCACTTCATGGTGAAAGACTTAAGACGTGTTGCTAACCAACCCCTCTCCTGGCATTAGACTTCAGACTCAGGCTTTAGGAGGGCTGGAAGGATAAAATTCCTTTGTATTGTGGATCTTTTGTAATTTGTGAGTTTTGCCTTTGGAGGGCCTATGGCTGCATGTTTATATAGATTATTGCTTACTAAATGCAATTCAGTACGTAAAATATTGCATGCACTGCAACAGCACTGGTGAAGCTACTGTACCATCCAAGTTGACAATTAAGAGTAGGGCTCGCAACTTAAAATGGACAATCAAACCGTTTAGCAAGCATGAGGAACTTTTTCCCCTACCTCTTTCTTTCACATCCAGACAGATACTCATCTACAGCACTCCTAATGGTTAACTGGCATCATCAATCAATCCTCATTGTTACATTACTTTGAAATGTATTTGTCAAGCCTCAAAATAATTTTTATTTATTATTATTATTGTTTAGGAGACAACCTCAAATTTGAACAGATAGATCTAGATCTAACTCAAAAGAGTCGACTGGTACAAAAAGACCTGGAATGCCACCTTCTTAAATCAGTAAACCTTTTGGAATCTGATCATTAACAAGAACTTTCTAAGCGAACATACATATGTTACTCATCCTCCACAATGAGGGAACATTGTATTTGCTGCTTTTGACCTCTAAGTGGCATTATAACCATAGACTTCCACAAGTTAGCAGGCAAACACATCAAAGCACATTTTTGCAAGTAATATGAGAAGGACATTTAGTGATATATTTAGGACATTTAGTGATATATGGACTATAATAACTAAAAAAAATGTTGCTACAAAATTTGTTGAGATAACTTAAATGTCCAACTTAATTAAACTAAAGTTAACTAAACTTAATATTTTAAAGGATCAATGTGTAGTTTTTTAGGTATTTTATTATCTAAAATCAATATTTTTGTTCATAAATATGTCCTCAATGGTGTACAAATACCTCTGCCAATGGTCTGACTTATCCTCGTAAAAGAATCATTTATAAAAATAATCTTTATATACATGTGACGGGTAGGTCCACGGAGGCTTCCATGTCGTTCCGCCATTTGGAAAAACTATAATAGCAGAGAGGGTCAAGTAGTACTAGGCCAACAAGTTTCCACAACGCGTTTTCGTTCATTTCGACGAAGTGCTATTAGAAAACATCGGGTCATAGCTTTTTGGCACATAACAGCTACCGTAGATGAAACACACATTTGAAAAAGCGAGGCGCTGGAGAGCACAATTCATTTGAATGCAAAATAATATTTCACCGCTAGATGGGAGAAATTCCTAGACATTGTCCCTTTAAGTCAAGCATGAAAACATACTTTTTTTTAAGTTAAAACAACACATTGTTTCTTATTCTAATGTTGAATTTTTAGTTGTGATAAATAATCACAGCAATCATTTTTATAGTGTAAATACAGTATGAGAGAGAGAGAGAGAGAGAGAGAGAGAGAGAGAGAGAGAGAGAGAGAGAGAGCTGTGTGTGTGTGTGTGTGGTCCTGATAAACCCTAGTTAAGGGGAAAAATACCCCCACAAAGATGGCAATACCTGAAATTTTTAGTCCCCATTAGGATAACAGCTTATAAATCATACAAATAATGTTTAAAAATGTAAAGTTTTCTGTGAGGGTTGTGTTTAGGGGTAGGGTTAGAGTATAAAAAATACATTTTGTACAGTATACAAATCATTATGTCTATGGAAAGTCCTCATAAAACATGTAAACCGTGTTCAGGTGTACCCCATACGGGGACGAAATGTCTCCATAGCAATATTCGAAATCCTTGTCCTTGTGGGGACATATTTGGTCACCATGAGGAAAAAAGCTTATAAATGTTTTGATAGTATGTTTTTTTTTTCTTTATGTTAAAATGTCAAAAGTTTTCCTGATATTTCCAGGCAACAGGAAACATCATTAACCTGAAATCAATGGAAATATGCAATTTCCTGTTTACTAATATAGTGAAACGTGTGTGTGTGTGTGTGTGTGTGTGTGTGTGTGTGTGTGTGTGTGTGTGTGTGTGTGTGTGTGTGTTTACCTCAGTGTGCTCTGCAGTGAAGTTGAATTTGATATACATATATGACAATAAAGCAACGCTTGATTGCACTACACTGATCATCGCTGGGAAATGTTGCTTATTACTGGAAATCTACATTGTTTTGAAAGCAGCTGCCATAATTATCATGCCATAATTAATGTAGTCATCATCATAGTGGTTTGTGTGTTGGATACTAAGGATGCGTGGTGACAAACTACCTTGGTTTAGTTTTCTTGTTTTCTTTTTACTCTGCATCAACCCTTTATCCACACATCACAAAACTATGTTACTGTGCGAAATAATCACTCTTAAAGAGTACAATTTATCTGTGCGGATCAGCTGTGTTACACACTGTATTCATAGAAATAGCGGTCGGAAGGATGTGAACTATATGCTCATAGTATTTTGAAATGTATGTTGAGGAATAATGAATATCCATCAGAAAAATCAGATGTGAGGTAAATTTAAAATAGATTTAAAATATGCCTGTCAGCACTATTTGACAATGTTTCCGGCTTTAGAACGCCTTCACTGCATGACTGCATGATACGTGCAAGCACTGCCTATTCTGTTCTAAGTGAAGTGACACTGCAACAGTGTATTGACTGCAAGCTAAGAATAACTCACTTATATTGTAAAAGAAGAAAAGTCAAAGAAATCTTGATCGGCAGCCATGGTTGGTGTGTTTCTATTTGCATGTAAGTAATGAAATTACAAAATCTGAAATATTCAATAAATTAAATCTAAAGAAATGCTGGAGCTTTTTTTTAATGATACATTATTATTATTATTTCCTAGATATCTCAGTGAATCTATTCCTTCAAAGTCAAGGTATGTTTGAATAGTGCACTAAATAAACACCTTTGCAGTAAATGTAATATTGTACTTTTTTTAGGATGAACAAACGTCTCATTTCCTTCACAGGCCAAAAGCTTCAAAAAGCTAAGATTTTCAGTGAAAATACAGAAGTACCAGAAGGTGGTAGACTGGAGGTTACTTGCAGTACATTTGGTTTTACAAAGTCAGAGGCAAAGGCAGTTTATGTATATCTGTGTAAAGATGGTAAAGCTATAGATATGAAAAACGGACCCACTCGACAAGACATCGCCTTTAAAATAGAGAGAATAGAAATGGAGCATTCGGGCAACTACAGCTGTGTGTTTTCTGAAGAGCAGTTGGAAATAACCAAAGTGATGGTTATACTACCATCTTCCTAAATGTGATCGGTAAGATGTATGACATTTCTGCTTAGATTTGAGAGTGTATTTGGTTCCTGTGAACAGATGAGACATGTTAAAAACACACTTGTGCAGATTAACCACAATAGACTCACCGTTGTACAAAATTGCCTTTAATGAGAGAGAAATGTTTGAAATTGTGTTTTTCTTTTTGTTTTAGACCCTTTGTCCTGGAATGTATTAAAAGTCATGCTAAACATTAACCATAAGTGTTCCCTTTCTCTCTACAGAATCTTTATTTAATTTACAGATACATTTGCTAAAGTCTGAGGTGGCAGTGGGAAGTGATGCTGAGTTTAACTGTACAACATCCAATCCTATGAACAAAAACCTGTCCAAGAATATGATTTTGGCTTATCTCATCAAAAATGAAAAGCCTATTAAAGTCAATATTTGGGACACAAAAGATACGATGACAACATTCACCCTCAGAGAGGTCCGGATGGAAGATGCTGGAACATACAGTTGTGCTATTTTGTTAAACATTCTCCCTTACCATGGAATGAGACTTGATCGAAATAATAAAGTCAACCTTCAGATAGTTGGTAAGAATGGGAGGGGAAGAACAACATTTTTTGTATAGCTAATGTGTTTATAAGGCTGTAAACGGTGCCATGCATTCTTACTAGTATGATTTACTCAGTTTAGTGAGAGAATATACCTTTGTGAAAAGAAGTACACTTTAGAGTACCTTTGAGTTATTACATAAATAATGTACAGTACTTTAAAAGAATAGTTACATGCAAACAAATGTTTTCAGTGACTACATTGCATGTTAATTAAAAAATAAATGAACATGTATTATAGTTAAAATTTATATGAAATGCAATTAGCTGAAATGCATTTTTTTTACCCACCTAAGTACAGTAGCACGTACTAACGAATGTAGTGACAAACATTTAGTACCCATAATGTTGCCGTAACTTTGCCAATTATGACATGTTCCTGGATCATCTGATGATCCTGGAGCAACAATCCTGTTCAAAAACAGGCCTAACCCTATCCCTACACCTAAACTTAACCCTGCCCATAACTTATCCCTAAAATCTGAGGGTAATTATAAGAGAAAAAGAGTGGTGTAAAAGCCCTTTACATTACAGTTAAAATGATAGCCAAGTACTTTACATGTGATTTAGTATGTTAGCCAACAGATGAAAATAAATGTTCTTCTTTATAAAGCATAAAAAAGATTATTTAAAAAAATAATGCTTTTATCATAATGAAAGGTTACTTAATTGTCTTAAAGGTTTAGTTCACCCAAACATGAAAATTCTCTCATTAATTACTCTCCCTCATGTTGTTCCGAACCTGCAAGACTTTCCTTCATCTTCAGAACACAAATGAAGATCTTTTTTTATCAAATCTGAAGGATTTCTGTCCCTCCGTTGACAGCTATCAGACTACCACTGACGCTTCAAGAAGTTCAAAAAGAGATCGTAAAACTAATCCATATGAATTGAGCGGTTAACATTGAGCGGTTTAGTAAAACATTTCTGAAGAGACTCAATTAAAACTCATCTCAATGTAGTTTTACGATCTCTTTATGAACTTTTTGAAGCATCAAAGTGGTAGTTGTGTAGCTGTCAACGGAGGGAAAGATATCACTCAGATTGCATTAAAATATCTTCATTTGTGTTCCGAAGATGAATGAAAGTCTTACTGATTCGGAAGGACATGAAGTTGAGTAAATGAGGACAGAATGTTTACTTTAGGTAAAAAAATCCTTTAAGAAGCATAGACAAGAGTGTGTACTTTCTAAGTACAGTCAAGTGGCCTTTTATTTCATTAATATCATATTACCTGCAAGAATGGTTTAAAAAAAAATACTTGGTTAAACTTTATTTTAAGGTGTCTTTGTTACACTGTAATTATACATTTAAGTACTGAGTAAAATTAAGTAACTACATGTACTTACTATAGGGTTAGGATTAGGGTTTGGTTTAGGGTTAGTTACATGTAATTATGCATAATTTGTAGTTATTACTAGGGATGCAACAATACAGTTAGCCCACAGTTCAATATATACCTCGTTTTTTTAACCACGGTTTTCGGTTCGGTTCTGATGGCTTGATACATAAGAGTTTTTCTCTTACGAGAGGTTCTCTCGTATTGCGTAAGTTGCTTACGCTACAGGTAAAGCCATTTTTTTCGAGATATTGAAGCCAAAAATTATCCTTAATTTTACATTTATTGTCAACGCAGTGCAGCAGCCAGCAGACCTAGAGCAGGCCATTTTGCGTGCTCATTGGCTGCCGTGCGGCAAGTGCTGCAGCCTAACACTGAGCCTCGCGCGTGACTTTCATCATCGCGCGTGACTTTCATCAATTTCATCATCTTCAGCGAAGCTCTCCGCATCGCAGGACTTTGAGAGAAGCCTTCCGCCGTCGAAACTAGCAACCAGCACGGAGAGGAAAAGCGACTGAAGAAGCCGGCCGTCTTCGCCACCTTCAGCCTTCCGTGCCTCCTACACCATCCGGCGTTGAATATCCTTTTTGTGACTTCTGTGAGTGTTCGCAGCTGCGACACTCACTCTCTCTCTAAAAGAGCGCGAGCGTTTTTGTTAAAATGTCTCGCCTTTCCTGCGGCTCGTGCAGAGCCCCGCTCAGCGCAGGAGACCGCCATGTGATTTGGCACTCAGTGCCTGGGCCCAGACCATGCTGCCCTCGCACTGAATTCGGGCGGCTGCGAGCATTGTGAAGCGCTTCCGTTGTCGACCCTGCGGGCTCGACTCGAAGCCTTCACCCCGGACGCTGTGACTCCACCCTCTGGACCGTGCAAGAAGAAGCGCCGTGCGCAGAGGTTGCCGGAGCCTGAGGCCACAGTGAAGTGCTAGCCCGATTGCATCCCGCCAGCCTAACTCTCTCCTTCTACGCCCCTCCCGGACGCGCAGCTGCCGGCTTCGGCCCTCACTTCCGCCGCCTTAGGGGACGAAGCTGAAGGAGCTTACCCAGGTGACAGCTGTTCCATCCTGGCATTGGACAGCGAGGAGTGGTCGAGTTCTCATCACTCCGCCTCCTCCTCGATCCAGGAATCCAGCAGGACTCGGGCTGGCGTGGACGCTGAGCTCATGCGCCTCCTTTCTAAGGCCGTCGACCAACTCGGACTGGATTGGTCACCGCCTAAGGAGCCCGCGCCCAATAGGCTCGACGGCTGCTTCCTTCACAGCTGCCGCCCCCCGCGTATTTCCAGATCTGCGCCATTTCTGCCAGAGCTTCATGCCGAGCTTTCTAAGTCGTGGAACTCCGTTCTAAGTCCGAAAAACCATTCTCCGCGAGGTTCCACTCACATGTCTCCTCGGTGCTCTCCCAAGTGGACGGCGCCACCGAGAAGGGGTACAGAGTTATCCCCCCTGTGGAAGAGGCGGTCGCAGCGCACCTTTGCCCGCCCTCTGTGAGATGGCGCTCAAAGTCTGCCCTCCCGTCTAAAGCCTGCAGGACCACCTCAGCCCTTGTCGGCCGCGCTTTCGCTGCCGCCAGACAAGCTGCTTCCGCCCTGCACTCGATGGCTGTGCTGCAGATACTCCAAGCTGATCTCCTCCGCGAATGGGACGAGAAAAGCAAGGACCCAGCCGCCATCACGGATTTGAGGAGCGCGATGGATCTCTCCCTTCGTGCGACGAAATCCGCGGCTCAGGCAATGGGCAGATGCATGGCCTCGCGCACCGTCACAGAGAGGCAACTCTGGTTGACGCGTTCCTCCACGTTCCTCGACGCGCCACTCTCCCCTACTGGTCTCTTTCGTCCAGCGGTGAACGGGGCCGCCGACTGCTTCTCCGAAGTGCAAAAGACCTCGCAGGCCATGAATCCTTTCCTGCCTCGACGCTCTAGCTCCTCTGCAAGCCGCCCACGTGAGCCGCCTGCACGACACGCTAGTCAGCGCCCAGCTCAGCCCCAGCCTCCGCAGCGTCGTCTGGACGCAGGCCGCCTCCCCCCCGGGGACCCCGGCCCAGGATTGCGTTGAAGCCCGAGCAGGCAAAGTCCTCCTAGCAACACCAGAGAGGAAAAGACGGCTGGGTCTCGCCGCGGCCGGACCACCATCAAAACATCTCGTCCTGTCAGTCCCCTCAGAGAAGGCTACTGCAGACGTACATTTAGGAGCCAGCGAGTCGGCAACACAGCCCGCTTGCCTGCACACAAACGCCGATTTTATGGCGACCCAGAGAAATCTCAGAAAGAGTATAAATTCTGCTTATCCGGCTCACGCCGATGCTGTTTTAAGTGTAGAAAAAGTGCCCACAAGTCAGTGCTCACCCCTACACATAAATACGATGCCCCACGTGTCTCACACACTCACAGAGCCCACTCTCATAAAGCTGGCAAATGCCGCTCGAGTGCTAGATGTAGAGAATGTGCTTACAAATCTGTGCTCACACCTACTCGCTGCCCGCTCTGTTACACGGCAACAGCCTCACAGCGGCCAAGTTATGAATGTAAGTCACGTGCCCGCTCACGAGCGCTACCGCTTACTGACAAACACTTCGCCCCAGGCTCCACTCGCACTAAATATCGTCACAAAATGTTCCCCATTCCCAGTAATCGGGTCATCTCAAGTGATACAGACAGTCACAGCTGTCAGCGAGCCGCCGTTCCCGAGACCCACACACGCGCCTGCCCCCGCGAAGTGCGGCGATCGGAACCCGGAGTTCATTCTGCCCCTAGCTATACATGTAGAAGCATGGAAGGCTATTCCAGGTGTGTCAGAATGGGTCCAGAGCACAATAAGACAGTGCTATTCGCTTCAGTTCGCTCGCCATCCCCCGCGCTTTCGAGCACAGACCGAGATGAAAGTGAAAGCAGATGTAGCGCATCTACTCCACGCAGAAGTAGCCAAACTGTTGTGCAAACAGGCCATAGAACCAGTACCTCCTTCTCTGAGCGAGTCAGGCTTTTACAGCCGTTATTTTCTCGTACCCAAGAAGGACGGAGCTCTAAGACCTATCTTAGATCTGAGATATTTGAACAAAGCTCTCATGAGACGGCCGTTCAAAATGCTCACAACCAGACAAATCCTCGTGCAAACTAGCCCGAGGGACTGGTTTATCTCTCTCGATCTGAAAGATGCATACTTTCAGATTCCGATAGTCCCCCGTCACAGGCCATTTTTGAGATTCGCCTTCGACAGTCGGGCATATTAATAAACCGTCCTCCCGTTCGGCCTGTCTTTGGGCTGCGAATTCTGAACTATTTGGACGATTGGCTGATTTTAGCAGAGTCAGAGATAGATCTGTTATCTCACAGAACAGTGCTTCTCAACCATCTGGAAAGCTTGGGCCTCACGGTCAACTGGACCAAGAGCTCATTACTGCCCAGTCAGTCAGTTTACTTTCTAGGAATAGAACTGGACTCTGTGGCTATGACGACCCGCCTATCGACACAGCGCACGCCGTGTTCCACACCTGGTCGCGTCTTTCCAGGAGGGCAGCATCACATCTCTGGAGACATTCCAAAGGATGCTAGGCTGTATGGCATCAGCTGCGGCTGTGCTTCAGCTGGGCCTGCTGCCCATGCGCCCGCTACAACGCTGGCTGAACTCCCAAGTGCCTCACCAGGATTGTGTTTCAGGCTACAGACGAATCAGAGTGACTCAGTGCTGCGTTTTGGCTCTGCAGCCCTAGTTAGCGGCCGACTGGTACCAGCGGGGAGTGACAATGGGGACTGTCTCACACGAAAGGTCATCTCGACGGACGCCTCCAACTTAGGTTAGGGCGCCGTCTTCGAGGGCACACCGGTCTTTGGCCTGTGGTCAGACCAAGAGAGAAGCTTCCACATAAACTGTCTGGAAATGACTGCTGTCTGACAGAACGCCTTCTTGTATGGTCTCAGTACCTCCTGCGCTCGCTGAGAGCTGCGCACGTGCCAGGCCACTTGAACGACGGTCCAGAAAAACTATCCAGGAACCACGTTCCCCCAGGGGAATGGTCCCTGCACCCCCAGACAGTCCAATTACTGTGGCGCCTTTTCGGCGAAGTGGAAGTCAACCTGTTTGTGTCAAAAGACAATGCTCATTTCCCACTGTTCTTTTCAAAGAACGAGGATGCGCTGGCCCAAATCTGGCCCAGCCTCCCACTTTATGCTTTCCCTCTGTGCTCTCTGTTACCACACGTAATCAAAAAGGATTAGGGAAACGCGCCACTCGGTGCTCCTTATAGCCCTGCGCTGGGAGAATAAAACCTGGTTCCCGGAGCTGATGCGGCTGTCTCACACAGCCCCTTGGCCGATTCCGGTGAGGAGAGATCTCCTCTCTCAAGCCCGCAGCTCAATCTGGCATCCCCATCCAGAGCGCTGGTCTCTGCACGTATGGTTAATCAACAGATACCCGTTGTCCTGCCAGAAGGAGTGATGAACACGATTACGCAATCCAGAGCTCCCTCTACGAGGTGGCTTTACGCGTCTAAATGGTCGGTGTTCTCCAAATGGTGTGCTGATAGAGATCTAGACCCACAAACCTGTGGGGTTTCCTTGGTTGCTTGGCTTCCTTCAAGAGCTGTTGGATAAGGGCAGGTCCCCATCCATGCTTATAGTTTATGTGGCGGCCGTTGCAGCGTTCGTTGAGACGACGCACGGTCAGGCAGTAGGAAGAAATTAGCTCGTCATCCGCTTCCTTAAAGGAGCCAGACGGATGAATCCCCCACGACCCCCATCGATTCCCAAATGGGATCTTTAATTGGTCCTGGAGGCCCTGAAAGCTTTCCCCTTTGAACCGATAGACTCCGTGGACCTTAAGTACCTCTCGCTCAAAACCGTTTTCCTGACAGCTCTTTCGTCAGTCAAACGTGTGGGGGATTTACACGCACTATCTGTTAGCGCTGCGTGTCTTGAGTTTGGACCAAATGACTCTAAAGTCATCCTTAAGCCAAGACATGGTTATGTCCCTAAAGTGTTGGGCACCCCCTTCAGAGCGCAGGTCATTTCTCTTTCGGCTCTGACAGCATCCGATAGTGAGGGTGATGTTAATCTCCTCTGCCTTTGTTACACCCCCACTGCCTTTGTTATTTTTATGTGTCGGAACCAGTTGGGTATGTATGCTGGAAGGATTCAGCGAGGGACTGTTGTTTTTTGGCGGAATTTATTACCTGCTCTGCTCTCCTGCCTTCAGACAGTGATATTGCTGGGTGATGGCGCCGCAGATGTGCAGTCATGTTGGAAGTGTTTCCGTTTGAGTAGGCTACATGTGTAAAACAATGCTTGCACATTGTCATTTTTTTGCTTACCGTTTTTTCTTCCTCGGCATTGTACTCAACGGCAAAACCGAAATGTCCCCACACCACGGATTTGAAAGATGCCAGCGCTTCCTCGTATTGTAGCCTCACTTCATCGCCGCTCGCCATGTTAAAGTGTGAAATGATGATTAAGCCGTCCGCGCACAGCGCACCCTCTAACTTTAGAGCATAGTGATTGAATATTTACTCATTGGGAGGAGTTTCCTCATCTCAGCTCGTAGACTTACAGGCACACACAAACAGTCAATTCGGAGAGTAATAAAACGCACATAAATTATTTAAACGTAAAACCGAAAAAAATGCAATTCACAAGCGTGCATTGAACCGTGACGTCGTACCGAAACGGTTCAATATTATATTGAGAATTGTGGCATCCCTAGTTATTACTATTGTAACATGTAAGTGTTGCCAAATATTTGTAAGTATTATTTAAGTTCACCACAAATACACATTCAATAAGCACACTTTTTCTTTTACAAGAAACTACATTATATTGTAACATTTAATCAAACCTACAAAATATTTTTTTGTTTGTGTGTTTCTGGGATTTCTTTGACAGTGGCATCTAGCAGCGGCTTTGACGAAATCATAATTGTCATAATAATGTGCTCTACCATAGTGTGGTTCCTCAGTCTGTTTCTGGGAATTTGGGCGGGGATCCGAAAGAGAGGTAGTGTGGCACTTTCTCCTCAACTGCAAACATTGACACGTTTCAAAAAATGATGTTTAAATCCTAACACTCACAATTTTTTGTTTCTAATAGGATGCCTTGGATTCAACAAGGAAAGGTCTGTTTGAGATTTTTTTTCAATTAAAATATATTCAATATTCAATAAAAATGTTATGCATTTCTAATCAACAGATCCTTGAATGAGACAGAGCTTAAAGGAAATTACATGTTCTACAAAGGTATTCATTGTATGGTTCTTGTTGCTTTGTCAAACTATTTTCTAACAACAGGAGATTCGGATTAGACCAGTAGTGACAGAAGTAGTTGGGGGAGGAGAGGGGTGTAAATGGGTATGCTGGCCCTATACATAACAACTGAGCTCATGAATATGAATTAACTTGTGTTGTGTAGTAATCTTCCCATAGTCAGTCTTAAAGGTTTTGCTTATATTTTTTCTGTACATAAATGTAAGTGGCAATGGTATATATTTTGAAGTTGTAGTTTGCCCAAGAATGACAGTTCTGTCATAATTTACTCACCCTTATGTTATTCTACCCCTGTATGACTTGGAATGTGAAAGATGATAAGAATCAGAAGAATGCTGGGATCCAAATAATATTGAATGCCATTGACTTTCATTGTATGGACAAACAAATTTTTTTTCCCTTCTTATTTTGTGTTCCACAGAAACAAGAGATGCATACTAAAATATGTACAATTTAAATATTTATCTGATAAAAGTTAATTTTGTAAGCATTTAGGTGTCCACTACCATACCAATAACTTCAAAGTTAAACAAATGGACTAAAAACTGTTTAACTCCAATTTCCAAATTTCATAGGGTGTCTTTGCTCTTTTTGTCTCTATATTCTAGAAATGACCAAACCTGATATCACTGGTACTGATGAAATACAAAGTGTTGTCGGGTAAGCCAGTAAAAAAACGAATGAATGAATGAATGAATGAATGAATGAATGAAGGAATGAATGAATGAATGAATGAATGAACGAAAGAATGAATGACTGAATACATGAATAAATGAATGAGATTTGCACTGTTCTATCTTTAATTGTATCTGATTGATTACATGATGTATCATGTCAGCTTTCCGATTATTGATTTCTTATCTATTTTTGTTTCTTATTTGTTTGACTTTCCATGCAAAGGCTGTAAATGTCCATGATGGCTTAGTTATGTCGAAGTGTGTGACGAGTTCTCTGATAACGGTACGTCTGCACCCTAAAAGATTTCTTGTAAATTAACTGTTGTGTTTTTTTAAATGCAATATTACAGTACTGGAAAACACAAAATTAGGCTATATGACAAACAATATCATCTTGTATTTCTAGCATTTAATTTGGCCATTTTGTGCTGCACAATTACAATGACTAGCTATGTCTGCATTACACAAATTACTTGTATTTTTCACAGATGAAGAGTATGATGAACTGGTCTTCCAGCAGTCTTAATGGCCTTCCTGTGGCTCAATCAGTAGAGCAGTTGATAGCAATGCAAAGTCATAGGTTTGATTCCCAGGGAAAGCAAGAACTGATCAAATGTGTACCTTGGATGCAATGTAAATAGCTTTGGATACAATTGTCTGCTAAATGCATAAATGTAAAATGTTATAAATTGGGTGTCTTTTATATATTATTTGTTAGTCAGTATTGTTGTTGTTTTTATGACAGTGACCAACTGAGTGTTCACTATCTCTTTAGTCATTGTGCACATGTTTTTCATGACTTTACTAATCATGAGTCTATAAATCTCAGAATTAATAACAAAATACAACACATATATTGTTTATGTAACATATTCTGTAGATATGCAAATTCAGAATACATGTTTTTGAAATTAAAATCTGCAATCTGTTACAGTGTGTTCACAAATGTCAAGTCAAGTCAAGTCACCTTTATTTATATAGCGCTTTTTACAATACAGATTGTTTCAAAGCAGCTTTACAGAGATAACAGGAAAATAATGTTGTAATAATATTGCTAGATATAAAAAATAAATGTCCCCAACTAAGCGAGCCAAAAGCCAATTGCGACAAATGCAAAGAAAGGCGAAAAAGCGTGGTGACAGCATCAGGTGACAGAATGGAGAAAAAAAAAACTTGGGAGAAACCAGGCTCAGTCAGGGGGGCCCGTTCTGCTCTGGCCAACGAACCAACAGTGTATGATTATGATTCAGGCAGTATTACAGGTCAGAAGTCAGATTGGATCCAATTATATTATGCAGTTCATCTGGTTGAAGATCGGAGTCATCACGCACGTATGTATCTGTAAAACCGCATTTTTCCATCTAAAAAATATATCTAAATTATGTCATATGCTCTCAATGCAAATGCAGAACAATTAGTTCTTGCGTTCATGACATCAAGGCTAGATTATGGTAATGCTCTTAAGGGTGGTTGCCTTGCACGCTTGATAAACAAACTACAGCTGGCCCAGCAGCTAGAGTTCTTACCAGAACCAGGAAGTATGACCATATTAGCCCGGTTCTGTCAACACTGCATTGGCTCCCTATTAAACATTGTATAAATTTTAAAATATTGCTGATTACTTACAAAACACTAAATGGTTTAGCTCCCCAGTACTTGAGCGAGCTCTTAACGCATTATACTCCTTCACGTCTATTGCGATCTCAAAATTCCGGCCAGTTGATAATACATAGAATATCATAAATCGACTGCTGACGGTAGATCCTTTTCCTATTTAGCACCAAAACTTTGGAACAATCTTCCTAACATTGTCCAGGAAGCAGACACAGTCTGTCAGTTCAAATCTAGACTAAAAACACATCTCTTTGGCTTAGCATACACATAACACATTATAAACCTCTATAATTCAATGTTAGGCTGCATAGTTTAGATCAGCCGGAACCGGGAACACTTCCCATAAATCCTGATGTTCTTTGTACATCATAAGAAGGATGGCGTCTACACCAATATTTGTCTCTCTGTTTATTCCGAGGTTTACCGCAGGCCGCCTGATCCAGGCCGTATCCAGATCTGATTAAGGACCTGCGCCTGGACACAACGTCAACGCACTCACTAGTGAAGCCCTCCTTCCCTTTACCTCTGTACTGATAAAACATTGTCGGGAAAAAAAATTCTCAGAGCCACCAGGCACTGTTTTATTTAAATGAGCGGCTGGATCACATTAAATAATTTTCTGTTATAATGGTGTCGTGTTAGCGGCCCCTAAGTTAATAACTAATGATCGAAGCGACGGAAGTGATTCAATCAAAGCTAACTTTAGCAGGACAATAACTTTATTCTAAACTTTATTAGAGCTGCTGCTTTGAAACAGTCCATATTGTTAAAAGCACTATATAAATGAAGGTGACTTGACTTGACGTACGGGGTCGAGTTTTTTGAGGATCAGTGCCGATAGCTGTCTTATCGATGAGGCCTTCACAGGGGAGAGTCTAGTTGACACAAGCTCAGCTGACACTTCAAGTATTCATTGTAGGCGTGTCTAGGCGCAAGTCCACAATCTGATCTGGATACGGCCCGGGTCCGTCTGATTATAGTTAACCTCGGAATAAACAGAAAGACTAAAATTAGCATAGATGCCATTCTTTTTATGATGTAGCTAGTATATCAGGTGTTAAGAAGTGTTCCTGGTTCTGGCTGACCTAATTTATGCAGCCAAATAATAATTTAACTGATTTGAATAATAGGAATGTATAGTGTTCTATGTGTATGCCAGGTTGAAGAGATGTGTTTTTAATCTAGATTAAAACTGACCGAGTGTGTCTGCATCATGGCCAATTTTAGGAAGACTGTTCCAAAGTTTAGGTGCTAAATAGGAATGACTACGGCAGCTGATTTAGTCCAAAAATGCGCAGTTCATTGGCAGTTGGGTCTGTTCGAGGTCGGATCACGTTCTCACCACAAACGAACCGCTCCAGAGCTCGTTTGAAGCTTACCGAGACCACCTCTTCGAGGAGGTGTTTGGTCCGCTTTTGGTGCGCACCCGGGTGCGATTGCTGCTTTCACACCAGCCTAAAAGAACCGCACCAAGGGGGGAAACGAACTCCAGTGCGATTCAACTGAACTAAATGAGGCAGGAGTGAAAGCACCCTTAAATGTTGATTAAACTATCCAACGTAAAAAAAAGAAATTTGACTGCATAAAAGAAAAAAAAAATTAAATATTTTAATAACTAGTACGTACAATGTCACATTTGGTGATGAGGGTCTAACCAACCGACTGACCATGCTCAGTTTGATCACTGGTGAGACTTGAATAATACTTGTTTCAAAGCACAGGGATTTGCTGTTTGACAAATTTGTTATTCAGAATTAAAAGATTGTTTTTAGCTCCAGGTAATGTTTTTGATCATATTTCGTTGTAAAAGTTGTGTTATGATTTAAGTCAAGAGTGATTAGTGTTCTCTCGGGTTAAGTTTTCCATTTCAATGAGTAAATACAACTTTTGTAGAATTAATTCTACATAATCTTTTCAATGATACAGAACAGAGGACCCGGAGACAAAAGAACAAGTGATAAAGTTAATTTTGCAGCAATGGGCAAACAAACAGGTAAATGGCCAACACAAGGGAGAGGAGAGCACAGGACACAGACGCTGGAGGGGGTCACTGGAGAAGAACCTAGGAGATGATCGCTGGAGGTACACGGAAAACACAGGAGATAAAGTTGCGAGATAAAGACTCCAGGGCAGTGGCGGCAGCTCGGGATACCAGGGCGGAGCAGGCTGTACCGGCAGCTAGGGTGGATCAGGCGACCGTGCGGAGCTAGCAGTTCAGGGGACCAGGGCGGAGCAGACCCTTCAGGCGGCCATGGCAGATCGGCCTTCGTGGCCTTTCTGTGGGAGCTATGAGCTTAGGCTCAGGGACAAACGCAGACATGGAGGCGGCCTTCGTGGCTGAGGGCTCAGGCGGCGAAGCGGCGGCCAACTTTAGCGAGGCCTCAGGAGGCAAGGCGGCGGCCATCTTTGCCGAGGGCCAGGGTGGCGAGGCGGCCATCTTGGCCGGTTCAGGCGTGGAGGGGGCCTCGACGAAACGAGACTCTGGAAGGGCGGCGACTCTCTTGGTCGAGGGCCCAGGGACCTGAGCCAATGTGTACGCTGCCCACACACAAAAAACCGCCGTGGCAACTATAATAATTGTTCTCTTTTCCTGAACGGACTCAGGTGCAGCGGCCATCTTGTCCGAAGACACAGGCTCGGCATGAATGACGCGAACAGTCTCTGGCTTGGCAGGTATGACGTGAAGCTCAGGCTCAGCAGAACTGATGTGAAGAAACGTGAAGGATGCCCTCGACGGGACGAGACTCTGGAAGGATGGCCTCGATGGCACGAGACAATCCTGGGTGATGTTGAGGAGTAGGTCAGTGGGATCTTGAGGGTCGAGGAGGATGCCCATTGTGCTGCAATCTGTCTAGGTTTAGTCTTCTGTTACGGAACAGAGGACCCGGAGACAGAAGAACAGGTGATAGAGTTTATTTTTCAGCAATGGGCAAACAAACAGGTAAATGGCCAACACAAGGGAGAGGAGAGCACAGGACACAGATTGCTGGAGAAGAATGCAGGAGAAGAATGCAGGAGAAGAACGCAGGAGAAGAACGCAGGAGAAGAACGCTCGAGGTACACGGAAGAAGACACGGGAGATAAATGTCCAACAGAGACGAGACTAGACCTTGATAGAACACAAGGTGAGTGGTTTTATGGTGAAGTTAATGAGGGAGATGGTTGACAGGTGCAGGTGATTGTGAAGGAGGTGCAGGTGTGGGCCAAGGAGGATGCTGGGAAATGTAGTGAAGGACGTGGTGGCCATGGCATTCAGTTTCTTAACCAACTGATACACATATTAGACAAACTAAGAAAGTTCCACAACACTATTATGTTAATGCTCAGCCTAACTCAAAACGCAGGATATTTGAACTTGGATCCACATGTAAAAAACTTATAGAATTTATGTTTAATGAAAGCACAGACTAACTTTAGTTATGTCGATACAACATTTTTACCCTAAAGCAGATTATACTCATAAATGTCCTTTTCAGTTTTTTACAGCCTAAATGTTTTCCTTTTCAACTACTTACCTTTATCTTGACCCCCCCCCGTTTCGTTCGTTTGTGCTGGTTTGTGTCGGTAAAATTTCGTTTGTGCTGCGTCGGGTTTTAAAATATTAGACATTAAATTATTGTTGATGACGTCACCAGCCCCCCACATGATCCAAATTCACCCAAAATAGTCTTCTTCGGTTGTGCTCTGTTTGTGCTGTAAAAAGTTTCGTTTGAGCTGCTTCGGTTTTTAAAATATTGGACACTGAGTTATAGACGGTGACTTCTCCAGTCCCTTTTTTATCTACTACAGTTGAAGTAAGACCGAAACAGCAAACCAAATCACAATATTCACTTCTGTTACCTATCCTGTGCTTTTTCAACTTTTAACGGACACTGCGGATTGCAGGATGTTTGGAATGTAACACGAAAACTACAAGGTAAGTGTTTTTATGTTGTTTTGTTAGTAGCCTAACATAATATGAGCATTGTCATAAAAACACGCACCATAATCTGTTTTGCTGTGTTTAGCCTATACAGGGTGTGTGTGTATTCTTTTTTCTTTTTTTAAAGGTCTCACCAAGGCTGATTTTTTTAATATGATACACTGATATTAATACAATTAAAATGTAATTTAGTCCTGTGATGTCAAAGCTGAATTTTCTGTATCATTACTTGACTATATATCAAATTCTTCAGAAATCATAAATGTTGATTGATAAATTATTATTGGTGCTCAGTTAAGAACGGTTCTTATTTTTATCAATGTTGAATTGGCTACACATAGCGTGGGTTTTGGATGCTTAATGTTAGTGGAAACCGTGATTATTTTTTCACTTTTGATAAGGCCTATTTAATGCGTCCCTTGCTAAATAAAAGTAGCATTTTTTATATACATTACTTAACCAAAAACTTTGAATGGTTGTATATCTCAGTTTCAAGAAGAAGAAAAAAGAACAATATTAAGCAGCACAACTGTTTTCAACATTGATAATGATCAGAAATGTTTCTTGAGCATCAAATTCATAACATCAGCATATTATAATTATTTCTGAAGGATCATGTGACACTGAAGAGTAATGATGCTGAAAAATAAGGTTTGATCACAGGAATAAATTACACTACTAACATAGAAAACAGCTGTTACGTGTGGGTTTTGCTGTGTCTTGTATATCACGTGATTCCTTGTTTGTCATGTGACCCTGCCATGTGTCTTGTCTTTTGTTGTTGTTGCTCAGTGTCCACAGGTGTTCCTCGTCCATGTTTATTAGTCTCCCCAGGTGTTTCTTATTAACCACGCCCCCTTGTTATCTTGTTTAGCTTGTTTGTCTGTGTATTTAAACCCCTGTGTTTCAGTTGTTGGCTGTCGGTTGTTGTTTAATGTTACTTCTGTCCTGTTTTGAGTTCCCTGAATTACCTGTGTGTATTTGTTTATTAAATGTGCTTGCGATTGGATTCGCTCTCCGTCTCGTTCCTGACTGGCTGTAACAGAACAACCGACCAAAAATGAATCCAGCAGCACGGATCAAGCCTGATCTCCCCAGCATGAGCCAGGAATTCGCGGGTCAGATCGCGGCCTTGGCCCTGGATAGCCCCGATCTGTTCCAATTCACGTGGGGGTTTATTCCTCTCGCTGCTTCCTGCTCCCTCGGAGACGAGGCAATTAAGCTGTGTTACCGGCTGGGGGCTAAGGAGGTCAACCCAAAGGCAGCTTCCCAATATCTCCGGTCTGGACTGGAGAGAGGCACTCTCCCGATGTCTGGAGGGCTTCCTCCCACGGTGCACCAGGCCTTCAACACTGGTCCCAGTTCCGGTGGTCCCGAGTCCGGTGGTCTCAAGTCCGGTGATCTCGAGTCCGGTGGCCCGGAGGAGGAGGAGAAAGGCCTCCTCAAAGACTTGTCCGCTGGCGCCACTCCAGCGACCCATCACTTCTGCCGAGCCAGAGACCGTCCCGCCAGAGACCGTCCCGCCAGAGACCGTCCCGCCAGAGACCGTCCCGCCAGAGACCGCCCCGCCAGAGACCGTCCTGCCAGAGCTTCACGTCAGCCACGTCCAGCCAGAGCTTCACGTCAGCCACGTCCAGCCAGAGCTTCACGTCAGCCACGTCCAGCCAGAGCTTCACGTCAGCCACGTCCAGCCAGAGCTTCACGTCAGCCACGTCCAGCCAGAGCTTCACGTCAGCCACGTCCAGCCAGAGCTTCACGTCAGCCACGTCCAGCCAGAGCTTCACGTCAGCCACGTCCAGCCAGAGCTTCACGTTAGCCACGTCCAGCCAGAGCCAGTCTTCGAGCAAAAGCCAGAGCTTCCTTCGCCGCTGACGCCGTCCAGCCCAGAGCCCTCGCCGCTGACGCCGTCCAGCCCAGAGCCCTCGCCGCTGACGCCGTCCAGCACAGAGCCTTCACCGCTGGTCCCGTCCAGCCCTGAGCCTTCGTCTGCCGATCCAGAGACTGTTCAAGCCACGTCTGCCGATCCAGAGACTGTTCAAGCCACGTCTGCCGATCCAGAGACTGTTCAAGCCACGTCTGCCGATCCAGAGACTGTTCAAGCCACGTCTGCCGATCCAGAGACTGTTCAAGTCACGTCTGCCGATCCAGAGACTGTTCAAGTCACGTCTGCCGATCCAGAGACTGTTCAAGTCACGTCTGCCGATCCAGAGACTGTTCAAGTCACGTCTGCCGATCCAGAGACTGTTCAAGTCACGTCTGCCGATCCAGAGACTGTTCAAGTCACGTCTGCCGATCCAGAGACTGTTCAAGTCACGTCTGCCGATCCAGAGACTGTTCAAGTCACGTCTGCCGATCCAGAGACTGATCAAGTCACGTCTGCCGATCCAGAGACTGATCAAGTCACGTCTACCGATCCAGAGACTGTTCATGTCACTTCCTCCGAGCCAGTGTCTACGGACAAGATGGCCGCCTCCGAGCCAGTGTCTACGGACAAGATGGCCGCCTCCGAGTCAGAGTCTGTTCCTGTTCCCGAGCCAGAGTCTGTGTTGTCTGTTCCCGAGCCAGTGAGTGTGTTGTCTGTTCCCGAGCCAGTGTGTGTGTTGTCTGTTCCCGAACCAGTGTGTGTGTTGTCTGTTCCCGAGCCAGTATGTGTGTTGTCTGTTCCCGAGCCAGTGTGTGTGTTGTCTGTTCCCGAGCCAGAGCCAGTGTGTGTGTTGTCCGTTCCCGAGCCAGTGTGTGTGTTGTCCGTTCCCGAGCCAGTGTGTGTGTTGTCCGTTCCCGAGCCAGTGTGTGTGTTGTCCGTTCCCGAGCCAGTGTATGTGTTGTCTATTCCTGAGCCCGAGCCAGTGTGTGTGTTGTCTGTTCCCGAGCCAGTGAGTGTGTTGTCTGTTCCCGAGCCAGTGTATGTGTTGTCTGTTCCCGAGCCAGTGTGTGTGTTGTCTGATCCCGAGCCAGTGTGTGTGTTGTCTGTTCCCAAACCAGAGTCTGTGTTGTCTGTTCCTGAGCCAGAGTCAGTGTGTGTGTTGTCTGCTGTTCCTGAGCCGGTGTCTGCTGTTCCTGAGCCTGTGTCTGCGCCGCCCTGGCCGCCCGAGGGTGTTGTCTGTTCCCGAGCCAGTGTGTGTGTTGTCCGTTCCCGAGCCAGTGTATGGGTTGTCTATTCCTGAGCACGAACCAGTGTGTGTGTTGTCTGTTCCCGAGCCAGTGAGTGTGTTGTCTGTTCCCGAGCCAGTGTGTGTGTTGTCTATTCCCGAACCAGTGAGTGTGTTGTCTATTCCCGAACCAGTGAGTGTGTTGTCTGTTCCCGAACCAGTGAGTGTGTTGTCTGTTCCCGAGCCAGAGTCTGTGTTGTCTGTTCCTGAGCCAGAGTCAGTGTGTGTGTTGTCTGCTGTTCCTGAGCCGGTGTCTGCTGTTCCTGAGCCTGTGTCTGCGCCGCCCTGGCCGCCCGAGGGGTCTTCGCCGCCCTGGCCGCCCGAGGCGTCTTTCGCCGCCCTGGCCGCCCGAAGGGTCTTCGCCTCCCTGGCCGCCCGATGGACTGTCTTCTCCGCCCTGGCCGCCCGATGGACTGTCTTCTCTGCCCTGGCCGCCCGATGGACTGTCTTCTTCGCCCTGTCCGCCGATGGACTGTCTTCTTCGCCCTGGCCGCCCGATGGACTGTCTTCTCCGCCGTGGCCGTCCGAGGGCTCATCTCTGCCCTGGTCCCCTGCGCAACCTTCTCTGCCCTGGTCCCGTTTCCCTGCTAGGACTTGGCCCTCCTACCCTCCCCCAAGACCACCTCCGCTTCACCACCCTCCTGAACTTTAGTGTTTTTGTTTCAAGGGGTGTCGGGAGCAGCCCATAGAGGGGGGGCTATGTTACGTGTGGGTTTTGCTGTGTCTTGTATATCACGTGATTCCTTGTTTGTCATGTGACCCTGCCATGTGTCTTGTCTTTTGTTGTTGTTGCTCAGTGTCAACAGGTGTTCCTTGTCCATGTTTATTAGTCTTCCCAGGTGTTTCTTATTAACCACGCCCCCTTGTTATCTTGTTTAGCTTGTTTGTCTGTGTATTTAAACCCCTGTGTTCCAGTTGTTGGCTGTCGGTTGTTGTTTAATGTTACTTCTGTCCTGTTTTGAGTTCCCTGGATTACCTGTGTGTATTTGTTTATTAAATGTGCTTGCGATTGGATTCGCTCTCCGTCTCGTTCCTGACTGGCTGTAACAACAGCAGTGAAATAATATTTCACAATATTACTGTATTTTTCATCAAATAAATACAGCCTTGGGGAGCAGAAGGGACTTCTTTGAGAAACATTAAAAAATGTTCAAACTTTTGAATGGTACTGTGTATTAGGGCTGGGCGATATATCGCATGACATTGTTATGCGCATCTCGTCAGTAAAGCCGGTTCCTTGATTAGTAGTAAATCGCCTTCACCTGCTTTCAGATGGAGCGGCATTTACTACAAAGAGCCGTAGTTCACTGACAAGCTGAGCCATATCGCATTAATATCGTGGACGTATCGCCAACGATAATTAATGCGATATGGCTCAGCTTGTCAGTTAACTACGACTCTTTCACAGCAAAAATTCCAGTGTTAAATTAACACTCCTGGGAGTGTATATGAGTCCACACTCAAGAGTGTTAAAGTTAATGAGATAATTAAGTGATTAATTGAGTGATGATTGAGCATTATTGAAGACACCTAAAGCAGAATAACTGAAGGAGAAAATCTAAAATTGTTAAGCCACCGTTATGGCGATCATTGTTTGCTTTAGTTGGGCTCTTGACCCTTATATTATTAACTTTAGATTTTGTTTGGCTGTTATCTGAGTTATAACTGCCAGATGAACAAAGAAAAAAAGTGATCTAATGGCGTTGGTTATATTATGACAATCATCATTTGAACTTTATGTTTGTGATTTATGCTGTTTGTTACAGCATAACTGTGATTATGCATAAATATCCAGAATTTTAGAGATAATAAAGGATTTCTTAAAAGTTGTTTAAAAAGAATATTTCCTTTAGGCACACACAGACGTCAAGATTCAGTCAATGCATATCAACAATGGTGACGAGCAGAATATTCAATTAGGAAAAGTAAATTACATAGACAATTCAGATCATAATTTATTCATATCGCAATGCATGATGGGAGCCATTAATGAGTTGTGATTGGTGGCAGCCACTGCAACATGCATTATTATTGTCACCATTGTTGAGATTCACAGTCTGATTATTGATGTCTGTGTTTCTAAATCAATTCATTTGAAAGCGTTTGATCAGAGCAATGTTTATTAAATATTTTGGATTATAAGAAAAATACTGATAATCATATGCTGTAGAATCACAAAGCTGTTGCTAACAAGTTAAACCAAACTATCTCAATAAGTTTCATTTTTCAAATCACAGCATGATTATGCCTAAACATGACCAACACTATCAGATCACACTTTTCTTTGTTCATTTGACTGTTATAAATCAATAACAGCAGACAAACAAAACTTAAAGTGAAAGTATAAGGGTCAAGAGTCCAACTAAAGCAAACACGGATCGCCATAACGGTGGCTTACAATTTGTGATTTTCTCCTTCAGTGATTCTGCTTGTTAACATCAGGTGTCTTCAATAATGCTCAATCATCACTAAATTAATCACTTAATTATCTCATTAACTTTAACACTCTTGAGTGTAAATTGAACACCCATATCTGCATCATATCTTCCATCTGAAAGCAGGTGAACGTGATTTACTACTAATCAAGGAACCGGCTTTATTGACGAGATGCCCTTACAATGTCATGCGATATATCTCCCAGCCCTAGTGTGTATGTATAGTATGTCTGTGTAGGCTATATATAATTTATTTAAAAACTATTATTATTATGTATGTGGAAATTCATGACAATGAATTAAGTCAAAATGAATACACTTTTGAAATTTAATCATGTACTATTGAACATCCATTAACAACAAAAAAATTGACCTTTAAAAACTTAAACTTAAAAATACTTTATACTGACAAGTTACTATCTGTCTTCAAACCGAAAATACCACACAAAGTAATAGACTTGAGTGCAAACTTACATAAAATAGCACTCTACATCTCCTAACAGGAGTAGGAAAACAAGGGTGTGTGGCATACGAAAAGTTCAACAAGAATAATGTAACTTGTGAAATTAAATAAAAAATGTGCATAAAATAATCAGTCTTTTGTGTATAATAGTGCATGTGGGCATATTTTGTTTTTATCTGACGCTCCTGTCACTCCACTTCTCAGGGCGTCATACATCTCCCAGACACATGGAGACCTCCTGCAGTAGGCCACATAATGCCCAAGAGCATCCTGGGTTAAGCCTCCTCTAAAAGCAATGACTGCCCTTAAATTAAATCTCTCTCCCTGAAGCATCAGATTGGAAGGGAATTCACACAATGGAAACTCTGTGGAGTTGCTTCCCAGGTCAGTGTCAATCCACATCAGTTCTCCCAGACTGTAACTGTGAGAAAGTTTCCCTGCACAGAGCACTTTTCCTGAGTTATCTGTCTTGATTGCAGAGGGACACTGTGACGGACTTTGGATCGGCCTGAGGCGGGGGGACTCCGGAAAGCTAAGGCCTTCTTCCACCGCGGTCTGAAGATGAGCCATGCCAGAAGCCTGCAGTACAGCAACAGAAGTACAAACAAATGAAATTTCCCTTGTGACTTGTGGGCTGAGACCACAATACTGTGAGGAGCACTGTTTTGTTAATGAAACACAAGCACGTTTTGTCATTGACTTTTCAATGATAGTGGAGATGGTGGCATTGTGCATCGATTTGGAGAGCACCAGACTTCAGTCGGACAGCTTTGAATATTTCACTCAGCAGTACTGCCCTCTGTATGTAGGCCTGTGCATTCAGACCCTTTGTGGTGATGGATTTCACTAGCTGGAGGAGGTTGTTGGAATCCTCATTGCAAACAATATTTTCAAAAGTGACACTATCGCAGAAAGCACAACATAAGCATTGACAAAAAGCATCAAATGCACATGTGTTAAGCACAGAGAATCTTGAATTCCTGAGTTTAACAGGCTGTTGATTGTTTCCATTTTTCAACAGGTCCACTTTGAGTCTTTTCCCCCTCACAGATGGATCTGCATGGAGCCATTCAGGACAGGGAGAGAGGTATGAACTCCTCTTCCTCTTTTTGGGTGGAATCGCTAAGCCTCTCCAGTTTTCTACAGCTTCTTCACCTGTTGGATGGATGTTTGTGACAGTGTCAGACTTGCCCGAGCAGGAAGCATCCATTTCTGGTCTTCTACCTACACTGGAGGTTGTGGTGGGTAATGGATTGACTCCTGTGTCGATCACTGTCACAATAGCTGCATCCTCTTCACCTTTTTCCACACTCTTTTGTTTTGCAGAAAAAATATGCATGTTGCCTTCAATGAAGGACAGATGTCGAGCAATTAATTGATCCAGTCGAATAGGCAAGTTTTCATGCTTGAAAAGGCCCCGTTTTATGTTTTTGAACTCTGCTTCGACATTGGCTGAACTTGTGGTGAGGTTGGCGCTCCGGAAGTGAGGGATCATTACCCCTGTCCAGAGTGGTAAGTAATTTGCCAGCCAGATTATATTGGGAATAATCTCAGGTAGAAAGTGCATATTGTCATGATCACCATTAGATACGGCAAGTGACCTGCTCTCCTCACATATGTCTGTTACCCACTTCCGCAGGTCTGTCTGTGTTTGGTCACATGGATCCACTTCTTCCAGGTCCTCACTTTCTACATCTGGAATGATGACACACTCTTCTGCAATTCGGGCTTTCAGGTATTTCTTGCACCTTTCTGAAATGAGGGGGGCTCCAGAGCTGTCATTGCCCTCTGCTTTGCTGAGAGCCACAATAGTGATACTGCTTAGTAGCTCTCTTGCATCGTCCATGGATTGTGACATGAGAAGCTGAGCCATTGACCTCACAAAAAAATCATTAATGCGATGTTTTTTTTTTTTCAAGCAGTCCCACCGGCAGATCATTTTGATGCAGTGTGCAACATCAACCCGAACAAAACAAGGTGGGACTTTTACTGACTGTTTCCCGAGTAAGACTCCACAACACTTGTTGATGTAGGTCTTAAGATCAGGATGAGGAGTAAAAGCCTTGACCAAAGCTCCGAGCAAAGCCAGAGAAAAGTCACTCACAACCTCTTTTGGAGTAGGTGCACCTGCGCTTGTCCATTCTGTCAGCCAATGTGTTATGGCATTAACATCATGTCTCTCTGACAGCATTTGCACCACTGGGACACTTGAGATCTCACCCCCTGACACAACACCCTGATATAGGAATACATTGCCAGACTTGCCATTTGGTCTCTGTAATTTCCTCACCACTGAGCCAGTTGCATCAAAACTCACAGTGGGGTTAGTAGATGTCTTTGATAATGTCTTGTACATATGCATTTGTGTTTGACTCCAATAGTGACAGAAAAACTTGTCTAGTCCAATGTCTTTAATGCTTCCACTGTGAGGTGCACTGTATTTTAACATCTGTAGTGACACAATAGGATCCTTGTTTCATGAGTGAACCCTAAAGCAGTCCAGATGTTGTCTGTTTAATTTTACAAAGGTGTATAATGCCTTTGCAATGATCTTGTTGTCTAGCTGTTTACTAAGCTCTGCCCAGATGCTCTGATTAGGTGTAGCTATGTTGCCATTTTGGACTATAGGCTCTTTTGATGAACACAGGACTGTGAAATGGAATCCCTGTCGACTGCTGATTTCTTGGGCATCTGGCATAAGCAAAACATAATTACCCTCTTCAATAATCCTGATTCCAAAAAAATGTAATGTACAGCATAAATTTGTTTTCATCTATTAATGTATTGGTCTGAATACAAGGATAACATATCTTATATTAGGACCAATATGGTAATGTTGACCCCTAGATTGTCAATGTTTAATGAATAGAAAACTCATTCCTAATACTAATATCACTGATTTAGCTATGAAATGTTAACTACAGTTGCACATGTGACCCATGTTCATTTTTTTTAATACTAATAGGCAACTTATGCAACTCTAATCAGCATGGCATAGCTAAATTAGTTATATTAGTATTAGCAATGAGTTTTCTGTTCAATAACCATTGACAATATAGCTCTCTTGAATGTTTTACAATTATTCCTGAAACTACTAATATTGTAACTGACAGTTTTAAAACAATGTATACTCACATTGGCCAGAAATTTGGAATTGTAACGACTTTTGAAGTTTGATTTATATCGACCTTTTCTCTACTAACTCTACACTGTCCTACAAGAGCAATCTTGAACAGAAGCTTCACTTGCCCCTAGTGGTGGCAGTAAATGTGTAGCAGATGATACTCCTTGTAAATTAATAATAAGAACCATCAGGAGAGACCAGTAAATGAGGTAAAGATAATTGTTTATTGAACAAATTATGTGATGACAGAAAGTCTTTGTCAATTCTACTTTAAAAGTGTGCTCACCTCGAGGATATGTTTGCTTTTCTTGTGCCCAAACTTGCTGAAGTTGCATTTAAAGTACGACTTGACGGCACAAATCCATTTTTTGCCCCAGAGAGAAAGTGAGTGACAGAAGAAAAAAAAAATTGTCTGACAATGTCTGAACACCATGACGTTTTTTTAAACAATACAGGGACTACAAAAACACTGATACGAAATTGATGTTCTATTAAATCATCTTTTAGCATCCAACATTTTGGTAAGAGATTTAATATAACAAACCTGAACGGACTTCATATAAAAATAGACAGACATGTCTTAGAAATAGCCTAAGTAACCAGAATGACCATTACTAACTATTTTTGATCTTGGTGACCAATTCAATTATCTATTTTATTCAGTCAGCTTGTAGCCTATAACCTAAAAAATAACACTTATAATTTTATTTAATGTCATATGTTAAAACCTGACGCAGCTCAAAAAAAACTTTTTACAGCACAAACCAGCACAAACAGCACAAACGAACAAGACTATTTTGGGTGAATTTGGATCATGTGGGGGGCTGGTGACGTCATCAACAATAATTTAATGTCTAATATTTTAAAACCCGACGCAGCACAAACGAAAATTTTACCGGCACAACCCAGCAGAAATGAAGCACAAACGAACGAGACTATTTTGGGTGAATTTGGAACATGTGGGGGGCTGAGTGACCCCATAATGACCAAACAAATATTATTTTATTATCTAAAAAATCGAAGCAGCTCAAACTAAACTTTTTACAGCACAAACCAGCACAAATGGATCACAAACGATTAAGCCTATTTTGATGATTTTTTGCTTTGGGTGGGGGGCCAACTTCGCGCAGGTGACAGAAAAAGACTTTGAAACAAACTTTGCTGCATTAATTAATAAACGAACGGATCTATAATTGAAAAGCAGCGCCAGGAAATTGTGGGAATGTTTTACTGTTTTGTGTAGTGTCTTTTAATTCTATTAACTTTTATTGTTTTGATGCTGTGGATTATTTTGGTGGAACCAATGGTCAATGTAACCCCACCTACACGGTGTTTGATCTCTATAACTTGGTACTTTGAAGATAGAAATGACTGTGTACATGATATGTCGATAACAACATATTAGTAGTACAAGAATCTTTCATAGTTTCTTCACAGCTACCAGCCATCCAGAGTGCACATGCAAATGAGCACCCATGAAACAAAGAGCCATAAACCAAATTCTCCTGCCTGGAACTTCCACCTTTCTTTTTGGCCGAGCCAAACCTGAGAGGTGGGACATGCCTAAGGCTTTATATTGCATCTACACCCAACATTTGGGGGGGGGGGGGGGGGGGGGGGGGGGGGTAGAAAACCACCACTTTACCATCACTGAATGGGCAACCAACTACGCCGACTTCCTGACTCCTTGGTTGCCTGCATGGCCTCTCCGGCCCAGGGCCGGCAGGTCACACAATCTGCATGTGCTCAGCCATGTGCTCATGAGAGAGAAAACCTCCAACCAGAACAGAGTCGAACTACCCATGCAAGTTCATCATCTTCTTCATCCAACGGAGAAGAAAACGATTGCTACTTCAACATTTGACACTCACTGAACCGTCAACGACTTCAATTTCGACAACTTCAAGAATTGTGTCCTCTGCAAAGCCATGTAAGTATCAATTTAAAAAGGTGCTTTGAAAATGATAATATTGATGGTTCTTCTCATAGTTCCTTTTCTGGTTTCCAGTTCCATGCTATCACTCACCCTTTTACCTATACATGTATTTATGTATGTATGTTTGTCTAGTTTAGTTATGTTCGTGATTTAGTTAATAAAACTTGTGCACAATATGTATTTGGTTCGACTTCACTGCTTGCAAAACAAAGTCTCTTATACGAATTTTGATCATGTTACATGCTCAAAGCGCTGTACATGCTAAGAAATAATGATTCTTCCATGGCCATGGAAGATACCCTTTTCTTAGAATAAATGAATACTCAAAAGAGTTTGTTGGACAAACTGACTAATTGATTGTAATATTAAGTTAGCTACATCAAGTTAATACAATTAACTGACCCAAATATTCATAATTAATCATAACCAGTTATTATTGATTAATAATATTTCCCCTCTGAGCTGACACGTTACACTAGATTAAGCTTATCCGTGATGGTCCTCGAGGGGTCCCTCGTTGAACTTTTGAATTATGCCCTGCTTTCATTATATTCCTCTTTCACGGTTGGTGAGGTTGAGGAGGACATGTCCCCTAAAGGTTTTTTTGGGGAGGGGCACCACACACCAAGATCCAGTGCCCAAGAAGGCCTACCACGGTCAACAGCATCTCCAGCCATAATGGTCGCTAGTCCTGTGGTTCCAGTACCTTGCTGTCCTGAGATTTCTACACCAGAGCTTCACGTCATGCCTGCCTGAGCTTCTTCACATCATGCCTGCCGAGCCTGAGCCTCTCCACGTCATGCCTGCCTAGCCTGAGCCTCTCCACGTCATGCCTGCCGAGCCTGAGCCTCTCCACGTCTTGCCTGCCGAGCCTGAGCCTCTCCACGTCATGCCTGCCGAGCCTGAGCCTCTTCACGTCATGCCTGCCGAGCCTGAGCCTCTTCACGTCATGCCTGCCGAGCCTGAGCCTCTTCACGTCATGCCTGCCGAGCCTGAGCCTCTTCACGTCATGCCTGCCGAGCCTGAGCCTCTTCACGTCATGCTTCACGTCATGCTTGCCGAGCCTGAGTCAGTTCTGGAAAAGACAGCACTCATCTTAGTCTTGATTTTGAGTGTGTGGGCAATACCCACATCGGCTCCAGCCCGTGAATAATTGGCCAAGATGGCCGTTGCAGAGTCCTCAGACAAGATGGCCGCCACCCCTGTTTCTTTGGACAAGATGACCACCGTTCTAGAGCCCTCGGACAAGATGGCCACTGTTCCAGAGCCCTCGGATAAGATGGGCGCCGTTCCAGAGCCTTTGGACAAGATGACCGCCTCAACGCTGTGTCTTCGGACAAGATGGCCGACTCTACGCCTGACCAGCCGGCACCCCCCTGAACCCGCCTGCTTCGCCCTGGACGCCTGCTCCGCCTCCGGGCCCTCTTCCGCTCCACGGGCCTGGCCCTCAATCCTGGTCTCTTTTAGGAGCATCTGGGAGCTGCTCCTTTGAGGGGGAGCTATGCAACGGTCACCAGCTGGAATGCCCTTGAGAGCACTCCACATCAGACTATTGTCATTCCCTCACAAACTAAACTACATCGCTCATAACTCAATGCCAGGACTCTTCATCCATTATCACATTCACCTGTGTCTCATTGTCTTGTTTAGTGTTTCTAATGCAATTCCGAGCATTCTCTCTGTTCCCGTGTTCTTGGTTTTTGATCTTTGCCTGTTCCTTGGATTCCCCTTTTTGCCTCAGCCCTTAACTGCTATTTTTTGGATTGTTTGCTTGTTTATGACCCTTGCCTGGATTTGGGTTATGATTGTGGACAACCCTTTAAATAATCTGCATTTGGATCCTCAACCTTCTTGTCTCAGAGCAGTTTGTGACAAAAGTGTAACCAAAAGTTGTCATTCTGTGTTATCTGCCACTTCAGCAGTGTTTAAAATTATACCTGATGGAAAATTTGCAAAAGGTTAGAAAATGTCTGGCCAACTGGCCATTTAAACTAAGATAAATTCAATAAACAGACATTGACCCTTTGAGTCAAAGCAAACAGATGTTGTATGTATTACAGGTTTTTAACTAAGTGGCAAGAGCATATATGTGCAGCACACTTGCGTAGCTACGGGTGGGCCTGGATGGGCCTGGATGGGCCTGGGCCCACCCACCTGTCAGTCAGGCCCATCCAGTCAGTGGCCTCACAAGTAGGGTTGCCAACCGTTCCGTATAATACTGAATCGTCCCGTATTTGACAGATTAAAGTCTTGTTCCGTATTGAACTGATACGGAACGCACTTTGTTCTGGATTTGTGAGAATCAATTCAGTGCAAATCCATGACAGACGCATAGCTTCTAATATATATGTCAGACAGACTATGAATGAATTTGGGGACTATCTGAGGCCACACCCACTTGGCGGGGCTCTGACGTGTAATGACGTAGAGTTGGCTCATTGGTCGCACGTCAGAGGCGCCCGCGCCATTGGATGTGCAGTTGCCGCAGCGCAGCCTATGAGCGAGCCAGATACTCAATGTGCTAGCTGTGCTGCTTAGCGCATTTCGCAGTCAGATTGCGAACAGCCCATCCCCCCTTCACAACGACGAGCACATTTCACAGAGGGACACTGAAGTTTAGCTAAGTCTGTTAAACTAAAATGAAACAGAGCAACTTACTAAAGTTCGTGTCAAAAAGACCACGGCCGCTGCAGGACGAAGATAATGCAGATGTTCAGGAGCCTCAGCCATCAGTCTCGAGTAGTAAGGAGCTGAACAGCTCTGCTAGTGATTACGTTAATTCAGCCATCTCTCCATCACCAGCAGTGCTCCATTCTCTAACGTCTACCTCACCTACACGCCAGTGTACAGGTACATACAGCCATGTCTTGGGCTAATTAATAGGTCTATATACAAATGTGCAATCATGAACACGAATGAATCATGATTTACTATATCAGCGTTATGTGCGGTCATTGTTTCAGACTTGGCTAAGCCTAGGGCCAGCACTAAGGATGTAACAGCCCCATTCGACTTATCCACCATCGATGACCCTGTTACCCAGCCCAAACTCAGTTCATTTCCAGTCACCACTATAGCAGGCAAAGGAGGAAGTTTTAATGTCCGGTGGTATGAAAAGTTCCCATGGCTAGAGTACAGTATTTCGAGAGACGCTGTGTTTTGTAAGCCATGTCACCATTTCCCTGAAGCGGCCACTGAGAGCCGATTTAAAAAAACTGGCTTTAGAGACTGGAAGCATCTCACCCAGTGTTGTGTGTAACAAAGATCAAGGTTCAATATGTTGAGAATGGAAGAAGACAAGGGTCGGTGTGACTGGGTCTCGTACACTTTTATTAATAACTCGGAACAGGAATCACAGTTGCGCATGAGCGCCTTCACCATAGATAACCTATAGTACGTTCCACAAACAGAATAACACAGCATCAAAAACTCAGTCCATGTGTGCACGAGATCCCAGTCCCTCTCTCTCTCTCGATCTCTCTCTGATATCCGGTTTTTATCCGGTCTCCCCACGCCAATCACGGCAATCAGAAACAGGTGTTCATCATTTTGCACTTGACCCACTTACTCACCGCTCGGCTCCGCCCTCGCTCTCCGCTACAGACTCCGCTAAACCACGCCCCCCCTTGCCACATACCCCAACCGCCCGACTCAGGCCGGGGAGCCATCCGGTCTGCAGCCTCCCCCCTCCTCCTTGAGAGGAAGTCAGCCACAGCCATCTGTGCACCCGGCCTGTGGATCACCTGAAATTTAAAAGGTTGTAAGGCTAGATACCACCGGGTGATCCGCACGTTGGTATCTTTCATGCGGTGGAGCCACTGCAGGGGAGCATGGTCCGAACAGAGGGTGAACTCCCGTCCCAAGAGATAATAGCGGAGGGTGAGAACGGCCCATCTGATGGCAAGACACTCCTTCTCAATGGTGCTGTACTTAGTCTCTCTCTTGGAGAGCTTCCGACTAATGTACAGCACCGGCCGCTCCTCACCCTCCATCTCCTGGGACAGGACTGCGCCCAGCCCTCTGTCTGACGCGTCTGTCTGTAGAATAAAAGGGATAGAAAAGTTAGGAGCCTGTAAGAGCGGGCCGCCACATAGAGCAGCCTTTATCTGGGTAAAGGCCTGCTGACACTGCTCCGTCCACTGGACAGTATCTGGTGCCTCCTTTTTAGTTAGATCAGTCAGTGGGCTAGCGAGGTCTGAATAATTAGGTACAAACCTTCTATAATATCCCGCCAGCCCCAGGAACTGTCTAACCTCCTTTTTGGTCTTAGGTCTTGGACAGGTCGCAACTGCTGCCGTCTTATAAATTTGGGGACGCACCCCCCCATGACCCAAGTGGAAACCCGGATACCTAACTTCCACTCGCCCAACCGCACACTTCTTTGGGTTGGCCGTGAGTCCGGCCCCTCGCAGCGCTCCGAGGACGGCCCGCAAATGCTGCATATGGGGCTGCCAGTCGTTACTATAGATGATGATGTCATCCAAGTAGGCAGCGGCATATGCAGCATGCGGCCGGAGAATCCTGTCCATCAAACGCTGAAAGGTGGCCGGAGCCCCGAACAACCCGAAAGGAAGTGTGACAAATTGGTGTAAACCAAACGGCGTTGTGAAATCTGTTTTTTCTTTAGATATTGGAGTTAAGGGGATCTGCCAATATCCTTTCGTTAGATCCAGCGTCGAATAAAAACAAGCAGTACCCAGCCGATCAAGAAGCTCATCAACCCGAGGCATTGGATACGCATCGAATTTCGACACGGCATTCACCTTGCAATAATCCACACAGAACCGAATCGAGCCGTCCGTTTTAGCCACTAAAACTATCGGGCTAGCCCAGTCACTGTTGGACTCTTCTATTAACCCCATGTCCAGCATAGCCTCTAATTCCTCCTGAACCACTTTCTTTTTATGGTTAGGCAAACGATATGGCCGGCTACGCACTACTACGCCCGGATCCGTCTCAATGTGGTGCTGAATGAGATTTGTTCGACCAGGCAGGGGCGAAAACACGTCAGCAAATTCTGCTTGTAGATTACGTATGTCAGTTGTCGCGGGGGGGGGGGGCGTGGTTCAGCGAGGTCTGCGACGAGAGAGAGAGTGGAGAGACGAGCGGCGGTAAGTGGGTCAAGTGCAAAATGACTGACACCTGTGTCTCGTTGCAGTAATTGGCGTGGGGAGACCGTATAAAAGACAGACGGGAACCAGCGTTCGAGGAGAGAGGGCTGAGGACTCGTGGGAACGTGGAGGAAAGAGGACTCTATTGAAGCAAGACAAGTTACCGAGTACTTTGAACTGTTTATGAGATTTATGTTGACGTGCGCATGTGGCGCGAGTGTGATCTGAGTTTATTGAATAAAATACCCACGAGCCTCAGCCAGCCGACCCCGGTCTCCTTCCTTCTCACACATCCACGCAAGGGAAATACTACATCAGTGATCTGGATCGGCGAGAGGTGGTCTCCTCCAAGTGCCAGAACGAGAGATTGTGATTTTGAGCTCGTCTCTGGACCAAGATCCTCCTCCCCACTCACTACCGATGCCAACATCACTGACTCCACCTCATTCCATTTTTTTAATAGATTAAGGTGATAAATTTGACGTGCTCCGTTCCTGTCTGTTAGAATAACCTCATAATTGAGATCCCCAACTCGCCGTCTAACTTCAAACGGTCCTTGCCACTTTGCGAGTAATTTCGAACTGGTCGTGGGGAGTAATACAAGTACTTTATCTCCCTGTGCAAATTCTCACAGGGAATCTGTTGTACAGCCGACTTTGCTTGTCCTGAGCCTGTAACAAATTTTCCAGAGAGAGCCGCCCCAAAGTGTGGAGTTTTGTTCTCAGGTCCATGACATATTGAATTTCATTTATGCTATCCGAAGGTCCGTCCTCCCAAGTTTCTCTAAGCACGTCCAGCACAAAGCGGGGCTGGCGCCCATAGAGAAGCTCGAAGGGGGAAAACCCCGTAGAGGCTTGGGGGACCTCGCGTAAAGTGAACAAGAGGGGTTCTAGCAATCTATCCCAATTATTAGCGTCTTCCTGCACGAACTTCCGAATCATGGATTTTAACGTTCTATTAAAACGTTCCACCAATCCGTCTGATGGTGGGTGATAGACGCTGGTGCGAATCGATTTAATGACCAACAATTCGTAAAGTTCGCGGATCGTACGTGACATAAACGCCGTGCCTTGATCGGTGAGAATCTCTTTTGGGATTCCCACCCGGGAGATTAATTGAAACAGTGCACTCGCCACGCTCTTTGCGGAAATAGTACGAAGTGGCACTGCTTCTGGGTACCGCGTTGCATAATCCACTAAGACTAAAGCAAAGCGATGCCCCCGTGCAGATCGCTCTAATGGCCCGATGAGGTCCATACCAATTCTCTTGAAGGGGACCTCTATCAAAGGAAGAGGACACAAAGGTGCTTTTGGGTTGGCCGGCGGATTCACCAGCTGACATTCACGACAAGAGGCGCACCACTTGCGCGCATTCTCGTGAATGCCCGGCCAAAAAAATCGGGTCATTAGACGATTGAGTGTAGCCGCCTGCCCTAAATGCCTTGCCATTGTATAACAATGAGCCGCCTGAAAAAGCATTTCCCGGCGGCTTTTCGGAACTAACAATTGCGTTGTATCTTGCTTTGACTGGGTGTCCTAGGTCACCCGATACAACTTATCTTTTATAATCGCGAAATAAGGATATGAAAGAAGGGTGAAGAGGCTGCCCGTCGATTGTGCGGACCTGATCAAATGCGTTTTTAAGCGTTTCGTCCCGGGACAGCTCCAGAGGAAAATCATCACGCTCTGAAAGTTCTCTTCTTTCAATCGCGCTCCGTTCCTCCGGAACAGACTCCGATGGTCCCGGAACAGCCTCCCCCACCTGAGCTACCGCTTTCTTCCCCCGCTTCCTTTTTGTCCCAGAAGCATCCGCACACAAAAGACCCAATAAAGTTTTGAACCCTGGCCAATTGGTCCCCAAAATCAGCGGATGCCGGAGGTGCTGATTAACTGCCACCTCCACACTATGCTTTTGTCCCCTGAATTCGATAATGACTGGCATTAAAGGGTATTCTATCACCTCCCCGTGCACACACCTCAACCGCGCGGCTCTTATCCAATGCCTCGGATTGCATCAGGCTTTGATGAATCGAGGTTTGGTTACAGCCTGAATCCACCAAAGCCTGATACGTACCCCCCTTTATACTCACATGTATTTGGTATAATCCGCCCTGACCGGGAGCAGCCTGCGGCGTGTCGGGAACCCTGACCAGTGTTCCTACCTCCATCACTGGACACTGATCGACAAAATGCCCAGGGTCCCCGCAACGCCAACAGGCCGGCCCAGACCTTCCCGCCGCTCCAATGGGGTTGGCGTGGGGAGAGCGTGTGTGTTGGAGCCGAAACGCCGCTGGCCGCGGCGTTGAACCTCCAAGGTGCTGGCCTCGGACCCGAACCTGGCTCCATTGCAACCCCAGGCCTCCATCGTGGTGTTGGTCTGGGTGGAGCCAACCCTCTGAACCTGGGAGCAGGGACAGTGGGAGAAGAAAAAGTAGAAGAAAAAGAAGAAGAGAGAGAGGACGATGGCAGGCTTTCACCGACCTCTGGGCACGCCACCAGCTGATCCTCCGCCAATTGGATGGCCTGGTTCAGCGACGTTGGGCGGTGGCACTGGACCCACTGCACAGTCCTCTTTGGCAGCCTCGCCACGAACTGCTCCAGCACAACCTGATCGATTATTCCCTCGACGTCGCGATCCTCGGCCATCAGCCACTTGCGGCACGCGTCCCGGAGCTGTTGCGCAAACACGAAGAGTCGGCCAGCCTCCCCGAGTTCCAGAGACCAGAACCGTTGTCTACTCTCCTCAGGGGTCCGACCGACCCGCTGGAGAATAGCGCACCTCAAGTCCCGATAGACCAGGAGGTTCTGGACTGGCAGTTGTTGTGCGACGATCTGTGCTTCTCCGGACAGCAAGGGGATCAGCCACATTAGCCAGTCCGAGATGGACCAGCCCCCAGCCTCGGCCGCCTTCTCGAACAAGTCGAGGAATGCTCCTGCTCCTCCTTTACATCCATCAGGGCCCGATGTTGCTCTTGGTGGAGTCCCGCGAGCGCGTGGATGATATCCTCAAATGGCGACGGAGTTGGTCTGGCGGCGGTTCCTTCTTCCATCCCGGGTTTTGGCACCAGTGTAACAAAGATCAAGGTTCAATATGTTGAGGATGGAAGAAGACAAGGGTCGGTGTGACTGGGTCTCGTACACTTTTATTAATAACTCGGAACAGGAATCACAGTTGTGCATGAGCGCCTTCACCATAGATAACCTATAGCACGTTCCACAAACAGAATAACACAGCATCAAAAAATCAGTCCATGTGTGCACAAGATCCCAGTCCCTCTCTCTCTCTCTCGATCTCTCTCTGACATCCGGCTTTCATCCGGTCTCCCCACGCCAATCACTGCAATCAGTAACAGGTGTTCGTCATTTTGCACTTGACCCACTTACTCACCGCTTGGCTTCGCCCTTGCTCTCCGCTACAGACTCCGCTAAACCACGCCCCCTTGCCACATTGTGTTAAACACGAGGCTAGCAGGGCACATGCTACAGCGCTGGGCAGGTCTGAAGGATACAGACAAAGCCATAAACCAGGACAGGGAAATATAATTAACCAGCTGCACAAAGACGCTGTAAACAGTTCGTTTGTGGAAAGGAATAGAGAACACGTTAAAGTTGTAATAGACCTCGTTTTATTTTGTGCAAAACAAGACATTCCCTTGCGTGGGCATCGTGAAACTGAAGATGCACTGAACAAAGGCAACTTTTTAGAATTATTTCAACTGATCTCCAACTATCATCCAGAAATAAAAAGGAGATTGGATGAATTGCCTAGAAACGCGAAACTCACTAGCCCTGATATTCAAAATGAAATCCTTGAAATCGTCGCATCATTAATTATCCGCAAAATAAAGGAGGATTTGCACGATGAGACAGACACACATTATGCCATTTTAGCAGATGAATGTAAAGACTTATCAAAAAAAGAGCTTGTGGCAGTCTGTATCCGATACATACATAAAGGCCTCCTGAAGGAAAGGGTTGTGGGGTTTTTAGAGACAGGGAACATGAGCGCAAGTGCTATTTCAGCAAAAATCCTGGAAGTATTGGAGCCATTGCAGCTGGATCCAGCTTTGTGTGTTGGATTTGGGTTCGATGGGGCATCGTGAGGAGTACATGTGATTTTAAAGAAAACCTTTCCTCACGCAGTATATGTGCATTGTAATTCACACCGCCTTAACCTCGTCCTGTGCACAGCATCAAAGGTGTCACCTAGCATATCAACATTTTTTGACGTCATTAACAACCTGTATAGTTTCATGACGGGTCACATAGGCATGCTAGATTTATGGAAATCCAGCAACAGCTGCGGCCAGGGAAAACGAATTTGGAGCTAGAGAGGTCATGTGACGTCAGATGGAGCTCGTGGTCAAGTGCAGTGAGTAAATTGCTGACACTTTTGGGTCCTATATTCGAGACTCTTGCAGAATTTTCTGAAAGCTCAGGCAAGACAAAACTTGAGGCAGACTCACTTCTGCAACAAATGCAAAATAAAAATTTTCTGTTTCTACTTGTAACGTACAACAAGTTGTTTGAAACGAGTGACTATGCCACTAAGGGCTTGCAGTCTGCCACTATATCAGTAACAGATTGCATTGATCTAATCGAAGGGCTTAAGGAGAGCTACACTACATTCAGGAATGAAGAAAATGACATTGATAAAGTTTTGGCACTGACGGAGGATTTGATGAAAATGCATGACATTGTGAATTTTGACGTCACTGGGGCGCGAAAGAGGAAGTTGCCAGCTAAGTTGGGCGATATTTTGATCGAGTCTACAGTGGGCAAAGCAGCACCGGTCAAGGACAACTCTGACCTGAAACAATTGTGGAATGATATACTAGACAGGCAGATCATGGAACTGAACACCCGTTTTAAGGCTGACACGTACGGGGTAATGAGAGCAGCTGCTGCTTGCTTGCCTCAGTCGAACAGCTTCGGCAAAAAGACTTTGTTACAGCCTGCCGGTGCACACTTTAACATCGCTGTGGATGATTCTGAACATGAGGTGTTTGTTCAGCAGCTAGAACGAAAAGTATCAAATGGCAGGACATTTCCATCACTTGTGGAGGTGCTCGATGCATGCCCATGCGATATCTTTCCAAGAATGAACCGCCTCCTTCGAGTCCTCATCACACTACCAATAACAAGCTGTACTGTTGAACAATTCTTTTCCACTCTAAATTGGATAAAAACTAGTATCAGAGCAACAATGTTTACACATAGACTGAACTCTTTGTCCCTGCTCTCGTTTGAAAGAGAAATGACTGAATCGTTGGACTATAATGAAATCATTGCAGTGTTCAACTCTAAGCCCCGTCGTCTCCTGTTATAAGCTAGTCATCGAAAGTAAGCCAATCTACGTTTACTATGTAGTTGCATAGTCATTGATGTTTATTTAACGTGGTTTATGTGTCCGCTGAGCCAGACTATGACCCAGCATTGTTTTTACACACTGTCCACTACTGTCCTGCTGATTTGATGATGGTGTTGTTTTGCATCTGTCAGATGTGCACGTGTGTGTGGCAGCGCGCAGTGGAAATGCTGTTCTTATCGTTATGTTCTTAATACTGCTTATGATGACATACATGCTTGTGCTCTGATTAAATTGTGGTGTATTCAAGCAGGTGTAGTTGTGTTGGCCTATTTTGATCACAGATGCATTTTAGGCTGTGCCCACCTGATTTTCTCTGGGCCCACCTACATTGAGATTCCTGGCTACGCTACTGGTGCAGCACATGTTTAACCACACTCAAACACACACACATACAAATACCTCAGCTGACATAACCACCATCCAATCATACGCCTCAGCAAATTCCGCTTCACAAGAGGCAAAGCTAGAAATAGAGCAAAGTTCTGCTTCACATGCTTAGCATTGTTTATCTGTATAATAATTCTAACCACATCTCTCTATAGCAAGCAGTGGAAAATTACAAAAGGACCTTCTGTAACTTCGATCCACTGAACTTTAAACAACAAAAAGAAAACGGCACAAATTTGCTTGCCCAGTGAGAGCAGTTATTATCCATGAACTCTGTTCAACCATGTAAATACTTTATACCCAGGCTAATTTAAAATCATATTCAAACTGCCGCAAGAAGATAAAACGCAAGTTTGTTATGGCCACATAATTTAGCTATGGCCTAATTTAAAATTATAAATGGTGTAATTGTTATGCTTTAATAAATCTTTCATTTGATTTGATATGAATTTAGAGTATATTAAGATGTAATAATGAATATTAAATAATTATGAAATATTATTATGACTACATTATACATATATTTATGGCTAAAATCATTTTTCAAAATTTGTTTTCTACATCTGACCTTTGACCCTTTTTAGGGTGCTGTCATTTATAACTGACTTTGTCCTATTAGGGTAAATTATTTCTGGCAAATTGTCTGAAACTTCGCACACATTAAAATGCATTTTCACTATCTTAAAAGTAGTGAAAAGGTCTTAGTTAGTTAAAAAAAAAAAACCTAAACATTAAAAAGCTTTATTAACATTCCATTTTATCTTGTGCTACTATTTTTATTTTGGAAATCACATGTGAAAATGGAAAAAACTTGAAACTAATTCAGATGCAACTTTGCTGCCTTGGAAGTACTGAAACCATGTCTTAGTGTTTTAAATAACATGAAAAAAAATCTTTAACATTGTTTCTTTCTTGGAATTCAAAATCAACTATTGTAGCAAAAGTGAAAATCAACAAGACTTTACACCACATTTTCCACACATAACTAGATTTTTACCTTTTTAGTGATAATTTTTGGAGCATCCCAGCTTGTCAGTGTAGTGAGGCCAATAGGCAGTAGCATCTTTCCTAACCTCTGGTTGTATAATGGATCACATCTTCCAAACTGGCATAGGATACTCTACCCAAATGCATGAATTCCATAACAACTTATTTCCTTCATCTATACCCTCACCCTCACTGCTTATATCCTCATTGATCCTCAACTTCTTTTCTTACTATGAACTTATTTTCTGGTGCTCTGCCATCACCATCATCCATACTTTCTGGAAAAGGTACAGCTTCCCCTCACTGTCTTCTATAAAACTTAGGCTACTAACATTGGCACAGGCAAAAAGGCTATTTTACTGCCTGCCATTACTGAACTATAGTGCCAGCTACACTAAAAATATACATCTAGAAATATACAAAGGAATTTCTCATTTATGCATAACACACAGATTTTTTGGTCTTTGAGTTATTGAGTTTACAAAATGTGCAATAAAAATGACCAAAAACTTTAAAAAACACATTTTTATTTACAATTATATTTATTTACTCTCTAAGGAGCCTTGACAGCATGTGACCTAATATGGGCTAGTGTCTCCTTCGCTTCCTTGTTGCAAAAAAATGTCAAGCACATGGCAGAGATTTTAATTTTATTGACTGAAGGGGTTGTTTATTATTATGTTTTAAATGCAGTTTTCTCTGTGTCATTTATGAATGTCGATACACCACAGAGTATCATAATATGATGCAAAATATGCAGCGTTCATGTGCATGTGCAATGTCTTCACTGCATATCACATATGTTTAATTGCTAACAGGCTTGTGAGTCTTTAATAACAGATCGAACTGTATTTGTGTGTTATAAAGTGCATACATGCCTATGTCTGTTTGCAGGTCTTCTCTGTGGCTTTGCTGCTCCTGATGGTATCATGGTAACAGCTCACAGCATTGTTAGAGCTCTCCTCATGCTAGACAGCTGTGCTGTCCTCTGCTCCTCTATAGGTAAATGTCTCTGACCTTGGCTCAATGACCCACCTTCACCCCATCTGTGCCTGGGTGAAATCTCACAAAGCCTGTCATGCCCATAATTCAACCCAAAATTTAAAGAAATAAACGATAATTTATATCTAAAATCTATATAATTTCTAAAATAAATTGAGTAGAATCTTATCTTAGGACCATTAAGAGAAGAAAAACATAGGCCTTACTTTTTATTTATAATAATAAAAAAAGGGTTACAAGTGTGCTGATATCTCGGAATACTACTGTACTAATCTTACTAGTAAATATAGGGTAGGAAATTTTGCAGAGGCTAGCAATAGCAAGCTAGCTTTGAAAGCATGAGATCCCACCCTCCCTTCAGAGCATCTCTAAAGCCACGCCTCCTTTAAAATACATGAACTCACACAGCAGAGTCTGCAAAGCGTCACGAGAGACCACGTTAAATTACCTAGAATCTCAATGCATATAACATTACAATAATAATTAACATAATTAGAAATCATTATGTTAATAGTGTTGTGAGCAGGGTGCTCGGAGGTATGCAAATACATACGTTACAGCAGGTAGATCATCCTATTATTGCACATTTTTTGGTCCTGAGACTTCCACAGAAGATACATATACATTGTAAAATATTTAGACCACTATTATTATTTCTATCAGAGTTAGTACTGGCTGCAGATAAAGTCCTAATTGTTGGTGATTTAATATACATTTAGATAATGAAAAAGATGCATTGGGATTGGCATTTAAAGACATTCTTAACTCTATTGGAGTTAGAAAACACTTGTCAGGACCTACTCATTGTCGTAATCATACTCTAGATCTAACATTATGGCATGGAATCAATGTTGATGCTGTTGAAATTCTGCAGCAGGGCAACGACATCTCAGATCATTATCTAGTCTCGTGTAAACTTAATTTAACCAAGGCTGCAAAGCCGATTCCGTTATAAATATGTTAGACCTATCACTTCTGCCACTAAAGAATGCTTTATTTATAATCTTCCTAATCAGTTTCATCATATCAGCATCCCAGATAGCTTAGAACAACTTGATATTGCGACTGAAACTTTTAACTCTCTTTTCCAGCAATTTAGACAATTAAAGAAAATAGTCCAACGCCATTGTACAACGAGCACACTCAGGCCCTTAAGAGAGCAGTCAGAAAAATGGAGCGCAGCTGGAAGAAAAAAAAACTAGAGCTATTTTGCATTTCATGGAAAGAGAGCATGATTGCATACAGAGAGGCCTTAAAAACTGCCAGATCTGCTTATTTTTCAACCCTATTAGAAGAAAATAAACAAAACCCTAGGTATTTATTTGAAACCGTGGCTAAACTAACGAAAAATAAAGCTTCAAGCTCAGATGTTTCCAAACAGCACAGCAGTAATGACTTTATGAACTTTTTTACTTACAAGATTGATAATACCAGGGAGAAAATTATAACTATGCAACCATCTACTACAGTATCGCATCAGATAGTGCAGTGTAGTCTCACTGACGAAAAATTTGATTCATTCATTGCTATAGGAGAGGGTGAATTTTATAAACTTGTTAAATCATCTAAATCGACAACATGTATGTTGACCCTATACCGACTAAACTACTGAAATAGATGCTTTCAGAGGTCATAGATCCTCTTATTAACCCTCTGGGGACGGATTGGGCGGTACCGCCCAAAATGGCATACTTTTACAAATGTGTAATTATCTTAAAAACTATTAATGATAGAGAGGTCCGGTCTTTTTTACCGTCTTCCTCAGATTCAGCTGAAAACAGTGATAACATACGAGGCTTGTCAATATACACACTTCCTTGTTGCGCAATACCACTACGTAAAAGGCCAATGAAATCAATGTTGTTTGGCAGATTCCGCGAGCAACAACCAATGGAAAAATTGCCGATGGAGGAATATTTTTCTTACACAATCAGAGGAAGGTTAACATGACATATTCTAGCAAATCAGAGGACTCTGTACCCTTGCAATGGGTGGTACTATATAGTTAGGGATATGACGCAAACAGCGTCGAATGGAGAGAGCTAACTGAGGCTTACGGAGCAGATTATCAGAGATTTATATGAGAGAGAGACAGGACAATTATAATATATATATATATATATATATATATATATATATATATATATATATATATACAAATACAATTATAGCATTATTTATTGTTTTAGCACTTTTATGATGGCAAGCAGTAAACAATTTATGGTGGAACAAGCTTTGGAACAATTACTGAAATGGGTGTTGGCAGTGCCTGTACACAACCATCATACAATGATAAAAATCCATCCAGTGTTTTTGTTTTAATCTCCTTATTTGTTTTCCCCCTGCCTCAAATTGAGCCGTTCATTTTTGTGACGTCAATAAAACGGACGCCCCTCCCTCGATTGATAATTGACAGCAGTGTTTCTATGGTTTCAACACAGACCCGTCCTGAGCGAGCTGTCATCATAGTCCGCCATCGTTGATATGCTGGAGGAGCAGAACGGCGTCTAAGCGATTGTGGTGTTCTGTTCTTGGGTGTAATAATAAACACAGCAGTCATTTTAATGTTCCTAAATTCGAACCGCTGAAGACGCAGTGGCTGAGATTTAGTTTTGAAGGGAATATTCCCAACGATCTACGTAAATGCTTTTATGTTTGTGCTAGTCATTTCTAGATTGCTAATCATTCCAGATTGCTTTATAAACGAGGGTCAGTGTAAATCTGGTTTTGCTAAGAAGCTAGTCCTGAAAACAGAATCGGTACCTTACTATTCGTGTTCCTGCTGCACCTCCAGAAGAAGTGAGTGTAACGTTTTACTAATCTTTAAATATTAATCTTTGCAAATCGCTTGCACGCTTCACAATGAATGCGGCTAATGTTTACACTCAGGATATATTACGGCATGTTTTCTATGTAACGTACGACATTCTCAATATAATTCATAATTACGTCCCACGTTTATATTGAACAACGCGTTATGGTTAATGTGTTATTAAAAACTGTGTAAGCAGGTGTTAAAGTTAACATGGTAACAAGCCTACATTTACCAAAAAAAAAACGTTTTTCAACATCAATCTGTCAACTAACTAACCTATAACGTTACATCAGAAAACACATAGCGTCTTTATCTCGCTACTCTACCCTGCCAGTACATACAAAAATAGATAAAAGTGACATTATGTTAACCAACCATTCAGAAACGTCCTGTTCGAGCCTTAATTGTCGAAATTCTTCGGGGCCGCGATCTTGTTCCGGCTCCGATTCCGGTTCAAATTGATACAGTTGCATAGATGTGTCCTCAGAGACTCCCACTGACATTCTTTCTCCAAAATATAACGTTACCCTCAACTGTTGTCAAGGCAACACTCCACGTGCGTGGTGTCAAAACGCCTCACAGAACAGAGGGGCGGAGTGAGCAAAGCTCATTATCATTTAAAGGCATATGCACTGAAACGGCGTGCTGAAAACAGAGATGTTTTGACCATGTAAAATTAGTGTTTTCTTACAATACTAATGATAATTTTTAATAAAAGTATATTACAAAGTTTTCATTTAGACCCTAAAGATTCATATTAACTTGTACAAAAATGGCATTATATGACCCCTTTAATACATAAACTACAGCTGGTCCAAAATGCAGCCGCTAGAGTTCTTACCAGAACCAGGAAGTATGACCATATTAACCCGGTTCTGTCAACACTGCATTGGCTCCCTATTAAACATTGTATCCTTTTTGTTAATATTGCTGATTACTTACAAAGCACTAAACGGTTTAGCTCCCCTGTACTTGAGCGAGCTCTTAACGCACTATAGTCCTTCACGTCTATTGCGATCTCAAAATTCTGGCCAGTTGATAATACCTAGAATATCAAAATCGACTGCTGGTGGTAGATCCTTTTCCTATTTAAGACCAAAACTTTGGAACAATCTTCCTAACATAGTCCGGGAAGCAGACACAGTCTGTCAGTTCAAATCTAGACTAAAAGCACATCTCTTTGGCTTAGCATACACATAACACATTATAGACTTTTATAATTCAATGTTAGGCTGCATAGTTTAGATCAGCCGGAACCGGGAACACTTCCCATAAATCCCTGATGTACTTTGTACATCATAAGAAGGATGGTGTCTACGCTAATATTAGTCTCTCTGTTTATCCCAAGGTTTACCGCAAACCGCAGGATCCAGGCCATATCCAGATCTGATGAAGGACCATCGCATGGACACGACGACAACGGATCCCTGAAGAGCCAGCCTCATCAACCCTGTGAAGGCCTCATGGACACCTCAACAAACTCGTCTCCATACCGACGTGATGACTCCGACCCCCAACCAGATGAACTGGATAAATATTGTGTAAGTTCTGATCCCATCTGACTTCTGACCTATAATGCTGCCTAAATCTTAATCATACACTGTTCGTTCATAGGCCAAAAGAGGACTGGCCCCCCGACTGAGCCTGGGTTCTCCCAAGGTTTTTTTTCTCCATTCTGTCACCTGATGGAGTTTTGGTTCCTTGCTACTGTTGCCTTTTCGCCTTTCTTCGCCTTTGCCACCATTGGCTTTTGGCTTCCTTAGTTGGGGACATTTATTTTTGTATTTAACAATACTATTGCAACATTATTTTCCAGTTATCTCTGTAAAGCTGCTTTGAAACAATCTTTATTGTAAAAGCGCTATATAAATAAAGGTGACTATTGAGTAATATCAGAATTTGAAGATACTTTCGACCATAACAAAAAAATAACAATAACAAAAAAATAACAAAACATTTTTATGAAAAACATTGCCCACCTTAGTTTTAATTAAAGGGACAGTTCACTCAAAAATTAAAATGGTCATCATTTACTCACCCTCGTAGTTCTACCAGAAAGACTCGGGAGATAGAATGATATAACAAAGCTGGTGTTTATTAACAGCCCAGCAGGCAAATATTAATAAAGTTCTTTGGCGTAGGCCCCGTCCGAAGCGCGCAATCCGAGGGTAGCAGAAACTGCATTTCCTGCCTGAGAAGAAGGCAGGGGCGCAGCCGACTCCGCGGGGGTATGGGAAGGGACCATCCTGGTGGTGGAGGGGAGGATGGAGGGGAACGGGACCATTTTGGTGGAGGTGGGGAGGATGGAGGTAATTAGCAGCGTCAGCATCTGCGAACTCAGACAAGTGTAAGTACCAATCTTTTATACTGCGAGTGTTAGTACGTGATTGGTTAGATGTGAAGGAAATAAGCGATTGAGTCTTCCTGACAGAACTTACGCTAAAGCTTGCATTTTTCTTAAACTGTATGATGTAAAAACATAAAAAATAAAAAACTGATATTTTGAGAAATTTATGTGAAGAATTTTGAGAAATATGTTATTTGTTCATAAAATGGAAGGCAATTGTTACCAAAACGGTTTGGTTACAACACATATTCGATATATACGCATTCTTTGAATAACCCACTTTAAAGTATGCTTTACAAAATTAAACATTCAGAATTAAACGTCAGTGTCTCTTTCTTTTAGAATTACAACTTTAAATTCTACTATAAAGAAGCTATCAGTTGGTCATGTTTTTAATCGTGGACATCTGACCTCGATGGACCGAAAGTTGATCCAATTTAATTTGCCGATGTAAAGTGATGTCATGGATGACAGTGACCTCTGGGTGGCGTTATTGGCCAGAATTGATTATTCCAGAGCAACTTTAACAATATAATATAATATAATATAATATAATATAATATAATATAATATAATATAATATAATATAATATAATATAATAAAGGTCCTTCTCAAAAAAATTAGCATATTGTGATAAAAGTTCATTATTTTCCATAATGTAATGATAAAAATTAAACTTTCATATATTTTAGATTCATTGCACACCAACTGAAATATTTCAGGTCTTTTATTGTTTTAATACTGATGATTTTGGCATACAGCTCATGAAAACCCAAAATTCCCATCTCAAAAAATTAGCATATCATGAAGAGGGTCTCTAAACGAGCTATTAACCTAATCATCTGAATCAACTAATTAACTCTAAACACCTGCAAAAGATTCCTGAGGCTTTTAAAAACTCCCAGCCTGTTTCATTACTCATCATGGGTAAGACTGCCGACCTGACTGCTGTCCAGAAGGCCATCATTGACACCCTCAAGCAAGATGGTAAGACACAGAAAGAAATTTCTGAACAAATAGGCTGTTCCCAGAGTGCTGTATCAAGGCACCTCAGTGGGAAGTCTGTGGGAAGGAAAAAGTGTGGTAAAAAACGCTGCACAACGAGAAGAGGTGACCGGAACCTGAGGAAGATTGTGTAGAAGGGCCGATTCCAGACCTTGGGGGACCTGCGGAAGTAGTGGACTGAGTCAGGAGTAAAAACATCCAGAGCCACCGTGCACAGGCATGTGCAGGAAAGGGGCTACAAATGCCGCAATCCCCAGGTCAAGCCACTTTTGAACCAGAAACAGCAGCAGAAGTGCCTGACCTGGGCTACAGAGAACCAGCACTGGACTGTTGCTCAGTGGTCCAAAGTACTTTTTTCGGATGAAAGCAAATTTTGCATGTCATTCGGAAATCAAGGTGCCAGAGATCGGAGGAAGACTGAGGAGAAGGAAATGCCAAAATGCCTGAAGTCCAGTGTCAAGTACCCACAGTCAGTGATGGTCTGGGATGCCATGTCAGCTGCTCGTGTTGGTCCACTGTGTTTTATCAAGGGCAGGGTCAATGCAGCTAGCTATCAGGAGATTTTGGAGCACTTCATGCTTCCATCTGCTGAAAAGCTTTATGGAGATGAAGATTTAATTTTTCAGCACGACCTGGCATCTGCTCACAGTGCCAAAACCACTGGTAAATGGTTTACTGTGCTCAATTGGCCTGCCAACTCTCCTGACCTGAACCCCATAGATAATCTGTGGGATATTGTGAAGAGAAAGTTGAGAGACGCAAGACCCAACACTCTGGATGAGCTTAAGGCCGCTATCGAAGCATCCTGGGCCTTCATAACACCTCAGCGGTGCCACAGGCTGATTGCCTCCATGCCACGCCGCATTGAAGCAGTCATTTCTGCGAAAGGATTGCTGACCAAGTATTGAGTGCATAACTGAACATAATTATTTGAAGGTGACTTTTTTGTATTAAAAACACTTCTTTTATTGGTCGGATGAAATATGCTAATTTTTTGAGATAGGAATTTTGGGTTTTCATGAGCTGTATGCCAAAATCATCAGTATTAAAACAATAAAAGACCTGAAATATTTCAGTTGGTGTGCAATGAATCTAAAATATATGAAAGTTTAATTTTTATCATTACATTATGGAAAATAATGACCTTTATCACAATATGCTAATTTTTTGATATATATATATATATATATATATATATATATATATATATATATATATAATATTATTATAATATAATATTATTTTGGGATAAAATGTGACCTGTGATTCATTCACTTGTTTATCACATCACATCTCTTCATCCAATTAATATTTTCAACAGCTCTCTCGCTCTGTGACCCTCTCTGTGATAGAGGCTCTCAGTGTCACTGATAAGATTACACTCCAAAATGGATTGTCTCCTGCTCTGCGTTAGTCAGTGAGGGGCTTGACAATCAGGACCAGACAGAGATTAAGACTTTTATGTTTATAGTATAAAATATCAGGTGCCACAAAACTGTGAAGAATGTGGCATGTCAGAAAGGACACAGATAATCCAACTTATGGATTTAGTTGGTTTCAATATATTATGTTATGCACCCCATATACAAATTAAAGGACAGCAGCTGAGAATAAGTTATTTGAGAATTGAAGGCCAAACTGATGTAAATGATTACAATCTATGCACACACAGTGCACATCAGAGATGTTATATTGGGTTGCAGGGCTCTTTAGTAAAAACACTGTAGAAAGTGAAAATATAGGAAGGCACCTGACCTTTAAATTAAGTTTGTTTGTGTAACCTAACATTGTCATGTTGATTTAGTCATACTAAATAATATAATTCAGTTACCACTTAGGCTGTAGAACTGACCACCTTCCTAAAGCCTTGCATATGCTTTATGGGATACACGATTAATTGAGCATTGCAATTGCATTTGTCACAGTCATTTTTTTTTTTTTTTTTGCATTTTAATTAGTAATGGTCAATTCAGTTCATGAATGTGTTGCAAAAATATTTTATTCTAAGATAAAATAGTAAAAAACACAACTATGTTCTTTGAAGATGAACAGAAACAGTTTAGAGCAGAGATCAGATTATGCCTGCAGTGATTCAGAATGTTTTAATAAGTCATGGTCCACATGTTCACCCACACTGATTTTTTAATTATTCTTATATTGATCAAGGGAGACCAGAACCAAATATATTGATCAATCGCAAAACAAGCTGAAACTGGAATACCATCTGCGGTTGTCTGTGAAATGACCAGTTTCATAACGACAAGAAACTGCTTTGGGGCAGAGATAACATTGTAAAATCCAATCAATATCTAAATATAGAGCTGAATAATCGACACAGATATGCATTGTAAGGAACCTAGCTATATGAAATATTAATAATCGATAATAACTTATGATTAATTACGAATATTTGGGTCAGTTAATTGGATTAACTTGACATGGCTAAATTAATATTACAATCAATTAATCAGTTCGTTCAACGAACTCTTTTGATTATTAATTTATTCTAAGAAAAGGGTATCTTCCCTGGCCACAGAAGAATAATTATTTCTTATCATGTACTGCGTTTTGAGCATGTAGCAAGAACAAAAACCGTAAAGGGACTTCGTATTGCAAGCAAATCAGAACCAAATACATAAAGTGCATAAGTTTTATTAACTAAATCATAAAAATAAATAAACTAAACACACATATATACAGAAATACAGAAATAGGTTATTGATAGGATTAAATTGGAAACCGGAAAAAGAGACTATGAGAAGAACCATCAGAATTTCATTTTACACATTTCATTGAATTGAATACTTGCATTTGTAGTGGGAACAATTCTTGAAGTTGTTGAAAATTGACGTCGTTGATGGTTCCGGCAGTGTCAAGTGGAAGTTGGTTGAGAGTTCTCTTTCTCCAGGAATGCATGGCTGGTTTGGTCAAGGCCTGGGGCCCTGTTGAGGCCACACCGAATAGGTTCCCCAGTATCACCAGAACAGTGTTGCGGCTGAATGAAAGAACTAAGAGAGGGAGGTCACATGTGGACTGTCTCTAATAAAGCCTGGAAAAGCTCCACCCCTAAGGGTTGAACTCAACCAATAAGAAAGGTGGCATGTGTGATAAGGAAAGTGGCTCTTAGTTGATTTACGAGTCTTTGTTCCTAGTGTAGTTATATCTTCATTCATGCTCAGATAGCTATAACACATCCACACTGCATTCTAGAAGAAGGTGATGTACATCAAAGTGTGAGTCATTAAATGAGGATTAATTAGGTAGGAGGCATGATACAGGTGAGGTTACATTGATTGTTAGTTGGTTGTATACCAGGGTACATACCATAATATATACCTAATAGTACACAAGACAGTAAGCCATTTACAATGTTTCTTTCACAGTTTTATGCATGTTCATTTATAGATCAGTTGGTCTATGATTAATGCAGCAAAGTTGTCCATTGTCTCTCTCTTGTGCATGTGGCCACATTGACACTGTTTCTGCCCTTGTGTTCGTTCATTTGGGCTGTTAGTTTTGGAGTTTCATAAACCTTTGTATATAATGAATAATTAGTGTGTTTGATTGGTCCATACCCTACAGATCCCCCCTTTCGATCGTTGTTGTCCCCCCTCAAGGACAACCACGAACGAAATTGGAAGTGCAGAGAAATCAGACACACACTTGTCATAGAAGGCTGGAAGGCCATGGTGGCCTCTGGTTGCTAGTGTCTTCTGGAGCGGTGGTCGTTCCACGGCTGGTGATGTGGACAGTTGCCAAGTCCAGGTCTCTGCAGCAGGTGTTGAGGCAGCAGGTTGTTGAGGCATTCTGAAGTTCATTAGTTTTGGGACAGGTGTTTCCTTGTGGTTGCAGGAAGTGGTTAGGGCTCTATGTAGCACAGAGAGGTTTTCAAGCTGACCTGGTGCTGGTGGCAGGAGGTCAAAAGGTGGTTGTTAGCCTCTCAGTTACGAGAGGTCTGCAGGATTGAAGTGTTGTTCTTTTCTTGTGGTGGTGCCGACACAAGCTTGCCTAAGCTGGGGTGGGCAAGGAGTCGGAAGCTTGTACTTTACAGGACTCCTCGGGTGAGTCCTGTGCAGGGAGCTATTTTGCGTGTGTCAGCGGATCCTGTGACTCTGAGGCAGGTGTCCTTGTGGAGCCTCAGATTGACACCTGCATGAAGGGTGTGGAAGAGGATGCTGTCGTTGACAGCCGTTGGTCCTCCTGTGGTGTTTGCAGGTTGAGGGCGGTGTCCTCCATGGCTTCTCCAAGGGGCTTGGCTGGTACCTGGGTTGTTGCCATGGTGACAGTTCTGTGCTGGTCCTGGGCATGCTCAGTCCAGCTGCATTGAATCTGGTTCAAACCTCTGTCTCTAGATGGTCTGTAAGGCTTTTGGGCACAGGTCCGCTCCTTGTGGGACGCTGTGATCTGTTATGTGAGGTTGTTTACCTTCTGTTTAATACCCATAAGGTGGGGTAAGGAGATGAGAATCTTGATCACCCCGGTGTTGCTGTAACTCTGGCTTGGGTCATGGGTCGTTGGTCCTCTTCTCTCATGGTGCAGTTCCGTTTGTCTCTGGTGCTGTCGGATGTCAGCAGCCATGGGTGGAACAGTGTTCCTCGCGATGGCTTGTCCGTCTTTTCGGTCTCCTGTCCGGTTAAGGTCAGGTTAAGCAGAGGATCTGCAACATTTTGGCACACTTGTGGTGAGAGACTAATGCATGACCCTAGAAAGTTCAGAGCCACGGTTTAATGGGTTCGCTAGATATATAGCATAAAGCTAGGTGTTTCATGTGTAGCTAGCTAGTGAAGTGTGTCTTGTATCCTTATCATCTTAGCTGTGGATGTTAGGAGGCTAAGACTTGTGTGGTTCCAAGAGTATTTCCTGGAAACGGCGTAGCCGAGATGAAATAAATGACTGGAGATGGTTCTTATGACTAAAATATTTCTCTGGACTTAACTGGTGGTTCACTACGGCTTGACGAAGTGAAGAATAGGAGGACAAAGGACAGCTTTCCTATTCAAATTATGCTTATTATCTATCCTCAGGACTATAGTTATGCCCTAGTAATCTTTGAAATTACTTGTGTTGCAGAGTCATAAAAATTAGTGCACTTGTTGAAAATAAACAAAATCACAAATAAAGGTGTCTCTGGTTCCTTTCTGGGCCCTTTGGGAAATGGAACCACATTCGAACAAGAGAGGAAATGGAAATCATATACACTCACCTAAAGGATTATTAGGAACACCTGTTCAATTTCTCATTAATGCAATTTGTTATATTTAGTTTTAGCTAGATCAATGTGCACTGACCGCCACAGTGTTCTTGTCAGAGAACTCAGAGTCATGGATAGATGATAGCCTCTTAATGATTGCTTTGGCATCAACATGGATAGACATGTGCAAGGTTTTCTAAAACAATTACAGAAAATAATAATCAACATAAATCACGTAAATGTTACATTGTAGATATAAATGAGAAACTTTGCATAAAATATTATTGCACAAAATATTCCTTTCCTTATAGCTACAAGTTATAACGATCGCTATTCAAACTTCAAAGGATTGACGGCATATAATACAGCGTGCAATTCACGTGCGGCAAAACGGCCGCTTAATATAGACGAGTAAACTTAGAAACACTAACTACAACAAATACACTTGCAATATAACATTAATATTCAAATAACACTGGACTTACTTATCCGTTACTCGTACAATGTCCTTATAATGCAAGCAATCGCGCGAACTTTCCAGTCAGAACGGCTGATGGAACTCTATAGCGCTACGCTTATTCTCAGTCTACTAAATCAGCGTAGGCTCCGCAACTGCGCTGGTTGCGCACTATCCAGTGACGTACAGCGCTGATTCTGTGCGCATCTCCGTTATTCTGCTAAACATGGAGAATTCAGAACAGCCGCCCCCACATTTGAGAAGCAAATGTGATGATTAGAAGAATTCTTTATGTTTGCGGATTTTCTGTATTATCTGGCAGTCCGGGAAGTGGGATAAGACGGGCTACAGGTCGTGTGTAGATTTTACCCCGTACTTGAATTTCAACAGTTCGTACACAGTCATCTCTGCTTGGAAGGCGTTTCACCACACGACCTATAGGCCACTGGGCTCGTGGTAGGTTGGGGTCAATTATCATTACCACGGTATCCAGTGCAAGGGGCTCTGTTGGATGCTGCCATTTGTAGCGGGGATGAAGAGTTGGCAGGTAATCTCGTAGGTAACGGATCCAAAACTGATCTATTAAGTTCTGGCAATGCCGCCATCTACGTCTTCCTATCGTCTCAGGAGCGTAAACGGCTTGTGGCAAAGAAGCGTCCCGCCGCCCCATGATAAGCATATTTGGTGTTATAGGGTCGGGATTAGCCACGTCAGCTGAAACATACCCTAGAGGCTTGGAATTGAGGATACCTTCCACTTCAACTAGGATGGTGTGAAGTACATCTTCTGACAATGATTGAGCTCCCACAGCGACCTGGAGTGCACTCTTGATGGAGCGAATCTCCCGCTCCCATGCTCCTCCAAAGTGCGGTGCATTAGGGGGATTGAATTTGAAATCAATTTGGTAATTTGCCAGTTGTTGTTGAAGCTGCGGTTCCAATTCCTTGAAAGCTGTTTGGAGTTTCCTGTCAGCTCCTTTAAAATTTGTGCCTTGATCTGAAAGGAGTTCTGCTGGTTTGCCTCGCCGGGCAATGTACCTGCTGAGGGCTAGTAGGAAGGCATCTGTATCCAGTGAATTAAGGAGATCCAAATGAATGGCACGTGTCGTCATGCACTTAAAAATCACTCCCCACCGTTTCTCATTTCGTCTGCCTATCTTGGCAATGAATGGCCCAAAACAATCAACGCCTGTTGAGAAGAAAGGTGGGCGGAAGATGCGTAGACGAGCCTTGGGCAGATCTGCCATTTGAGGAACTTTAGGCTGTGCTCTCCATCTCTGACATTCTGGGCAGTGAAGTTGGTACTTTTTAATGACTTGTCGATCTCGCAAGTTCCAATACTGTCTTCTGATTTCTGCAAATAATCTCTCAGATCCACCATGTAGCAGCTGTTCATCATAGTCTTTAATAAGAAGCATAGTAGCTGAATGACGAGGGTCGAGGACAATGGGATGAATATCAAGGTCACTGACATGCTGTAACAGCCGTAGCCTCCCACCGACTCTTATGAGACCTGTTGTTTGGTCCAGCTCTGGTGATAGATTTCTGAGTCTGCTGCTGCTATGAACTGGCTGGCCTGCCCTCAGAGAAACAAGCCCTTCAAGAAAACTTTGTTCTTGGTAAGCTCGCAGTAGAATAGCTTCTGCTGCACGGTAACTGTTAATCAATTGAGTCTGGTTTGGCTCTACCACCCCATAGCATTGCTGACGTACGGCCTCGACAAGGTCCTTCCACGAATCAAACTGGTTTGCGTCTGGAATATTTTGTGGTACAGATGCAAAACTACAGAAAGTCAGACCTTTTAGTTCGTTGGACTTATGTGGCTGAGTGATGTGTGGTCTCTTAGGCCATTCATCTGAAGCTCGCAAGAGGAAAGACGGCCCATTACTCCATCTGCTCGGTCTAGTGAGCTCTAGAAGTGTTTTGCCTCTTGTCAAGTCGTCAGCTGGGTTATTCAGTGAGTCGACATAACGCCATGATCGCTGATCTGTCAGTTCTTGTATTTCGGATACACGTGTGCCGACAAATACCTTGAACCGGCATGACTCTGACTGTAGCCATTCTAGAACAGTTGTAGAGTCTGTCCATAGCGTGGTTTGTTTCAAGCAGAATGACAATTCTGTATGGATTAATTTTGTCAGCTGTGCTCCAACCAGCGCTGCGCACAACTCTAACCGTGGTATGGTCTGTTGACGTTTTGGGGCCACCTTTGACCTGGCCATTATGAAGGAGACATTGGTCGTGCCCTCACAAGTTGTAGAGAGGTATGCTACCGCTCCATATGCCCTTTCCGACGCATCACAGAAAACATGAAGGTGGTGCTCAAGTTCAGGATTAGTGTCCAGTGTGCACCCAGTGTGTCTGTTCTACAATTCCAGCAAAGCCCTAATGCGGGTTCTTGAGGGTCACACCGATTGTGTTCAAGCCACAGTTCCATGTCCTGGGATCTTGCATCAGATGGTAAGTGAGCCACTACTGATGATCGATTGCTTGTCCATTGCCTAATTTCAAATCCGCCATCCGCCAGTATTGCACGCAAGTCATCCACTCTAGTCTTGGCTGCTTCAGCAGTAGGTAAACTCTCCAGACAATTATCAACGTAGAAACCAGATTCGACAGACTGGATGAGGTCAGTAGTGCTGCGTGGGTGTTCTTTGACGTGCTTTTGTAGTACATAGATAGCACAGCAAGGACTGCTGGTTGTCCCGAACGGTAGCACCTGCCATTCATATACTTTCGGCGGGATCTCCCGTAGTAAATCCCGCCAGAGGAATCTCAGTAAGGGTCTGTCCTCTGGTAACAGTCGAACCTGGTGAAACATACCCTTAATGTCTCCACTGATCGCAACACAGTGCTGTCGAAATCGCAGTAAGACCCCGAGCAGGGATGGTCCCAGGTTTGGTCCTGGCAGGAGCTGCTCATTGAGTGAAGTACCTTTGTAGACGAATGAACAATTGAACACCAGACGTGCCTTACTATTATGGTAGACGAGATGATGTGGCAGGTACCAGGATTCCTCCGATTCATTAGCTTCTTTAACTGTGATCTCCTTGACGTAACCTGCTTGAATAAGTCTATTCATCTCACATTGATAGTCGGCTGCCTTCTCTGGTTGATCCCGGAGTCTCCTTTCGGTACTGCGGAGATTGGCAAGAACAGACTCCTGAGCAGCACGGAACTTGGTGGAATTATCAGTTCTTAACAAGGGAGCAGCATAGCGCTGAATTCCATCGATTAACACCCTGCAGGTCTTGCCATCTAGGATCTCAATAGATTCTTGGTCCTGTTTAGATCGAGTTAACAGGTTTTCACTGCAGTAAGGTAGAGCATCTAACTTCCACAGTCGCTCCACGTCTCTATAGAGGGTGTCATAGGCTGCTGCAGCGGTAATAAAATAACTCTGATGAGTGGAAGTTGACCGATTTGAAAGACCTTCAGGACCTTGAAGAGCCCACCCAAGTCTTGTACGGACTGCAACTGGTCCAATCTGAGTGTCTACATGAATTGTTTCCACCGCAGTAATCAGAGAGCTATTATCTGAGCCAATCAGCAACAAGGGCTGAACATTCTTGAATGACTGCAATGGAATATCTCTCAAGTGGACATATCGACGTTGAAGAGCTTTCACTGGGTAGCTCTGTTCCACAAGATCTAATCCATCCGCAGTGAAGGCATTCTGGATTCTGTACTTGACTACTGGATTGCTTCTGGAGGATACATCAAAGGTAACAACTAAGCCAGTCAGGAATGTGACATCAGGACGGATAGTACGTAAGGCTAAAGTTTCCTCCTTCCCTTCCAGCTTAAGCTGTTGAGAAGCGGCAGGTAGCAGCATGGTACGTTTAGCTCCGTCGTCTAATATCGCAAAGGTCTCAATTGTTCTGTCCTCATTATGTAGAAGCACCGGCACAACTTTCAGTAGTACTCGACCTGAGGGACTGGAAGGTGTGAGATAGATCCTACTGTTTAATGCACTGGTGTGCTTAGTCTTGGATCGCTGTTCAGCGATTCCATGGAGGACTTGGAGATGTATCTCCCCACAGATTCCACATGGTTTCTTTAAATTACAGTCCTCTGGATGATGAGAACGGCCGCATTTCCAGCACCGTTTCCCTTCTGCTATCCATTGCATAAGGGTTTCTGTAGATTGCTCCTTTATTTCTGAGCACTGGGTTATGTAATGTTCTTTGCTGTGGCAGAATAGGCAATGGACTTTGGATTTCTTCCATTGAGAGGGCTGAGATACAGGCTTAGATGATTTGACACTTTGGGATTCTGTACCATGGTAGACTGAAGCATTCTGTCTTTTCGATCGGGTTGAATCCTTTCCCTGAAGTGAGTAGGAGGATTCCTCCTTTTGATAATGTTCAATTAGTCTACTGGACAGACGCTGTTGTTGAGCTTTACTCTGCAGCCAACCAGAAAAGTCCTGAAGATTATATGGATTGAGGCTGGCGACATTCAACTTGCCTTGCATCTGTAAGAACTCAATGAAATTGTCTCTGAGATACTTGGGTAGTTTGCTGAGGAGCCGGTCTACATGGGAACAACAGCTGAGTTCAATGCCTCTCTGGCCCTCCAGGGACAGCAACATACTCACAAGAAGATGAACTCTTAAGGCAAATGACTGGAAACTACTAGCTTCACCGACCTTCACATCTGGAGCGTTGAGTATGGCTGCTATTTTGCTCTGTGCTAATTGATGTGGCTGTCCATAATGCAACTGTAGGGCCTGCATTGCTGCCGTATATGGCCGAGCTTCATGTCGACAGGACTGTCCAATCATTTGAGCCTCTGGAAGTTTAAGATGTTCAAGTAGCACGTGATATTTGTATTTCTCTGACAGCTCAGGATGTGGGTCTAGTAGATTATCCAAAGCTAGTTTCAGATTAGCGAAATCCCTTTCACTGTCTACAGCAAAGTCTGGTATGGAAGGTTTTGGCGCTCCATATAAATTAATGGGAGGTGGAGGAGCTGTCTGACAATTACCATATTGTGGCCAAGTTACTTGTTGTGCTGGGTAATGAACACCATGTGCACCAGCATAACTAGGCTGTGCTGGGTAGGCATTAGGATAATTAGGACGACAGCCAGCATAAACGGAAGGTACAGAGTGTTGCATCGTATGTATTGCAGTCTGAGGATTAGTGACCCATTGCTGCTGGGACAAAAAGGGGCCACCTTCAACTCCTAATGACCTTCTAAGTTCCGGAGGTGACTTATCTTCATATTGCCTTTGTAGGAGTAACTGTCCTTGCAAGGCAGTATCAGAAGCTATAGGGAGTTGTGGAGACACAAAGCATGATGATGGAATTGAGTCAACTGAACTCATATTATTCAGTGCAAGTGTTTGCTGGGCAGACTGAGCTTCTATGGTACCCTGTGCCACGTTTCGTATAACAGGAACTTGTGAGATCGGAGGTAATTGAGCTCCCTTTTGTGTAGGGCTCATTATATCAGGCGGAGATTTTGCAAAGTCAACTGGTGTCTTTGTAAAGCGTGGAGCAGTCGAGGTAATGTTTGGTCCAGGCTCAGGGGAAAGTGCTCCCTTCTGAGATGCTATATCTGCTTCTTGGAGTGAGAGGTTATCTGCTTCCTCCTCCAGAAGGAAATCATTAATGCGTTTTAACATATCCTGTCGACGCTGCTGCCTTTTCTCATAAAGAGACAGTCTGCTTGTAAGCTGTGCAATCTCAGCTGACTCCTCCATCTCAGCTGCAGAGATATTTTCCATCAATTTTCCCAGGGAAATTTTATCAGTTGATTGAACTTGTTCTGTTCTACGTACTGGTGTAGACATACTCGGCACGGATAATGTTCTGTCCACAGCTCGGTTTACAGCTAAAGGCACAGTATGTGTTTCTAGTGAGCTTAGTGGGGGACTAGTTGACCTTGAAAGGTTATAGTCCATAACATAGTCCTCCAAGTGCTTGGGAAGTGTACTCCGTCTCACCGGTCTCCCAGCTGATTGCTCTGAACTGGACGGGATATCATCAGGCAATGACATATCTGTAGTAATCAGCATCCGGCTCGAAGGACCATGTTATATTTAGTTTTAGCTAGATCAATGTGCACTGACCGCCACAGTGTTCTTGTCAGAGAACTCAGAGTCATGGATAGATGATAGCCTTTTAATGATTGCTTTGGCATCAACATGGATAGACATGTGCAAGGTTTTCTAAAACAATGAAAGAAAATAATAATCAACATAAATCACGTAAATGTTACATTGTAGATATAAATGAGAAACTTGGCATAAAATATTATTGCACAAAATATTCCTTTCGTTATAGCTACAAGTTATAACGATCGCTATTCAAACTTCAAAGGATTGACGGCATATAATACAGTGTGCAATTCACGTGCGGCAAAACGGCCGCTTAATATAGACGAGTAAACTTAGAAACACTAACTACAACAAATACACTTGCAATATAACATTAATATTCAAATAACACTGGACTTACTATCCGTTACTCGTACAATGTCCTTATAATGCCAGCAATCCCGCGAACTTTCCAGTCAGAACGGCTGATGGAACTCTATAGCGCTACGCTTATTCTCAGTCTACTAAATCAGCGTAGGCTCCGCAACTGCGCGGGCAGGCACTATCCAGTGACGTACAGCGCTGATTCTGTGCGCATCTCCGTTATTCTGCTAAACATGGAGAATTCAGAGCACAATTATCTAATCAACCAATCACATGGCAGTTGATTCAATGCATTTAGGGGTGTGGTCCTGGTCAAGACAATCTCCTGAACTCCAAACTGAATTTCAGAATGGGAAAGAAAAGTGATTTAAGCAATTTTGAGCGTGGCATGGTTGTTGGTGCCAGACAGGCCGGTCTGAGTTTTTCACAATCTGCTCAGTTACTGGGATTTTAACACACAACCATTTCTAAGGTTTACAAGGAATGGTGTGAAAAGGGAAAAACATCCAGTATGTGGCAGTCCTGTGGGCGAAAATGCCTTGTTGATGCTAGAGGTCAGAGGAGAATGGGCCGACTGATTCAAGTTGATAGAAGAGCAACTTTGACTGAAATAACCACTCGTTGCAACCGAGGTATGCAAAGCATTTGTGAAGCCACAACACGCACAACCTTGAGGCGGATGGGCTACAACAGCAGAAGACCCATTCGGGTACCACTCATCTCCACTACAAATAGGAAAAAGAGGCTACAATTTGCAAGAGCTCACCAAAATTGGACAGTTGAAGACTGGAAAAATGTTGTCTGGTCTGATGAGTCTCGATTTCTGTTGAGACATTCAGATGGTAGAGTCAGAATTTGGTGTAAACAGAATGAGAACATGGATCCATCATGCCTTGTTACCACTGTGCAGGCTAGTGGTGTTGGTGTAATGGTGTGGGGGATATTTTCTTGGCACAGTCACCAGATCTCAACCCAATAGAGCATCTTTGGGAAATTGTGGAACGGGAGCTTCGTGCCGTGGATGTGCATCCCACAAATCTCCATCAACTGCAAGATGCTATCCTATCAATATGGGCCAACATTTCTAAAGAATGCTTTCAGCACCTTGATGAATCAATGCCACGTAGAATTAAGGCAGTTCTGAAGGTGAAAGGGGGTCAAACACTGTATTAGTATGGTGTTCCTAATAATCCTTTAGGTGAGTGTAGATGACAGAATAGACAAGTGAATAGCTGACTGTTATTATTATCGAAGTAAAATAAAAATAAAAAGGACTTAAGAAAGTGATCAAAACAGCGGGAATGGTCTGAAATTGAGAAAAATCAATAGCACTAGTGACTAACCTTTAGATTTCCCTGGACCAACACTCCATAGTGGGTCACAGCTGTTGCGTGTTCAAGGCTTATCACTAGCTAGGAGACATAGGTAAAAAGGAGTCACTTATAGGTTATGCTACTGTTAGACTAAGCTAGCAGGGACACATCAAACATCTCAAGGTCCAAAAGAAGAAGAAGAAACAACGGGAAGTGTTTCCAGTTCTGTCTGGGGCATACTGTTTGTTTGTGTTTAGCCGTACTTCATTTACATTACATTTTTATTCATTTAGCTGACGCTTTTATCCAAAGCGACTTAAAATTGCTATATATGTCAGAGGTTGCATGCCTCTGGAGCAACTAGGGGTTAAGTGTCTTGCTCAGGGACACATTGGTGAACACGGGAAAATCAAATGCTCGAGGGAGAAGGGACAAGGGCCTCGCATTGATCAGTAATTCTTACGAAGTCAGTCTAGTCAGTCGAATGAAATCCAGCGACAGGAAGCAAACCACAGTTCGCAGGATATCAGCACCCCTGTCATAGAGGAGAGGAGTGTTTGCACAGTTAGTGATGAACACATTGATTCTTGTGAACCCGGTCAGACTAACCAGCATAAGAGAGAAAAGAACCTAAACGGGCATAGGCCTGGAGTTAGATGGCCAAGAGCTTGTGAGAAAACTACATGGGACACGGTAAACACAGATCTATGCTTTGCATTGGAAAGATTAACTGGTACAGTTGAAAAGAAGCTGGATAAATTTGGGGACATCATTTACGCATATGGAAGTGAGAGGTTTGGTGTTGAAAAAAGGAAAGAAAAAGTACAAACTACTCCTGGATTGTCTAGACGGCAGCAGAAAATTGAAGGGTTAGTTAGAGAAAGGAGACAGCTGAGGAAGCAATGGAAAAGAGCGGAACAATGTCAGAAGAAGGGACTCAATCTCTTACAAAGGGCCATAAAAGATAAGCTTGCAACATTACGCAGAGCTGAGCGCCTACGGAAACGCTACAAAAAGAAGGAGCGTGCGAGGGCTAATTTCTATAAAGATCCATTCAAATTTGTAAAGAAGTTACTCACCAGTGAGAAGAGTGGCACTTTAAAAGCATCTAGGGTTGAGCTAGAGAGATATTTGGAGGAAACGCATACAGATGCAAAAAGGCATGAGCCTATGTCAATTCCGTCAGACATCCCACCTGTCAATCCACCAGAATACCAAATGGAGGTCTGTGCACCTAAGTGGAAAGAGATAGAGCAGGTTGTGAGAAAGGCAAGGGCTTCATCATCTCCAGGGCCTAATGGAGTTCCGTACAGAGTGTACAAGAGTGCTTCAGGAGTTCTACGAATTCTGTGGAAATTGATAAAAGTGGCTTGGGAAAAGCAGGTTGTACCTAGAGCATGGCGCCGAGCAGGGGGAGTCTTTATACCCAAGAAAAAGATGCTACAAGCATCAGTCAGTTTCGCCCTATTTCACTATTAAACGTCGAAGGCAAGATTTTCTTCAGCATTATTGCTCAGAGATTGTCAACCTACCTATTAAAGAATGGCTTCATTGACACTTCAGTTCAAAAAGCGGGCATTCCAGGATTCTCAGGATGCTTAGAACACATCAGTGTTATCTGGCAACGAATTCAATCAGCTAAAAAGTAGAGGAAGGAGCTCCACGTGACATTCCTGGATTTGGCTAATGCATATGGTTCAGTGCCACATGAGCTTCTTTGGGCATCATTTGATTTTTTCAGGGTACCGATGTCGATAACAAATTTAGTGAAAGCCTATTTTGGAGATTTGCAATTTAGTTTCTCAACTCCAGAATTCAGCACTACATGGCAATGCTTAGAGGTTGGAATAATGGCAGGATGCACCATTTCTCCACTGGCTTTTACCATGGCAATGGAAGTAATCATTAGGGCATCAAAATGGGTAGTAGGAGGAGAGCGCTTGGCTTCTGGGATGCGACTACCACCAATCAGAGCATACATGGATGACATGACAACCATGACTACAACGGTAGCCTGCACTAATCGGTTATTGGGGAAGTTAACAGATAATATTGAATGGGCACGAATGCAATTTAAGCCCTCTAAATCAAGGAGGATCTCAATAATTAAAGGCAAGGTAGTAGATAAAACATTCTTCATTAATGGTGAGGCAATACCAACAGTTTCTCAGAAGCCAGTGAAGAGTCTAGGGAGATGGTACGATGTGGATCTAAAGGACACAGTTCGAGTGGGAGAAGTTAGATGACAAGCAGTAGAAGGGTTGAAGAGCATAAACAGCTGTGCTCTACCAGGCAAACTGAAACTCTGGTGCTTTCAGTTTGGTCTACTGTCAAGGTTGCTGTGGCCACTGACTGTGTACGAGGTTTCTTTGACAACAGTGGATAAGCTGGAAGCGTTAATAAGTTCATACATCAGGAAATGGTTGGGAGTTTCACGCTGCCTCAGCAGAGTGGAACGTTATAGTAAAGGAGTATTGCAGCTGCCAGTCTCTGCTTTAACCGAGGAGTTTAAGTGTGCCAAGGTCATACTGAAAATGACTTTAGCAGAGTCACGCAACAAATGTGTAAGGGAGCCAGCCCCTGTGGTAAAAACTGGTAGAAAGTGGGCAGCAAAGAAATCTGAAGTAGAGGCAAAGGCTGACCTTCAAATTGGGGATATCGTGGGATAGGTACAGCATGGAAGAGGGGGTTTTGGGCTGAGTTTAGCTCCTCCTAAATGGCACAAGGCAGGCCCAGCTCAAAGGAGGAAGCTGGTAGTCAATGAGGTGCGAAAGCAGGAGGAGAGGATGAGATGTATAAAGGCCATTTCCCAGGCCAAGCAGGGAGAGTGGATGAGATGGGAGAGTGTGGAACTACGCAAAATGGGCTGGCAAGACCTTTGGTCAATGGAAGAGAGTAGGATCAGTTTCCTTATTAGGTCAACATATGATGTTCTCCCATCACCGCAGAACCTAAACCTCTGGGTAGGAGAGGATCCCTCTTGTCCTTTGTGTTCATCACCTGCCACATTAAGGCACATTTTGACAGGATGTAAGGTGGCTCTTAGCCAGGGTCGGTTTACTTGGCGCCATGACCAAGTATTGCGATGTTTGGCTTTAGCATTGGAAGGCAAGCGTAGTATGACCAATAAGTTGCCGCCTGTTCTAGCAAAACATTACACGCAGAAGACAATATTCCTCTGCCCAGGCGAGCAACCACCAAGAAAAGGTGCTAACACCAATTCTCGCCCAGGACAACTGGAAGCTGCTAGGGACTGGAAGATGCTGGCTGATCTTGATCAACGGCTTATTTTTCCACCTGAGATTGCCACCACTAACCTACGACCAGATATTGTTTTGTGGTCTGGATCAGCTCGCATTGGTCAACTGATAGAGTTAACAGTTCCATGGGAGGATGCGATAGATAATGCATATGAGAGGAAGAAACTGCGGTATGCTCATCTGGCTACTGAAGCAGAACAGCGAGGATGGAGAGTCGAGGTTTATCCAGTGGAAGTGGGTTGTCGAGGTTTTGTGGCACACTCTACAACCCGGTTCCTCAGAGACGTCGGATTCAGTGGCCAAGAGTTGCGTCGCACAGTAAAGAACTTATCTGAAGCAGCAGAAAGGAGCAGCAACTGGCTGTGGTTGAGACGGAAAGATTCTAGCTGGCTGTGTACAGGCCGCCATGCTACGGTTTCGTAGATTTCTTGAAAACTTGAAGAGTCTGTTGCTTTACTTGTGTAGGTTGTATAGTATTTACAGTCATTACGTTCCTCTGTATATTGCGTGAATGACGGGTGGTTGGTCAGATATTGTGTTTTGCGGTAGGTGGTATGCCATACGGAACCGTTGCCACTGAAACTGCATATTAACGCACCAGTGGGGCTTGACAGCCTTAGTCAAACGGGTTGGCACGTATGGTTGGGTTGCAGAGAGATTGTGAGATTGTGGTTAGGTCTCAGCAGCAACTGTTGGTTTATTTGTATAGGTTGTATAGTATTTACAGTCATTACGTTCCTGTGTATATTGCGTGAATGACGGGTGGTTGGGCAGATATTGTGTTTTGTGGTAGGTGGTATGCCATACGGAACCGTTGCCACTGAAACTGCATATTAACGCACCAGTGGGGCTCAAAAGCCTTAGTCAAACGGGTTGGCGTGTATGGTTGGGTTGCGGAGAGATTGTGAGATTGTGGTTAGGTCTCAGCAGCAGGAGGGATTTAGAGGTTAGTAAGCTGGGCTGAGTTGAGTGGGGGACGAAGGGGGGTGATTCTGGGACGCCAGAGTCACTGTCGAGCCCTCTTGAGGTGTCGTGGACTAGTCGACGAAACACTGAGGACGGAAGGTGCCCACTTGAAGACCCTAGAGATGTTCCCTACTCCACTCAATCCAGAGGGTTGTTATGGGGGGACCGCACAGTAGTTGCAGCCGTTGTGTGTGCTGACGCGCAATACACTGCAGCTATTAACACCAGAAAGAAGGAGATTCACGTCACCAGATGGAAAGAAGCGTAAATGGATGGAGAAGCATAGGTTACTGTAAAGCTACGTCTTAATTATCTTGGCGAAAGCCGAGTACAAATCAGCATGAAGTTTTAACATCTACTCTCGTGTAATGGAAATCTTGCTGATTTACTCAGAAACGTGTACGTGCATGTATGAGATGTTAATAAAAACTTATGGGACAACATATAATTAATTACTGTCTGCTTGCATACAATGTTTAATAAAATGCCTTAAAATTCTCCACCATATATGTAAGGAACCTAGCTATATGAAATATGAATAATCAATAATAACTTGTTATGATTAATTATGAATATTTGGGTCAGTTAATTGGATTAAATTGACATGGCTAAATTAATATTACAATCACTTAATCAGTTCATCCAACAAACTCTTTTGATTATTAATTTATTCTAAGAAAAGGGTATCTTCCCTAGTCACAGAAGAATAATTATTTCTTAGCATGTACAGCGTTTTGAGCATGTAGCAAGAACAAAACCCATAAAGGGACTTCGTATTGCAAGCAAATCAGAACCAAATACATAAAGTGCATAAGTTTTATTAACTAAATCATAAACATAAATAAACTAAACACACATATATACAGAAATACAGAAATAGGTTAGTGATAGGATTAACTTGGAAACCGGAAAAAGGGGCTATGAGAAGAACCATCAGAATTTCATTTTCACATTTCATTGAATTGAATACTTGCATTTGTAGTGGGAACAATTCTTGAAGTTGTTGAAAATTGACGTCGTTGATGGTTCCGGCAGTGTCAAGTGGAAGTTGGTTGAGAGTTCTCTTTCTCCAGGAATGCATGGTTGGTTTGGTCAAGGCCTGGGGCCCTGTTGAGGCCACGCCGAGCACCCAGCAGAAGTGAGGAAGTCGTAAGAGTGGGTGATTGGAGTCGTTGTTGGTTGGAGTCTTTGTTCCAAAACTCCTGAGATTGTCCTTGGTTCTTTGTGAGAGAGTCTTTTCTCTCCTGCCTGAGCCCATACCTGTTTGGATCGAGGCCTGCTGGGCCCTGTGGCCCCCGTGGAGGGGGAGGGAGTTCCCCAGTATCACCAGAACAGTGTTGCGGCTGGATGAAAGAACTAAGAGAGGGAGGTCACATGTGAACTGTCTCTAATAGAGCCTGGAAAAGCTCCACCCCTAAGGTTTGAACTCGACCAATAAGAAAGGTGACATGTCTGAGAGGGAAAGTGGTAGAGATGCGCGGATGAGCTATTATTTCATCTGCGACCGCATCACAAAACTCATCATCCATCCGCCATCCATCCGCACCGACGTTTTTTACCAATTTTCCCGCCCGCCATCCGCTGATACAAGGCGCTGCTGATGACAGCCGCGAGACTAGAAACCGCCCACCACCCGCCCGAATTTAATAAAAAAAAAAATTTTCGTCACGTCATCCGCCCGATCCGTGGTTTATCCGCGGCTATAACCGCCAACCGCGCATCTCTAGAAAGTGGCTCTTAGTTGATTTACGAGTCTTTGTCCCTAGCGTGGTTATACCTTCATTAATGCTCAGATAGCTATAACACATCCACACTGCATTCTAGAAGAAGGTGATGTACATCAAAGTGTGAGTCATTAAATGAGGATTAATTAGGTAGGAGGCATGATACAGGTGAGGTAACATTGATCGTTAGTTGGTTGAATACCAGGGTACATACCATAATATATACCTAATAGTACACAAGACAGTAAAGCATTTACAATGTTTCTTTCACAGTTTTATGCATGTTCATTTATAGATCAGTTAGTCTATGATTAATGCAGCAAAGTCTGTTTTAAAGAGGGTTTCTGTCTTCCCTTGTCTCTCTCTTGTGCATGTGGCCACATTCCTCGGAGGTCATAAAATCTCCTTATCATGCCCTGTAACATGACACTGTTTCTGCCCTTGTGTTCATTCATTTGGGCTGTTAGTTTTGGAGTTTCATAAACCTTTGTATATAATGAATAATTAGTGTGGGTCTGATTGGTCCATACCCTACAGCATCAATCAATATAAGGTATTTGGGTCTTACCACACTTCTTTTTTTTTTTTTTATGATAAATGCAGCACCAATGGTCAACAACCTCATTTTAGACAGAAATTAGAAAAATGATGCTTGCAGTGTTTTATGGCTTCTGGGTCAAAACATTCCCTTGAGTCTCAGATACGCTATATGATTCATTCTGTCTTATATTACATCCAGCTTTAGACATCCAGAAAAATAAATTTCAGCAGGCTATACAATATTATACATACGGTTTAGATTTAAAACAGGCCGGCGAGTGTCACTGTAAAAATAAAAGGTGCCTGGAGGAACCTTTTGGGGTTATTCACTTTGCCACACCAGCAGAACCCCTTTAAAAAGGGGCAGTTCTCTGAGGAACCACACAGGTTTCCTGAGGAACTCTTATATAAGGCACTGTGTGGAACCACTTTGGGTACCTCCAGGAACCCAATTTTTTAAATTTAATTTCATGTTGTTACTATGGTTACGATTAACTTCTATTATAATAAACAAACTGAACCAAATACAAAATAAGAATTGTTTATTACATATTTTAGATCCATTTTAATACATACACTTTGTGCACTTGGGAAAAAAAAGCTCACAGATTAATATCAATGAATACATAAAACAAAAACAGTATAATACATACGCATGAATAATCAATCATGTACTGTATATACAATAGGCTATACAAGAAAGTGCTATACATGCATCTTACATGCGCTTCATGAGGCACACTAGCACACACACACAAGGTCTCTCGCACTGCCCTCTCTGCCGTGCACGCGCTACACGGTTTGAACATAACATAACATACACGTAGCCTTTCGAAAACGAAAACTATAATATATGGAAAAATATATATTAACGATGAAATACGGGACAAAACATGATTTTTTCAATAAGTCGGGACACTAAAATTAGAGTTGAAATATGGGACTGTCCCGGGAAAAACGGGACGTCTGGTCACCCTAGTCCGATGTCACTGTTTCCAAGTCCAAAAGCTCTATCAGATGCCAAAAACAAACAACAAACGGTGCTAATATACACTCATTGTACTGGTACCTGGGTTGTTGCCATGGTGACAGTTCTGTGCTGGTCCTGGGCATGCTCAGTCCAGCTGCATTGAATCTGGTTCAAACCTCTGTCTCTAGATGGTCTGTAAGGCTTTTGGGCACAGGTCCGCTCCTTGTGGGACGCTGTGATCTGTTATGTGAGGTTGTTTACCTTCTGTTTAATACCCATAAGGTGGGGTAAGGAGATGAGAATCTTGATCACCCCGGTGTTGCTGTAACTCTGGCTTGGGTCATGGGTCGTTGGTCCTCTTCTCTCATGGTGCAGTTCCGTTTGTCTCTGGTGCTGTCGGATGTCAGCAGCCATGGGTGGAACAGTGTTCCTCGCGATGGCTTGTCCGTCTTTTCGGTCTCCTGTCCGGTTAAGGTCAGGTTAAGCAGAGGATCTGCAACATTTTGGCACACTTGTGGTGAGAGACTAATGCATGACCCTAGAAAGTTCAGAGCCACGGTTTAATGGGTTCGCTAGATATATAGCATAAAGCTAGGTGTTTCATGTGTAGCTAGCTAGTGAAGTGTGTCTTGTATCCTTATCATCTTAGCTGTGGATGTTAGGAGGCTAAGACTTGTGTGGTTCCAAGAGTATTTCCTGGAAACGGCGTAGCCGAGATGAAATAAATGACTGGAGATGGTTCTTATGACTAAAATATTTCTCTGGACTTAACTGGTGGTTCACTACGGCTTGACGAAGTGAAGAATAGGAGGACAAAGGACAGCTTTCCTATTCAAATTATGCTTATTATCTATCCTCAGGACTATAGTTATGCCCTAGTAATCTTTGAAATTACTTGTGTTGCAGAGTCATAAAAATTAGTGCACTTGTTGAAAATAAACAAAATCACAAATAAAGGTGTCTCTGGTTCCTTTCTGGGCCCTTTGGGAAATGGAACCACATTCGAACAAGAGAGGAAATGGAAATCATATACACTCACCTAAAGGATTATTAGGAACACCTGTTCAATTTCTCATTAATGCAATTTGTTATATTTAGTTTTAGCTAGATCAATGTGCACTGACCGCCACAGTGTTCTTGTCAGAGAACTCAGAGTCATGGATAGATGATAGCCTCTTAATGATTGCTTTGGCATCAACATGGATAGACATGTGCAAGGTTTTCTAAAACAATTACAGAAAATAATAATCAACATAAATCACGTAAATGTTACATTGTAGATATAAATGAGAAACTTTGCATAAAATATTATTGCACAAAATATTCCTTTCCTTATAGCTACAAGTTATAACGATCGCTATTCAAACTTCAAAGGATTGACGGCATATAATACAGCGTGCAATTCACGTGCGGCAAAACGGCCGCTTAATATAGACGAGTAAACTTAGAAACACTAACTACAACAAATACACTTGCAATATAACATTAATATTCAAATAACACTGGACTTACTTATCCGTTACTCGTACAATGTCCTTATAATGCAAGCAATCGCGCGAACTTTCCAGTCAGAACGGCTGATGGAACTCTATAGCGCTACGCTTATTCTCAGTCTACTAAATCAGCGTAGGCTCCGCAACTGCGCTGGTTGCGCACTATCCAGTGACGTACAGCGCTGATTCTGTGCGCATCTCCGTTATTCTGCTAAACATGGAGAATTCAGAACAGCCGCCCCCACATTTGAGAAGCAAATGTGATGATTAGAAGAATTCTTTATGTTTGCGGATTTTCTGTATTATCTGGCAGTCCGGGAAGTGGGATAAGACGGGCTACAGGTCGTGTGTAGATTTTACCCCGTACTTGAATTTCAACAGTTCGTACACAGTCATCTCTGCTTGGAAGGCGTTTCACCACACGACCTATAGGCCACTGGGCTCGTGGTAGGTTGGGGTCAATTATCATTACCACGGTATCCAGTGCAAGGGGCTCTGTTGGATGCTGCCATTTGTAGCGGGGATGAAGAGTTGGCAGGTAATCTCGTAGGTAACGGATCCAAAACTGATCTATTAAGTTCTGGCAATGCCGCCATCTACGTCTTCCTATCGTCTCAGGAGCGTAAACGGCTTGTGGCAAAGAAGCGTCCCGCCGCCCCATGATAAGCATATTTGGTGTTATAGGGTCGGGATTAGCCACGTCAGCTGAAACATACCCTAGAGGCTTGGAATTGAGGATACCTTCCACTTCAACTAGGATGGTGTGAAGTACATCTTCTGACAATGATTGAGCTCCCACAGCGACCTGGAGTGCACTCTTGATGGAGCGAATCTCCCGCTCCCATGCTCCTCCAAAGTGCGGTGCATTAGGGGGATTGAATTTGAAATCAATTTGGTAATTTGCCAGTTGTTGTTGAAGCTGCGGTTCCAATTCCTTGAAAGCTGTTTGGAGTTTCCTGTCAGCTCCTTTAAAATTTGTGCCTTGATCTGAAAGGAGTTCTGCTGGTTTGCCTCGCCGGGCAATGTACCTGCTGAGGGCTAGTAGGAAGGCATCTGTATCCAGTGAATTAAGGAGATCCAAATGAATGGCACGTGTCGTCATGCACTTAAAAATCACTCCCCACCGTTTCTCATTTCGTCTGCCTATCTTGGCAATGAATGGCCCAAAACAATCAACGCCTGTTGAGAAGAAAGGTGGGCGGAAGATGCGTAGACGAGCCTTGGGCAGATCTGCCATTTGAGGAACTTTAGGCTGTGCTCTCCATCTCTGACATTCTGGGCAGTGAAGTTGGTACTTTTTAATGACTTGTCGATCTCGCAAGTTCCAATACTGTCTTCTGATTTCTGCAAATAATCTCTCAGATCCACCATGTAGCAGCTGTTCATCATAGTCTTTAATAAGAAGCATAGTAGCTGAATGACGAGGGTCGAGGACAATGGGATGAATATCAAGGTCACTGACATGCTGTAACAGCCGTAGCCTCCCACCGACTCTTATGAGACCTGTTGTTTGGTCCAGCTCTGGTGATAGATTTCTGAGTCTGCTGCTGCTATGAACTGGCTGGCCTGCCCTCAGAGAAACAAGCCCTTCAAGAAAACTTTGTTCTTGGTAAGCTCGCAGTAGAATAGCTTCTGCTGCACGGTAACTGTTAATCAATTGAGTCTGGTTTGGCTCTACCACCCCATAGCATTGCTGACGTACGGCCTCGACAAGGTCCTTCCACGAATCAAACTGGTTTGCGTCTGGAATATTTTGTGGTACCGATGCAAAACTACAGAAAGTCAGACCTTTTAGTTCGTTGGACTTATGTGGCTGAGTGATGTGTGGTCTCTTAGGCCATTCATCTGAAGCTCGCAAGAGGAAAGACGGCCCATTACTCCATCTGCTCGGTCTAGTGAGCTCTAGAAGTGTTTTGCCTCTTGTCAAGTCGTCAGCTGGGTTATTCAGTGAGTCGACATAACGCCATGATCGCTGATCTGTCAGTTCTTGTATTTCGGATACACGTGTGCCGACAAATACCTTGAACCGGCATGACTCTGACTGTAGCCATTCTAGAACAGTTGTAGAGTCTGTCCATAGCGTGGTTTGTTTCAAGCAGAATGACAATTCTGTATGGATTAATTTTGTCAGCTGTGCTCCAACCAGCGCTGCGCACAACTCTAACCGTGGTATGGTCTGTTGACGTTTTGGGGCCACCTTTGACCTGGCCATTATGAAGGAGACATTGGTCGTGCCCTCACAAGTTGTAGAGAGGTATGCTACCGCTCCATATGCCCTTTCCGACGCATCACAGAAAACATGAAGGTGGTGCTCAAGTTCAGGATTAGTGTCCAGTGTGCACCCAGTGTGTCTGTTCTACAATTCCAGCAAAGCCCTAATGCGGGTTCTTGAGGGTCACACCGATTGTGTTCAAGCCACAGTTCCATGTCCTGGGATCTTGCATCAGATGGTAAGTGAGCCACTACTGATGATCGATTGCTTGTCCATTGCCTAATTTCAAATCCGCCATCCGCCAGTATTGCACGCAAGTCATCCACTCTAGTCTTGGCTGCTTCAGCAGTAGGTAAACTCTCCAGACAATTATCAACGTAGAAACCAGATTCGACAGACTGGATGAGGTCAGTAGTGCTGCGTGGGTGTTCTTTGACGTGCTTTTGTAGTACATAGATAGCACAGCAAGGACTGCTGGTTGTCCCGAACGGTAGCACCTGCCATTCATATACTTTCGGCGGGATCTCCCGTAGTAAATCCCGCCAGAGGAATCTCAGTAAGGGTCTGTCCTCTGGTAACAGTCGAACCTGGTGAAACATACCCTTAATGTCTCCACTGATCGCAACACAGTGCTGTCGAAATCGCAGTAAGACCCCGAGCAGGGATGGTCCCAGGTTTGGTCCTGGCAGGAGCTGCTCATTGAGTGAAGTACCTTTGTAGACGAATGAACAATTGAACACCAGACGTGCCTTACTATTATGGTAGACGAGATGATGTGGCAGGTACCAGGATTCCTCCGATTCATTAGCTTCTTTAACTGTGATCTCCTTGACGTAACCTGCTTGAATAAGTCTATTCATCTCACATTGATAGTCGGCTGCCTTCTCTGGTTGATCCCGGAGTCTCCTTTCGGTACTGCGGAGATTGGCAAGAACAGACTCCTGAGCAGCACGGAACTTGGTGGAATTATCAGTTCTTAACAAGGGAGCAGCATAGCGCTGAATTCCATCGATTAACACCCTGCAGGTCTTGCCATCTAGGATCTCAATAGATTCTTGGTCCTGTTTAGATCGAGTTAACAGGTTTTCACTGCAGTAAGGTAGAGCATCTAACTTCCACAGTCGCTCCACGTCTCTATAGAGGGTGTCATAGGCTGCTGCAGCGGTAATAAAATAACTCTGATGAGTGGAAGTTGACCGATTTGAAAGACCTTCAGGACCTTGAAGAGCCCACCCAAGTCTTGTACGGACTGCAACTGGTCCAATCTGAGTGTCTACATGAATTGTTTCCACCGCAGTAATCAGAGAGCTATTATCTGAGCCAATCAGCAACAAGGGCTGAACATTCTTGAATGACTGCAATGGAATATCTCTCAAGTGGACATATCGACGTTGAAGAGCTTTCACTGGGTAGCTCTGTTCCACAAGATCTAATCCATCCGCAGTGAAGGCATTCTGGATTCTGTACTTGACTACTGGATTGCTTCTGGAGGATACATCAAAGGTAACAACTAAGCCAGTCAGGAATGTGACATCAGGACGGATAGTACGTAAGGCTAAAGTTTCCTCCTTCCCTTCCAGCTTAAGCTGTTGAGAAGCGGCAGGTAGCAGCATGGTACGTTTAGCTCCGTCGTCTAATATCGCAAAGGTCTCAATTGTTCTGTCCTCATTATGTAGAAGCACCGGCACAACTTTCAGTAGTACTCGACCTGAGGGACTGGAAGGTGTGAGATAGATCCTACTGTTTAATGCACTGGTGTGCTTAGTCTTGGATCGCTGTTCAGCGATTCCATGGAGGACTTGGAGATGTATCTCCCCACAGATTCCACATGGTTTCTTTAAATTACAGTCCTCTGGATGATGAGAACGGCCGCATTTCCAGCACCGTTTCCCTTCTGCTATCCATTGCATAAGGGTTTCTGTAGATTGCTCCTTTATTTCTGAGCACTGGGTTATGTAATGTTCTTTGCTGTGGCAGAATAGGCAATGGACTTTGGATTTCTTCCATTGAGAGGGCTGAGATACAGGCTTAGATGATTTGACACTTTGGGATTCTGTACCATGGTAGACTGAAGCATTCTGTCTTTTCGATCGGGTTGAATCCTTTCCCTGAAGTGAGTAGGAGGATTCCTCCTTTTGATAATGTTCAATTAGTCTACTGGACAGACGCTGTTGTTGAGCTTTACTCTGCAGCCAACCAGAAAAGTCCTGAAGATTATATGGATTGAGGCTGGCGACATTCAACTTGCCTTGCATCTGTAAGAACTCAATGAAATTGTCTCTGAGATACTTGGGTAGTTTGCTGAGGAGCCGGTCTACATGGGAACAACAGCTGAGTTCAATGCCTCTCTGGCCCTCCAGGGACAGCAACATACTCACAAGAAGATGAACTCTTAAGGCAAATGACTGGAAACTACTAGCTTCACCGACCTTCACATCTGGAGCGTTGAGTATGGCTGCTATTTTGCTCTGTGCTAATTGATGTGGCTGTCCATAATGCAACTGTAGGGCCTGCATTGCTGCCGTATATGGCCGAGCTTCATGTCGACAGGACTGTCCAATCATTTGAGCCTCTGGAAGTTTAAGATGTTCAAGTAGCACGTGATATTTGTATTTCTCTGACAGCTCAGGATGTGGGTCTAGTAGATTATCCAAAGCTAGTTTCAGATTAGCGAAATCCCTTTCACTGTCTACAGCAAAGTCTGGTATGGAAGGTTTTGGCGCTCCATATAAATTAATGGGAGGTGGAGGAGCTGTCTGACAATTACCATATTGTGGCCAAGTTACTTGTTGTGCTGGGTAATGAACACCATGTGCACCAGCATAACTAGGCTGTGCTGGGTAGGCATTAGGATAATTAGGACGACAGCCAGCATAAACGGAAGGTACAGAGTGTTGCATCGTATGTATTGCAGTCTGAGGATTAGTGACCCATTGCTGCTGGGACAAAAAGGGGCCACCTTCAACTCCTAATGACCTTCTAAGTTCCGGAGGTGACTTATCTTCATATTGCCTTTGTAGGAGTAACTGTCCTTGCAAGGCAGTATCAGAAGCTATAGGGAGTTGTGGAGACACAAAGCATGATGATGGAATTGAGTCAACTGAACTCATATTATTCAGTGCAAGTGTTTGCTGGGCAGACTGAGCTTCTATGGTACCCTGTGCCACGTTTCGTATAACAGGAACTTGTGAGATCGGAGGTAATTGAGCTCCCTTTTGTGTAGGGCTCATTATATCAGGCGGAGATTTTGCAAAGTCAACTGGTGTCTTTGTAAAGCGTGGAGCAGTCGAGGTAATGTTTGGTCCAGGCTCAGGGGAAAGTGCTCCCTTCTGAGATGCTATATCTGCTTCTTGGAGTGAGAGGTTATCTGCTTCCTCCTCCAGAAGGAAATCATTAATGCGTTTTAACATATCCTGTCGACGCTGCTGCCTTTTCTCATAAAGAGACAGTCTGCTTGTAAGCTGTGCAATCTCAGCTGACTCCTCCATCTCAGCTGCAGAGATATTTTCCATCAATTTTCCCAGGGAAATTTTATCAGTTGATTGAACTTGTTCTGTTCTACGTACTGGTGTAGACATACTCGGCACGGATAATGTTCTGTCCACAGCTCGGTTTACAGCTAAAGGCACAGTATGTGTTTCTAGTGAGCTTAGTGGGGGACTAGTTGACCTTGAAAGGTTATAGTCCATAACATAGTCCTCCAAGTGCTTGGGAAGTGTACTCCGTCTCACCGGTCTCCCAGCTGATTGCTCTGAACTGGACGGGATATCATCAGGCAATGACATATCTGTAGTAATCAGCATCCGGCTCGAAGGACCATGTTATATTTAGTTTTAGCTAGATCAATGTGCACTGACCGCCACAGTGTTCTTGTCAGAGAACTCAGAGTCATGGATAGATGATAGCCTTTTAATGATTGCTTTGGCATCAACATGGATAGACATGTGCAAGGTTTTCTAAAACAATGAAAGAAAATAATAATCAACATAAATCACGTAAATGTTACATTGTAGATATAAATGAGAAACTTGGCATAAAATATTATTGCACAAAATATTCCTTTCGTTATAGCTACAAGTTATAACGATCGCTATTCAAACTTCAAAGGATTGACGGCATATAATACAGTGTGCAATTCACGTGCGGCAAAACGGCCGCTTAATATAGACGAGTAAACTTAGAAACACTAACTACAACAAATACACTTGCAATATAACATTAATATTCAAATAACACTGGACTTACTTATCCGTTACTCGTACAATGTCCTTATAATGCCAGCAATCCCGCGAACTTTCCAGTCAGAACGGCTGATGGAACTCTATAGCGCTACGCTTATTCTCAGTTTACTAAATCAGCGTAGGCTCCGCAACTGCGCGGGCAGGCACTATCCAGTGACGTACAGCGCTGATTCTGTGCGCATCTCCGTTATTCTGCTAAACATGGAGAATTCAGAGCACAATTATCTAATCAACCAATCACATGGCAGTTGATTCAATGCATTTAGGGGTGTGGTCCTGGTCAAGACAATCTCCTGAACTCCAAACTGAATTTCAGAATGGGAAAGAAAAGTGATTTAAGCAATTTTGAGCGTGGCATGGTTGTTGGTGCCAGACAGGCCGGTCTGAGTTTTTCACAATCTGCTCAGTTACTGGGATTTTAACACACAACCATTTCTAAGGTTTACAAGGAATGGTGTGAAAAGGGAAAAACATCCAGTATGTGGCAGTCCTGTGGGCGAAAATGCCTTGTTGATGCTAGAGGTCAGAGGAGAATGGGCCGACTGATTCAAGTTGATAGAAGAGCAACTTTGACTGAAATAACCACTCGTTGCAACCGAGGTATGCAAAGCATTTGTGAAGCCACAACACGCACAACCTTGAGGCGGATGGGCTACAACAGCAGAAGACCCATTCGGGTACCACTCATCTCCACTACAAATAGGAAAAAGAGGCTACAATTTGCAAGAGCTCACCAAAATTGGACAGTTGAAGACTGGAAAAATGTTGTCTGGTCTGATGAGTCTCGATTTCTGTTGAGACATTCAGATGGTAGAGTCAGAATTTGGTGTAAACAGAATGAGAACATGGATCCATCATGCCTTGTTACCACTGTGCAGGCTAGTGGTGTTGGTGTAATGGTGTGGGGGATATTTTCTTGGCACAGTCACCAGATCTCAACCCAATAGAGCATCTTTGGGAAATTGTGGAACGGGAGCTTCGTGCCGTGGATGTGCATCCCACAAATCTCCATCAACTGCAAGATGCTATCCTATCAATATGGGCCAACATTTCTAAAGAATGCTTTCAGCACCTTGATGAATCAATGCCACGTAGAATTAAGGCAGTTCTGAAGGTGAAAGGGGGTCAAACACTGTATTAGTATGGTGTTCCTAATAATCCTTTAGGTGAGTGTAGATGACAGAATAGACAAGTGAATAGCTGACTGTTATTATTATCGAAGTAAAATAAAAATAAAAAGGACTTAAGAAAGTGATCAAAACAGCGGGAATGGTCTGAAATTGAGAAAAATCAATAGCACTAGTGACTAACCTTTAGATTTCCCTGGACCAACACTCCATAGTGGGTCACAGCTGTTGCGTGTTCAAGGCTTATCACTAGCTAGGAGACATAGGTAAAAAGGAGTCACTTATAGGTTATGCTACTGTTAGACTAAGCTAGCAGGGACACATCAAACATCTCAAGGTCCAAAAGAAGAAGAAGAAACAACGGGAAGTGTTTCCAGTTCTGTCTGGGGCATACTGTTTGTTTGTGTTTAGCCGTACTTCATTTACATTACATTTTTATTCATTTAGCTGACGCTTTTATCCAAAGCGACTTAAAATTGCTATATATGTCAGAGGTTGCATGCCTCTGGAGCAACTAGGGGTTAAGTGTCTTGCTCAGGGACACATTGGTGAACACGGGAAAATCAAATGCTCGAGGGAGAAGGGACAAGGGCCTCGCATTGATCAGTAATTCTTACGAAGTCAGTCTAGTCAGTCGAATGAAATCCAGCGACAGGAAGCAAACCACAGTTCGCAGGATATCAGCACCCCTGTCATAGAGGAGAGGAGTGTTTGCACAGTTAGTGATGAACACATTGATTCTTGTGAACCCGGTCAGACTAACCAGCATAAGAGAGAAAAGAACCTAAACGGGCATAGGCCTGGAGTTAGATGGCCAAGAGCTTGTGAGAAAACTACATGGGACACGGTAAACACAGATCTATGCTTTGCATTGGAAAGATTAACTGGTACAGTTGAAAAGAAGCTGGATAAATTTGGGGACATCATTTACGCATATGGAAGTGAGAGGTTTGGTGTTGAAAAAAGGAAAGAAAAAGTACAAACTACTCCTGGATTGTCTAGACGGCAGCAGAAAATTGAAGGGTTAGTTAGAGAAAGGAGACAGCTGAGGAAGCAATGGAAAAGAGCGGAACAATGTCAGAAGAAGGGACTCAATCTCTTACAAAGGGCCATAAAAGATAAGCTTGCAACATTACGCAGAGCTGAGCGCCTACGGAAACGCTACAAAAAGAAGGAGCGTGCGAGGGCTAATTTCTATAAAGATCCATTCAAATTTGTAAAGAAGTTACTCACCAGTGAGAAGAGTGGCACTTTAAAAGCATCTAGGGTTGAGCTAGAGAGATATTTGGAGGAAACGCATACAGATGCAAAAAGGCATGAGCCTATGTCAATTCCGTCAGACATCCCACCTGTCAATCCACCAGAATACCAAATGGAGGTCTGTGCACCTAAGTGGAAAGAGATAGAGCAGGTTGTGAGAAAGGCAAGGGCTTCATCATCTCCAGGGCCTAATGGAGTTCCGTACAGAGTGTACAAGAGTGCTTCAGGAGTTCTACGAATTCTGTGGAAATTGATAAAAGTGGCTTGGGAAAAGCAGGTTGTACCTAGAGCATGGCGCCGAGCAGGGGGAGTCTTTATACCCAAGAAAAAGATGCTACAAGCATCAGTCAGTTTCGCCCTATTTCACTATTAAACGTCGAAGGCAAGATTTTCTTCAGCATTATTGCTCAGAGATTGTCAACCTACCTATTAAAGAATGGCTTCATTGACACTTCAGTTCAAAAAGCGGGCATTCCAGGATTCTCAGGATGCTTAGAACACATCAGTGTTATCTGGCAACGAATTCAATCAGCTAAAAAGTAGAGGAAGGAGCTCCACGTGACATTCCTGGATTTGGCTAATGCATATGGTTCAGTGCCACATGAGCTTCTTTGGGCATCATTTGATTTTTTCAGGGTACCGATGTCGATAACAAATTTAGTGAAAGCCTATTTTGGAGATTTGCAATTTAGTTTCTCAACTCCAGAATTCAGCACTACATGGCAATGCTTAGAGGTTGGAATAATGGCAGGATGCACCATTTCTCCACTGGCTTTTACCATGGCAATGGAAGTAATCATTAGGGCATCAAAATGGGTAGTAGGAGGAGAGCGCTTGGCTTCTGGGATGCGACTACCACCAATCAGAGCATACATGGATGACATGACAACCATGACTACAACGGTAGCCTGCACTAATCGGTTATTGGGGAAGTTAACAGATAATATTGAATGGGCACGAATGCAATTTAAGCCCTCTAAATCAAGGAGGATCTCAATAATTAAAGGCAAGGTAGTAGATAAAACATTCTTCATTAATGGTGAGGCAATACCAACAGTTTCTCAGAAGCCAGTGAAGAGTCTAGGGAGATGGTACGATGTGGATCTAAAGGACACAGTTCGAGTGGGAGAAGTTAGATGACAAGCAGTAGAAGGGTTGAAGAGCATAAACAGCTGTGCTCTACCAGGCAAACTGAAACTCTGGTGCTTTCAGTTTGGTCTACTGTCAAGGTTGCTGTGGCCACTGACTGTGTACGAGGTTTCTTTGACAACAGTGGATAAGCTGGAAGCGTTAATAAGTTCATACATCAGGAAATGGTTGGGAGTTTCACGCTGCCTCAGCAGAGTGGGACGTTATAGTAAAGGAGTATTGCAGCTGCCAGTCTCTGCTTTAACCGAGGAGTTTAAGTGTGCCAAGGTCATACTGAAAATGACTTTAGCAGAGTCACGCAACAAATGTGTAAGGGAGCCAGCCCCTGTGGTAAAAACTGGTAGAAAGTGGGCAGCAAAGAAATCTGAAGTAGAGGCAAAGGCTGACCTTCAAATTGGGGATATCGTGGGATAGGTACAGCATGGAAGAGGGGGTTTTGGGCTGAGTTTAGCTCCTCCTAAATGGCACAAGGCAGGCCCAGCTCAAAGGAGGAAGCTGGTAGTCAATGAGGTGCGAAAGCAGGAGGAGAGGATGAGATGTATAAAGGCCATTTCCCAGGCCAAGCAGGGAGAGTGGATGAGATGGGAGAGTGTGGAACTACGCAAAATGGGCTGGCAAGACCTTTGGTCAATGGAAGAGAGTAGGATCAGTTTCCTTATTAGGTCAACATATGATGTTCTCCCATCACCGCAGAACCTAAACCTCTGGGTAGGAGAGGATCCCTCTTGTCCTTTGTGTTCATCACCTGCCACATTAAGGCACATTTTGACAGGATGTAAGGTGGCTCTTAGCCAGGGTCGGTTTACTTGGCGCCATGACCAAGTATTGCGATGTTTGGCTTTAGCATTGGAAGGCAAGCGTAGTATGACCAATAAGTTGCCGCCTGTTCTAGCAAAACATTACACGCAGAAGACAATATTCCTCTGCCCAGGCGAGCAACCACCAAGAAAAGGTGCTAACACCAATTCTCGCCCAGGACAACTGGAAGCTGCTAGGGACTGGAAGATGCTGGCTGATCTTGATCAACGGCTTATTTTTCCACCTGAGATTGCCACCACTAACCTACGACCAGATATTGTTTTGTGGTCTGGATCAGCTTGCATTGGTCAACTGATAGAGTTAACAGTTCCATGGGAGGATGCGATAGATAATGCATATGAGAGGAAGAAACTGCGGTATGCTCATCTGGCTACTGAAGCAGAACAGCGAGGATGGAGAGTCGAGGTTTATCCAGTGGAAGTGGGTTGTCGAGGTTTTGTGGCACACTCTACAACCCGGTTCCTCAGAGACGTCGGATTCAGTGGCCAAGAGTTGCGTCGCACAGTAAAGAACTTATCTGAAGCAGCAGAAAGGAGCAGCAACTGGCTGTGGTTGAGACGGAAAGATTCTAGCTGGCTGTGTACAGGCCGCCATGCTACGGTTTCGTAGATTTCTTGAAAACTTGAAGAGTCTGTTGCTTTACTTGTGTAGGTTGTATAGTATTTACAGTCATTACGTTCCTCTGTATATTGCGTAAATGACGGGTGGTTGGTCAGATATTGTGTTTTGCGGTAGGTGGTATGCCATACGGAACCGTTGCCACTGAAACTGCATATTAACGCACCAGTGGGGCTTGACAGCCTTAGTCAAACGGGTTGGCACGTATGGTTGGGTTGCAGAGAGATTGTGAGATTGTGGTTAGGTCTCAGCAGCAACTGTTGGTTTATTTGTATAGGTTGTATAGTATTTACAGTCATTACGTTCCTGTGTATATTGCGTGAATGACGGGTGGTTGGGCAGATATTGTGTTTTGTGGTAGGTGGTATGCCATACGGAACCGTTGCCACTGAAACTGCATATTAACGCACCAGTGGGGCTCAAAAGCCTTAGTCAAACGGGTTGGCGTGTATGGTTGGGTTGCGGAGAGATTGTGAGATTGTGGTTAGGTCTCAGCAGCAGGAGGGATTTAGAGGTTAGTAAGCTGGGCTGAGTTGAGTGGGGGACGAAGGGGGGTGATTCTGGGACGCCAGAGTCACTGTCGAGCCCTCTTGAGGTGTCGTGGACTAGTCGACGAAACACTGAGGACGGAAGGTGCCCACTTGAAGACCCTAGAGATGTTCCCTACTCCACTCAATCCAGAGGGTTGTTATGGGGGGACCGCACAGTAGTTGCAGCCGTTGTGTGTGCTGACGCGCAATACACTGCAGCTATTAACACCAGAAAGAAGGAGATTCACGTCACCAAATGGAAAGAAGCGTAAATGGATGGAGAAGCATAGGTTACTGTAAAGCTACGTCTTAATTATCTTGGCGAAAGCCGAGTACAAATCAGCATGAAGTTTTAACATCTACTCTCGTGTAATGGAAATCTTGCTGATTTACTCAGAAACGTGTACGTGCATGTATGAGATGTTAATAAAAACTTATGGGACAACATATAATTAATTACTGTCTGCTTGCATACAATGTTTAATAAAATGCCTTAAAATTCTCCACCATATATGTAAGGAACCTAGCTATATGAAATATGAATAATCAATAATAACTTGTTATGATTAATTATGAATATTTGGGTCAGTTAATTGGATTAAATTGACATGGCTAAATTAATATTACAATCACTTAATCAGTTCATCCAACAAACTCTTTTGATTATTAATTTATTCTAAGAAAAGGGTATCTTCCCTAGCCACAGAAGAATAATTATTTCTTAGCATGTACAGCGTTTTGAGCATGTAGCAAGAACAAAACCCATAAAGGGACTTCGTATTGCAAGCAAATCAGAACCAAATACATAAAGTGCATAAGTTTTATTAACTAAATCATAAACATAAATAAACTAAACACACATATATACAGAAATACAGAAATAGGTTAGTGATAGGATTAAATTGGAAACCGGAAAAAGGGGCTATGAGAAGAACCATCAGAATTTCATTTTCACATTTCATTGAATTGAATACTTGCATTTGTAGTGGGAACAATTCTTGAAGTTGTTGAAAATTGACGTCGTTGATGGTTCCGGCAGTGTCAAGTGGAAGTTGGTTGAGAGTTCTCTTTCTCCAGGAATGCATGGTTGGTTTGGTCAAGGCCTGGGGCCCTGTTGAGGCCACGCCGAGCACCCAGCAGAAGTGAGGAAGTCGTAAGAGTGGGTGATTGGAGTCGTTGTTGGTTGGAGTCTTTGTTCCAAAACTCCTGAGATTGTCCTTGGTTCTTTGTGAGAGAGTCTTTTCTCTCCTGCCTGAGCCCATACCTGTTTGGATCGAGGCCTGCTGGGCCCTGGGGCCCCCGTGGAGGGGGAGGGAGTTCCCCAGTATCACCAGAACAGTGTTGCGGCTGGATGAAAGAACTAAGAGAGGGAGGTCACATGTGAACTGTCTCTAATAGAGCCTGGAAAAGCTCCACCCCTAAGGTTTGAACTCGACCAATAAGAAAGGTGACATGTCTGAGAGGGAAAGTGGTAGAGATGCGCGGATGAGCTATTATTTCATCTGCGACCGCATCACAAAACTCATCATCCATCCGCCATCCATCCGCACCGACGTTTTTTACCAATTTTCCCGCCCGCCATCCGCTGATACAAGGCGCTGCTGATGACAGCCGCGAGACTAGAAACCGCCCACCACCCGCCCGAATTTAATAAAAAAAAAAATTTTCGTCACGTCATCCGCCCGATCCGTGGTTTATCCGCGGCTATAACCGCCAACCGCGCATCTCTAGAAAGTGGCTCTTAGTTGATTTACGAGTCTTTGTCCCTAGCGTGGTTATACCTTCATTAATGCTCAGATAGCTATAACACATCCACACTGCATTCTAGAAGAAGGTGATGTACATCAAAGTGTGAGTCATTAAATGAGGATTAATTAGGTAGGAGGCATGATACAGGTGAGGTAACATTGATCGTTAGTTGGTTGAATACCAGGGTACATACCATAATATATACCTAATAGTACACAAGACAGTAAAGCATTTACAATGTTTCTTTCACAGTTTTATGCATGTTCATTTATAGATCAGTTAGTCTATGATTAATGCAGCAAAGTCTGTTTTAAAGAGGGTTTCTGTCTTCCCTTGTCTCTCTCTTGTGCATGTGGCCACATTCCTCGGAGGTCATAAAATCTCCTTATCATGCCCTGTAACATGACACTGTTTCTGCCCTTGTGTTCATTCATTTGGGCTGTTAGTTTTGGAGTTTCATAAACCTTTGTATATAATGAATAATTAGTGTGGGTCTGATTGGTCCATACCCTACAGCATCAATCAATATAAGGTATTTGGGTCTTACCACACTTCTTTTTTTTTTTTTTATGATAAATGCAGCACCAATGGTCAACAACCTCATTTTAGACAGAAATTAGAAAAATGATGCTTGCAGTGTTTTATGGCTTCTGGGTCAAAACATTCCCTTGAGTCTCAGATACGCTATATGATTCATTCTGTCTTATATTACATCCAGCTTTAGACATCCAGAAAAATAAATTTCAGCAGGCTATACAATATTATACATACGGTTTAGATTTAAAACAGGCCGGCGAGTGTCACTGTAAAAATAAAAGGTGCCTGGAGGAACCTTTTGGGGTTATTCACTTTGCCACACCAGCAGAACCCCTTTAAAAAGGGGCAGTTCTCTGAGGAACCACACAGGTTTCCTGAGGAACTCTTATATAAGGCACTGTGTGGAACCACTTTGGGAACCTCCATGAACCCAATTTTTTAAATTTAATTTCATGTTGTTACTATGGTTACGATTAACTTCTATTATAATAAACAAACTGAACCAAATACAAAATAAGAATTGTTTATTACATATTTTAGATCCATTTTAATACATACACTTTGTGCACTTGGGAAAAAAAAGCTCACAGATTAATATCAATGAATACATAAAACAAAAACAGTATAATACATACGCATGAATAATCAATCATGTACTGTATATACAATAGGCTATACAAGAAAGTGCTATACATGCATCTTACATGCGCTTCATGAGGCACACTAGCACACACACACAAGGTCTCTCGCTCTGCCCTCTCTGCCGTGCACGCGCTACACGGTTTGAACATAACATAACATACACGTAGCCTTTCGAAAACGAAAACTATAATATATGGAAAAATATATATTAACGATGAAATACGGGACAAAACATGATTTTTTCAATAAGTCGGGACACTAAAATTAGAGTTGAAATATGGGACTGTCCCGGGAAAAACGGGACGTCTGGTCACCCTAGTCCGATGTCACTGTTTCCAAGTCCAAAAGCTCTATCAGATGCCAAAAACAAACAACAAACGGTGCTAATATACACTCATTGTACTGTAATATTCTTGAAAATTATGATCCTGACCTTTATCTCTGTACCGAAATCTCAGATGGTTAATTATTCAGCTATTTTGAATTATAAAATGTTGAACTCTGGGATGCCGTGAGACTGGAGACTGTATACACAATGGCTTTTGAAAAGCTTAAATGTGTGACTTAAATCAACAATGTTAATGCATGTTAAAGATCCTCATTAGAAACAAGATAGAGGTAGTAGAAGTAGAGGCTTCGACCCGGAAACAGTATTCCTTATGTCACAACAAGCAGAAAACATTTTCCATTTTAACAGAGTTAAGGTGCAGTAAAATTATCTGTTGTTCTGTGAATTTTCACGGGTGAATTCCAGTCATCTCAATAAGAATCCACATGATCAGCAATTTCATGTGTGGTCAAAAATTTCACTATGGGACCAAGTTGGTCACTCGAATTCGCTGGATTTGACCAGCAGAAAGCTGTTTGAAAGTGACTCCTGTGTGAGCTGTGCTTAATACATTAAACTGCTACACTAATACTACACTGCTGCTGACAATGGTCAATGGACTTTTTTTGCCTGTGTAATTTTACGAAATTCACAAATATGACCACACCTTTCCTCGCTGCAACATAAAATGCAATCAATAATAAAATCTTGACAAGGGACATGTGAGGTACTTAAGGTTAGAAAAGTGAAAAGGTGCAGCAGCTTAGTTTTCCGTTCATTTTTCCTCTTTTCTGGTGGATGGTCCAGGCACTTCAATGATTTTCAGGTCTACAGGAGAATTTTTATTCTTGTTCAAACTAGTATTTCAGCTTACCGAGGTCCCTGCAAAGAACAAAAAATACTGTTAGTAATGTTATTAAAGGGATATTTGTGAACTTAAAATAATTTCCTCAGCCTTGTGACATTCCAAACTTGTTTGACTTTGTCTGTGGAACCCAAAAACAGATCTCGGCATAATGCAACCCCAGTCACCGTTCCCTTTCCCTGCATGAAACACAAGCACAAAAAATTGTGTAAATCATTCATGAATCCATTCTTATGTGCACTTGTCTAGTTTAATTCAACACAAAAATGTATTTAAAAATGAATAAATATTCTGTTAAGCTCCAAAAATGTCCCAGAAAATATCCTAAAAATATGGAAAATTTTAAAAAATGAGTCCACAACTCATGTATTATGAGTTGTGTTGTAAGTCTTCTCAAGCCATATAATAGCTTTTTTGTCTAAAAAGACTAAACTTGAAGTTATAATTCAGAGTTAAAATCTCTTGTATTCAAATGCAAATGATTAAGGTATAAGAAAAAGTGCACAGCATTATTGGCGCCAAACCTGTGATAGTATTTTTCTGAGTAACATGAATGAGATTTGAGAGCATGAGGGAAGATTTTCAGAGAACTAATTAAAAAACATAAGTACACAGTCAAACAATACAATTTCACACAGAGACACTGCGTCGGTTACGACACTAGGGGAACGCCCTTCAGCGTAGCGCGCCTGAATCCATGAATGAAATCGAATCCAATCCTATTGGCTTTGCGTGATGACGTAGCGAGTGACGGCATACACGGGTGTGTACAAGAACACACCGGCACAAGCAAGGTAAGCTCTTTGCTATGAAGCAAGTGCTCCAGGCGGGGTGAGGTGTGGCGAACCGACGCAGTGTCTCGTTCCCTTTCTCAGGGAACAAGGGTTACATACGTAACCCGAGACGTTCCCTTTCGAGGGAACTCGAACTGCGTCGGTTACGACACTAGGGAACGAGATACCCACTATACCGCAACGAACCCCGCTCATCCCAGTGTGAAGCTGTCTTCAGGCACAAACTAGGACGAAAGCACTCGTGCACCGGGTGTAGAGGGAAGGTCCAGACTGTAAAACCTCATGAATGTGTGCGGAGTGGCCCAGCCAGCCGCCTCACATATGTCATGGATAGAAACCCCTGAAAGGAGGGCTCTAGAGGATGCTATGCCTCTGGTGGAGTGAGCCTTCACGGCCAAAGGTGAAGGCAAATTGCGCACCTGATAGGCCAGGGAAATATTCTGAACGATCCAGTTGCTGATGGTGTGCTTAGAGGCGGGAAGCCCCTTCTTGGGCGACCCGAAACACACCAGCAACTAGTCCGACTTCCGCCATGAGGAGGACCTCTGGATATAACACTGCAGTGCCCTGACAGGGCATAGCAGATGAAGTCTCTCCTCATCTGCCGTCACATGAGGTGGAGGATGAAATGCCTGCAGAACCAAAGGCCGTGCCATATTAGATGGCACCTTGGGCAAATAGCTAGGCCGGGGGTGCAAGATGACCTTAATGTTGCCTGGAGCAAACTCCAAGCACCCATAGGAAATAGAGAGCGCCTGGAGGTCTCCTAACCTCCTCAGAAAAGTAATGGCCAACAAAAAGACCACCTTAAACGAAAGGTTCTTGGCCTCAGCCGACTCCAATGGTTCGAAGGGGGCCTCGGCCAGCCCTTCGAGAACCACTGCCAGGTCCCAAGAGGGAACCCTGGTGCGAGTCGCAGGTCTCATCCTCCAGGTTCCACGGAGGAAACGTACGACCAGGTGATGCCTCCCCAGAGGACCATCACTCAGAGGAGCGTGGAATGCCGCAATGGCAGCCACATAAACCTTGAGTGTGGACGGGGTAAGCCCGGCAGAAAAGCGGTCTTGGAGAAACTCCAGCACTGAAGCCACTGGGCAGTGAACTGGGTCCAAAACACGCTCTCTACACCAAATGGAAAAAACATTCCACTTAAGGCCGTATAACTTCCTCGTGGAGGGAGCTCTGGAAGTGAGAATAGTTTCAACCACTTCTGCTGACAGGCCGCCTTCTAGGAACTGTGCCCCCTCAGGGGCCAGACCCACAGTTTCCACAGCTCGGGACGAGGGTGGAGAACTGAGCCCTCTGCCTGAGACAACAGGTCCCTCCTCAGAGGGATCTGCCATGGCGGGCCTGCCAGAAGCAGGATGATGTCCGAAAACCATACTCGGGCCGGCCAACACGGGGCTACTAATAGTAGGCTGACCCCGTCCCGACGGACCCTTTCCAGAACTGCTGGGAGCAGAGCGATTGGGGGAAAGGCGTACAGACGCAGCCTCGGCCACGTCTGCATGATGGCATCCAACCCCAGCGGGGCTGGATGTGTGAGGGAGAACCACAGTGGACAGTGTGTTGTCTCTAGAGACGCAAATAGGTCCACTTCCACTGGGCCAAACCTCTCGCATATTAACTCCACCACCTCGGGGTGGAGTCTCCATTCCTCGGGCCTCAGCCCCTGCCTCGACAGTACGTCTGCTCCCTGGTTCTGGTCCCCCGGGACATACATCGCCCTGAGAGACGACAGTTTCTGCTGGGACCACAGGAGTATCTGATGCGCCAGTCTGCACAGAGGGCGCGAACTCAGACCCCCCTGACGGTTTAGGTAAGATACCACCGACATGCTGTCGGATCTTACTTGGACATGGCGACCATGGAGGTCTGGCAGAAAGCTCCTCAGAGCCCGGAACACCGCCAACATTTCTAGGCAATTTATGTGCCAAGAGGAATGATGGTCCTGCCAGAGACCTCTCGTAAAGCGGCCGTCCATGACCGCGCCCCAGCCCGTGAGGGAGGCGTCTGTCGAAATAGATATCCGGCGACATGACGCTCCCAGTCTGGGACCCTGGGACAGGAACCAAGGCTTCTTCCAAATTGATAGGGAACGGGGAACGGGGAAAACCCCTTGGCTCTTAACCACCACTGTAGAGCTCTCATGTATAGCAGGCCAGAAGGTATCACGCTGGACGCTGCTGCCATGAGACCCAACACTCTCTGAAAGTGTCTGACAGTGATGGCTTGGCCTAGCTTTATCCTGGACACTGTGGTCAGGATGGACTCGATTCGAGCAGGAGACAAATGTGCCTGCATCGTGACTGAATCCCACACCACTCCCAGGAACAAGGTTCTCTGGGCTGGTGCCAACACACTTTTCTTTGTGTTGAGTCTCAACCCCAGGCTTTGGATGTGGGCGAGGACGACATCTCGATGCCGAATCGCCAGCTCTCGTGACTGAGCCAGTATCAGCCAGTCGTCGATCTAATTGAGCACTCTGATGCCCTCGAGCCTCAGAGGTGCTAGAGCTGCATCCATACATTTGGTAAAGGTGCGAGGGGAGAGAGCTAGGCCGAACAGAAGAACCCGATATTGGTAGGCTTCGCCCCCGACCCTGCTCTGGGTGAACTGAAGTCCGGACCACCCCGTTGAATCTCGGTGGGCGGACCCGGAACTGCAGTCTGTACCCAGTTTCTACAGTGCGCAGGACCCATGGAGAAATATTCGCGAGGTTCTGCCAAGCCTCTGCAAAATTCACCAAGGGAACCAGCCCCTCGGGGCTGGTGTCCAGTGTTTTGTGCAGGACGTTGACGGTGCCCTGAAGCGGAGGACCGGCAGGGGAGAACCGACAACGTCCTACATTGTGCGAACCCGAACACTGGCTGCTTGCAAGCCTTTGGGGCAGGCAGACCAGCGTGAGCTCGCTGGGAGCTAGCGTGTCCCGAAGCGTCAGAGACGGCGGGATACTGACGCCAACTCCCTGAGGGCCCGACGAGAGAGGGGACCTCAGTCGTCCTCTCTCGGGGAGGGCGGCCCTCTGAGGCCTTACAGAAGTTAGGACCTCTTTCCCTTAGCCTTCCTAGACTGAATAACCGTCCTCAGATCCGTCTTCTCAGGAGGCTGAGGGTGTGAGCATCGACCAGAGTCCCAAGCTCTATGAGGGGGAGCTCTGGTAGCGACACTCGCCTTCTGTGCCTGGCGGTAAGAGGAAGAGGAGGCCTGCTGTGGTTGTTCCCTTGCAGCCGCCCTCCTAGACCTTGAACGGCGAGGGAGATACCGCTTGAAAGCTTCGCCCTGCTTTTTTGCATCCTCAAACCTGTCCACTACAGCATTAACAGCCTCACCAAATAGACCTTAGGCTGAAACGGGTGCATCAAGAAGGAAGGTCCTGTCCTTCTCCTTAATGCCCGACAGGTTGAGCCACAGATGTCTCTCCGTGGTTACCAGGGCTGACATGGAGCGACCGATGGCACGGGCCGTCTCCTTGGTAACCCGGAGCGACAAGTCAGGTGAAAGGTAGCTGGCTAAAGCTTCCTCAACCCGAGGCATCATCCCATATCCCTTATCTCTAACCCCCACTACATCACTGTAATTCAACATAGGGGGGTTAGACAGGCGAGATGAAAATGGCCTGTTCCAGGATTTACACAACTCATTGTTTAAATCCGGGAAGAAAGGGAGAGACCGACGTGGAGGTTGCTTGCGGTTCTGCAGGAAGCGCTCATTAAGTTTGCTTTCCGTACGCGCTTCCTGCCGCTCTTGTGGCCAAGAAATATCAAGCTTGGCCACAGCCCGCGTCAAAACCTCCACTAATTCACTATAGTTGGGTGCGGCTGAACAGAATGGTGTGTGGTAATATGATCCTCATCCCCAATACTCAGCACGTCTAATTCCTCGGAATTAGACAGCTGTAAAACAGGCACGTCATCCCGATCGAGAGAAGCCGCGGAGCGGGCTCCCGAACGGGGAATGGGGGAATCGGACTCATCAGAAGAGGAACGAGAATATGCCTCGGCAGTCTCGCCCTCAACCAGATCTCTTTGCGATCCCCATGATGAAAGCCGCCGCATTGCCTCGGCAGATGCGGGACCCGAACTGCGGGGGGAACGCATTTGGCCATCTTCAGTAAATAAAGCCAGTCGAGAACGCAGCACTCCCACAGAAAGAGACTCAGAATGAGCGCAAGCAGCGCCCTCGAGAGCTGCTTGAGCGTGCTGCCTTCCCAAACATGACACACACATTTCATGTGTATCCCCAGCTGTGAGAAAACGCGGTCATGGGAACACACACTTCTTAAATTGTTCAGACATACTGTTAGCTTCAAAGCAGACAAACAACACCAAATAAGACTCACAGATACACAGAGCGCTTGCTGAATAGCAAAAAACTTACCTTGCTTGTGCCGATGTGTTCTTGTACACATCCGTGTATGCCGTCACTCGCTACGTCATCACGCAAAGCAAATAGGATTGGATTCAATTTCATTCATGGATTCAGACGCACTACGCTGAAGGGCGTTCCCCTAGTGTCGTAACCGACGCAGTTCGAGTTCCCTCGAAAGGGAACTGTGCGTTTTTACGTGAAAAAATGATTTGCGTTTCAAAGCTTGATTAATTTACCACACAATAAACACGCCGGTCAAAATTCATACCTCAGTTTTAATCGGCACTATTTTCTATCCATTTCTATCAATCCGCGCTGCTGTCAACGTCAACAGTGCGCACGTTCCGATCAGCTGTTCCATAGTGTTTACACAATTGTCAAGTTTTCCGCTTTTTTTTATTCAGCTCTGCCCAAACTTGAGATGGCGTTCAAACAATGAAGGACGCAAGAAGACAACTCATTGACTTGACTAGACTATTTATTTTCTTCTGTTTGCAGAGGTATTTGCAGAAGCAATAGTTAGCAGTAGTCAGCAATAGGTTGATACTCTTTAAAGATAAAAATTGGACAAAAGAAACACATTAATATAATAAAGATGTTATTTAAACTAACATTTAACGTCTCATTCACCATCACCATATTACCTATAATATAAATCAACTAAATCAAAATGCTTTGACAAGAAATAATAAATGTTAACAACTTGAACACCTTTCACTCAAATCACACCAAATCTTATCATCAATCAGTACTGTAGCAAAATCCATCAAATATGCTGAAACACAATACTGATCTCTTACAACTTATAGTTTACATCAAAAAATAAATAAATTAAATTCATGTTCATGTTCATACCAGTTGCGTCTTCAAGTTTGATTTTTTTTTCTTTTTGGGTGAATGTGTGTGAAAGTCTTTGCAAGTCCAGCAAGAGATCTTCTCCAAACTTTTCACCTGCATGTGCTCTGAGAGGTGCACCACTTTATTGTTCCCCCTTGGAAACACTCTCTCAATGCCTCCAGCCCAGTCACCACACTACACTGCCCTCTACAGGAATTTCTGAGTATGACGGAACTTAAAGTAAAACCTCATTATTGTGACGAAACAACAATCGATTGACAACGACGTAAAAAGTATTAAATTAACAATGGTGCGAACTTGTAAATTCCCAGGCTGTGACCACAAGGATGTGCCGGGATCAAAGTTCAGATTCCATCATTTTCCTGTTTCGAATATAACTATGAGAGTTATTCCCCAAGGTTTTCCAATCCAGTTGACTGGTGTGAGGCTTCTGTGGAAAGTGATTTGGCCAAGGCGTGTGTATTCCTCAAAGAATTGGATGGCTTCTTCCCTCAATTTTTCCGACAAAGGTTTGTCCCAAGTGTCTCGGGTCAGAGTCTTGCCTCCAGCTTGGCTCTGCGGGAGCTAAAATATCCAGAATAAAGGATTTTCGTGTGTGTTAATTAATTAATAATTGTATTACTGTCCACTCATTATAATAATAATAATGCAGTCAGATAGACTATTATATAGCTAACTGGTCAAGACAACGTGAAATTCTTAAATAAAAAACTACAAAGCAACATGAGCGATCACACTTACTCTGCGACATCTGACCGTCAAGTCCAGCTGTTTTGGGTCGCTTTTTCCAATTGATTTTAGGTACGTAGAAGAACGTCTCCAAGACACCTGCATTTAGCATTGCAGGGAAAATGTCATTGGATGTAATGCAGAGAGACGGTGCGTTGGCCTCCTCGTCAATCGATAGGTTTTGCTTCTGTGGCATGATGAGTTCCCATTCGTGGCAGCAATAGCTTGCAACCTCTGTTGGCATAACTTGACAATTTGAACAAGTGCACCACCATTTGTCGTTCATCCTGGCTCTTGCTACAGCTGTGGGCCCAGCATCAACTTGGACAACTTCATCTCTGTCATCTCGCTCTCTCTCTTCCCGTTCTATCTCCTTCTGCTGAAGTTCGGCATCGGTATACTGCGGTTCATAAAGGTATCCCTTTGTCGTTGTGCTAAAATTACTTTCATGTGATCCGTCTGACATTGTGCTAAAATTGGTTTCATCATCAGAAGTTTCGCAGTCAGACATGTTGTCAGCGAGTCGCGCTATCAACAGCTGATCGGAACGTGCGCAATAGGGAACGTTGACGTTGACAGCAGCGCGGATTGATAGAAATGGATAGAAAATAGTGCAGATTAAAACTGAGGTATGAATTTTGGCCGGCTTGTTTTTTGTGTGGCAAATTAATCAAGCTTTGAAACGCAAATCATTTTTTCACGTAAAAACGCACAGTTTTGTGGCCCCGGAAAATAACCGGGAGTACTTTATTGAAAAACTTCCAGCGGCCAGAACTCTGACCAGGGAGGTGACTACAGAGTGGGTCAGTGTGTATGCACTATAGTGCTGGTAAGGATTGCATACAACTTCATGTCTTAAATGGGCGAACTAACCCTTTAACATAAGAGATCTTCCAGGAACCACTTAAATGTTAAAAGATCTTACAATAACCCTTTTATAGCATTCAAGTTCCTCTAATTTCCCCCAAAGCACTTCAAGGTCTCACGGTAATGAAAAGGGGACTCAAGAACCTCTGAACTAAATACAAAGTGCTTAAAGGATCCCATAAGTTCCAGCAAGAACCGCAAAGATTGTCAATGCTCCACCAGTAACCCTAGGAGAAAGAGCTCTGAGGCACTTAAATTACATTTTGAAGTTCCTTCAGTATCCGACAGGATATTTGAGGCACTTTTAGTTTTTACAGTGCACAGTGACAAAAGCAGTGGTGAGATATGATGGCACTGTCTCCTGTATCCTTCCTGCCAATTATAAATCTGTCTGCACCATTGATGTGACATTTTTCCCCTTTGACCTCCAAAACTGTCCCATGAAGTTTGGCTCCTGGACCTACGATGGTTCCCAGGTATGTTTTTATCTATTAGTAGGTGCATTAAAACTAGTGTTTGCTTGCTTTAAAAACCTTTATTTATTATTTACCTCCATGTCTTATGACGCCATATGATATTGTCTGTGTTTAACATTTGGATATTTTTGGCAACAGGGAATATCATTAACCTGAAATCAATGGAAATATGCAATGTCCTGTTTACTAATATAGTGAAACAAGTGTGTGTGTGTGTGTGTGTGTGTGTGTGTGTGTGTGTGTGTGTGTGTGTGTGTGTGTGTGTGTGTGTGTGTGTGTGTGTGTGTGTGTGTGTGTGTGAAGTTGAATTTGCTATACAAGTATGACAATAAAACAACGTTTGATTGCACTACACTGACCACTGCTGGGAAATGTTGCTTATTACTGGAAACCTACATTGTTTTGAAAGCAGCTGAAGTACTATCATGCCATAATTAATGTAGTCATCATCATAGTGGTTTGTGTGTTGGATGTTAAGGATGACGTGCTGACAAACTACCTTGGTTTAATTTTCTTGTTTTCGTTTTACTCTGCATCAATCCTTTATCCACATATCACACAACTATGTTATTGTGCGAAATAATCACTCTTAAAGTATACAAATGATCTGTGCGGATCAGCTGTGCTTTTCATAGAAATAGCGGTCAGAAGCATGTGAACTATATGCTCAGAAAGTATTTTGAAATGTATGTTGAGGAATAATGAATATCCATCAGAAAAATCAGGTGTGAGGTAGATTTAAAATACGCCTGTCAGCACTATTTGACAATGTTTCCGGCTTTAGAACGCCTTCACTCCATGACTGCATGATACGTGCAAGCACTGCCTATTCTGTTCAAAGTGAAGTGACACTGCAACAGCGTATTGACTGCAAGCTAAGAATAACTCAGTTATATTGTAAAAGAAGAAAAGGCAAAGAAATCTTGATCAGCAGCCATGGTTGGTGTGTTTCTATTTGCATGTAAGTAATGAAATTACAAAATCTTAAATATTCAATAAATTAAATCTAAAGAAATGCTGGAGCTTTTTTTTTAATGATACATTATTATTATTATTTCCTAGATATCTCAGTGAATCTATTCCTTCAAAGTCAAGGTATGTTTGAATAGTGCACTGAATAAACACCTTTGCAGTAAATGTAATATTGTACTTTTTTAGAATCAACAAAGTCTCATTTCCTTCACAGGCCAAAAGCTTCAAAAAGCTAAGATTTTCAGTAAAAATACAAAAGTACCAGAAGGTGGTAGACTGGAGGTTACTTGCAGTACATTTGGTTTTACAAAGTCAGAGGCAAAGGCAGTTTATGTATATCTGTGTAAAGATGGTAAAGCTATATATATGAAAAACGGACCCACTCGACAAGACATCGCCTTTAAAATAGAGAGAATAGAAATGGAGCATTCGGGCAACTACAGCTGTGTGTTTTCTGAAGAGCAGTTGGAAATAACCAAAGTGATGGGATATGGTTATACTACCATCTTCATAAATGTGATCGGTAAGATGTATGACACTTCTGCTTAGATTTGAGACTGTGTTTTGTTCCTGTGCACAGATGAGACATGTTGAAAAACACATGCAGATTAACCACAATAGACTCACTGTTGTACAACATTTCCTTTAATGAGAGAGAAATGTTTGAAATTGTGTTTTTCTTTTTGTTTTAGACCCTTTGTCCTGGAATGTATTAAAGGTCATGCTATACATTTAACCATAAGTGTTCCCTTTCTCTCTACAGAATCTTTATTTAATTTACAGATACATTTGCTAAAGTCTGAGGTGGCAGTGGGAAGTGATGCTGAGTTTAACTGTACAACATCCAATCCTATGAACAAAAACCTGTCCAAGAATATGATTTTGGCTTATCTCATCAAAAATGAAAAGCCTATTAAAGTCAATATTTGGGACACAAAAGAGACGATGACAACATTCACCCTCAGAGAGGTCCGGATGGAAGATGCTGGAACATACAGTTGTGCTATTTTGTTAAACATTCTCCCTTACCATGGAATGAGACTTGATCGAAATAATAAAGTCAACCTTCAGATAGTTGGTAAGAATGGGAGGGGAAGAACAACATTTTTTGTATAGCTAATGTGTTTATTGTTAATGGCTGTACGCGGTGCCATGCATTCTTACTATTATGATTTACTCAGTTAGTGAGAGAATATACCTTTGTGAAAAAGAAGTACACTTTAGCATACCTTTGAGTTGTTATTACATAAATAATGCACAGTACTTTAAAAGAATAGTTACATGCAAACAGATGTTTTCAGTGACTACATTGCATGTTAATTAAACAACAAATGAAAATGTATTATAGTTAAAATTTATATGAAATACAATTAGCTGAAATGCATTTTTTTTACCCACTTAAGTACAGTAGCACGTACTACCGAATGTAGTGACAAACATTTAGTACCCATAATATTGCCGTAACTTTGCCAATTAAGACATGTTCCTGGATCATCTGATGATCCTGGAGCAACAATCCTGTTCAAAAACAGGCCTAACCCTATCCCTACACCTAAACCTAACCCTGCCCATAACTTATCCCTAAAATCTGAGGGTAATTATAGGAGAAAAAGAGTGGTGTAAAAGCCCTTTACATTACAGTTAAAATGATAGCCAAGTACTTTACATGTGATTTAGTATGTTAGCCAACAGATGAAAATAAATGTTCTTCTTTATAAAGCATAAAAAAAGATTATTTAAAAAACTGCTTTTATCATAATGAAAGGTTACTTAATTGTCTTAAAGGGTTAGTTCACCCAAACATGAAAATTCTGTCATTAATTACTTTCCCTCATTTCGTTCGGAACCTGCAAGACTTTCTTTCATCTTCAGAACACAAATTAAGATCTTTTTTTATCAAATCTGAGGGATTTCTGTCCCTCCGTTGACCGCTACCAAACAAGAAGTTCAAAAAGAGATAATAAAACTAATCGGAAAATTTGGACTAAACTGCTCAATTCATCTGGATTACTCTTACAATCTCTTTATGAACTTTTTAAAGCTTCAAAGTGGTAGTTGTGTAGCTGTCAATGGAGGGAAAGAAATCACTCAGATTGCATTAAAAATATCTTCATTTGTGTTCCGAAGATGAATGAAAGTCTTACTGATTCAGAATGACATGAAGGTGAGTAAATGACAGAATTTTAGAATTTTCATTTTGGGTAAACAAATCCTTTAAGAAGCATAGACAAGAGTGTGTACTTTCTAAGTACAGTCAAGTGACCTTTTATTTCATTAATATCATATTACCTGCAAGAATGGTTTAAAAAAATACTTGGTTACACTTTATTTTAAATTGTCTTTGTTAGACTGTAATTATACATTTAAGTAATGAGTAAAATTAAGTAACTACATGTACTTACTATAGGATTAGGTTTAGGGTGGGGTTTAGGGTTAGTTATATGTAATTATGCATAGTTTGTAGTCATTACTATTATAACATGAAACAATGACACTGTACAATAAAGTGTTGCCAAATATTTGTAAGTATTATTTAAGTACACCACAAATGCACACTTTTTCTTTTACAAGGGTAGTTACAGTATTATATTTTAACATTTAATCAAACCTACAAAAATATATTTTTTGTGTGTTTCTGGGATTTATTTGACAGTGGCATCTAGCAGCAGCTTTGACAAAATCATAATTGTCATAATGTGCTCTACCATAGTGTTGTTCCTCAGTCTCTTTCTGGGAATTTGGGCAGTGATCCGAAAGAGAGGTAGTGTGGCACTTTCTCCTCAACTGCACACATTGACACGTTTCACTTTCTTGAAAAATTCTGTTTAAATCTGAACACTCACAACGTTTTGTTTCTAATAGGATGCCTTGGATTCCACAAGGAAAGGTCTGTTTGATTTTTTTTTTTATTAAAATATATTCAATATTGAATAAAAATTATGCATTTCTAATCAACAGATCCTTGAATGAGACAGAGCCTAAAGGAAATTACTTGTTCTACAAAGGTATTCATTGTATGGTTCTAGTTGATTTGTTAAACTATTTTCTATTAACAACGGGAGATTCGGATGAGACCAGTAGTGAGAGAAGTAGTTGGGGGAGTAGAGGGGGTGTACATTGGTATGCTGTCCACATAACAACTGAGCTCCTGAATATTAATTAACTTGTGTTGCTTAGTAATCTTCTCATAGTCATTCTTAAGTTTTGCTTATATTTTTCTGTACATAAATGTAAGTGGCAATGGTATATATTTTGAAGGGGTTTCACAAAAATGACAGTTTATATATTTGTAATATATGTCATAATTTACTCACCCTCATGTTATTCCACCCCTGTATGATTTCTGTGGAATGCGAAAGATGATTAGAATCAGAAGAATGCTGGGATCCAAATAATATTGAATGCCATTGACTCTCATTGAATGGAAAAAAAATGTTTTTTCTTATTTTGTGTTCCACAGGAACAAGAGATGCTGTCAGGGGCAGGGGTGGTGAGAGGAGCGAGGACTCAGGTGCAGAGTTGATGAGCTTTTAATGATAATAAAACAAAACACAGACAAGGGGGAGGGGGGAGGGAGGGGAGCAAAGACAGAGCCAGCATGACAGTCCAGGAAGTCTTTAGCAGATACCAGGGAGGGACGGGAGGGTTGAGCCAGGGAGGCTCAGGCGGGTCTGGATTCCTGGTTAAGGGCCAGGGTGGTGCCGGAGGGACGGACCAGGGAGACTCCGGTGGGTCTGGATTCCTGGCTGAGGGCCAGGACAGAACCAGAGAGACAGACCAGGCGGGCTCCGGCGGGTCTGGAATCCTGGCTGAGGACCAGGGCGGTGCCGGCTGAGCAGGCGGCCAGGGTGAAGCAGGCTTGACAAGCGTCCAGGCCGGGGCATGAGTCCAGGGCGGGGCAGGCATCCAGGGCAGAGCCGACATTTTTAGGGAGATAGGCGGCCATCTTGTCCGAAGACACAGCTGACCTGGCGTGAACAGTCTCTGGCTCGGCAGGCATGACGTGAACGGTCTCTGGCTTGGGAGGCCTGCCGTGAAGAAGCTCAGGCTTGGAAGGCCTGACGTGAAGAGACCAAGCTTGGAAGGCATGACGTGAAGAGGCTCTGGATGGACGGCCACAACGAGCATTGGTGGAGCCGGCAGGGCAAGGAGCTTGGTTGGCTCTGGCAGGGTATGGAGCTTGGCCGGCGCCAGCAGGGCAAGGAGCTTGGACATGGCCTCCAGGCCTTGTGGGATAGAGGAAGCCTTCCTCCTCCTCCTCCGTTAACGAGAGCGCAGCAGTGCTGCAGCCTCTTTGGTCACCACTGGAGGCACGACAGGGAGAGTGGACAGCTCTGGGATAACCAAAGTCGGGTCCTCCCGGACCACCGGACTTGAGACCCCCGAAGTCAGGTCCTCCTGGACCACCGAACTTGACACCCCCGAAGTCGGGTCCTCCCGGACCCAACGAACGTGAGACACTTGAAGTCAGGTCCTCCCGGACAACCGGACTTGAAACCCCCAAAGTTGGGTCCTCATAGACCACCGAACTTGAGACCACCAAATTCAGGTTCTCCTGGATGTGCTTACTAGAGTGAGGTGATGTGAGGACAACCACCTCTGGGGAAACTACAGCATCTTTAGCCAGACCTGGGGGACTGCAGCAATCACGGACGCCTCAGGATAGGTGGCAGATGAGGCGGACCCATTCTTTCTCCTCCTTCTCCCCGAAGGGGTCATTGGAGGACTGGGGACTTGTCAGTTTGTGAGGAGAAGCAGAAGAGGACCGAGAGGAAGAATGCCACCTTCTTCTCCACAGTTGTAAACGTACCCCACAAACTGCCATAAAGACAATATCCCCAGCATTGCCATCTCCCAGGCGCTGACAGGCTCGTTCAGGCCTGAACGTGTTAAAAATGTCTTTAAGAATGGTGTTGTTAAGGTCAAGCCCCTCCGCAGTGATGACAAACTGGTGGGCAAACTCTTTTACTGAAGACTTCCATCTCTAAGGGCTGGGAGATGGAAACAAGAAGATGCCCATTCTCTGCTAAGTCCTCTAGTGGCTGGTTCATTCTGTCAGGTGCAGGGGTGGTGAAAGGAGCGAGAACTCAGGTGCACAGTTGATGTGCTTTTAATTATAATAAAATAAAACAAAACAGACAACAAAAACTACCCCTGGAGGAAGACTTGACTTGACTTGAATCTAGCCCACAGTAGGGAAACACACAGTGTACATAGGACAATGAACCAGCACAGGACTGCAAACACAAGGAGAATAAATAGGGAGAGCAAACAAAGGAGGTAACGAGGTAGGACAGGTGGGGCAAATGAAAACTGTTAAACTCCAATTTCCAAATTTCATAGGGTGTTTTTGTTCCCTTTGCTTCTGTTCTGAGCAATTTTTTTTTCTACAAATTTATATTCTAGAAATGCCCAAACCTGATACAGCTGGTACTGGTAAAATACGAAGCGCTGTCTGGTAAGCCAGTAAAAAAATGAATGAATGAATGAATGAATGAACGAACAAACAAACAAACGAACAAATTAATGAATGAATGAATGAACGAATGAGCTTTGCACTGTTCTATCTTTAATTTTCCAGTCTCTGATTGATTACATATGTATCATGTCATTTTTCACATGATTGATGTCTTATTATCTATTTTTGTTCCTTATTTCTTTGACTTTCCATGCAAATGCTGTAAATCAATGTCCATGATGGCTTAGTTCTGTCGAAGTGTGGGACGAGTTCTCGGATAACGGTACGTCTGCACTCTAAAAGATTTCTGGTAAATTAACTGTTGTGTTTTTTTAATGCAATATTACAGTACTGGAAAACACAGTAATTAGGCTATATGACAAACAATATCATCTTGTATTTCTAGCGTGAAATTTGGCCAGTTTGTGCTGCACAATTACAATGACTAGCTATGTCTGCCTTACACAAATTACTTGTATTTATCACAGATGAAGAGTATGATGAATTGGTCTTCCAGCAGTCTTAATGGCCTTCCTGTGGCCCAATCAGAAGAGCACGTGATAGCAATGCATGGTCATAGGTTCGATTCCCAGGGAAAGCAAGAACTAATGTGTACCTTGAATGCAATGTAAATAGCTTTGGATAAAATTGTCTTCCAAATGCATAAATGAAAATGTGATAAATTGGGTGTCTTTTTTATTTTATTTGTTTGTCACTATTGTTGTTGTTTTTATGACAGTGACAGTGTTGACCATCTCTTTAGTCATTGTGCAATTTTTTTCATGACATACTAGAGTCTATAAATCTCTCAGAATTAATAACAAAATACATTATACATCTTGTCTATGTAAAATATTCTGTAGGTATGCAAATTCAGAATACATGTTTTAAAATAATTAAATTAAAAGATTTAAAATCTGCAATCTGTTACAGTTCTCCTCTGGAAAACGAATGACCAATTTATGATTATGATTCAGGCAGCATTACAGGTCAGAAGTCAGATTGTATTGGAACATTATATTATGCAGTTCATCTATTTGAAGATCGGAATCATCACACACGTATGGGGACGAGTTTGTTGAGGATCAGTGCCGATGGCTGTTGTGTCGATGAGGCCATCACAGGGGAGAGTCTAGTTGACACAAGCTCTGCTGACACTTCAGGGTTGTGGTCTAGGTGCCACCATCTGATCTGGATACGGTCCGGGTCCAACTGGTTATAGTTTACCTTGGAATAAACAGAAAGACTAAAATTAGCGTAGATGCCATTCTTTTTTATGATGTAGCTAGTACATCAGGTGTTATAGGATATCTTCCCGGTTCCGGCTGACCTAATTTATGCAGCCTAATGATCATTTAACTGATTTGAATAATAGGAATGTATAGGGTTCTATGTGTATGCCAGGTTGAAGAGATATGTTTTTAATGTAGATTTAATCTGACAGAGTGTGTCTATCCCGATCAAAAACGAGGAAGCAAGGATGCAAGTAACTCTATATATATTTATTGAAAGGTCAGAAAACACAAGAACACTGGTGACGCAGGGACTAGATGATCAGGCGTCCGGTTGTTGAGTGGTGATGATCAGGTGTCCGGTTGTTGAGTGGTGAGGTGATGAGTGCCGAGTGGTGAAGTAATCCAAGGAACACGAAGACAGGAACAGGACACGAACTGAAACTCCGACAAGACCAGGACCAACACGCACGAGAGACATCACAGAACGATCTGACAATGAGAGGAGAATTTGGTGAGATTAAGTAGGCGAGTGAATGGGCTGCAGCTGGTGAGTTGAGTACGCTCAGCTGGATCGCTGATCAGTGAATGGAGTGGCAACGCCCATTCCCACACACCCACACATATAACAACAGAAAAAGGAAACAGTGAATTTATAAACCGTGACAGTGTCTGCTTCCCGGAAAATTTTAGGAAGACTGTTCCAAAGTTTAGGTGCTAAATAGGAAAAGGATCTACCATTAACAGTCGATTTTATAAATTTACTGAAGAATACCTAATAATAAAATATTTTGAATGAAAATATATTTCACCACCAGGTAAGCTACAGACTGTATTGCATAATGTTTAAACATTGTAAAGAAAAATAATATTGATATTCCTTTTTTTCTCTCAGAAAAACAGTATTTTAAATGTTGATTAAACTATCGAATGTAAAAAAAGAGTTGCCTACATAATATATATATATATATATATATATATATATATATATATATATATATATATATATATATATTAAATAAATATCTTATTACTTCAAATATTAAATAACTACAGTAGTACGTACAATGTCACATTTGGTGATGATGGTCTAACTAACAAACTTACCATGCTCGGTTTGATCACTGGTGAGACTTAAATAATATTTTTTTCAAAGCACAGGGACTTACTGTATGATGACAAATCTGTTATTCAGATTTCATTTTTTTTTAGCTCTAGGTAATTTTTTTGATAATATTTTTATGTTAAAGTTGTGTTATGATTTAAGTCAAGAGTGATTAGTGTTTTCCTTTTCAATGAGTATATACAACTTTTTTTGTAGAATTAATTCTAGGTAGTCTTTTTAGTGTTACGGAAAAGAGGACCCGGAGACACAAGAACAAGTGATAAAGTTAATTTTGCAGCAATGGGCATCAAACAGGTAAATGGTCAACACAAGGGAGAGGAGAGCACAGGACACAGACGCTGGAGAGGATCACTGGAGAAGAACGTAGGAGATGATCGCTGGAGGTACACAAAGAAGACACGGGAGATAAAGGTCCTACAGGCTTCACACACCTGGGTAAAACGAGACTCGACCTTGAAGGACCTTGAGGGAACATAAGGTGAAAGGTTTTATGGTGAAGTTAATGAGGGAGATCACTGACAGGTGCAGGTGATTGAGAAGGAGGTGCAGGTGTGGGCCAAGGAGGATCCTTGGAAATGTAGTGAAGAAGGTGGTGACCGTGACATTCAGTTTTTTAACAAACTGATACACAAATTAGATAAACTACACCGTAAAAACAAATTTGTTCAGTTTACTTAATTCAATTGTGCAAACTCGTTGCCTTAATTTAATTAAGTAAGCATAACTTAATTACATCAAGTTCTTCCTTAAACGATTTAAGTTTTGTCAACTTAATTCTATCTACAACAGTAGCCTGCACTAATCGGTAATTGGGTAAGTTAACCGATAACATTGAATGGGCACGAATGCAATTTAAGCCCTCTAAATCAAGGAGCATCTTGACAATTAAAGGCAAGGTAGTAGATAAAACATTCTTCATTAATGGTGAGGCAATACCAACCATTTCTGAGAAGCCAGTGAAGAGTCTTGGGAGATGGTACGATGGGTATCTAAAGGACACAGTTCGAGTGGGAGAAGTTAGACGACAAGCAGTGGAAGGGTTGAAGAGCATAAAAAGCTGCGCTCTACCAGGCAAACTAAAACTCTGGTGCTTTCAGTTTGGTCTACTGCCGAGGTTGCTGTGGCCACTGACTGTGTACAAGGTTTCTTTGACAACAGTGGATAAGCTGGAAGCGTTAACAAGTTCATGCATCAGGAAATGGTTGGGAGTTCCACGCTGCCTCAGCAGAGTGGGACTTTATTGTAAAGGAATATTGCAGCTGCCGGTCTCTGCTTTAACCAAGGAGTTTATGTGCGTCAAGGTCAGACTAGAAATGACCTTAGTAGAGTCATGCGACAAATGTGTAAGGGAGGCAGCACCTGTGTTAAAAACTGGTAGAAAGTGGTCATCAAAGAAATTTGTGGAAGAGGCAAAGGCTGCCCTTAAAATTGGTGATATCGTGGGACAGGTACAGCATGGAAGAGGGGGTTTTGGGCTCAGTTTAGCTCCTAAATGACACAAGGCAGCCCCAGCTCAAAGGAGGAAGTTGGTAGTCAACGAGGTGTGAAAACAGGAGGAGAGGATGAGGTGTATAAAGGCCATTTCCCAGGCCAAGCAGGGAGAGTGGATGAGATGGGAGAGTTTGGAACAACGCAGGATGGACTGGCAAGACCTTTGGTCAGTGGAAGAGAGTAGGATCAGTTTCCTTATCAGGTCAACATATGATGTTCTCCCATCACCACAGAACCTAAACCTCTGGGTAGGAGAGGATCCCTCTTGTCCTTTGTGTTCATCACCTGCCCGATTAAGGCACATTTTGACAGGATGTAAGGTGGCTCTAAGCCAAGGTCGGTTTACTTGGCGCCATGACCAAGTGCTCCGATGTTTGGCTTTAGCATTGGAAGACAAGCATAACATGACCTATAAGTTGCTACCTTTTCTAGCAAAACATTACACACAGAACATTCCTCCGCCCAGGCGAGCAACCACCAAGAAAAGGTGTTAAAACCAATTCTCGCCCAGGACAATTGGAAGCTGCTAGGGACTGGAAAATGCTGGCTGATATTGGTCAACGGCTTATTTTTCCACCTGAGATTGCCACCACTAACCTCAGACCAGATATTGTTTTGTGGTCTGGATCAGCACGCATTGTTCAACTGATAGAGTTAACAGTGCCATGGCAGGATGCTCTAGATGAGGCATATGAGAGGAAGAAACTGCGGTATGCTCAGCTGGCCACTGAAGCAGAACAGCGAGGATGGAGAGTCCGGGTTTATCAAGTGGAAGTGGGTTGTCGAGGATTTGTGGCACACTCTATAACCCGGTTCCTCAGAGACGTCGGATTCAGTGGCCAAGAGTTGCGTCGCACAGTAAAGAACTTATCTGAAGCAGCAGAGAGGAGCAGCAACTGGCTGTGGTTAAGACGGAAAGATTCTGGCTGGCTGTGTACAGGTCGCCACGCTACGGTTTCGAAGAATTCTTGAAAAACTCAAAGAGTATGTTTATTTGTACAGTTTGCATAGTAATTAGAGTTATTATGTTCCTGTGTATTTTGCATGAATGAGGATTGGTGTTTGGACAGATATTGTGTTTTGCGGTAGTATGCCATACGGAACCGTTGCCACTGATCCTGCTTTAAACATCGACAGTGGGGCTCGACACCCTTAGTCAAACGGGTTGGTGCATATGGTCGGGTTGCGGAGATTGAGAGATTTTGGTTAGGTCACATGTGAACTACGAGGAAGGAGCAACCTCAGCAGCAGGAGGGATGTACAGGTCAGTAAGCTGGGCTGAGTTGAGTGGGGGACGGAGGGGGGTGACTATGGGACGCCAGAGTCACTGTCAAGCCCTCTTGAGGTGTTGTGGGCTAGTCGACGAAACACTGAGGATGGAATGTCCCCACTTGAAGACCCTAGAGATGTCCCCTACTCGGCTCAATCCAGACGGTTGTCATGCTGATCCACTGGGGAGACCGCACTGTGGTTGCAGCCATTGTGTGTGCTGACGTGATTAACACCAGACAGAAGGAGATTCACATCACCATTTGGAAAGAAGCGTAAATGGATTGAGAAGCAAAGGTTACTGTAAAGCTACGTCTTAGTTGGTGCTTATCTTGGTGAAAGCAACAAATTGTTCAAATCAGCATGAAGTTTTAAAATCTACTCTCGTGTAATGGAAATCATGTGATCTGAGGAAGTGTACTCCCTGAGTGCATTGTGGCATGAATAAATTAATTGCTTTGGTTTACCATTTTTGGCTTTATTTTACCATTTAGAAATTTTATTTGCTATCGTTATTGGGGTTATACTGACAAGAGACAGCAAATAAAATTGTAATGGTCTAATTAATTAAATTAATTAAAAAACAACGTGTTACCATTGTTGTGGTTTGCGTGCTGAATGTTGAAGTCTTTGTGTGACTGAAGCAAAATTGCAAGATATTGTCACAAATATAGAGGGATTATATCAACCCAATTAAAAGTTTATGCCATAAGTGTTAGCAAATGTTAAAAGATCATTATAACACATGAAATATAGTTCCCTTTCGAGGGAACTTGCACTGCATCGTTGAAAACGACTCTTTGGGGACGTGCGTCTCTGAAGTATGAATGAAACTATTCAAATCCTGATTGGTGTTGCGTCATGACGTAACATGTGACGGCATATCTGGATGCATAAAAGCGACGCCGGCACACACACAATATCTTTCGCTCTTCAGCAAGCGCTCTCTGTTTTTGTTCGATATATTTGGTGTTGTTTGTCTGTGAAAGAGTCATATATAGAGTGATATATGATGGCGAGTGAACAGTTCAAGTAATGTTTGCATCCCTGCTCTAGATACATCACGGGTGGGGACACACATCAGTTGTGTGTGAACTGTTTGGGAGTGCAGCACGCCCGGGCAGCTCTCGGGGGAGCTGCCTTCGGCGACTGTGAAGCACTATCAATGAGAGTGCTGCGCTCCCACCTGGTTTGTTTTGACAAGCATGGCCAGGCTCTCGCTCCCCACAGTTCTGGTCCCGCGTCTGTTGAGGCGGCGCAGTGATTGAGTTCGTGGGGCTCGCAAAGGGATCTTGCAGATGAGAATGAGACTGCTGCGGCAGTTTCTCATTCTTCATTTGAAGATCCCGAGGCTCCTGTTCGTGGTGCAGAAGCCCGCGCCACGGCTTCTTCTGCCCATGATCAGGGCCTGATGCTTAAGCTCTCTGCTTCCGAGGAAGTGGACGTGCTCAGCATCGAGGCGGATGACCCTGAACAAGACTCGCCGGTTCACGGTCATGCGTATGAGGAGCTCTTTGAGGTTGTGACTCGTGCTGTGGCCAGACTCAACATTAGCTGGCCTCAAGATGAGCAGGGAACGCAAATAAAAAGTTAAATAGATGAGCCTTTCCTGCAGCACAGGTCACAGCCTCAGCGCCGGGGTTTACCATTTTTTCCCGATCTCCACAAAGAGATTTCGAGATCGTGGGAAAAACCCCATTCATCCCGTGTCTATAATCCAGCAGTAGTCGATTATAGTAATGTTTTAGGGGCAAGGGATATGGGGTTTGGGAAGATGCCAAGGGTGGAGGAGGCAATAGCTGGATACCTCTCTCCTGAAGCGGCATCTTCCCTTAAAGCCCCGGCGCTGCCTAGTAAACCGTGCAGAGCTACCTCTGTATTGGTTGGAAGGGCTTATATGGCGACAGGTTGTGCTGGTTCATGTCTGCATTCGATGGCTATTTTGCAGGCATACCAGGCCGACCTCCTGAAAGACTTGGATGAGGGGGAGGGACCAACACCTGAAGATATTGCTGAACTTCGTAAAGCCACAGATTTGTCTCTCCAGGCTACTAAAGAGACAGCCTGTGCTATCGGCCGGTCTATGGCAGCTATGGTAGCCACAGCGAGCCATCTGTGGCTGAATTTATCTGGCATGAAGGAGAAGGATAAATCGTTTCTCCTTGATGCGCCGCTCTCGTCTTCTGGCCTGTTCGGTGACGCAGTTACACCTGTCGTCGACAGGTTCCAGGAGACGAAGAAACAATCTGCGGAGTTTCAGCAGTTCCTCCCCCGTCGATCTAAACCCAAGTCGAGTAGGGTGGGGCAAAAAGATCAGCTCCTCATACCGCCAAGAGCAAAAAGAGAGAGTTGCCTCTAGAGCCCCTCCTTCAGGAGCTTGGCAACAGAGGAAGCGCCCTTCTGGCTGGCTTGAGAGATGTCATTCAGGCTAGAAGGGCTTTGGGAAAGAGGTCCTGACTTGGGTAGTAGGACCTCTGAGGTCTTTATAGTTCCAAAAAAGGATGGATGGCTGAGGCCAATTTTAGTTCTAAGACATTTGAACAATTCTTTGAGGAGGTTCAGGTTCAAAATGCTTACTATTCCCATCATTGTGAATCAAATCAGATCCGAGGACTGGTTTGTCACGATAGATCTAAAAGCGCTTATTTTCATGTATCCATCCTTCCATGTCACAGGAGGTTCCTGAGGTTCACTTTCGGGGGCGGAGCTTACCAATATCAGGTTCTTCCGTTCGGCCTAGCACTCTCTCCCCCCACGTTTACCAAATGCATGGATGCAGCACTAGCTCCATTGAGACTTCAGGGCATCCGCATACTGAATTATATCAACGACTGGCTCATTTTGGCCCAGTCTCGAGAAATGGCGGTTCGGCATCGAGATGTCGTCCTTGGCCACATTCAGAGGTTGGAGTTGAGACTCAACACAAAGAAGAGCGTGTTGGAACCATCCCAGAGCACAACGTTTCTGGGCGTGGTGTGGAAGTCGGTTACGATGCAGGCACGAATGTCTCCCATGCTTATCGAGTCCATTCTGGCAATGGTGTCCGGGATAAGGCTAGGCCAGGCCATCACTGTAAAGCAACTTCAAAGACTGCTGGGCCTCATGGCAGCGGCATCCAATATTATACCTTTGGGCCTTCTACATATGAGGCCCCTTCAGTGGTGGCTGAAAGCCAAGGGGTTTTCCACCAAGGGGAATCCGTTCCGTACGATCAAGGGCCAGTGTTAGGAGCGTCATGTCGCCGGAAGTCCGTTTCGACAGATGCCTCCCTCACTGGCTGGGGCGCGGTCATTGACGGCCACTTTGCCAGGGGTCTGTGACAGGACCATCATCTTTCTTGGCATATAAATTGCCTAGAGATGTTGGCTGTGTTCAGGGCTCTGAGGAGCTTCCTCCCAGACATCAAGGGTTACCATGTCCTAGTACGATCGGACAATACATCAGTGGAAGCTTATCTGAACCGACAAGGTGGACTCAGATCGCGCCCTCTATACAGATTGGCGCATCAGATTATCCTATGGTCCCAAGGGAAACTACTGTCTGTCAGGGCAATGTACGCTCCGGGGGTTCAGGATCAGGGAGCAGACATCCTGTTGAGGCAGGGGCTGAGGCCCGGGGAATGGTGACATCATCCAGACGTGGTGAAATCGATATGGGAGTGGTTTGGACCAATGGAAGTGGATCTACTCGCATCTCGAGAGACGTCCCACTGCCCACTTTGGTTCTCCCTCACACATCCAGCCCCACTGGGGTTGGATGCCATGGTACAGGCCTGGCCGAGGCTTCGCCTGAACGCTTTTCCCCCGATCGCTCTGCTTCCGGGAGTCCTCGAGAGGGTCCGTCAGGAGGGCATCAGTTTACTACTGGTTGCCCCAATGTGCCCGGCCCGAGTATGGTTTTCAGACATTATATCGCTCCTGATAGGTCCGCCGTGGCAGATTTCTCTGAGGAGGGATCTTTTGTCTATAATACATCACCACACTACACTAACATTGTGTTAGTGAGGCCAGTACTGCCGTGCAAAGGCAAAAGACCGTAACTTCGTTTTAGGTCGAAAATTAGTTATTGATATTTTTGGCAAATTCAAGACCCCCTTTTTCATGTGGATAAGTATCTTGCGTCAATTCTGTTGTTTTTTCTAAAAATGATGGGTTGTCTTAACAGTAACTTCCAAAAAGCAAAGGAGAAACCAAGGCAGAAGACCGTAACACCAGTTACCGCTGTTTGGCTTTGTTTTGGAATGCTCAAATTGAGTTACGGCACTCTGCCTTTGTATCGCCGCGTGTCAATATGAAGTTACTGTGCCGGCCAGGAGTTACGGTATTCTGCCTTTGTTTTACTGTCCATTAAAGTTTGCCACGTTTAAGTTACGGTGTAGCCTGTGTTACTGTCATACTGTCATTGAAGCACTTCTGACACACACAATACCTGAATAAAAGAGTAGGTAAAACAATATTGTTGAGTGGTTGTTTTATTATAGCGTAAGGATGGCCCATTACTCTCGAGGGAAAATGATGGTTGAGATGGCTTTGAAACGCAGACATCATTGTGAAGGTAAGAAATTGTGAAACACAAAATGTGCATTAGACAAACTTAAGATCGCGATTTACTTAATTTAACTAGCTAACAGCAGCCTAGCATAAGGCTAAAGTTAGTCAGTTATGAATAGGCTACCAAACTGCTCCATATAAGCACTGTAAACAAGCAGAGACTAAATAACTTACCAGCAATAAGTAATTTAACCGTATATAATCTCAAATAAATGTTTTTTTTTTTCATAATGGTAATTCACTCAGAGCCAGCTAGCCTTTCAGTGACACGTACTGTCATGTTAGACAACAGACTAGTTGCACGACACGAGTGCGAGTCGAATGCAGTTAACGTTAGTGTATGATCACACATAAAAACAGTATAGAAACAGCTCGCAAATCCATATCCTACCTTTTCTTGTAACATGATAAAATCCATGGCAATGAACGTCATCAGAGATGTTTAATCCACAAGCATTCTGAGCATTATTCCATAGCTGGCGTTCACATCAATCCACAAGTCAGGCGATTAACATTCAATTAGATGTAAAGGCAATTCCTTTTACGTTGCAATAAATAATAATTGGTTGCAAAACTGTATCCACCCGCATGTACGGGCTATAGCTTTTTTGTCTGGTACTCAGTTACGTCAGAAAAACAATATTCAAATCACTCCACGCATTTGAGATTAATCCACCAGTCAGCGAGCCAAACTTAACCCTTGATTAACCAGTTGCACTAACTTGTAGGCCTATGCCTGATACTTTGTTAAAGTAGACATTGATTAATCAAATAGCCTATTGGTAAAAACAAATGTTTGCTGGACCTACGTGTATTGAATATAAAATATTATTTCCTATTCAAATTTCCCTCCATGCCTTATTATTATTTTATTATTATCATTATTGTTATTATTATTTTTAGTATTATTAAATTTGCTCTATTCCTTTCAGTTCCTTGTGGTGATATTCCTTGTGGTCCGGATGCACCACAAACAAAAAAAATGATCGTTCTGGACAGTGGTAGGCATTTTCATAACATTGACATTAATTAATCAAATATTCTTCAAATATTTCATGTTCATGTTCCATATTTTTCCATGCATGTCTCCATTGTAAATTTGTTCTGTTCATTTCAGTTACTTATGGCGATATTGATTGTGATCCAGCACCCAAATCAAAAACATGGACAGTTCTTGATAGTTGTTTGGATATTAGTTTCCCAGAGTTTGGTTCTGATGAGCTGTTCTGCAGCACACCTGACACCACGCTTGATGCTCTTATGGAGTTTCCCCTAGCTCCAGCCACAGCTTTACTGCCAGAGCCGACCCTCGCTCCACTGCCAGCACCAGAGCCCACCCTAGCTCCAGCCACAGCTCTACTGCCAGAGCCGACCCTCGCTCCACTGCCAGCACCAGAGCCCACCCTAGCTCCAGCCACAGCTCTACTGCCAGAGCCGACCCTCGCTCCACTGCCAGCACCAGAGCCCACCCTAGCTCCAGCCACAGCTCTACTGCCAGAGCCGACCCTCGCTCCACTGCCAGCACCAGAGCCCACCCTAGCTCCAGCCACAGCTCTACTGCCAGAGCCCACACTCGCTCCACTGCCAGCACCAGAGCCCACCCTAGCTCCAGCCACAGCTCTACTGCCAGAGCCCACACTCGCTCCACTGCCAGAACCAGAGCCCACCCTCGCTCCAGCCAAAGCCCCACCAATGGGAGATCCGTGTAAATGCAGAAGAAAATGGACAGACAAATTTAGTGAGGAGAGGCGTAAGGAGATCTCGAAGAGGTACTGGGACATCAACTACACAGACAGACGTGCATTCATGTTCCACAGTGTCAGCCAGCTACCAACAGCAGCAGTTTGTGTGGATGGAAAAACAAGTCGACGGTGCAGGTCCTTTGTTTACAGGCTAAATAATGCAGATCAGGTCCCACAGCAGGTCTGTAAAACTTTTTTCTTGGCCACTTTGGGGTACCACCCAGCGAATGACAGCCTGGTCCTCTCTGTGATGGGGAATGGGAATAAGGTGATCACACGAGACCAAAGAGGAAGACATACACCATCCAACAAGTAGGACATGCAGCCTTTTTACGACCACATTGAATCATTCCACCCATCAGTGAGCCACTACCGAAGAGAGCATGCCCCACATCGTCGCTATCTCCCTAGCGACGTTAACATCAAGCTCATGTATGCTGATTATTTGGAAAAAGGCAACAGCTGCTCCTATGAAAGCTACCGCAAAGCTGTAAAACATAAGAAGATCAGCTTTGCAAAGCTTGGAGAGGAGGAATGTGAGGAGTGCGTACTGCAGGATCAGCACATGAAAACTGACCATGATGGGGATGGCCATGATATGGACTGCTTGCAGTGCCAGAGGTGGCTTGGACATAAAGAGTCTGCCGTGCAGAGCAGAATAATGTACCAGGCTGATGCAGAGAAGGACTGGCCAGAGGACACATTGGTGAAGAGTGTGGACCTTCAAAAAGTCATCATGTTGCCTCGTATGCCTGGTTTAAAAACATCAATCTTCACAAAACGCATCGTGGCATTCCATGAGACCTTTGCCTCTGTAGGCAAGAAAAAAGACAAAAAAACACCATCTCTGTGGTCTGGCATGAGGGCACGGCAGGGCGAAGAGCAGCAGAGATCACCTCGGCCTATGTGACTGCACTAAAAAAAGAAAGGGACATAGGCCACTGCATCTTTTGGGTGGACAACTGTTCAGCCCAAAATAAGAATTGGTGCTTGCTATCCTCCCTAGTCTGCCTTGTAAATGGTGATACCACCTCCATGGAGGATATAACTCTGAAATACTTCGAAAAGGGACACACATTCATGAGTGCTGACAGTTTTCATCATGGTGTCGAGCTGGAGATGAAAAAGCGACCTGGAGGTGTGCTGTATGACTTTGAGGATTTTGTGAATGTTGTGACAACCTCAAACTCCAGGAAGGTGGAAGTGGTTGAAATGAGGAATGAAGATGTGCTGAATTGGAAGGATGGGCACTCCTGTGTTAAGACCAAGAAGGCATCAAAGTTGGGCGAGATGTCAGTGATCCAGCTGCGACGTGGTTCAAGGAGCTTGTTCTTCAAACTAAACCATGTAGATGCTGACTTTACCGAGTTGGACTTCCTCCGGGCTAAGTTCGAGCTGAAGGTTCCCTCTCTCCTGAGACCACATGACCGGGGGATTGAAGAGGCTAAAAAGAACGACATAATCGGAAAATTATGTCCTTTTATGCCCCAAAACAGGAGGGCTTTCTGGTGTTCACTGCCTGTAAGCGAAGTTGTGGAGGATGAGGAGTGAGAACACCCTGAAACAACATTAAATGGATGCAGGATTCCAAGTTCACTTACTTGTAAATGATTAACTTTTATTCCCTTATTCCCATTCCATGTGTTTTAAATTTGTACATGATCCGTTGTTCTATCTGCTATATCTTTGTTTTATATCTTGTTATATCTTTGCATTTTTCAATTATTAATTAAATGAATATGTTTACTTATTACAAATATGCTTATCTTGTATGTATTCATATAATTCAGTGTCACCTATCTGCAGTCAACCTGTTAGTTTTACTGCACACAAGATACTCTTTACTGATATGGAGATATTGTGTCATGTCTAATTAATTAATAATGCCATCAGGATGCAACCAAATCAGATGATAGCAATAATGGCTAAGAGTAATTGTAAATCATCCAAAATTATCAATCAATCAATCGTTTTATTTCTAAAGCACATTTTAAAACAAAAAAAGTTGATCAAAGTGCTTTACAGAACCAACCTTACATAACATATACACAAACAAACCATAAAACACAATACTGGTGTTACTATAAAGATTTTGTTAATGGTGATCAGCAACCAAATATTGATAATGTGTAAGTTACTGCCCTTTGCCTTGGCATGACTTCTCACGTTTTGCAGACAATACAAAGGCAGAGTACAGTAACTTCAAAATTGGGGTCAAAGGTCAAGTTTGAGATCAATATTTTTTTATGTAGATAATTTTCATTACTAAAACATTAAATTGCCAGATTTTCAGATTCCTACCTATAATTCATTTGGCTGGACAACTAAAAAACTTTAAAGTCATTTTTCTCAGTTCCACACTCTAGCGACTTAAGGTCTTTTGCCTTTGTAGGGCAGAGTAGGGGTTGCTCACCCTGTGGTCTGTGTGGGTCCTAACACCCCAGTATGGTGACAGGGACACTATACTGTCAAAGTGCACCGTCCTTCGGATGAGACGTTAAAACGAGGTCCTGACTCTCTGTGGTCATTAAAAATCCTAGGATGTCCTTCGAAAAAGAGTAGGGGTGTAACCCCGGCATCCTGGCAAAAATTTGCCCCTTGGCCTCTGTCCATCATGGCCTCCTAATCATCCCCATATACTGATTGGCTTCATCAATGTCTCCTCTCCACCAGTAAGTTGGTGTGTGGTGGGCGTTCTGGCGCAATATGGCTGCCGTCGCATCATCCAGGTGGATGCTGCACCCTGGTGGTGGTTGAGGAGATTCCCCATTCCATGTGAAGCGCTTTGAGTACCTAGAAAAGCGCTATATAAATGTAATGAATTATTATTATTATTATTATGCCCCTCCTTGAACTGCCACCTTAACGTGGTGGAGGCGTTTGAGTACCCGAATGACCCTAGGAGCTATGTTGTCTGGGGCTATATGCCCCTGGTAGGGTCTCCCAAGGCAAACAGGTCCTAGGCGACGAGTCTGACTAAGAGCGGTTCAAACCCACCTTATGATGGACAAACATTCAAGGACCGTGACGTCGCCCGGTATGGCGCAGCCGGGGCCCCACCCTGGAGCCAGGCCCGGGGTTGGGGCTCGTATGCGAGCGCCTGGTGGCCGGGCCTCTCCCCATGGGGTCGGCCGGGCTCAGCCCGAAGGAGTGACGTGGGACCGCCTTCCCGTGGGCTCACCACCTGCAGGAAGAGACGTAAGGGGCCGGTGCAGAGAGGATCGGGTGGCAGTCGAAGGCGGGGACCTCGACGACCCGATCCCTGGACACGGAAACTAGCCTTAGGGACGTGGAACATCACCTCGCTGGCGGGGAAGGAGCCTGAGATGGTGCGTGAGGTTGAGAGGTTCCGACTAGAGATAGTCAGGATCGCCTCTACACATGGCTTGGGCTCTGGAACCACATTCCTTGAGAGAGGATGGACTCTTCACCACTCTGGAGTTGCCCATGGTGAGAGGCGACGGGCTGGTGTGGGTTTGCTTATAGCCCCCCAGCTCAGCCGCCATGTGTTGGAGTTTACTCCGGTGAACGAGAGGGTCGTTTCCCTGCGCCTACGGGTCGGGAATAGGTCTCTCACTGTCGTGTGTGCCTACGGGCCAAACGGCAGTGCAGAGTACCCGGCCTTCTTGGGGTCTCTGGGAGGAGTGCTGGAAAGTGCTCCGACTGGGGACTCCGTCGTTCTACTGGGGGACTTCAACGCTCACGTGGGCAGCGACAGTGACACCTGGAGGGGCGTGATTGGGAGGAACGCCCCCCCCCCCCGACCTGAACCCGAGCGGTGTTCAGTTATTGGACTTCTGTGCTAGTTACAGTTTGTCCATAACGAACACCATGTTCAAGCATAAGGGTGTCCACCAGTGCACGTGGCACCAGGACACCCTAGGTCGCAGGTCGATGATCGACTTTGTGGTCGTTTCATCTGACCTGCGGCCGTATGTCTTGGACACTCGGGTGAAGAGAGGAGCGGAGCTGTCAACTGATCACCACCTGGTGGTGAGTTGGATACGATGGCGGGGGAGGAGGCTGGACAGACTCGGCAGACCCAAGCGTACTGTAAGGGTTTGCTGGGAACGTTTGACCGAGTCTCCTGTCAGAAAGATCTTTAACTCCCACCTCCAGCAGAGCCACGACCGGATCCCGAGGGAGGCTGGAGATATTGAGTCTGAGTGGACCATGTTCTCCACCTCCATTGTCGAAGCGGCTGCTCGGAGCTGTGGCCGTAAGGTCTCCGGTGCCTGTGGAGGCGGCAATCCCCGAACCCGGTGGTGGACACCGGAAGTAAAGGATGCCGTCAAGCTGAAGAAGGAGTCCTATCGGGCCTGGTTGGCTTGTGGGACTCCTGAGGCAGCTGACAGGTACCGGCAGGCCAAGCGGACTGCAGCCCGGGTTGTTGTGGAGGTAAAAACTCGGGCCTGGGAGGAGTTCGGTGAGGCCATGGAGAAGGACTATCGGCTGGCCTCAAAGAGATTCTGGCAAACTGTCCGGCGCCTCACGAGAGGGAAACAATGCCCTACCAACGCTGTTTACAGTGGAGGTGGGCAGCTGTTGACCTCAACTGGGGATGTCGTCGGACGGTGGAAGGAATACTTCGAGGATATCCTCAATCCCGCCGTCACGTCTTCTGTTGAGGAAGCAGAGGCTGAGGGCTCAGAGGTGGACTCGTCCATCACCCTAGCTGAGGTCACCGAGGTAGTCAAGAAACTCCTCGGTGGCAAGGCACCGGGGCTGGATGAGATCCGCCCTGAGTACCTCAAGTCTCTGGATGTTGTGGGGCTGTCTTGGCTGACACGCCTCTGCAGCATCGCGTGGCGGTCGGGGACAGTGCCTCTGGGATGGCAGACCGGGGTGGTGGTCCCTCTTTTTAAGAAGGGGGACCGGAGGGTGTGTTCCAACTACAGGGGGATCACACTTCTCAGCCTCCCTGGGAAAGTCTATGCCAGGGTACTGGAGAGGAGAATACGGCCGATAATGGAACCTCGGATTCAGGAGGAACAGTGTGGTTTTCGTCCAGGCCGTGGAACACTGGACCAGCTCTATACTCTCTACAGGGTGCTGGAGGGTTCATGGGAGTTTGCCCAACCAGTCCACATGTGCTTTGTGGATTTGGAGAAGGCATTCGACTGTGTCCCTCGCGGCGGCCTGTGGAGGGTGCTCCGGGAGTATGGGGTCCGGGGTCCTTTGCTAAGGGCTGTCCGGTCCCTGTATGACCGAAGCAGGAGCTTGGTTCGCATTGCCGGTAGTAAGTCAGACTTCTTCCCGGTGCATGTTGGACTCCGGCAGGGCTGCCCTTTGTCGCCGGTTCTGTTCATAGTTTTTATGGACAGAATTTCTAGGCGCAGCCAGGGGCCGGAGGGTGTCAGGTTTGGGGACCACGCGATTTTGTCTCTGCTTTTTGCGGATGATGTTGTCGTGTTGGCCCCTTCACACCAGGACCTTCAGCATGCACTGGGACGGTTTGCAGCCGAGTGTGAAGCGGCTGGGATGAAAATCAGCAAATCCGAGGCCATGGTCCTCAGTCGGAAAAGGGTGGCTTGCTCACTTCAGGTTGGTGGAGAGATCCTTCCTCAAGTGGAGGAGTTTAAGTATCTTGGGGTTTTGTTCATTTGTTCACGAGTGAGGGAAGGATGGAACGGGAGATTGACAGACGGATCGGTGCAGCTTCTGCAGTAATGCGGTCGATGTACCGGTCTGTTGTGGTGAAGAAGGAGCTGAGCCGTAAGGCAAAGCTCTCGATTTACCGGTCAATCTACGTTCCTATTCTCACCTATGGTCATGAGCTTTGGGTCATGACGAAAGGACGAGATCCCGGATACAGGCGGCCGAAATGAGCTTTCTCCGCAGGGTGGCTGGCCGATCCCTTAGAGATAGGGTGAGAAGCTCGGTCACTCGGGAGGAGCTCAGAGTAGAGCCGCTGCTCCTCCACACCGAGAGGGGTCAGCTGAGGTGGCTCGGGCATCTGTTCCGGATGCCTCCTGGACGCCTTCCCGGGGAGGTTTTCCGGGCACGTCCCACTGGGAGGAGACCCCGGGGAAGACCTAGGACATGTTGGAGAGACTATGTCTCCCGGCTGGCCTGGGAACGCCTCGGTGTCCCCCCGGAAGAGCTGAAGGAAGTGTCCAGGGAGAGGGAAGTCTGGGCTTCTCTGCTCAGACTGCTGCCCCCGCGACCCGGCCCCGGATAAGCGGAGGAAGATGATGATGATGATGATGATTATTATTATTATTATTATAAGGCACACTATTCCACCCTCGCCCAGAGCTGTGGAACCTTAGGTTCTGGCCCCTGAGGGGACTCAGGACCTAGATGCTGGACTATCAGCTGGGGTGGTTGAGACCATACTTAGCTCTAGGGCTCCGTCCACTAGGAGATTATATGGCCTCAAGTGGAATGTTTTTTCCACCTGGTGTAGAGAACATGAGTTAGATCCAGTTAACTGCCCAGTGGCTTCAGTTCTGGAGTTCCTTCAAAATCGTTTCTCTGCGGGTCTCTCCCCTTCCACACTTAAGGTGTACGTGGCTGTCATTGCGGCTTTCCATGCACCACTGAGTAATGGGCCTCTGGGGAGGCACCAGCTGGTCATTCATTTTCTCGGTCGTACTTGGAGGATGAGACCGACAACCAGGTGCAGGGTTCCTGCCTGGGACCTGGCGGTGGTTCTTGAAGGGTTATCTCTGGCCCCCTTCGAACCCCTTCAGTCTGCTTCGTTTAAGGACCTAACGTTCAAGGTGGCTTTTCTCTTGGCTATTACCTCTTTAAAAAGGGTGGGATGTCTCCAAGCTCTGGCAGTAACGCCAGCCTGCTTGGAGTTTGCCCCTGGGGGAGTTAAGGCTATCTTGCATCCTAGGCCTGGGTATGTGCCTAAGGTGTCTTCCAACATGGCACGGTCTACGGTCCTGCAGGCATTCCATCCTCCACCTCATGTGTCGGCAGAAGAAGAGAGGCTCCATTTGCTCTGCCCTGTCAGAGCTTTGAGTGTTTACCTTGAGAGGTCCTCTTCCTGGAGGATGTCGGGCCAACTGTTGGTGTGTTTTGGGTCACCTAAGAAGGGGCTCCCTGCATCCAAACAAACTATTAGTAATTGGATTGTTCAGGCAATTGCCTCGGCCTACTAGGTGTCAGTTTGCCTTCACCTTTGGCCGTTAGGCCTCACTCTACTAGAGGCATGGCGTCCTCTAGGGCCCTCCTTTCCGGAGTGCCCCTCCAGGAGATCTGTGAGGCAGCCGGTTTGCACCTCCCTAGTACGCCTGGCACACATGCGGTCTCGTCCTAGCTGAGTGCCTGAGGTCAGTTTCACTCTAGGGCAGGCCTTTTTTCGGTGCATGGCCTAGTGGGCATTCGTTCCCCAAAGAGTCGTTTTCAACGACGCAGTGCGAGTTCCCTAGAAAGGGAACGTCTCGAGTTATGACTATAACCCTTGTTCCCTGAGAAAGGAACGAGACACTCCGTCGTCCTGCCATGCCCCTCAGGGCCTGAGAGTGTCTTGCTTCATCGCTAGGCTAGTGTGTGTGTGTGCCGGCGTCGCTTTTATGCATCCGGTTATGCTGTCACATGTTACGTCATGACGCAACATGTGACCCAAAGGATTGGAATAGTTTCATTCATACTTCAGAGACGCACGCTAAGGGAGCGTCCCCAAAGAGTCGTTTTCAACGACGCAGTGTTTCGTTCCCTTCTCAGGGAACAAGGGTGTAGTCAATCTTAGTGTGTGTGGGTGAAGGAAGAAAAAGACAGTGTCGGCGAACTTGGGACACGCACTTTATTCAGAAAAATAAAAGAACAAAAAGGTGCGCTCGTGCGCCTTCACCGTAGTGTGCCACTACAGCACATATATAAGAAACACTCTGCCCGCTGTACCAGCTCTCGCTGTATGCCTCCAGCTCTCAAGGTTCAGTCAAACGACCACTCTTCCCGTTTCATAAATAACTCAGTCCATTCAGTCAAAAACTCTTTCCACTCCGTGTATAAACTCTGCTGGTATCTGCTGCGGGTCGCGTGCGAGTCCCAAGCCCTTCTCTCTCGCCGCTCTCTCATTCCTGGCAGCTTATATGCGGTCTCCACGCCAATCACTGCAATCAGACACAGGTGTTCATCATCTGCACTTGACCAACTTACTCACCGCACAGCTCGCTGACTTGTCTCTCGCTACAAACTTCGCGAGACCACGCCCCCCTCGCCACAAAGGGTTATAGTCATAAGACGTTATGTTATACATCATTAATACATTCATTAAGAACATGGAAATAATTCTAAGTATAAATTTAACTCTCTGGGGTCGAGAAAGGCGCCGGCGCGTTTTGCTGTTTTTTTTCCACATAGCAGCAACATAGACTTAAAATACTCCGTCATTTTTGGTCATACAAATAAAATCAACACATGATTATAAACTATAGAGGGTCTTCTTTTTTTTGTGTACACTCACATTAACATCAAAACCGTGTGCTTTTGTAAAATGAAGAAAATAAACAGGGTGTGCTTTCTGCCTCTCTGTCTCCGTTAAATTTTTTTCTGGTGCACGTCTCTAAACTTAAACAAAGCTCAGCGAATACTATTCACACAAGCACGAGCAATATATCTTTATTATCATTTAAGTTTGTACTTTTCAAATATCTAATTCAAAACTAAAATAAATATTCTCTGTTTATGTAATCTCTAATCTATTAAAAAAGAGAGAGATGTCAGCCGATCTCATTATCGTTCTCTTAGCTCATTATTCTGCTAATCTGACACGCCCACGGAGAGCGCGCGGTATTCAAACGCAAATGATCTGAAGCAACACATGCAAAGTGTCAACGCCCCTCATAAACGCGATAACACAACAAATGTAATCATCAGATTAATGTAGCCTATTTCTTCTTGCGAGGCTGTGTGAGGAATAATCCTGGGACATTTACCTCAGAACATGTACTGTTTTTTTCATTTCGAGGAGCAACGGATCCATCTGATAAGTAAGTTTTTTTTTATTATTGTTCTAATCGCGATATCATAGTGTATGTAAACCGCAAAAAGACTGTTTAAATATGAATCGCGTCTGTGTGTGAATGAATGAACTGAACAGTTTTTTACCAAACCCTATTGCTATACTGAGATGAGTGAAAATTTCGACTGAAATATGTTGAAATAACGTTAAAATGTCTTTGTATTAGCAACGTATTAAACTGCAAATTAATATGTATGCCCTAATATAGGCTCATAAAAACAAAAAACGACATGCCTATGTTACAGACGAAATATGAAAGACAACATTTCGTCGCCTAGTTTTGGATAGATTATTAACTGTTTACTGTAAACTAGACTACTGCCACACTGAATAAGCTTTTGTTCACCAATTTCTGCTCAAATGTTAAATATATGTTTGTTTTGTCAAAAATAAAGTCATCAACTAGGATGCTATTATAGTCTTTGTTCCAATGTAGGCTTTATTCAAACTAATGAATCCTTAACTTTGATATATGTATGATAAAATGTATACTTTAGTTTTTACAAAGAAATATGAAATATCCAATCTGAGAAGTAAGTTTTTTTATTAGTGTTCTAATTGCGATATCATAGTGTATGTAAACCGCAAAAAGACTGTTTAAATATGAATCGCGTCTGTGTGTTAATGAATGAACTGAACAGTTTTTACCAAACCCTATAGAGATCGCTAAGACATGTGACCAACTGGGCGGCAACGTCATCAGAACGCAAAGAATTATGGGTATGTTTGGCCCGTTTACATGGGCTGGCATAGCAGGCAAGTGTTCTGGCCTATTTTTTTACGTTCTATGGTTCTGGCATGAAAAAAAAATAGCGTGAAAACAGAATATAATCCTAAATATAAACATTGTCGGACCATACCAGAAAACTGTCGTCCGTTCAAAAGTATGCTAATGTTTTAAGCACCACACTCCTCGCTCTCTCTCATCTATCTGCATGCAGTCAGAATTCATGTCAAGATTGCAATGCATGCTGGAGTGTGTGTGTGTGTGTGTGAGAGAGAGAGAGAGAGAGAGAGAGAGAGAGAGAGAGAGAGAGAGAGAGAGAGAGACGCGATCGAACTGTGTGTTTGCGAGTTTGTGTGTGTGTGAGAGAGAAACGCGATCGAACTGTGTGCGTGTGTTAGAGAGAGAGAGAGAGACGCGATCGAACTGTGTGCGTGTGTGTGTGTGTGTGTGAGAGAGAGAGAGAGAGAGAGAGAGAGAGAGAGAGAGACGCGATCGAACTGTGTGTGTGTGTGTGTGTGTGTGTGAGAGAGAGAGAGAGACGCGATCGAACTGTGTGCGTGTGTGTGAGAGAGAGAGAGAGAGAGAGAGAGAGAGAGAGAGAGAGAGAGAGAGAGAGAGAGAGACGCGATCGAACTGTGTGTGTGTGTGTGTGTGTGTGTGTGTGTGTGTGTGTGTGTGAGAGAGAGAGAGAGAGAGAGAGAGACGCGATCGAACTGTGTGTGTGTGTGTGTGTGAGAGAGAGAGAGAGGCGCGGGTGCGAATCGCGCGATCGAACAGTGGAAACATAAAAACATACTCCGTTATTTTGTTCATAGAGGTTATCATTAAAACTGCAAAGTGTTTACTTATATCTGTGTAACTTACACTCGCAATAAAACACAACATTGCGCTTTTGTCACACAACTCAAGCTGTAACCTACAACTGTCACCCAACCAAACACATACAGTTTTAAAAGCAACATATTTATCCAACCCCATTTCAAAAAAGTTTGTCATCTTTTGGACATTAATCATATTGCATTGGTTTTCATTTCTTTTCTTCAGAGCAGTTACATATTCTACATTTATTAAAAAAGAAAATCAAATGTGTTTTTAATGGTAGTATTATTTTATACGAAAATCAATTATTTACCATTCAGATGAGAATAAAGTTAAGGTTCATTAAAATTAAGGAAAACAAATATATTGATTCGTTCTTAAAGGATAATTCAGGTATTTAGCATTTTGAGTGTATTTTCTAGTTAGTTTTGGATGAACTAAGTTAGAGTGGTGGGTAGAATTTTGACGATGGTCCTGTCTCGAATTTTTGAATCATTTAGAATCGCCTCTGACCGCTTCAGAATGGCTGTCTACGAGCATACACAAACATGTCCTTAAAACAACCCTTAACGTTCGTTTTCAAAACTGTGCAAGAAGGACTATTGCGGTTTATAACACAGCAGGTAGACGGCATCTTGAACACTGCGTTCTTCCCTCCATGCAATCAAGTCTGGCGCCTTCTGATTGTGCCGCGGATTCCCAAAATGCTTTGCGTTCACCACTGGTAAAACGTCACGATGATGTTGTAGTATATAAAGTGGATCTATTTACTTCAGCGGAACCACTCCCCTAGCTACTGAGTTTACCTATAGGTTATCCGCTGATGCATTGATACTGTGTCATTGTTTTACCGATGAAGCTAAGTAAAGGCACGTTCATTTTACCTCCGAGTTGAATCCTTTATTCTAATATACTATGTTGGGGTAAAGACACAACAATTGGCGACGAGTAAACCGGACCCTAAACAACTGCACGAAATGAAAAGTTAAACCGGAGGGAAGGAGAAAGGAGAGGAAACGAAACCTAGCAAAGGATCCGTGAGTAACAGTGCATAGCACACAGTGAAAGGATAAACGGATAAGATCTGGATTTCATGTCCGAAATGGCTTACGTTGGAAAAATAGAGGAGTTTGATAGTTCAAGTGAAGACTGGGAATCATACATAGAGCGAGTGGAGTTATACTGCGCTGCCAATGATATCGAGGATGCAAAAAAAAGTTCCGTCCTCCTCAGTCTAATGGGAGCTAAAACTTACAGTCTGCTGCGTAATCTCCTGAGCCCTGCTAAACCGTCGAGCAAGTCATATACAGACATTGTTGACACGTTACAGAAGCACTTAAATCCCGCACCACTAGTGATAGCGGAAAGATTCCGATTCCATAAGAGGAATCAAACAAAGGATGAAAGCATATCCGAGTATATGGCCGAACTGCGCAGACTATCGCAGCATTGTGACTTTAAAGAAGGACTTGGCGATGCCTTGAGAGATCGTTTAGTATGTGGCATTCACTGTACAAGCACACAGAAAAGGCTACTGTCCGAAAAAGAGCTAGATTTGAAGAAAGCACTCGAACTAGCTATCTCAATGGAAACAGCAGCTAAGGGTGCATCAGAGCTACAGAAGAAAAGCTTAGAAGACGAAGTGCATCAAATGTCCTTGAATGGCAAAAAGCAAAAATGCTACAGGTGTGGTAAATCATCTCACAGTGCAAACGACTGCTGGTTCAAAGAAAAGACATGTAGGAAATGCCACAAACAAGGCCACATAGAAAGAGCATGCAAATCAGACCAAACCAATGCCCAAAAGGAAAAATCTGGAAAGAACAAAGGTTTTAAACCCAAATCAAAGACCAAAGCAAATGAAATGCACAAAGTAACAGAACATTCAGACAACACAAACAGCAGTGAGGAAGATGACCTGTCATGCTTAGAGCTGCATAGCATAACTGAAGAAGACAGAAAAATAATATGGGTCACAATAACAGTGTCTGGAGTGAAACTCAAAATGGAACTGGACACAGGTTCAGCTTTATCAGTGATCTCTGAGACCAACTATGACAGGCTGTTCTCCCACTTATCACTGAAAAAAACGTCAGTGATGTTAAAAACGTATACAGGTGAAAAAGTGTCACCAAAAGGGAAGCTTAACGTGGACGTGGTCTATGGTGACCAAACACACAAGTTAGAGCTCTATGTCCTGAAAACCACAGGCCCAGCACTACTGGGGCGTGAATGGCTGAGGAAAATTCAGCTTGACTGGCATGCAATAAAAGCCCTGAATATCTCAACAGGCCTCAAGAGCTCCACCTGCAGGCTTGACCAGAGACTGCCACAGTTGTTGGAGGCTAATGCACACGTGTTTGAGAAAGGCATTGGTAAACTTAAACACCTGAAAGCAAAAATTGAACTTGACAAAGATGCCAACCCGAGATTCCACAAGGCGCGCCCGGTGCCGTATGCACTACGTCCCAAGATAGACGCCGAACTGCAGAACTTGGAGGCATCCGGCATTCTCTCAAAAGTTGACTGGAGTGACTGGGCTACGCCCATTGTTCCCGTGATGAAGAAAGGGAAAAGTGAAGTGCGCATATGTGGGGACTTCAAAGTGAGCATCAACCCGGTGCTGCGCACGGTGCAGTACCCCCTTCCACGAATCGAAGACATCTTCTCAGCATTGGCTGGTGGGGAGAAGTTTTCAAAGATCGACTTGTCACAGGCCTATCTCCAGATGGAAGTGGACGAGTCAAGCAAAAAGTTCCTAACCATCAACACGCATAAGGGACTTTACCAATACAACCGACTTGTGTTTGGTGTTGCGTCCGCCCCAGCCATTTGGCAAAGAGCCATGGACCAGGTGCTCCAGGACATCCCTGGAACACAATGCTACCTGGACGATATTATCATAACAGGAAAAGATGATGACGATCACTTCCAAAACCTGAGCAAAGTACTCACCAGGCTAAATGAGTATGGCCTACGGGCAAAGAGTGAGAAATGTGAGTTTTTCAAAAGTGAAATCTCATACTGCGGGCATGTCATTGACAAGCACGGCTTGCATAAGTCACAAGAGAAGATTGAGGCAGTGTTGAAAGCACCTAAACCTGAAAATGTGTCACAACTCAGATCGTACTTGGGTCTTGTCAACTATTACCACAAGTTTCTACCAAACCTTGCCTCAGTGCTGTATCCACTAAATGCACTACTACAGACAGGAGTGGAATGGCATTGGTCAAGAAAATGTGAAAAGGCATTCACAGAAACAAAAAGACTAATAACATCTGACGAACTACTGACCCACTATGATCCATCCAGACCCATCCGTCTAGCATGTGACGCGTCCCCGTACGGCATTGGTGCAGTCCTTGCGCACACAATGGATAATGGACTGGAACGCCCAATCGCATTCGCTTCAAGGTCCCTTTCAAGTGCCGAACGCAATTATGCACAGATAGACAGGGAGGCCCTTAGCCTAGTATGGGGTATCAAAAAGTTCCACCATTACCTTTATGGCCGAAGGTTTACCTTAGTAACTGATCATCAGCCCCTAGTATCAATATTCAATCCACGAAAAGGAGTCCCAGTGATGTCAGCCGCGCGACTGCAGCGATGGGCCCTGTTCTTAGGAGCACACTCATATGACATCGAGTTCAAGGGTACTAAACAACACTGTAATGCTGATGGTTTGTCACGCCTCCCACTGTCAACATCTGTGAAAGAAATTCCATCAAAGAGTGACCCGGCTGAAATGTTCCACACAACACTGGTAGACCAGTTGCCAGTTACAAATGCCATGATACGAAAAGAAACGCGGAATGACCCAACACTTTCCAAGGTGTATGACATCACAGTACAAGGTTGGCCTGCCCATGGGAATCCATGTTTTCCTGAGTTTTCAGCAAGACGTGATCAGCTGTCAGTCTGCCAGGGAACCCTGATGTGTGGATCACGTGTGGTAGTGCCCTCCAGGCTTCGCACCAGAGTGTTGGACAGTCTACATGAGGGTCACGTGGGCACGGTGAAGATGAAAAGTCTGGCCCGTAGTTACGTATGGTGGCCAGGGATAGATAAACAAATCGAGGACATCACCAAAACCTGCCCAGGATGCCAGAGCATTCAAAACGCACCGTCACAGGCTCCCCTACATCCATGGGAATGGCCGTCTGCACCCTGGCAGAGAGTGCACATTGATTTTGCTGGCCCTTTCATGAACTCTATGTTTCTCATAGCTGTGGACGCTCACTCAAAATGGCCAGAAGTAGTCCCAATGAAATCAACAACATCAGAAAAGACTGTTTCTGTTCTGAGAACCATCTTCGCCAGGAATGGCCTGCCTGAGCAAATTGTGAGTGACAATGGTCCACAATATACCTCTGAAGAGTTTCAAGATTTCATGAAAAAGAATGGTATCAAGCATTTCAAGTCAGCACCTCACCATCCAGCAACAAACGGATTAGCAGAACGGTTCGTACAAACATTCAAAAAGTCCATAAAAGCAATGACAAAAGAAGACATCTCACTTCAACACAAAATTGACAATTTCCTCCTGGTGTACCGCAATTCTGTCCATGCAACAACTAATCAGACACCTGCAATGCTGTTTATGAACAGACAGCTGAGATCTCGCATTGACCTTCTGAAACCAAACCTGAGGAGAGAAGTGCAGAACAAACAGTTCAGTGGCTTTTCAAGTGAACAACCAAGGAGCTTCGATGTGGGACAGCAGGTATTGGCACGTGACTACCGAGGGGACAAGTGGACGCCTGGGAAGATTGTCACTAGGAGCGGCCCTCTGATGTACGAGGTGGACACTGGCGAGCAGACCTGGAGACGTCATGTGGATCAGCTGTTGAATGCTCAACCAAAGACACCGGAGCAACCAGGACGTCCACCTGATCCTGGAACCAACTCTGATCACAGTACAGTGACACCCACAGTTACAGAGGAAGTGCCCCCTGCAGTGAGCACTCCGCAAGTGCCCAGGCGTAACCCTGAACGACTCAGGGCACCACCGAAAAGATTGGATTTATGAGTTCACTTATGAGACTTATGAAAAAAAAAAAAGGGGGGTTTCAATATTTGTCAACTGAATAACAAATTGTGTTTAATGCATTTGCAATGTTGTATGTTACTTAGTTATGTAGCATTAATCTAAAAGGGGAGGAGTGTAGTATATAAAGTGGATCTATTTACTTAAGCGGAACCACTCCCCTAGCTACTGAGTTTACCTATAGGTTATCCGCTGATGCATTGATACTGTGTCATTGTTTTACCGATGAAGCTAAGTAAAGGCACGTTCATTTTACCTCCGAGTTGAATCCTTTATTCTAATATACTATGTTGGGGTAAAGACACAACAGATGTCACATTAGCAATCTCTATTGCTATACTGAGATGAGTGAAAATCGACTGAAATATGTTGAAATAACGTTAAAATGTCTTTGTATTAGCAACGTATTAAACTGCAAATTAATATTTATATGCCCTAATATAGGCTATCATAAAAACAACAAACGATATGCCTATGTTACAGAAGAAATATGAAAGACAACATTTCGTTGACTAGTTTTTGGATAGATTATTAACTGTTTACTGTAGCCTAAACTATAGACTACTGCCACATTGAATAAGCTTTTGTTCACCAATTTCTGCTCAAATGTTAAATATATTAGGCTATGTTTGTTTTGTCAAAAATAAAGTAATCAACTAGGATGCTATTATAGTGTTTGTTCCAATGTAGGCTTTATTCAAACTAATAAATCCTTAACTTTGAAATATGTATGATAAAATGTATACTTTAGTTTTTACAAAGAAATATTACACTTGAAATATTGTTATTTTAATTGTTGCTGTAATTGTAACCTTTTTAATAAAATAGCAAATAATATATTTACAAGGTAGATGTAAACAAAATCTTAAAAGGGCAATATAAGCCTTCTCTTCAAATTATTTGTATTGTGTTTTATTAGTGACAAATTTGGGGAGAGGATACATATCCAAAACTTTCTGAAAATACAGTATGAGAATTAACTACACAATTACTAGAAATGTTCACCTTGGATATTATACAATTTGCAAGCAAAAATACAAGTGGAAAAATACTATTTTTTTATAGATGTTTCCAACTGTGAACCAATTTTGTAGTATATATACACATTTCTTTTCTTGTGTCCTTGTATTCTTTCTTGTGGCTCAGTGACACACCTGTGAAAAGCTCATTATGCAGGCTCATTAAGCAGGTCTTTTGTCTTCACAGGTGTGAATCAGACCATTATACATGAGGCACGCCCATTTCGCATATTGCCTTTCCAAACAAAAGTGTTTTACTAAATTTAAATCAATGTATTGTTTTATGTGAATGATTTGGAAGGATGATTTTCAGATCATTTTGAAGCAAAAATCCTAGGCGAGAACATCCATTAGTCAAAAGTCTTGTGGACACATATTTAGTATGTGTTTTGTGGCCTTATTTCAGAGACTTTAAGTTTTAGTTTTTTCAATAACCATGCATAAACAATATTCTCTCAAAAATACAAACATGTACATACATCTTGCTACCATATTATGGTAGCCCTGTTTGTGCTATATAGAGTGAATTTACACCTTTGCCATTAACATGTTTATAAATAACTGAAAAAAGCACAAATGTTAGAGCATGTCAGAACACCTCCAGGACCCCAAAAACACATAGGACCCCAGAGGGATATATAATATTTATTACTTCACTTCCTTTGAAATCAAATAACTGTGATTTCATGCTGCAACATCAATTGGAAGAGAATCACAATAATATAAATGAAGTTCCAAGTGCCCAACCAAAGGGAACACTAATCACAATAATGGTGAGAAAGGTCAACTTATATGACGTTCTCCCAAAATGTTTAGTTGTATTGACAATGACATTCAAGATGACTGGAAAATGAGCGTATGCACTAAGAAGAACAATGACTGCAGAAGTGGAAGAAATGAGTGAAAAGTCTATTAAGAATTGCCCTGCATCAAAAACCATTTGCCCCGCCTGTTTTTTTTATTTTTGTTTTATTTTTGTTTTTTGGCAAAATGGTACTCAAACCAGTCAAGTAACGTTTACTAGGGTTTTCTGAGTAATGAAGGCATAGCATGCAAACAGTACAGATTACTAAATTGTTTTAAGTAAGTTCAACACATTATTGGAGATTAAGTAAAGTTAACTAAAAAAAATTAATAAGAACAATGTTAGATTTTACAGTGAAAGTTCCACAACTCTATTATGTTAATGCTCAGCCTAACTAAAAAAAAAACCGCATGATATTTTAACTTGGATCCACAAGTAAAAAACTTTACTATTGTAGAGACCTGGATAAATGTTTGTGTTTCTAAATGTATAACTGTCGTTTTTTTAAAAAGAGAACTTTATTATTTGTATGTGGGTCTGAAAACATACACTCAAACAAAGTGTAGATCGACTTTGTTTTTTTTTTTCATGTTTAAATATGAGACATGTTTATAAACGTTTTTTTCAATATATGTGTAAGGGAAGACAACTCATACAATGGCTGCATTTTATTGAGTATTCTGAGAGAGTTTCAGTTGGACAATGAAAACTGTGTACTTTGACCCCTAAATCTCTCGCGAGGTTTGGTTTTTTTCGGGGGAAGTTCGACGCGAAGAAAGCTGACAGTGGTCGACGCCTACGCAGATTTTTTTTTAGTGCTAGCTCGGTGACGAGAGTACAGTGTGAACTGGAAAAATTCATGGATGAGTTTGCAGCTTGCAGCCCAGAAAATAAATGCGAGAGAGTTCGCTGAAAGACTGCATGCGCACTTCAGTTTCACGTGAGTAAAAGAGATAGAGGATATCTAGCACGAGGATCCCATGTGAGAGACTCTATGGTTTTTTTTATTATCACGCTGATTTGTTTATTATTTTAGATTGTGAAATCATCCGGAAGAATATTCCCGTGTTTATTTTCTCAAGTTCAGTGTTGCAGTTTGAGATATAAGAAGTTGAGTAATTCGTGTGAAATCCGGAAGAATATACCCGTGTTTGTTTTGGGTAAAAGTACCGCAGTGGTGTATGTAGTTGGGAGTTCATGTCAACTGTGTGTCTATTGTCTTTAACACCGAGAGATCGTCGAAATCGGGAGATCTGTGTGGATTTTTGCGGATGCATCTAACCACCACGAGGGAGGAGTTCATCGAGGCCTACTCAACGTCGTCGTGGGTTGCGTCACGGTCGCTGTTTGTCATCTCGTTGAAGAGTGATCATTCTGCAATTGGAATTCTTTTTCCTGATTCGTGAGTAGCCTATTTTGGTTTTGCATCAAAGAGCTCCAACTAGCGCGCCATCTGTGTACTGAAAATCCCAGCTGGGTAAAATTATTACATTGACATTTTATTTTATTTTATTTTATGGTGATTATTGGTTGTGACTTTGTGAATTTAATTATTTGGTTATTCAAAGAAGAAAAAAAAAACAAAGACAACCGAGTACTGAGAATAATAAATGCATGTTTATTGATCTGCCATAATTTTGTGTGATTTCTGTAGGGAAAGACCTGTTTATTATTATTTTTTTTTCTCCCTTTGAGAGATTTGTATTTTAAAATCTAAAGGTAAACACAATAGTGTTTTTTTATTAATATTTCCAAATAGAAAACACAAATCTGACACTATCAGGTGAAGGTCTGAGATCTGGGTTATAGGTATTGAAGAGAAGATGTGCCTTTGCCGGGGTAGTGGGTGACTTTAAGATCCCCTAGACAGATTCCTACCAACAGCAGTTTCTTCTGATCGAGACAGTTAGCAAGGTTTCTGAGATGTCTATACCTGCAGAGCTCGGAGGACCTGAAGTAGGTACCTGGTACACACAGGTTGTGCATGTTGCAGCTGAAGCACCTAAACACAGTAAGGAAGATGAGTTTCAGACTAAGCTGATGTCTTTTCTCCAAGCAGAGGGAAAGTCGCTATCTGACATTCAAAGTTTGGCTTCCTCTACACCGGTGCTTGACATTAAACTGGTTGATGCCATAAACTCCCTTGTTCAAACATGTCATGTGGCTTCATCTGAGGAGAGAGCTGGATATAGGAAGCTGCGTCCCTTCTCTGGGTTCATTCCCATTCCCCATGGAGAGGATGAGTATGAGGTATGGGTGGAGCAGACTACTCACACTCTGGAAGAGTGGCAGTGTTCCGATAATGTCAAGAAGCAGAGACTAGTAGAGTGTCTTAGAGGTCCTGCAGCGGACATTGTAAGGTTCGAGAAGACTGGTAACCCATCTGCTATCTTCAGTGACTACCTCAGTGCGTTAGAGTCAGCGTTTGGCACCACTGAGGATGCTGCAGATTTGATGTTAAAATTTAGGAGCACTTACCAGAGTGAGGGAGAGAAGCTCTCAGCCTACATAATGAGGTTGGATAGGATGCTACACAGTATGCTGAGGAAAAGAGGCATTGAGTTCCCTGCAATGAATCGTCTTCGAATGCAGCAAATAGTTAGAGGTGCTCTTTCAAGTGACCTGGTGGCAATGCGCTTGAGGATGACACATAAGCTGTGTGCCCCTCCTTCCTTCAATGAGCTAATGAAAGAGGTGCGAGAAGAAGAGAGTATGTTGAGACAAAGGAGCTCAGTGCATGCAAATGTTGCTGTGTCTGAGGTGCCCCCTGCAAAGAATGAGTAATCTGGTAACACCAATCTCGCCAATTCAGAAGTAGAAATGCTGAAGAGGGAGATTAGGGGGTTGAAGAATGAGGTGTCTCGCTTGTCAGCTGTGGCGAAAGAACCAGTGACTTACGACCGTTCTGTTACACACAGTTTAGCTGCGATTGCAGAGAGCAAAACACAAACCAGACCAGTGAACAAGGCTAACATCTTCTGTTACAGATGTGGAGAAGATGGGCATCTGAAACGTGACTGTACCAAGGAAGAGAATCTCAGGAGAGTAAACCAGCGGCTCATCAAAATGAGACAGCCGTCGGGAAATGCCTCCGGGGCTCAGTAGAGGAACGGCCTGAAGCTCCGGGGAAGACACGTTCCACAAAGTGCAAAAGAGCAAGAGCCGAGCAAGTAGATCTTCCGAGCGGGTTAGTGGGACCTAGCTCTGTCCTTCCCATCCAGGTGGAAGGTATCTACACTAAGGCTTTGTTGGATAGTGGATCGCAGGTCACGCTGTTGTACAGATCCTTCTATGAGAAACACTTAAAGCATCTGGCATTGACACCAATTGAAAATTTGGAGATATGGGGATTAAGCTCTCAGAGATACCCTTATGATGGCTGCTTGTCTTTAAGGCTGGAGTTTCCAGGATCTGTGGCAGGAGTGGCGGAATCCATAGATGCACTTGTGTTGGTCTGTCCCGATCCTGTCATGAAAGGAGATGTCAACATTCTGGTGGGAACAAACACGGTGGTGGTAAAGAAGCTGGTAGAAGTTTGTAAGACGAAGATGGGAAATGATTTCCTCCATACCCTGACTGTTCATCCTGAGATCAGAACTGCCTATGAACGGGTCATTGCTGTTAGCAAGTGTGATGTTGACGACTGTAGAGGGACCGTCTGGTTTCCCCGCCTTAAGCCGTTGAAGTTGACTCCGGGAGAAAGTGTGAGGGTTTCTGGAATCCTGAAATACCCAGTCACCTCCTCTGCTAAAACCCTGTTAGTGGATCAGCCTGAGGAGTCCCGTTTTCCTGAGGAACTGCTAGTGAGAGCTGAGGTGCATTCTGCTACTGTGGTCCAGTCAAAAAGAATTGGAGTCACTATTAGGAATGTCTCTTCTTGCCCAGTGACGATTAAGAGAGGAATGCCTATCGCCCATGTGTTTCCGGTTGATGCTGTGCCTACCATCTCTAAACCCAGAGAGAGTAGTGGTCAAACCAAACTGACCAAGGATTCATTTAATTTTGGCGATACAACGGTCTCAGTAGAATGGAAACAACGGCTGGCCCAAAAGATGTTGGAGAGAAAGGATGTTTTCTCCTGCGATGAATTTGATGTGGGATGTTCGAAGAGTACTCAACACCACATCAGACTAACAGAGGATAAGCCGTTTCGTGAGAGGTCACGGCGGCTTGCACCAGCTGACATCGAGGATGTGAGGCAGCACTTGGAGAAGCTGAAAGAGGCTGGAATTATAGCAGACTCCAGAAGCCCCTACGCTTCACCGATCGTCGTAGTCCGAAAAAAGAATGGACAGATAAGGATGTGTGTGGACTACAGAACGTTGAATCGTCGCACAATTCCCGACCGATACACCGTTCCACGCATTGAAGATGCTCTTGCCTGCTTAAATGGAAGCCAGTGGTTCAGTGTATTGGACCTTAGGAGTGGATATTATCAGATCCCTCTGAGTGAAGACGACCAAGAAAAGACAGCTTTCATTTGCCCAGTGGGGTTTTACCAATTCCAGCAGATGCCACAAGGGATTTGTGGAGCTCCCTCGACTTTCCAGCGAGTGATGGAAAAGACGGTGGGAGACATGAACCTGTTGGAAGTGTTGGTCTACTTGGATGACCTCATTATTTTTGGACGGACTTTGGAGGAGCATGAGGAGAGGCTGCTCAAGGTGTTGGACCGCTTGCAGAGCGAAGGGTTGAAGTTGTCCCTGGACAAGTGCACCTTTTGTCAGACTTCTGTCAGCTATGTTGGTCACATCGTGTCTCAAGACGGTGTATCGACTGATCCCTCCAAAATTGAAGCTGTCAAGTCTTGGCCCAGACCCCAGAACGTGACAGAGCTACGTTCTTTCTTAGGTTTTTGTGGGTACTACAGAAGATTTGTAAAAGACTATTCTAAAGTGTCTTACCCACTCAACCAGTTGCTGCAAGGGTGTCTTCCTAACAAGAGTTTGAAGAAAATCAAGGCTGGGGACAACCCAGACAGAGTAGTATATAAAGCCTCGGATCCATTTGGAAGTAGATGGACTGATGCTTGTGAAGCTGCTTTCAATGAGTTGAAGGTGAGACTTACCCAGGCTCCTGTGTTGGTCTTTGCTAATTCTCAGCTCCCACACGTCTTGCATGTTGATGCCTGTTGCGAAGGGTTGGGCGGGGTGCTGTATCAGGACCAAGGACATGGGTTGAAGCCTGTAGCGTTTGTCAGCAGAAGCTTGACGCCTTCTGAAAGGAACTACCCAGTCCATAAACTTGAGTTCTTGGCGTTAAAGTGGGCTGTTGTTGACAAGCTACATGATTACCTGTACGGAGCAAAGTTTGAAGTGCAGACGGACAACAACCCGCTAACTTACGTTCTGACCACAGCTAAACTGGATGCTACGGGACATAGGTGGCTGGCGGCCCTTTCTGCTTACGACTTCAGTCTCAAGTACAGGCCTGGGAGACAAAATATTGATGCCGATGCTTTGTCTCGTCGTCCTCATAGGGGAGTGAAGGACCAGGAGTGGACTAGTATATCATCATCTGGAGTGAGATCCCTGTGTAAGCTGCAAGTGCAAGACAAGTCCAACTACTTTTCAACTGCCAGCAGGATTGTCACGTCATTGGGAGGATCTCCTAAATCAGTCCCCAGAGCTTACTGCAACTTAGCCACTCTGGATACTTCTATGATTCCAAAACTGAATTCTGCAGATCTGTCACATGCTCAGCAGGAGGATCCTTGTCTTGGAGAGATATGGAGAGCTTTTAAAGGAGGAGATCTGTCCAAAGTCAAGAAGGAATCTCACAAGGACCTTCCCTTGATCATGAGAGAGTGGGAAAGATTAGTACAGGAGAATGGAGTGATGTATCGGTGCACTCAAGCCCCAGACAAACCCCGTCGTAAGCAATTGTGCCTGCCCAGGCAGTTCCATGAAATAGTTCTCCGGTCGCTTCATGATGATTCTGGACACCTGGGATTTGACAAGACTTATGGATTGGTAAGAGAGAGATTTTACAGGCCACGAATGAAGATGGAGGTGGAGAAGTACTGTCAAACATGTGCCAGATGTGTTCAGAGGAAGACCCTGCCAAAGAGAGTTGCGCCATTGTCACACTTATCCAGTGACGGACCTATGGATCTTGTGTGTATGGACTTTTTATCCATTGAGCCAGACTCCAAGAACATCTGTAATGTCCTTGTCATCACGGACCACTACACCAGGTATGCGCAGGCGTTTCCGACTAAGGACCAGAAGTCGTCCACAGTTGCAAAGGTCCTGTGGGAGAAATATTTCATTCACTATGGACTGCCTAGACGGATGCACTCGGACCAGGGACGGGATTTCGAGAGCAGGCTCATCCAGGAGTTGTTTGACCTGTTAGGAGTGGAGAAATCCCGGACAACACCATACCATCCCCAGGGTGATCCGCAACCCGAACGGTTCAACCGGACACTCTTGAACATGTTGGGGACCCTGGATCCAAGGCAGAAACCACAGTGGAGCCGTCATATTGGACATCTTGTACACGTGTACAATAGCAGCCTGAACGAAGCCACAGGATACTCGCCTTACTTCCTTATGTTCGGAAGGGAAGCCAGATTGCCCATAGACCTGAGTTTTGGTGTGTCTAGTGATGGTACTTCCATTAAGTCTTACCAGCGGTTTGTCAAGACCATGCAGCAAGAGCTGAAGTCTGCATACGAGCTGGCGGAGGAAAAAGCTGGGAAGAAGAATGCAGGAAATAAGAGAAGATATGATCAGAAACTGCATTACTCTCACCTTGTTTCTGGAGATAGAGTGCTGATCAGGAATCTTGGATTGCATTGGAAGCACAAGTTGGCGGACAGATGGAGTGCTGAGCCCTACATTGTCCAGAGCCAGATGCCTCACTTACCTGTGTTTCGTCTTAAGCCAGAGACTGGAACTGGACCTGTCAAGATTCTGCATAGGAATCACATTCTTCCTGTTGGACAAGGGTTGAGACAGCAGCAAGTTCCTGATAGTGTCCCGGAACCCAGAAAGAGAGTTCTAAGGAAAAGGAAGAATGCTGGACAGACACAGAGTCCAGAACAGGAAGGTGAGAATGCACCTGTAAGACAGGAAACAGAAGCTAGAGTTGATCAGAATTCTGATGTGAATTCAGAGAGTGAGGATGAAATGTATGGAGTGTGGTATCACATACCTGAAAATCATCCTTTGAATCCTAGGAGAAGAGACACTTCTCAGAATGATGCAGGGGTTTCTGATAATGCTGTTTCAGAGACTGTTGAACAGAGTGTTTCTGAGGAATTTGAGCATTCTGGAGCCAGAGTTGAGATTCCTCAAAGAGTTGAGACAGATGAGTCTGTAGAGTCTGTTTCAAGACTGCTACCAGAGAGTGATTCTGATAACTTGCAAAGTGTGAGCCAATTGTCAGACATTGGTGATGATGTTGAAAGTGATGTGCCAGACCTTTCAAATGTGAATGCGGATGATGTAACTAAATGTATCTCTACTGAGGTAATTGAAAAGGAGAGAAGGTCTCAAAGAGAGAGAACTGTGCCTAAGAGGTTTACCTATGATACTCTTGGGAAGCCAAAATTTGAGCCTGCCATTGCTCAAACTAAAAGTGTAAGTCTTGTTAGATACTGTTCTACCATCTTTTTGTGGATGAATGTGCCTGCTAGAAGGTTAAGTACCTGTTCAGTTGACTTAACTGCTAGACACTAATGTGAGTAAGTTGTTTCAGTTTAGACATGGGTCTATTGTGATATTATTTTGCTCATTCATTTGAAAAGTGGATAGATGTCTAAAAATGTGAAAAGAGATAAGGTATTGAAATGTAAATTGTGTGATTTTCAGTTTTCCCTCGTTATGGGGACATAATGATTCTTGGTGGGGGGAGAATGTAGAGACCTGGATAAATGTTTGTGTTTCTAAATGTATAACTGTCGTTTTTTTTAAAAAGAGAACTTTATTATTTGTATGTGGGTCTGAAAACATACACTCAAACAAAGTGTAGATCGACTTTGTTTTTTTTTTCATGTTTAAATATGAGACATGTTTATAAAAGTTTTTTTCAATATGTGTGTAAGGGAAGACAACTCATACAATGGCTGCATTTTATTGAGTATTCTGAGAGAGTTTCAGTTGGACAATGAAAACTGTGTACTTTGATCCCTAAATCTCTCGTGAGGTTTGGTTTTTTTCGGGGGAAGTTCGACGCGAAGAAAGCTGACAGTGGTCGACGCTCACGCAGATTTTTTTTTAGTGCTAGCTCGGTGACGAGAGTACAGTGTGAACTGGAAAAATTCATGGATGAGTTTGCAGCTTGCAGCCCAGAAAATAAATGCGAGAGAGTTCGCTGAAAGACTGCATGCGCACTTCAGTTTCACGTGAGTAAAAGAGATAGAGGATATCTAGCACGAGGATCCCATGTGAGAGACTCTATGGTTTTTTTTATTATCACGCTGATTTGTTTATTATTTTAGATTGTGAAATCATCCGGAAGAATATTCCCGTGTTTATTTTCTCAAGTTCAGTGTTGTAGTTTGAGATATAAGAAGTTGAGTAATTCGTGTGAAATCCGGAAGAATATACCCGTGTTTGTTTTGGGTAAAAGTACCGCAGTGGTGTATGTAGTTGGGAGTTCATGTCAACTTTGTGTCTATTGTCTTTAACACCGAGAGATCGTCGAAATCGGGAGATCTGTGTGGATTTTTGCGGATGCATCTAACCACCACGAGGGAGGAGTTCATCGAGGCCTACTCAACGTCGTCGTGGGTTGCGTCACGGTCGCTGTTTGTCATCTCGTTGAAGAGTGATCATTCTGCAATTGGAATTCTTTTTCCTGATTCGTGAGTAGCCTATTTTGGTTTTGCATCAAAGAGCTCCAACTAGCGCGCCATCTGTGTACTGAAAATCCCAGCTGGGTAAAATTATTACATTGACATTTTATTTTATTTTATTTTATGGTGATTATTGGTTGTGACTTTGTGAATTTAATTATTTGGTTATTCAAAGAAGAAAAAAAAAACAAAGACAACCGAGTACTGAGAATAATAAATGCATGTTTATTGATCTGCCATAATTTTGTGTGATTTCTGTAGGGAAAGACCTGATTATTATTTTTTTTTTTCTCCCTTTGAGAGATTTGTATTTTAAAATCTAAAGGTAAACACAATAGTGTTTTTTTTATTAATATTTCCAAATAGAAAACACAAATCTGACACTATCAGGTGAAGATCTGAGATCTGGGTTATAGGTATTGAAGAGAAGATGTGCCTTTGCCGGGGTAGTGGGTGACTTTAAGATCCCCTAGACAGATTCCTACCATAGGAACCTAGAAGCCATAGGATTCTACCCGGCGGGAGGGCTACACTATTTTTTTGAATTTATAGAATTTATGTTTAATGAAAGCACAGACTAACTTTAGTTATGTCGATACAACATTTTTCCTAAAGCAGACTATACTCATAAATGTCCTTGTCAGTTTTTTTTTTACAGCCTAAATGTTGCTTTTCAACTATTTACCTTTATCTTTAAAAATAGCTATAAAAAGAAGACCTGCATGTATATCAACATATATAGGCCTCATCTGCTCATATAAACAATCAGCAAATGTACACTCTCCTAAAGGATTATTAGGAACACCTGTTCAATTTCTGATTAATGCAATTATCTAATCAACCAATCACATGGCAGTTGCTCTACGCCTGTGTCTTTGGGTAAGATGGCCGACTCTACGCCTGACCAGCCGCATCCCCCCTGAACCCTTGGCGCCTGCTCCGCCTCCAGGCCGTTTTCCGATACACGGGGCGGACCCTCCATCCCGGGTCTGCCTCTGCTCCACCTCACTCCTGGACTATTTTAGGAGCATCTGGAAGCCGCTCCTTTGAGGGGGAGCTATGTAATGGTCACCAGCTGGAGTGCCCTTGAGAGCACTCCACATCAGACTATTGTAATTCACTCACAAACTACATCTCCCATTACTCACTGCCCGGACTCTTCATCCATAATCACATTCACCTGTGTCTCATTGTCTTGTTTAGTGTTTCTACTGCAATTAATTTACATTTAGTCATTTAGCAGATGCTTTTGCGACTTACAACTGAGGAATAAAAGACAAATCAAGGCATTGTGAAGACGCAAAAACAACGCAAGAAGTGCTTACAATACAAAGTTCAGACATTGCTCAGAGTAGCATAAGCCAGACAAGGGAGGATTTAAAGGAAAAAGAATATATATATATATATATATATATATATATATATATATATATATATATATTTGTTTTTTTTTTTTTGTTTTTTTTGTTAAGTGCTTATGGAAGAGATGAGTTTCCAGTTGTCTTTCCGAGTTGACAATTCCGAGTTCAGTTGTCAATTCCGACCATTCTCTCTGTTATTGGTTTTTTATCTTTTGCCTGTTCCTTGTATTCCCCTTTTTGCCTCAGCTCTTAACTGCTTTTGTTTGCTTGTGTATGACCCTTGCCTGGATTTGGGTTACAATTGTGGACAACCCTTAAAATGTACTGCATTTGAATCCTCAACCTCGTCTCAGAGCAGTTTGTGACAAAAGTGTAACCAAAAGTTGTCATCCTGCAGTGTTTAAAATTATACCCGACGGAAAATTTGCAAAAGGTTAAAAATGTCTCTTAGCAAGACCGTTATGACACTCCAAACTGGCCATTTAAACTGAGATAAATTCAATAAACAGACATTGACCCTTTGAGTCAAAGCAAACAGATTCTGTATGTATTACAGGTTAACTAAGTGGCAAGAGCATATGTGCAGCACATGTATAAAACCACACTCAAACACACACATACACTTCGGCTGACATAACCACCTTCACATCATACGCCACAGCAAATTCCGCTTCACGAGAGGCGAAACTAGAAATAGAGCAAAGTTCTGCTTCACACGCTTAGCATTGTTTATCTGTATAATAATTCTAACCACAGCTCTCTATAACAAGCAGTGGGAATTTACAAAAGGGCCTTCTGTAACTTCGATCTACTGAACTTCAAACAAAAAGAAAACGGCACATATTTGCTTGCCTAGTGAGAGCAGTTATTATCCATGAACTCTGTTCAACATGTAACTACTTCATACCAAGTCTAATTTAAAATCTTGTTCAAACTGCCGCAAGAAGATAAAATGCAAGTTTCTTATGGCCACAAAATTTAGCTATGGCCTAATTTCGAATTATAATGTGAACTAATGGTATGATTGTAATGCTTTAATACATCTTTCATTTGATTGTATATGAATGTACAGTATATTAGATGGAATAATGAATAATTATGGAATCACAGCTAGAAAAAAAGAAATTACATTATTATTATGACTATATTATACATATATTTATGGCTAAAATCATTTTCCAAAATTTGTTTTCTACATCTGATCTTTGACCGTTTTTAGGCTGCTGTCATTTATAACTGACTTTGTCCTATTCGGGTATTCCTTTTCATTGTACACCACATTTTCCACACGTAACTAGATTTTGTATAGTCAGAAGGTTTGAGTATTTATTTATATATTTAACTTTTTTGGACTTTCACAAACAATGTTGGATTATTTAAAAAAAAAATGTACTATGCATTGATCACTTGTTTATTTATTTAAATATTGCCTGTTTTTCATGCAATAAACCCTTTAAAATGTGATTTCAAGCTCGTTTTTTATTACAGTTATTATTACTAATAATAATAATAATTCTGCATGCAGCTGCCACACACAAATATAATTCAATTGCAATTACAATATTTTATGATTTTATTTATTTTTTTATTGCAAAACTGTGCAGCCCTTTCCTACATTTCTATCCATGATATTGATCCTTAACAGAAGGATGATTGGATGAGGGATGGATGGATATCTATCTACACAGATGCACAAACAATATCAAACTATACAGATAAAATAGTACTGAATTATGTGTGTTACACACAAGTGTTACAACTAACCCATATGTCTGTTACAATTAACCCCGCATATGGGGTAAGTTGTAACATTTGATCTTCTGTCACTTTCAGTGCAACAGTACGAAAATGGTAGGTCCTAGAAAACAACTTAAAGTGTTCATTTGTAGCAGAGATGTGTATGTTGCTTGTGTAAAAAAAGATGAATCTAACTTAATTATTTTTTTAATAATTGAGCCAAAACCAAAATGTGTTAGATTGTGCCCCGCTCTCCTCTACAGCTTTCCCTCTCTGTCTTCTATTAAACGTATTAACATCAACCTAAAACAAAGGCAAAAATGCTATTTTACTGCCTGCCGTTACTGAACAATAGTGCCAGCTACACTAAAAATATACATCCCCTAAAAGGAATTTGTCATTTATGCATAACACACAGATTTTGTGGTCTTTGAGTTATTGAGTTTACAAAATGTGCAATAAAAATGACCAAAAACTAAAAAAAAACACATTTTGATGTACAATAATATTTTTTACTCTCAATGGAGCCTTGACAGCATGTGACCTAATATGGGTTAGTGTCTCCTTCACTTCCTTGTTGTAAAAAAATGTCAAGCGTATGGCACAGATTTAAATTTTATTGACTGAAGGGGATGTCATATGATAATGCTATTTTTGTTTTATTTTTTTGGTTATTTATTATTGTGTTTTAGATGCAGTTTTCTCTGCATCATTTATAAATGTCGATACACCACAGAGTATCATATGTGAATATATTAAATCAACTTAAATTAGTAGTTCAAAACCAAATTAAGCCTAAGTGAGATTAGCAGAGAATTACGAGCAAGTTAATATATTTTTTGTTTAAAGATTACTAAAACAAGCATTTTTAGAATTACATGAATCGTTCACATTATGACCGGGAATGTCCAATATGAAAGTAAATAGGGTTCATTTTCATTACTTTAATATGTTACTATACATGTGTGTTATTTATAGTGCAAGCAATAAGCCTGTCAATTTTACAGATTATGTAATAGAAGTATTTGCTGTCTCTCTATCCACAAAAGGCTCATTAGCCTAATGACCTATGTTGTACTCTCATTAACATGTTGGCATGTTTTTGAACACGAGGTGGCAGACTTTACAAGATAACGAGGGATCCATGGCTGTGATTGGCTGTTTTTCTTTCTGTGGGGGAAATTGCAAGGGGGTGAGGTGGGTGGGATTGCCTTTCTGGAAGAGGAGGAGGAAGAGGAGGAGGAGACCATGACGGCTTGTATGTGAGTAAGCAGCCACACACATACTGGTTGGCATGGACACACGACAACCAAATGGAAAAGTAAAATTCTAAAGGATTCCGCTCTCTTCCTGTCCATAATCAGGTAAGGAAAATAAATTGACAAAGAAAGAGAAAGGGAGATAAACAGAGAGAAAGAGACACTGATGCGAGTGTAATCTCAAAAGACTGGTGGATAGATGCATGCTTTGTGTGCTTGTGTAAAGGTCTGTTCACATGTGCATGATGCAGAACATTTTATGTGATCAATTGCACACACATGAAATATGCAAAATATGCAGCGTTCAGGTGCATGTGCAATGTCTTTACTGCCTATCACATATATGTTTAATTGCTAAAAGGGTTGTGAGTCTTTAGTAACAGATCAGACTGTATTTGTGTGTAATAAAGTGCATACATGCCTATGTCTGCTTGCAGGTCTTCTCTCTGGCTTTGCTGCTCCTGATGGTATCATGCATCATGCTCACAGCATTGTTAGAGCTCTCCTCCTGCTAGTCTGCTGTGCTGTCCTCTGCTCCTCTATAGGTAAGTATCTCTGACCTTGGCTCAATGCCCCACCTTCATCCCATCTGTGCCTGGGTGAAATCCCACAAAGCCTGTCATGCCCATAATTTAACAGAACATTTAAAGAAAGAAACAATAATTTTTATCTAAAATATAGACAATTTCTAAAACAAATTGAGTAGAATCTTATCTTAGGACCACTAAAGGGCTAGTTCACCCAAAAATGAAAATTCTGTCAGTATTTTCTCACCATCATGTTGTTCCAACCTCGTAAGACCTTCGTTCATCTTAGGAACACGAATTAAGATATTTTTGATTAAATCTGAGAGCTGGATCACTCTTCCATAGGCTTCTTCAGGGATTGAAACTTGCCAGCCCCGAAAAGTTATTAAAGATATCGTTAAAATAGTCCAAGTGACTACAGTGGCTCAATCTTAAGTTTATCAAACGACAAGAATACTTTTCGTGCGCAAAAAAACAACAAAAATAACGACTTTATTTCAACTATTCATTTCCTTCTCTGTGGGCCTCGTTGATGATGCTTCATTTGAGACTTCGAGAAAGAAAGACAAAACCTCCTAATTTTCTTGAGCTGTTAAGTGAAATCCTGGCTGTAGAAGAATATGAAGCTTCTCGTGCAAAGTTGACCACAAGGGTACAAAAAATCTGTACAAGTGTGGATACGGATAGTAAGCATAAAGAGATTCAAACTCTGAAAGCTGAGATCAAAGAGTTAAAGTCTCAGTTTGCCTCGATGGTAAGTCAGTCACAACCTGTGGTAGATCACAAACCTACCTCCAGTCTTAAAACAAATAGCAGTGACATTCAACAGGAAGGAGAAAATGCTGTTCTTAGGAAGCAAGTGAAGAGCCTAAAACGGAAAGTCACAGGGAAAAACTGTCACCAAGATGGGGTTTCAGCTCTCACTCTGAATGCCAGTGCTCCAAAGAAACCCCTGGCAAGTCCAAGAAAGCAGTACAATGACTCCGAAGAGTATTTTTGCTACAACTGTGGAGAGGAAGGGCATATTGCACGTCCAACATATTGCGTGTAAATGGACAGCCATGCTCTGCTTTATTGGACAGTGGGTCCCAAGTGACCATAATCTTTGAGAAGTGGTACAGAAAATATCTACCTGAGGTTCCAATCCATCCTGTGTCTGGGTTGGCTGTATGGGGTTTAAGTGACTCCAGTTATCCGTATACAGGGTATGTAGTAGTGAACATTGAATTCCTAGAGAACGGGTGACACAGAAAGTATTTCAGTTCTGGCACTGATTTGCCCTGGTCCTACAAGCCCTAACCAGACTGCTGTGATCATTGGCACCAACGCCAGTCTGTTCACCCGTTTAGCCCAGTTATGTAAAGAGTCAACAGGGACAGATATTGCACATACCTTGGGTCAGGGGTCTCCAACCTTTTTTCATTTGAGAGCTACTTTTTAAAAAATATAGTGGCCGAGAGCTACTCATGTAGGCTAATACTATACTTAAATCTCTTAAATAATGTCTCATAACTCTCATATTAACAACTATCTAAACTGTTTTAGACCTAAAAGAGTTTTTGTAGGCCTATATATGTCACCCTTAAATGTCAGAGAAAAGAACAGAATCAGAGATTAATTTTTTTAAAGAAAATTGTACTTTGCGTATTATACTATAAAAACACATAATTATAGTTGATTTTATAGTGCATCTTAACTAGAGATGAAATGGCCTGAAAATTTCATTTCATGATTATAGTGACCAAAATGATCAGTTATCACTGAATCCTGTTCAAAAAGTACTAATACTACACAATAAAATCCATTCACCAAGGTTTATGTCGAAAACCAGCAAATAACAAATATTATTAGAATTCATTTGCACTTTTTGTTTACATAAACAAAATAACAACATTAAAAATAATGGTCAGATTTTAAAGGAGTGTCTTGCGACATGTTATCTACTAACATGTAGCCTACAAGTTCAAATAAAGTTTTGACAAAAAAAGATTTGTAAAAAGCTCGCATATTTCAGCCTTTAAATCATTTTTATAAAAATAATGAGTCAAAAAAGATAAATTACTGACGGTCACAATGCACATTAGCTTATCTTTCATTATTAATAGTAAAATTCGGTCCGATTTTCCCGTGGCGTCTGTCATTGCTATGCAACCATGCACTGCGCTCTCCACAATGACAAAGAAGTTTTAGTAGCTAATGGATTGTTCATCTCGCTGTACATGGAAAAAATGAGTGCGTCGCTTCAATTATGAGCTTCCTACATTTGAAATAACGAACTTGAGCGCGCAAAAGATGCGATATGTGATCGCCCCCTTGGTGAGCTACCTCCAATCAGGCCACGAGCTACTGGTAGCTCGCGAGCGACGTGTTGGAGACCCCTGCCATAGACCATTGGCAACCGCAATGCGTGCTCCACAGATGAGGCATACAGCTTTATCTTTAACATTAGTGAAGAAGAATTCTGTCTCCCACTCCTCGTTAAAATAATAAGTCTTCTTTTTTGCATGACCTGCATCGTCAGCCATAATTAATCTTTTTTTTATTTTTTATAGTTCAATTTATCTTATTTATAAATTTATCGGTCTGCCCGCGACCGCCTCAACTCACTGAAGTTACGTTACGTTTTTTTTTAAGCGTGCTCGACGTGCAGATTCTAAATATTTTTAATTATTTTATTATTTTATTATGTTTTAATGGTATATGAAATGTTACCATTAGTTATTTTCTCATTTTATGCCATCATCATAAATAATAATAAAAAACAACTAAATGAAAGACAATTCAGGCTATTTTTAGAACGTGCTCGGCAGGCGACTCAGAGACTCCATGCGGGCTACCAGGTGCCCGCGGGCACCATGTTGGAGACCACTGCCTTGGGTATTAAAATTGAGCCCACCTTAGAGAAGGAAATTTCATCTTGTTCGACCGCTATTATACCTTTTGACATGGATGATGCTATTGGATGTGTGAAGTGGCCAGGTCCGGAACCCATGAGTCACTCGCCCAGAGGTGAGTGGTGCGCAAAATGTGAGGTGGAAATAACAGAGCCTCTTGAGAAAACAGTACTGATGATAGAGTCGTCTTCTGTGACTTCACTTCCAGCTGGAGTGTTAGTGCAAACCGTCATAGTGCCAAGTGAGGCAATGGAAAACAGTCAGTTACTGGTGCCCTTGCAAAATAAATCAATGAAAGAAGTGACCATCCCGGTAGGGACTGTCCTTGGCTATTTGTACTTAGCAGACCCGGTTAGCCCGGCTGCCGTGAGTGAAACTGTTGATGAGATGATTGATCCAAAATTGTTCAACTTTGGGGATTCACCCATTCCAGCAGAATGGAGGGAGAGACTCCAACAAAAGTTGAGCAAAAGAACCAAAGTATTCTCGCTTCACGAGTGGTATGTAGGAGTCGCCAAGGGAGTAGAGCATAACATACGGCTTTCCGAAATCAAGACCCTTTCGAGAGCGTTCTAGGCGTCTAGCACCCGAAGATAGAGACAATGTGTGATGAACGAATCGGATACAATTGCAAGTAAAAGTTATTTATTCCAGTTGGTCAGACAAGTCACAGAAACACAGGTCGGGGACAAACACTCAGATGAACTGTGACACAGGGACGTCGATGGGCTAGCCGGAGTCTCGTGGAGATGTTGACGGAGTGCTCAAAACAGGAACAATAAACAATCCAGACCGGGAAACAACGACGAAGATCCACGAAGACTGGAACACACGAGGAGAAGCAGAGAGCCACACAGGAACAGGACACGACACCGGGGAAGCCACAACGATCTGACAATGTGAGATGGGAATTACTGGGCATATAAAGAAACTGGTAAGGACTTGCAGCTGGTGAACACAATCAAACGGGAATAGTAACCACGCCCACACAGACACACATACACACACACCACATACCAAAATGAGACAGTGGATTCATGAAACGTGACACAATGTGAGGAAACATCTCCAAGACCTCTTGACTGTTGGTATTATTAAAGAGTCACGCAGCCTATTTGCATCCCCAATCGTGATTGCAAGGAAAAATAATCGAGCCGTCCGTATGTGTATTGATTATCGAACCCTGAACGCAAGAACTGTTCCCGACCAATACACAACACCCAGAATTGACGATGCACTGGATTGTCTAGCAGGTAGTCAGTGCTTTTCTGTTCTCGATTTAAGAAGTGGCTATTATCAGATAGACATGGCAGAAGCCGACCAGGAAAAAACTGCTTTTATCTGCCCATTAGGATTTTTCCAATTCGAGAGGATGCCACAAGGGGTCACTGGAGCGCAGAGCGACATTCCAGAAACTAATGTAGTGAGTTGTCGTGGACATGAACCTACTACAAGTCTTGGTGTATCTAGACGATTTAATAGTCTTTGGAAGGACTCTGGAGGGACATGAGGAGAGGCTCATGAAAGTGCTGGATCGCCTGGAGGAGGCGGGGTAAAATGTGTCCATTGACAAATGTCATTTTTGCCAGAACCGAGTGAAGTATGTTGGACACATAGTATCCAATGAAGGGATATCAACAGATCCTGATAAAATTGAGGCTGTGATCAGTTGGCCCCAACCATCGGACCTGAAATCCCTTCGATCCTTTTTGGGATTCTGTGGATACTATCGTTGGTTCATTACTAATTACTCTTCCATTGTTAGGCCATTGACTGAGCTTACTAAGGGCTATGCACCGACACAACAAGGAAAGAAGGCAGGCAAAGAAAAGAGCATTACCTACTTCAAGGAATCCGAGCCCTTTGGAGATCGATGGGATGAATCCTGCACATCTGCTTTTCAGCAGATAATTCATTGCTTAACCCAGGGCCCCTCCCACTTAAATCTCAGGGAGAGGGCGCTACATAAACATAAAAAAACAGTGTCAGTGTCTCTTTCTTTTAGAATTACAACTTTAAATTCTACTATAAAGTAGCTAATTGTGGACATCTGACCTCGATGGACCGAAATTTGATCCAATTTAATTTGCCGATATAAAGTGAGGCCATGGATGACAGTGACCTCTGGATGGCGTGATTGGCCAGAATTGATTATTCCAGAGCAATTTTAATAATATAATATAATATAATATAATATAATATAATATAATATAATATTATATTATATTATATTATTTTGGGATAAAATGTGACCTGTGATTCATTCACTTGTCCATCACATCACATCTCTTCATCCAATTAATATTTCCAACAGCTATTTACTCGCTCTGTGACCCTCTCTGTAATAGAGGCTCTCAGTGTCACTGATAAGATTACACTCCAAAATGGATTGTCTCCTGCTCTGCGTTAGTCAGTGAGGGGCTTGACAATCAGGACCAGACAGAGATGAAGACTTTTATGTTCATAGTATAAAATATCAGGTGCCACAAAACTGTAAAGAATGTGGCATGTCAGAAAGTCTACGGATAATCCAACTTTTGGATTTAGTTGATTTCAAAATATTATGTTATGCAGCACATATACAAACTAACTGACAGCAGCTGAGAATAAGTTAATTGAGAATTGAAGGCCAAACTGATGATTACAATCTATGCACACACAGTGCACGTCAGAGATGTTATATTGGGTTACGGGGCTCTTTAGTAAAAACACTGTAGAAAGTGAAAATATAGGAAGGCATTTGACCCTTAAATTACTTTTGTTTGTGTAACCTAACGTTGTCATGTTGATTTAGTCATATTAAATAATATAATTCAGTTACCACTTGTAGAACTGGGTTGTAGAACTGACCAACTAAAGCCTTTTACACGATTTTTTATACACAATTAATTGAGAATTGCAATTGCATTTGTCACAGTCATTTTTTTGCATTTTAATTAGTAATGGTCAATTCAGTTCATGAATGTGTTGCAAAAATATTTTATTCTAAAATAAAATAGTAAAAAACACAACTATGTTCTTTGATGATGTACAGAAACAGAGTTTAGAGCAGAGATCAGATTCTGCCTACAGTGATTCAGAGTGTTTTAATAAGTCATGGTTCACATGTTCACCCACACTGATTTTTTAATTATTCTATATTGATCAAGGGAGACCAGAACCACATTGATCAATGGCAAAACCAGCTGAAACTGGAATACCATCTGCGGTTGTCTGTGAAATGACCAGTTTCATAACAACAATAAACTGCTTTGGGGCAGAGATAAAATTGTAAAATCCAATCAATATCTAAATATGGAGCTGAATAATCGGCACAGATATGCATCAATCAATATAAGGTATTTGGGTCTTACCACACTTTTTTTTTATGATAAATGCAGCACCAATGGTCAACAACTTCATTTTAGACAGAAATGAGAAAAATGACACTTGCAGTGTTTTATGGCTTCCGGGTCAAACCATTCCCTTGAGTCTCAATGAGGCTAGATGATTTATTCTGTCTTATATTACATCCAGCTTTAGACATCCAGAAAAATGAATTCCAGCAAGCTATACCATATTATATACGGTTTAGATTTAAAACAGGCCGGTGAGTGTAGTACAGTTATACTATATACTATATATAGTAATGTGAAAAAAGAAAGCAGATTAAACGTATATATGAATATCATGTTATTAGTTTATCAACATGCTTTTGGCAAACTAGTTTGGCATCAAATGTACTTCAGTTATGCACATGAAGAGCATTAGTCTGATGCATAGAATTACTGCAAATTTAAAACTTTTAAAATCAGTCCTGTTTGAACTTCCATTTTAGTTAGGATGCTTCCTTTGGATGCAACTTCCTATGTAAAAGTGTAGACCGCTCACTAAATTTTTGGAACATAAAGTAGCTTGACATTCCACTTTGAAGAATATCCATTACACCAGTGATGGTAACACAACCCAGATCATCTAAACCAGTTTCACATTCAGAGATTCATAAATCCCCATTCTTAACTCTATCTGTCCCACTGACAAGAACACATGTTTAGCAAATTATGTTTCCCTTAGTGACTAAGACTTTGGAGGCATTGAGAGGCAAATCTGATCAGGATATAGGCATGATAGCAGCAGCTGCTGGAGACCCAATAAAAATGCCAAATGAGCTTCATTCGAGTTCATCAAGTATACACTGCACATTAAAACAGAAGTCATTTTTAAGGCAGCTTTGAAAGGCTCAAGCTCTGATATTCACTGATATCCCATAATTCGAGTAAGAATGAATTCTATTGGACTGAATTTGTAGATGACACTAAAAGGTGCAGGTGCAAGCTTGTTACAAAGCCTATGTGAGATGTTCATTGTGAGATCAATATGTTCATTGATAAAGTGTCAACCAAATTGTCACACCTTCTATGAGCCTGTGTGGTCTTTGAATCTGAGACTGCTGCCATCTAATCACTGTTGTTTAGTGTCCCAGTCCATCCTGATTGAATGGAAAAGAGATTAACATGAAGTTGTTGTTTTCTTTAAGGGCCTCCTGTGCTGTCTTCCTATACCAAGACAGAAGACAAATTGTTTAAACATCTCTTCAGCAACTACCAGAAATGGGTGAGACCAGTGGAGGATCTAAATGGAACGGTACAGGTGAAATTTGGCCTGGCAATCTCCCAGCTGGTGGATGTGGTGAGAATTAGTCCTTCTGAAATTGCATTCTCCTCCTTTAGGCAAAATGTTACCTTACAATAAAAATTACATTTTAAAATATATACATTAGGCAATTCTCTATCATTAAAATAGTTCAGGAATTTATTTGTTGTTAACCATTATGCTCTGTTTTGAGTCAGTAGCAAAAAGAGTTAGATTAACGGGGGTTAGTAAATAATCCATAATATCTGTCATGTACAACATTGGTGTATCTGGGACATAAAGAACATAAAAATCAATCTCAGCAGAACACGAAGGCACATAGAATAACCGATATAATATCAGATTTTTTGTTGGTTAGGATGAGAAGAACCAGCTGATGACGACCAATGTGTGGATAAAACAGGTACAGCAGGACTTAATAACCCAATGAGGTTTATCTGATTAATATGCAATATACTTTTTCTTAATTTGCCTTCATATTGTCTGCATTTTGATAGTAGTTAACATTTTGATAGATTAAATTTTAACTATGGCCAATGTGCTTAATTGCTTTCTTTACGGTTGTATTTGGTGATCAGCTTTGCAGATAAATCAATGTCTCTCTGCATTCAGGAGTGGACAGACATTAAGCTCCAATGGAATCCAGATCATTACCTGGGCATCACTTCCATTAGAGTTCCCTCATACTCCATATGGAGACCCGACATCGTGCTCTATGACAAGTACGTGTATGAGTCCGAAAGGAAACCAGAGAGGGACTGAACAGTATGTTTAACATTTCTGTTAGAGCCATAAATAACGTAAAAAGTCTAATAATATTTTTTTGTGATATTTTATATTTTAATACACACATATTTTGAATGTTTATACTGTTATAACTTATATTATTATTAATAAATAGTTATAATGTTATAATCTTCCCCGTTTTGTCTATGGGTAGGAGAGGATGTAACAATTATTGGAAATAATAATAATAAATAAATATTAAAGCTGCAAGCAGCATTTGAGCAAAGTTCAAGCATTTAAGGCCTTTAAGCACATAAGCATTAGAGACATTAAGTTTTATTTAGCAAGCATTTAACCACTGACATCATAGATGGAAAAGACCATTTACAGCCAATACAGGCAATTTACCATAGGAAATACATGGTTTTAAAGCTTTTGCCAAGGCAATTGCCAAGGCAATTGCTGCCTTGGGGATTGCTGCCTTGAACAGCACTGGCTTCCGGTCTGAGCGAACGCTGGCGTGTTCTGACAGCCGCTGCTCTCTTGCTATCTCGCTATCCTTTTGTTTTCGTGACAAACTGTGGACTAATTATGGACTACTCAAGCGTGTTTTTTTTTTTTTTTTTTTCAACGCTGATTTTAAACGCTGAATTACGGTGCTGTTTAAAAAATTGTCTCTGCATCCCTTCAGTCAAGCTGCTACCTGCCAAACGCGAGCTTTCGCCACCGAAGCAAACAGGCTACTTCAACTGTTTTCCGTGAGTAAGCTTCTACTTTCTCTCGGACTATTGGTTGCCATATGCTAGTCAGTTTGATATGGTCTTAGAAAGGGCTGTATCTTCCACATACTTGCACTGTGTAGTAGTTCAGCTGCCCGGTGTGCTGGCTAACGTGGTGTAAAATCTGGCTGGGTATGCGCGACTCTAGGATGATCATCCTCTTTTTATTGCACGTAACTTTTTTATCTGCTTCTTTTTATTTTTGCGCGCTGTCTCAAGAAACTTTGCTGCCTTTTTGCCGGTGGGGTTTTTATGACATGACTTTTTATTCGTCGTTGGATCTGCACCATCTGAACCCTAAAGTTCGGTCATCACTGCCCACTAATCTTTACAATCACTGCGCTGCTCTTGGTATCGCCCGCCGGCCTCGTTACATACATCGGGGCTCCCACAAACATTGTACTGGGCTCTCTACTTCAGCTCACTCAGTTGACTCAGTTGACGGATGTATTATTCCCGTCGTCTGGTCTTCCTCTCGTCGGCTGTCTACAAAATCTCGCAGAGAAGGCGGAAATATTAACTCTGCAAATCACCGTTCTCTGGAATATGCCCCACTTGGGGCCCTATCACCAGCTAAAACTTCCTCTGCATCAGCTCAGCCTTCAGTGAAAATGGCTCTAGTAAACGCTAGATCACTATCAAATAAAACATTCATTATGAACAACTTCTTCTCATCTTATGCCTTGGATTTTCTGTTTGTGACTGAAACCTGGTTGAAATCTGACGATGTTTCGTCTCTGGGCGAATTATCTCCTCCTGACTGTTCCTTTTACAGCACTCCCAGGCCAAATGGATCTGGTGGTGGTCTAGCTACAATCTTTAAGAAGTCATTTAAATGTCAACTACTGCCCGTAGATACTTTTTCCAGTTTTGAAGCACAACTATTGCACATCGACCTAAATGGTCCTCTAATTTGCATCCTGATTTATAGACCACCGAAAGTCAACACAACGTTTATCCATGAGCTCTCAGACTTCCTGTCAAATCAAGTGTCACGCTGTGATAGACTGTTGGTTCTGGGGGATTTCAATATCCATGTTTGCTGCCCCTCTAAACCTATGGTTAAAAATTTTATGAACCTCATTGACTCACTCAGTTTCGCACAGTGTGTCTCTTCTCCTACTCACAACCTGGGCCACACACTAGATCTTATTTTGACTCGTGGTCTCTCTATGCATTCATGTGAAGTATTTGATGCTGGTATTTCTGATCACTATTCTGTTTTATTTGAACCTGCAGTTCCATATGTACAGCCCGTCCTCTTTCAGCCTGTGTGCTGCTCCCGTGTTTTTCATGCCACTACTGCACTAGAATTCTCAACCACCTTTTCTAATTGTGAGGTCTCTTTGTCACCTGATATGAACACTGATGAGTTGGTTCTCGTCTTCAACTCTGCCTGCTCTACTGCATTGGATATTGTTGCCCCTTTGAAGCCTAGAAGGCAAAAACCTAAATCAAACTCTCAACCTTGGTTAAATGACTCTACCCGTGTGCTCAGACGGGAATGCAGAAGGGCTGAGCGCAGGTGGGAAAAGGACGGGCTACAGGTCTCTTATCAAATTTTAAAAGATTGTCTTGCCACCTATCAAAAGTCGGTCAGTGATGAAAAGTCTCAATATCTTTCAAATTTAATTGCTATGAATGCAAACAGGCCACAAGTTCTTTTTAAAACTATAAACTCAGTTCTTAATCCAGCCACCTGCTCAGCTCCTGTTGGCAATCTCGAGACCTGTATAGAATTCTTAGGTTTCTTTGTACAGAAGATACTAGATATCAGATCTCGCCTCTCTCCTTCTGACACGGCTGTTTCTCCCCTTATCTCTCCTTCTAGTAATTTTACTAGTTTTAAACCAGTGTCTAAGTCTCAATTAAGTGCATTAATTTCCAAAATGAAAGTGACATACTGTCAATCTGATGTACTGCCTGGCCGTTTGCTTAGAGAGGTATTAGACACTATTAGCCCTGCGCTTTTAACTATTATAAACAGTTCTCTGTCCACTGGGGTTTTCCCTGAGTCTTTTAAGCATGCTTCTGTACAGCCCTTGCTAAAAAGATCTAACCTTGATCCATCTGTTCTTAGTAACTACCGGCCAATTTCTAAACTCCCATTCATTTCAAAGGTTTTAGAGAAAGCAGTGCTCTCACAGTTTACTTCTTACTTAGATGCCTTTAACATTTTGGATAAGTTACAATCTGGTTTTAGAGCACTTCACAGTACAGAGTCAGCCTTGCTTAAAGTTACAAATGATCTATTGTTGTCTACTGATTCGGGGTCATCTGTCATTCTGTTACTGCTAGATCTGAGTGCAGCTTTTGACACGATTGACCATGACATCCTCTTGAAACGACTTCAATATACAGTAGGGGTTCAAGGCACGGCATTACAATGGTTCAACTCTTATTTAAAGGGTAGGACGTTTTCAGTAAATATCGGGTCGTTTACCTCACCTACTGCACCCGTCACTTATGGTGTTCCCCAGGGTTCTATTCTTGGCCCTTTGTTGTTTTCACTCTACATGCTTCCCCTGGGCTCCATTCTCCAGAAACATGGCATAAACTATCACTGCTACGCCGATGACCTACAACTTTACCTTCCAATCAAACTTGAAAATGATTTCTCTATACAACTCCTTTTATCATGTCTTGATGAAGTGAAAATTTGGATGGCGAACAATTTCCTGCAACTAAACACCGACAAAACGGAGGTGCTTCTGCTAGGCCCCTCTGCACTCAATACTACTCTGACAAGTAGGTTAGGCTCCCTCAGTGATAGCTTACAACCCTATGTAAAAAATCTAGGGGTCTATTTTGACCCTTCACTACAATTCGACAAACAGGTGAACACGGTTGTAAAGAGTAGCTTCTTCCACCTCAGATCTGTTGCAAAGGTAAAACATTTTCTTTCTCAAAAAGATCTTGAAATTGTCATCCATGCACTAATCTCTTCTAGACTGGACTATTGTAATTCTCTATATGTCGGTCTTCCACAAAGCACTCTATCTCGGCTTCAGATGGTCCAAAATGCGGCAGCCAGACTGCTGACAGGAACAAAAAAACGGGAGCATATTACTCCTGTTCTTGTTTCATTGCACTGGCTCCCTGTCAAGTTTAGAGTTGATTTTAAGGTCCTTCTTTTTGTATATAAGGCTCTCCAAAAATCAACCCCGGATTATCTCTATGAACTTATCCAGCCACATACAACCTCTAGGTCATTAAGATCCTGTAACCAGCTTCTTTTATCAGTTCCTCGTTCACGTTGCAAATCAAAAGGCGACAGAGCTTTCGCGGTTGCTGCACCTAAACTTTGGAACAGCTTACCCTTTAATATCAGGGCCTCTCCATCGCTCAATGCTTTTAAATCTAGCCTAAAGACTCATTTTTATACTCTTGCATTTGAGTGACGCTGTGTATGGTACACTGTGTAAATGTACGTAGAAATGTTCTTTTATTCGTTTATTATTATTAATAGTTTTCTTTATTAATTTTTAATTTTTATTTTTGACCGTCTGTAAAGCACTTTGGATCAACTAATGTTGTGTTTATGTTGTGCTCTATAAATAAATTGACTTGACTTGACTTGACTTGACTTGACTTTTTAACAGTTATAGTGCCACCTATGGTCTGATCTCCATAAGATTAGATCTTGTTTCCTATGTTATGTCACATATGCCCACCAAGTTTTGTGAAGTTCTGAGTTTTCATTTACGATTGATAGGCTTTTGAGAGTATTTTGCAACACCCATTTTCTAAATGACCCTTTTATAGCCAAACAAATGCAAAAGTTCAACTTTTTTTTGATAATTATTGATCTAGAGAGTCCAGAGAATTGTACTGCACTGGTTTTGGTTCCGATCGGGCAAGATATACGTTTTTTCCGGTTGAGCCAATTAAGGATCACAGTGATATCAGACACTTGAGTCTAGCACAAACGGTCTAGGAGTTATGAGCAATTTCATACTTTTGCTTGCTGTAGCATCCACTGGACGTAACAATACATAACATGTATGTGAGTTGGGTCTAATCGTTTTTTGTTTGTTTTTTTTATCTGAAGAAAACGGAAGGGGTTTTGTACAAGACAGTGTTTTGACCATGAAATTTGTTCAAATCATATTTAATTGAAAGGGGTAGTTGAATATGATTTAACTTTTCTAACTTTTGTCACAGTGTCTGGTTGTGTTTCCCTGGGTTGTCACTAGAGGTCCTCGTTCTCACGCTGTCTTTCACATTTGACTTCATTTCCCAGCATTCTGTCTGTCACTCATCAGTTCATTGCACTCAGCTGTTTCCCATCACCTTGTTAGATCTGTGTGTATATATTCCCTGTCTGTGTTAGTGTTCGTCATGGAGTCCTTGTTTTATGTCACCACTTCCAAGGTCTGTTTCCCTGCTTGTTTTTATTCTTATGTTTTGATTGATTATTGATATTTGACCGCTGCTTGGATTACAATGATTTTGGATTGCCCTCATTATTAAACTTACTGCGATTGGATTTTCTGCTTCCCGTGTGTGTTTTGTGACAGAAGGACTCCGTCCGTCCGCGGGACCTGTGGAGGTCGCAGTGGAGGGTGGTCGAGAGGAATCCCAACACCATTTTCCACTCAGGCCCCTCTTCGACCCTGGGCTGGTGAGATCCAGTTTCATCTGGCCCAGAGCGCACACTTCACCAGCGGAAACGGCGGAGGAGGAGGAAGACCTCTAGCCTGTCCAAAGGCCCGGAGGCCGTGTCCCAGAAGCCCGTCGCTTTTCTGGAGGCTGATTAAGAGATGGTTCACGCCCCGTCTGCCCAGTCAGAGACTGTTCACGTCCCGTCTGCCCAGTCAGAGACTGTTCATGTCCCGTCTGCCCAGTCAGAGACTGTTCACGCCACGTCTGCCCGGTCGGAGACGGATCAGGAGATGCCCATTCACGTGGCCGCGAGGACACTGATGGACTATTTGGAGCGTCTGGCTCGGATCCTGGACATGCCTGTGTTCTCTGTTCCAGGACCGGAGCCAGTGTCAGTTCCAGGGCCGGAGCCAGTGTCAGTTCCAGGGCCGGAGCCAGTGTCAGTTCCAGGGCCGGAGCCAGTGTCAGTTCCAGGGCCGGAGCCAGTGTCAGTTCCAGGGCCGGAGCCAGTGTCTGTTCCAGGGCCGGAGCCAGTGTCTGTTCCAGGGCCGGAGCCAGTGTCTGTTCCAGGGCCGGAGCCAGTGTCTGTTCCAGGGCCGGAGCCAGTGTCTGTTCCAGGGCCGGAGCCAGTGTCTGTTCCAGGGCCGGAGCCAGTGTCTGTTCCAGGGCCGGAGCCAGTGTCTGTTCCTGGGCCGTAGCCAGTGTCTGTTCCAGGGCCGGAGCCAGTGTCTGTTCCAGGGCCGGAGCCAGTGTCTGTTCCAGGGCCGGAGCCAGTGTCTGTTCCAGGGCCGGAGCCAGTGTCTGTTCCAGGGCCGGAGCCAGTGTCTGTTCCAGGGCCGGAGCCAGTGTCTGTTCCAGGGCCGGAGCCAGTGTCTGTTCCAGGGCCGGAGCCAGTGTCTGTTCCAGGGCCGGAGCCAGTGTCTGTTCCAGGGCCGGAGCCAGTGTCTGTTCCAGGGCCGGAGCCAGTGTCTGTTCCAGGGCCGCAGCCAGTGTCTGTTCCAGGGCCGGAGCCAGTGTCTGTTCCAGGGCCGGAGCCAGTGTCTGTTCCAGGGCCGGAGCCAGTGTCTGTTCCAGTTCCTGAGCCGGCGCCAGTGTCTGTTCCAGTTCCTGAGCCGGCGCTTGTGTCTGTTCCAGTTTCTGAGCCGGCGCCAGTGTCTGTTCCAGTTCCTGAGCCGGCGCCAGTGTCTGTTCCAGTTCCTGAGCCGGCGCCAGTGTCTGTTCCAGTTCCTGAGCCGGCGCCAGTGTCTGTTCCAGTTCCTGAGCCGGCGCCAGTGTCTGTTCCAGTTCCTGAGCCGGCGCCAGTGTCTGTTCCAGTTCCTGAGCCGGCGCCAGTGTCTGTTCCAGTTCCTGAGCCGGCGCCAGTGTCTGTTCCAGTTCCTGAGCCAGTGTCTGTTCCTGTTCCTGAGCAGGAGCCAGTGTCTGTTCCTGTTCCTGAGCAGGAGCCAGTGTCTGTTCCTGTTCCTGAGCAGGAGCCAGTGTCTGTTCCTGTTCCTGAGCAGGAGCCAGTGTCTGTTCCTGTTCCTGAGCAGGAGCCAGTGTCTGTTCCTGTTCCTGAGCAGGAGCCAGTGTCTGTTCCTGTTCATGAGCAGGAGCCAGTGTCTGTTCCTGTTCCTGAGCCGGAGCCAGTGTCTGTTCCTGAGCCGGAGCCAGTGTCTGCTCTTCCTGAGCCGGAGCCAGTGTCTGCTCTTCCTGAGCCGGAGCCAGTGTCTGCTCTTCCTGAGCCGGAGCCAGTGTCTGCTCTTCCTGAGCCGGAGCCAGTGTCTGCTCTTCCTGAGCCGGAGCCAGTGTCTGCTGTTCCTGAGCCAATGTTTGTTTCTGTGTTTGTGTCTGTCCTTGTGGCTGTTACTGTTCTGGTGTCTGTCCCTGAGCTGGTGTCTGTCCCTGAGCCGATGTCTGTTGCTGTTCCTGAGCCGGGTTCTGTTCCTGTGCCGTGGTCGCCCGAGTGGTCGTCTTCGCCCTGGTCGTCACCGCCCTGGCCGCCCGAGGGGTCTTAACCGCCCTGGCCGCCCGAGGGTTCTTCACCGCCCTGGCCGCCCGAGGGTTCTTCACCGCCCTGGCCGCCCGAGGGTTCTTCACCGCCCTGGCCGCCCGAGGGTTCTTCACCGCCCTGGCCGCCCGAGGGTTCTTCACCGCCCTGGCCGCCCGAGGGTTCTTCACCGCCCTGGCCGCCCGAGGGTTCTTCACCGCCCTGGCCGCCCGAGGGTTCTTCACCGCCCTGGCCGCCCGAGGGGTCGTCTCCTTCGCCCGGGCCGCCCGATGGTTCTTCACCGCCCTGGCCCCCGATGGTTCTTCACCGCCCTGGCCGCCCGATGGGTCGTCTCCTTCGCCCGGGCCGCCCGATGGGTCGTCTCCTTCGCCCGGGCCGCCCGATGGGTCGTCTCCTTCGCCCGGGCCGCCCGATGGGTCGTCTCCTTCGCCCGGGCCGCCCGATGGACTGTCTGCTTCGCCCTGGCCCCCCGATGGACTGTCTGCTTCGCCCTGGCAGCCCGAGGGGTTATCTGCTTCGCTCTGGTCGACCGTTAAGTCGGCACCTTGTGTTCCTGTTCCCCTGCATGGTCCTGGCCCTCCCTCCCCTCCCTCGGATTTCCCACTAACCCTCCTCTTGAACTCTTGAATTTTTTTTGTCCGTTACGGAGCGTCTGGTAGCCGCTCCGTTGAGAGGGGGTACTGTCACAGTGTCTGGTTGTGTTTTCCTGGGTTGTCACAATAGGTCCTCGATCTCACAGTGTCTTTCACATTTGACTTCATTTCCCAGCATTCTGTCTGTCACTCATCAGTTCATTGCACTTCATTGACGTTCCCATTAGAGGGCTGCATTGGGATTGAGTCCCGCCGGGTCCCGCGGGACCCAACGCAAATCTCGCGGGAGCGGGCGGTTTGAACTTTGCTGCGGGCGGGAATGGGCGGGCAAAAAAAAACCCTGCGGGATCGGGAGGTTGCCTAACGACATGATGGAGATGTCAATGATGTGGAAAAGAACCTCAAACTGGGTATTTACAGCACAAAACCTGAGCAAGGCAAGTCTGACATTTACTATTCATCTTCCTGATCAGTGCATCAGAATACATGCAGGCCAGGGAAACGAAACCAACAAACCCATGAATCTCTTTAATAATAGCAATACAAATACGCGTTTTTTTCCTGCGGGACGGGAGAAGACACAAAGTCAGTGCATCTCTATTATTGTGCGGGAATAAATTCTCCGAGTTTTGCGGGAGCGGGCGGGAGTGGACATACATATTGCGGGAGCGGGCGGGAGTGTAACACATACGTTGCGGGAGCGGGCGGTAATGGTCAGAAATTCGGCGGGCGCGGGCGGGAGCGGGATGAAGAAAACAGTCCCGCGCAGGACTCTAGTTCCCATCACCTTGTTAGATCTGTGTGTATATATTCCCTGTCCGTGTTAGAAATGGATAGACAGCATTAGACACCATTATAAGTTCTATAGGTCAATATTAATGCTTCCAACTGAAATGTGAACCTTTTCTTTACTCTCAAATGACTTAATTCTCATTAAATTTGGACTCTGTGTCTCATGACTGAATGATTCTCACCTGCAGTGCAGATGGTAATTTCGAGGCCACAGTGACAAAAGCAGTGGTGAGATATGATGGCACTATCTCCTGGACCCCTCCTGCCAACTATAAATCTGCCTGCACCATCGATGTGACATTTTTCCCCTTTGACCTCCAAAACTGCTCCATGAAGTTTGGCTCCTGGACCTACGATGGTTCCCAGGTATGTTTTATCTATTATTAGATGCATTAAAACGAGTGTTTGCTTGTTTTAAAAACCTTTATTTATTATTTACATCCATGTCTTCTGACGCCATATGATAGTTTCTGTGTTTAACATTTGGATATTTTAAATAACAACTGCATAATATTCATTTTTTTAAGGTGGACATTCTCCTTGAGGATGTACAAGTGGACAAACGTGACTATTTTGACAACGGAGAATGGGAGATTGTGATGGCCACAGGTAGCCGGGGTTTGAGAAGCGATGGGACATTTTTCTATCCATCTATCACCTACTCCTTTATTATCCGACGTCTTCCACTTTTCTACACACTCTTCCTCATCATTCCCTGCATTGGATTGTCTTTCCTGACTGTGCTGGTGTTTTATCTCCCATCTAATGGAGGAGAGAAAATCTCACTCTGCACGTCTGTCCTCGTCTCCCTTACTGTCTTCCTTCTGGTGATAGAAGAGATCATCCCTTCCTCCTCAAAGGTGGTACTCTTTGTAAGAATTCAAAGCCATTTTAAATAACTTCTATATTTCAACGAGGTTAATGAGGCTTCTATAAATCAATGTGCCACAGACAGTAGCTACTCTTCTGAATTTTCACATTATTGTCTGCAATATAAGAGTAAATTGCAGTATTTGTCAGTTATTGGTTGTCTGTGATAAAGTTTCACTATAAATATCAGTTAATTCATGCAGACATTTAAGTTCTTTTCTGTATTTACTTTGAGGACCCTTTTGTCATTCTGCAGTATAACACTCCTAACTTGATTTATCGAATGGTATATATGATATATCTATATGATCTTATAATCCATCATTTTAGTTGTCAAGTTTTGAATGAACTGGGGTACCACTTTAAGGGACAAGGGGACCACAGAAATCTGTGAAAGAAATAAAAAGGTTTTACAAAATAATGCTTTTGGGCTGGGATAGTTCACCCCATACACCCTCATCCTCTTTTTGCATTCTGTAGCAAATCCTTCCCTTGCAGGTCAAAATGACCCGAAGTCCTAATATATATATATTAGTGGTGGGCCGTTATCGGCGTTAACGTGCTGCTTTAACGTGAGACTCTTATCGGGCGATTAAAAAAAAGTATTGCCGTTAATCTATTCTCAAAGTTGGGTTGGGAGCTGGGTCTATACTACGCAAGCTATGATGACTTTCACCTTGATATTTTTGCGCGGATGTATACCTACCCGAATTGCACTGTAGGGGGTAGGGATGGGAATTGAAAACCAGTTCCACTCGAGAACCGGTTCTAAGTTTTACGAACCATTGATATTGTATGCCCTCGACGTTAACGATTCCTCTTATCAATGCTCCTGCTCCGAGTCCCAGACATAATATACAGACCGTGAACTCGCAACTTTCCCTTTTGTCCTTTATCGGGCACCATAGCGCGACGTCCTATACGCATCTGCGTCATTCGTGATGTCAAAGCGATTTGAGCAGAGGAGGTAAACATGGAGTGGAAAAGACGATCTAAAGCTTGGCTTTATTTTACTAAACGAAATTATGCTGTTTTGTGTTTGCAATAACAGGGTTTTTACTGCATTGAATTTTTTTTGCGCCAGCCAAAGCAAATTTTTGTCCCGCCAAAGTCTTATTTGATCGGTGAGTAATGTAGATGAACTGCTGCACTTGTGACAGGACACATGTTTAACTGAAAGATCGAGCAGAGAGGGAGCGCGCGCGCACTCTCTCACTTCGGAGCCAGGCGACTTCACCATCTCCACACTAAGCGCTGTCTTGCTCTCTCTCCCTTATATTAACCAAAATAAATCGACACGATGTTAAAAGGTCGGAAGACCAAAGTTTCATGTGGAGCATTTGGATATTTTATTTTCCCAAATTACCGCTGGGTGTGAATTGTGCTAAAATAAGTTACCTTATCATCTCTGAAAAGCGTTCCACACATTCACTCAAGTACCACCTAAACGCAAAGCATCCCTTAGCTAATGCGGTAGATGCCGGGCCAAGCACTGATGTAGCGCAGGGGAAGAGTCGTCGTCAAACTAGGCTACAATGTTTGAGTGCAACCGAGGCAAGCCCGTCAGCACAGCTCTATCAGTTAGTAAACACAAGTACATCTGATTGAACATGATTTATTTTCATCACCAATTATAATAGTAGAACAGCTTTCTCAAGCAGTTTGTGATGCATTTTGGAAACAGGAGATGAGCCCCTGGTCTAATGCGCCACCTGGCTTCAGGAACCCGTTCTCAAAGACTTACTTTTGGTCATTATTTGGGTAGCACACATATTCTGGATGCCTTCGGCAGTATTCAAATGAGCCATTTTAATCTAGAATAATCTAGATTAATTCCAAGATTCCAGTGAGATTAATCTAGATTAAAAAAATTAATCTATGCCCACCACTTCCTCACATTCTTTCAACCTAAATTCAAAATAATTATTTAATAAATGCATAAACCAGCTCAAATTAGCTCTAAAATCTCACATCGGTCAATTTGGGTGTCTCTGACGACCTCTATATAACATGATATTTCATGACTCTTGCTACTAGATGACCTCATAGCATTATATGAAGCAAATTAGCTGTTCCGCTGGGTCCTAAAGTCAGTTCTTGAGTTTACCTCTTCAGTATGCATTCAGATACACATGAAGACATTATAAAATCATTATTGAGGAAGTCTTTGCATTTGTAGTTTTAATTTTGAGCATTCATTTTTAGGTTTTTCTATGTATGCTATTACTGAAGCATTATTCACATTCCATTTATTTCTAAGGGGGTTGAATTGACCCTCGAGGGAAGGATTTGTTACTTTTTTATTATTACAACAACATAAACTCCTAATCTGAATACAATCATGTTGTGTGTGTGTGTCTGTGTGTCTGTGTGTCTGTGCGTGTGCGTGTGCGTGTGCGCGCGTGCGTGTGCGCGCGTGCGTTTGTGTGTGTGTGTGTGTGTGTGTGTGTGTGTGTGTGGTTCAAGTGTGACAAAAGTCCTTAAGTCTTAGACCCCGATGAACACTCAAACAAAATTTTCTTGGGTCAAAATGACATGATGGAAGGATTAAAACATTAGGTGTGTCCCTAAGACTGCAGTTGAGAAAAAAAAAACTGCTTTACGGTATTAGATTACCATACATACAATTTTATGTTACAATTTTTTATTTTGTTTTATAAACCCATATTGAGAATTTCCATTGAATTTTGTTTACTCTTAATTCTTTCATTCTCAATTTTAAAACGCTCTGCAATTGTCAAATGACTTATGTTTTCTGTTATGTTGTTTTCTGTCCCAGGTGATTCCTCTCATTGGAGAATATTTGGTTTTCACTATGATCTTTGTGACCCTTTCCATTGTCATCACCGTCTTTGCTATTAACATCCATCATCGCTCCTCATCTACTCATCACAGCATGGCGCCCTGGGTCCGCCGTATCTTTCTGCACCACCTGCCTAAACTGCTGTGCATGCGCAGCCATGTGGACCGCTACGCCACCACCGCAGGGAGGCAGAGAGCAGATAGAACCGGAAGAGGAGGGCTGGGGTGTGAGAAGAGTTTAGGCCAGGATACCACTCTGCTCAGTGCAGAACACAGTCTGCGGGCAGCCTTAGAATCTATACACTACATCACGCTTCATGTGGTGAAGGAGAATGAAGTCAGAGAGGTAAGAGTCTCACTTTAGAATCCCAGGCATGATGTGATTTTTGTGAGTTCTAATGTAATTCATAATGTAATTCGTTAATATTCGTTAATTCGTGAATAATCTTAATGCCTCTTTTTAGGTTGTTCAGGACTGGAAGTTTGTGGCCCGGGTCCTGGACCGGGTTTTCCTGTGGGCATTTCTCTTAGTATCACTGCTTGGGTCTGCTCTCCTTTTTATCCCTGTCATCTATAAATGGGCCAATATGATTGTTCCCAGCTATGCTGGAAGTACCAGCTGAAACACATGAATGCATAACATTGCAAAATATTTTGCTTGGATAAATTTTTCGCATTGTTACATTTATTATTTTAGTCTTCAAAACATCTATGCAACTTCGAGCACTGTCATTAATGCTGTAACATGCTGCATCACATTTATTGTTATGCTGATTTCATTACAATAAAAATTACAGTAAAAAGGTTATTGTGCATTGTGACAATTTATAATTGTTTCTTTCTGAGAATATTAACAAAAAATATAGATTACTCATCTTGATCTCAAGGGTGTGTACAATTAATTATCCCCCCCCCCCCCCCCCCCAAATTAAATGCTCTCTGGTATGAGAATGCCCCTCCCCCTAATATAATCTGCTACACAGCAATATTAAGCAGCTAAGTGTGTTTTTTCTGGGATGTGATGTTAGCTTAAAGGTTGTTGCAATTTGAATAAAAAAAAAATGCGCGAGAACTGAGATTATGACGCTCACAATCATTTGATGGGAAAATGTGAAAGGCAATCCATTCATTTTGCGACATTGTTAGGGCACTTTTACGTTTTCTCGTTGGTTTTTCATGATTCGGACATCCTGGAAATGCACAGTTTAGAACCATTTTAAACACTACATCGAGACCCATGCGTCATCTTCTCAGTTCTCGCGAATGCGTCGTGGCGCTCACGTGAACTCACATCAGAGGCCCACACAGAAGAAAATTAATAGTTGAATTAAGTCGTTATTTTGGGGGGGTTTTGCACACAAAAATTATTCTCGTCACTTGACAAACTTAAGTTGTTTTTTTTTTTACAAGATGGCACCATTTTCTCAGGTTTGGCCTATAAATCAAATACTTGCCTTTTTCCTATATTCTGCATCTGTGTATTATAGAACCAACTGGACAAATTATTTGTGTGGGTGTGTTGGTATATGGATGTCAGAGTGTGGTGTATGTATGTACTGTACTAAAAAATTGTGTGTGTGTGTGTTTGTGTGTGTGTTTGCATGCATGAAATATACAACAGAGAAAAATTATACTGTACTGCAAATCAGAAAACCAACCACTGTGGATCAGTGGAGCTTTGCTGGGATCAAATGGAAAAAGTTTGGTACTGCGCCCAAACCAAATATTATTTAAGCTATTTTTTTTTAGATGGCACAAATTTCAAAAGCACAAATTTGGAACACCACTTGTTTAGATAAATAGCTTTGATGTTGTTACGTTTTAGGCAGAGATGAAGACAGGTGAGAATCCAGTTGCATACTGGTTCCACTGTATGCAACAAAAAATGACTTACTGAGAAAATTCCCGGTCCTCCCTATTGCCAGATCATCCCCGCCAACAGTTAAAAACTATCTTCTTTACTAACACACTCACATAATTGTATAATTTGAAACAGTATGCTGAATGGACATATTTAGATGAATTTTGCTCAGCTTCTGCCTTTAATAATTCATTTTGAAGCAAGGTTAGTGATTCAGGGAAGAAGGAGGCGGGAACCAGCGAACAATCAGACATGGGCAGTATTTCAATTAAATGTATTTTAAATACGTATTTAATTACTTTAGTGTATTTTGTAATTTGTATTTTGCAGGTGTGGAAAAAATAAAATGTAGTTTGTAACAAAATATTTTAAGGGAGTGTATTTAGAGTATTTCAAATACTTAAATACTTTAGAAAAATCACCATAGTAAATGGTTTTGCCATATTTTCGGTCTGATGTTGGCAATAGCAATGTCCAGGTTAGATGCACGAAAATCACATTACACCCTGTAGACCGGGCTCAATCCAAGAAGTGAATGAGTTTTGAGCTCTTAAAAATGGCATTAAGGTAAAGTGTTTTGTGAAAAATATAGTCTACACACACACATATTGCACACTGAACGGAATTATAGATGTACTGGGTGTAATAGTGTAACAGGGTGTAATAGTGTCACTGGCCTCTTGAACGCGGATTGACAACAAAACCGGAAGAGAATACAATGCTGAATAAAGTCGTCGTTTTTGTTATTTTTGGAACAAAATTTATTTTCGATGCTTCAAAAAATTCTAACCAACCCACTGATGTTACATGGACTACTTTGATGTTGTCTTTATTGCCTTTCTGGACAAGGACAGTATACCGTACATAGATTTTCAATGGAGGGACAAAAAGCTCTCGGACTAAGTCTAAAATATCTTAAACTGTGTTCCGAAGGTGAACGGAAGTCTTACGGGCTTTGAACGACATGAGGGTGAGTCATTAATGACATCATTTTCATTTTTGGGTGTACTAACCCTTTAAGGGCAGCCTACCACACCATTGATGTGACCTTAGCCATACGTGCCATTTACGTCAGAGTGAGCTATTTCAGGCCATGTAGAAGTTTAGTGCTGGTTGATGTCTGGGGCCCTGCCGGGGCCCATGGCCCGGTGGGGGTCCCCCCCAGACATCAACCAGCAGTCGAGAAGGAGGAGCAAGAAGGGCTTGTTGAGGATGCTATTAGAAGCTTTAGAAAGGTCCCGCCTCCCGGGATTGGCTCAACCAATGAGAAAGATGGAGTTTCCAGGCGGGAGAATTTGATTTATGGGTCTTTGTTTGCAAGAGGGCTCATTTGCATGTGCACACTGGATGGGAGGTAGCTTGATGAAGAACTATGAAATATTCTTGTAATACTAATATGTTGTTGTTATCGATATATCATGTACACAGTCATTTCTATCTTCAAAGTTCCAAGTTATAGAGATTAAACATGCCACACATATGATTTTGGTTAACCCTTTGACGCGTACGATCACACCCGTGTGATCAGTCTTGGCTGGTCCCTGGAGCGTACGATCACACCGGTGTGATTAGAACGTTCAGTGAATCACGTGATCAACTGCTAAATTCAAAATTTCAAACTTTACTTTACTGCTTCCCCGCTTTGACTGGCACTGAGCCAGAGAGTGACGTGCACAGCTGTCATCATTATCACAACTGTTCAGTGTATTTTAATGTTTATTTTAGGTTTCATTCACTTTAAATTACATTACACAATAACAAATATATAGATTATTATTGCACACTAATATTTATAACAACAAAATAACCTTTTAAACATGATGTAATATTAATATTTATTGGAGTCAAACACACCTTGTAGAGAAAACAGCCTTTTCACAAAGCAAGCGTCAGCGACGCGTGAGCACCGCATATTTTTTTCGGCGTGCGTGCATGTTAATCAATGAGTGGATTCACACCAGGAGCAGGAGCAGCGCGTGAGCCTCAAGCAGGAGCATCGAGTGAGATGCAGTGAAGCGGGGGTTACTGTCATATATTTCGGGAGACATGGATGATCTTGCATGTTGTAAATCCAGCAGGCTCTGAGTCCAACTCTCCTTCAGTGTTGTAAACAAATAATGGCGGTGCCCATAGCCCGTATATCTTACCGATCAACTAACATGATCTTTTTTTCTCTAAATATTAAAACCGATTTGGTTTTAATATTAAAACTTGAACTGTCATGCATTGCAAGTCTTTTTTTCCCGCTGACAAATGATGTAGAGCTGACGTCACCGTTACCTCACACTCGCCTTTGTTCTAATTTAAAGACACAACTTTAATCAAGCTCCACAACTTCAGAGAAAATGACAGAAAATTTATATAAAAGACGACAACTGACAAATGAGGAAATTGAGGACATTTTTTTTAATTCTGATGAGGAGATTTTTGACAGCGAGGCAGAGAGTGACAGCGATGAAGATCTTCCCCCAAACCTTGAAGCTCTTGACAACATTGCAGATGAATCGACGACACCTGTCCCAAATGAGGCAGAAGAGGTAAACTCCTTGTTATGGAAGGCAACCAACCTTTTTAATCCTCCTGGGCCAGGCAATTTTGACAACCAGCTGTGTGGTGTGCAAAATCCACCAGAATCACCCAGTGAGGTCAATTGTTTTAAATTGTTCCTCACAGAAGATGTCATGGGAGAAATTGTGGAGGAAACAAACCGCTATGCCTCTGACTTGCAAGAAAGGGAAATTAAAGGAAAGCTGGTTAAATGGGTTCCAACAAATATCCCTGAAATGTACACATTTTTAGTGGCAGTTCTCTTAATGGGGGTGATAAAAAAACCATCACTTTGTGATTACTGGAGCACAGACCCCATGCTCTTGACCCCATTTTTTGGGTCTTTGTTCTCACAGGACCGCTTCCTTCTGCCTCTCCGCTGTCTTCACTTCGCAAACAATGCGACAGCAGTTTCCAATGACCCGCTGAAAAAAATCAGACACATATTTACTGCTCTCACCTCCTCCTTTCGTCGCATTTTTGTGCCATACAGGGATCTGTGTGTGGATGAGTCTCTGACGAAGTGGAAAGGCAGGCTGGCATTTCGTCAGTTCATTCCATCTAAACGGCACAGGTTTGGGGTCAAGTTTTTTGTTTTGTGTGATGTGCTAACTGGTTATGTGGAGGACATGATAATTTACACCGGATCTACCACTGACATCCAACATTACCCAGGACTTGGGATTTCTGGGTCCGTTGTGATGACACTTCTAGCACCTTACCTAAAAAAATGTCATGTTCTTTATGTGGACAACTGGTACAGTAGTCCCACACTTTTCCAGCACCTCTTGTCACTTGGCACTGGAGCTTGTGGGACTGTGAGCGCAAACAGGAAAGGGATGCCAAAGTTCACCTGTAAGATGAAAAAAGGTGAGGTGGAATTCGAAGAGAATGGGTTACAGATGGCAGTAAAATGGCACGACAAGAGGGATGTTCATGTCCTTACCACAATCCACCCAACTGGTATGGCATCCACAGGGAAGTTTGATCACATCACTGGGCAACCAAGGATGAAGTCAATCTGTGTGCTGGAGTATAAAGAAAAGATGGGGGCAGTTGACAAAGCTGATATGATGACTGGTTTCCATGAATGCACCAGAAAGTCTACCAAGTGGTACAAGAAGATCTTTTTTCATGTACTTGACACTGTTTTACTCAACAGCCACATCGTCTACCGGCAAATTACTGGTGAGAAATGGATACATATCATCTAATAATAAATATAAACAAGATAAAAAGTGATAAATTTTTAATTAATGTAATATAAAGTGTTAACAAATTCACAATAATAAACAGACCACACTGTCACATACTATTCTATTCTCCTCACTCCCTCCCTATTGATGTGCTCTACTATGAGTAGGAAAGGAAATCACCTCCCTACAATTCAGGACGAACCTGATGAGAGGGCTGCTGGAGGAGTACAGCGCATTGCGCGGTCCAACCAAAGGAGGGCACCTGCCTTAGACACTCCTCTGCGCCTTACAGCCATGGACTTTCCCATCTGAAGTCCCTCAGACCACTTCCCAGGGCAGCAAGACCAAGATTATTCTATGAATAATGCTAAACTTATACTATATATTTATCTCACTAGCAAAGCAGAGAAAAGCTACATGGTATGACATCGTTAAAGGGATAGTTCACTTTAAAATTAAAATTCTGTCATCATATACTCACCCTCAATTTGTTTCAAACCTGTATGAATTTCTTTCTTGAAACACAAAAAAAGATATTTTGAAGAATGTCAGTGACCAGACAGTTAACTGGAGCCATTGACTTCCATAGTATATATGTTTTCCCACTATTGTAGTCAATGGCTCCAGTTATCGGTCTGGTTACTGACATTCTTCAAAATATCTTCTTTTGTGTTCAGCAGAAGAAAGAAATTTATACAGGTTTGAAACAAATTGAGGGTGAGTATATGATGACAGAATTTTCATTTTAAAGTGAACTATCCCTTTAAATTATATTTCCAAAAAACATTTGAGCAAGCTTATAAGTGAGGTGTGACCATATATATAATTGTATATATGTATATCACACAGCTTGCTCAAATGTTTTGTATTTAGGAAAATATAATTCAACAATGCCATACCATGTAGCTTTTCTCTGCTTTGCTATTGAGAGATATAAAACTCAGTAACAATATTAACTAAAACAAACAAGAAAATCGATGTAAAGGATTTAACGGCAAATATGTGCTCAAGGCCGGCGCTATGGGCGGGCCTTAGGGGGCCGGGCCCGCCTACAGAGCTCCTGTGCCCCCCCTCCATCCAATTTGCATTTAATAAATTATTTTAATAATAATAATAATTTACGTGCAGTATTTATATATTTATTGATGTGTATTTAAGTGCAATGTTTGACTCATAGGCTAATCTTATAAAAAAAAAACTCCTGGAAGTTTGACTGATTGTTTACAAAAAAGGGGTTTCCCGCTGAGCCGCTCTGACCGCAGCATCTCGGTAAAGTTATAGCGACGCGACCAGGACGCGACGTGCTCGGTTTTGCCTATTCAGAAACGAATGGAAACAGAAACTCATAAGGAGATTCCAATCCCAAAAACGTCGACTTCAGCTGTATTAAGAACGTGAGTAGGCCAGTTGGTTTTATTACTCTTCGTAAGTTGCACCAGATGAAATTATGCATTTGACACTGATACGCAATATGTGTGTGAGTGTGTCGTAGTTGATTATAGATGGTTGATTTAATACTTAACTTGAGATTTGTGACTATTTGTCTGCTATTATAGGAAGTTGGCTTATAGCATGCTGTGTTCATGGAACAATGCAGACCAAGGCTATAACTGTAACATGATATCTCATGATAGCCGAAATATGATTGGGCAATAGGCTAATTGTAGTTAGGATATTGAAATCGCTGTGAAACTGTTGTAGCTAGTGTTGCCACCCGTCCCGGTTTTTCCGGGATTGTTCTTCTTTTTAACAACCTGTCCCGGGAAGTTTATAAACTCTCCCTTATATAAAAAAGGCTCATAAGAATTATAATAAACAAAAGGCTAAAAAAAATTCAAACGACAAAAACAAAACAATATCAACCATAGTAGGTACACGCTAACAAATTATTTGAGAAGTTTTGAATAAAAAATAAAGCGAAACATTCAAACTACTCACCTGCAGACGGTTATCCATCGTGTGCGCCATTGTGACTGCGAAATGTCACGTGACAAGGTTCATGCGTCTCCATGGAAATTAGAACGCGATTGATTGCAAAATAACGGTCGCAGAAAAAAACTCACGCCAGGCTGCCAGTCTGACTATTTTAGAACGTACGTAGGAAAGGGTTAACCATAGTTGCAAAGTCTGAAACATTAACCCATTAGAGTTTACAAGGAAACAACAAAAGGAAAATCATGAGATGGGAAAATTAGATACATGTTTATACCTTTCTCAAGTGGTTATATATTTAGAATATATGGTATTAACAGGGTTTATTTCTCCTTCTCAGAACAGTCACATCTCTCAGGAATTCCAGGGTCGTAAAACTTCTTATCAATGCAACCGGACACTGAGTTCTGCCAGTGGTGCTAGCTTCATTGTGATGTTAGTTTCGGGGGACTTATACAAATCTTTGTTGGGAGAGTAAGTTTGCCGGACAATTCATTAAATATAATGAATAAGTTGTGTGTGTGATTGCTCCAGACGCTACACAAGCCTGCATTCAACAATTTGCTTATATTGTAATCTTGTTTTAAGTGTGTTTCAATGTAAAAAAAACGCTAAAAAAGCGTAACTGCTAATGCTAACACTGCGGCCGTGTCGGTACGCAGGAGAAAAGAGGCCATTTATTTAATGGATCTCAATGTAGAAAGAGGCTTCACTACACTAATTAAACCGCTTTTGTAAGGAAATAGCTTATTTAATGAATTGACTACCTGTCCACTAATCTTCAACAAGTTTTACACTAAACAATCCATTTGTTGCGAACAATATGTAATAATATATTACTATGATAAAAAGGTTAGCATAGTATTTAATAGCAATATTGATGATAAATGAATGATGATAAAAAAGTTTGCAGTGACTAGTACTTTGCAGCTATAGATAATTTTGCAGCTATAGATAATTCATGCTCGTTTTTCCGCAGTAAAGCACATTACACAAACATTGCAGTCCTGCTGCACCTTTACTAGCGATATAACACAAGACCACCGCGCTGATCCACAAGAAACTGATTAACATAAAACTGTAACTAACTGACTTATGGGTGTGCCAGTAAGTCATCATGAGTACATTTTGGCTGCTGTTGTACTGTGAATTCTGACTGTGAATTCATGCTCGTTTTTCCGCAGTAAAGCACATTACACAAACATTGCAGTCCTGCTGCACCTTTACTAGCGATATAACACAAGACCACCGCGCTGATCCACAAGAAACTGATTAACATAAAACTGTAACTGACTGGCATAAAACTTTGAACTGCGGGCACTGACCTCTCTGCCATTATAGGATGAAGTGCCTCACATGATCCAAGTTAGCCGTTACGCTTTCTCCAATGGTAAGAGATACAGTCCCTCTCATCTTCCTATAATAAGAGAATCTCTGGCCTCGCTCCGTTCCCATGACTCTTGGACCCGCCCACACATTTATTTAAACCTCTGACTCTACACTGTGAGACATTCACTCACTGGCTTCATCTAAGGGTAAGATCTTTTTTATTATTATTATTAAAATGATAAGAATTTTGGCATATTTTATTGTTTGTTGATGTTTCTGTTGATGTGTTACCACTCTTCTTAATTTTTTTTTTTCCAGTAACACTTTACAATAAGGTTTCATTTGTTAACACGAGTAAGCTATATTAGTTGACATTAACTAAGAATGAACAAGCCTTCTACTGCATTTATTAATCTTAGTTAATATTAATTTCAACATTTCCTAATACATTTTTAAAATCAAGAGTTGTATTTGTTAACATTAGTTAATTCTCTGTGAACAAACATTAAATATTACTAAATGTAAAAATATATTGTTCACTGTTAGTTAATACATTAACTAATGTTAACAAATGAGACCTTGTTTTTCTTCCTATTTTATCTCATTATATCTTCTTTTTGTAGCTTCCATGCTCCCACATCTTCTTAAATCTTTCTGTTTTTCACAACTCCATTCTCACTTCCTATTTTTGGTTGCAATTTATGTTGTATTTAAGTAACTTTTAATGAAATATCACCTGCAATTCACATATCGGAACATATTCAATTTTAGTGATTACAGAATGTAGGAAATGTTATTGTTTAGGTACAAAACATAATATTGTCGTTGTTATTTGAAAAATTGTTATCCAGTTATCTTGAAAAAATATATATTCTATTTGTTTTTCCAGTAGAAATATTGAAACATACTTAAAACAAGATTACAATATAAGCAAATTTTTGCTAATTGTTTTCTGCAAGTCCCAACACATTTCTTAAACTGTGTAACACTGCAGAATGGGCAAAGTCTATTAAAGCAGAGCAACCAGCTTCACCAAACAGAGCTGCAAACACAATAAGCTCATTTGACATGACAAACACCTCGCCTTGAATGTAAATGAGAATTAACAGAGCAAAGGAGCCTAAGAATGAACCAAATAAGTTCTGTCAAGAGCTGAGAATTTTCACTTTCTCTTAGTGGACAAGCAATACATGTGAGCTAAAAGCAAATTATTATTAAAATGTCACGCACATTTTTTTTGTTGTTGTTATAAGTGGATGCATTTTAGAGTTAATATTTAACAGAACAACATTAGATAAAAACAAAACATCTCAGTTGTGAGACACGCTGCTCAGCATGAATGAAACTTGAACAAATTTACAAAACATGATGGTGATTTTCAAATGTTTTACCTCATTTGCTTTAACCTCCTGGAGACTAGGTTTATGGGTGTGCCAGTAAGTCATCATGAGTACATTTTGGCTGCTGTTGTACTGTGAATTCTGACATAATACTATCTTCACATACTGTTTTTCACCCATACTATATATACTAGGGAAGTATATGATTTTGGATGCAGTCTTTTGTGCAAAACTTGCTCATCTCAACTGAGCCTAAGGACCCAAACACTCCCCCATCTGCAATTGTTTGGACAATCTGATAATCCCGCCCCACGCTCACCTCATTGTTTGCTGTGTTGGATTGTTTGGGATGACCAAATAAACAGAGCAATGTTTTGATAGTACACAGTGTTTATACTTTTCAGGAAAATTAACCTGCAAATGGTATACTTATGCAGGTAGTTGTCACTACACATTGAATAGTATTTAATAAGATTAGGGAAAAAAATATTTCAGCTTTAAAACTGTTTTGCATTGTTTCTTAAAGGACTCTAATGGATCTGAGAGGGTACTTCAACAGGATCGGGTTTACAGGCCAATATGACAAACCCGACCTGGACACTTTACGCACCATCCACAAGCTGCATGTTATGAAAATTCCATTTGAGAACCTCAGCATCCACTGCGGAGAGAAGAACACGACAGACCTGCACATCATCTATGTTAAATTAGTCAAGAGCAATCGGGGAGGCTGGTGTTGTGAAAACAACCTCTTGTTCTCATGGGTCCTAAAGGAGATGGGTTACAAATACACCACACTAGGCTCCAAGGTGTTCAACAAGTTCCAAAATGATTTCCACCCCGTGGACTCTCATCTCATCAATCTGGTGGAGATTGATGGGAAGCCTTACATTACTGATGTGAGCTATGGAGTGTCATGCCAACTGTGGTATCCCTTAGAGATGGTCTCGGGTAAAGATCAGCCACAACCTCCAGGTGTGTTCCGCCTCCTAAACGATGGGATGAGGTGGGTTCTTGAGAAGACATCAAGGAAGCCAGTGGTCAAAGATCAGACCTATGCTAATTCCAGCCTCCTTGACCATCGCCTGATGAAAAAAATGTATTGCTTCCCATTAACACCCCGTAATAAAGAGCATTTCGTGGAAACGCTGGAATGCCTGCAGACCAGTCCAGATTCTCGGTTCGTGCTGAAGTCCATCTGCTCCCTTCAGACGTCCACAGGCTTCAGAGCTCTGATTGGCTGGACTTACAGTGAGATCACCTACAACCCGGAGGAGGACTCTGACTTTGTGGACATGAAGGAAATTCCTGACTGTGAAATAGAGGCTGTGTTGAGGGAAAAGTTTAATGTGGTGTTAGTTAATAAGTTCATACCTAAAAATAACAAAGCTAATTATTGCATGTAATGCTCAGAAGCATTACATAGGAATAGGAAGAAGAAAGCAGCAGTCAATAGCAGTAGGATTAGAGCAGCAAAAGCCAAGGCTCAAACAGATTATATAAAAGAAAAGAAAGCAGTGAAGAGGAGTATCAAGAAGGATAAAAAAGACTATTTGAGTAGACTGGCAGCTAAAGCAGAGCTGGCAGCATACAACGGCAATATGAAACAAATGTTTAATTTGTAAAATGTCTAATTATTTTAGTAATTATAATAACTGGGTAAAAACTAACCCAGAACCTACCCTTACACATAACCTCTGTGTCTTGATGTTTCTTATGATTGCTAGATTTTTTTATTTAACATAGACATGGAATCAATGTACTAAAGATTGAAAATGATTGAATTGTGTTTGTCTGTGACTGACAGATTAGAATGTATGCTAATACAGCTCTATAGTTTGTGTCGACAACAATGCATTTTGAATTACTGTCTGTCGAAAGAATCAATAGGGGATATTTACAAACAATATTAAATTAATTGTAAGTTTGATTTTTTTATTTGTTTTATTTACTTCAATAAGCAATTTTGGTCATTACTTGATGTTTAATGCACAATTCAAGTCCAGGTGAGAATTATTATTTTAAACCTCATCAATTGCTAACAAAGTCTGTAAATAATTGTCCAGACCCCTGCTGAAATAGCACACAGAATTGTTAATTTAAATCAGTTACTAAACTACTGGTCAGGTTAAGATTAAAAAAATCAGCAGGTTTAAGTTTTACACAGTTAAACAAAATTGGACATGAACTTTTTTCCCAATACTGGCATTTTAGATTAACAAGTGCTAATTACAGTGCCTCAAATAAATACATTATACTTAATACTAATTATAACAGAAAGAAACTACATGTATTATACAGATGTGTAATAAATTGGGTTTATTCACTGCACAATATATTTAAGATATGTTTGGGCTAACTGTGTAACATTCAAAATGTTTGATGTTGAATTTTATAGGGCAAACGTCAGAGTAATGGCTTTAATTAGGAAATATCATTGCCACATTTTTTACAGTATAGTAAATGTTATCTGAGAAATATTTTTCTTTAAAAAAAGATTACTATATGGCAAATTCAGATACATGGCATAAAACATTTAAAAAAAATAAAACTATACATAGACAGGGAAAGTAGAATGTTATTATTCTGTACAACCCATCGAAAAGAAAATTGAGTCATATAAATTGTCATCTAAGATCCAGATGAAAAACATTTTGGAAAAACATTTACATTTTTATATTTTACATTAGTGTTACCAGACCTGCTTACTAGAGACATTTGGATTGCCTTTTGTAATATCCTGATGTTTTCTGGCCAGACATAATGTCATCATTAATTGCTGTAGTTTTTTTTTTTTATCTTTTTCTCTAAAGTTCAGTGTGCAGTTCATTACGTAAGTAATAATCAAAGTCATGGGACTGACATAGAAGAATAATCCATGTCTTGGTGTGTTACTCCGTTTTCCTTTTTCTGCTGCAGCACTTGACACACATATATCTAACTGTTAAAAATATTGATAGAGTAAATATCAGAACAACTGCAAACAATGTAACTGCAACATCTACTGAGTAATAGGAGTACCAAGGCAGCTTGTAGGACTCTGTACGGAGGTGAGCAGCACCTTTGTGTCTCATTACAAACTTAATCCAGAAGAGGGCGCTGTCCAAAGGTTTAACTGGCTTGTCTCTGTGCAGATGAGAGAGTCTCTGCATACTCAGTCTGTAAGATGGTTCATTGATTACTTCCTGTATGGCTGCATGCAGTGTGTTTTTATCTAAAGTTGAGATGGAAACAATATTGGCTCCTCCCCTTTCCTGCAACCGAAGAAGATTGTCATACTGATCAAAAAAGAATGGAATTCCAACCACTGGAATACCATGGTACAAAGCTTCTTGAACTCCATTGGTTCCGCCATGTGCAACAAAAACTGCAGTCTTTGGATGCCCTAGAAGATCGTTCTGTGGCATCCAGTCAACCAGTAATGTGTTGTTCCCTAAAGTAGATGGTCTCTTTCCAGTGTATCTCCAAATTACCTTTTGCGGGAGCTGAGCAAAAGCAGTAGCTATTTCAGCTGTTAAATCATCTGGTAGGGCACTGATAAACGACCCTAAAGACATGATGATGACTCCATGCTTTCCAGAACTTTGCATGAAGTCTTCCAGATCATGTGGAAGGGCCTTTGCTGGTTTGCACTGGAAGTCGCCAATGTAGATGATATTTGGCATTGTTGGACGTGGAAATTCAAAAACAAAATCAACCCTCATAAGCCATATATCAGCCCCCTGGAGAAGTTCATAAAAACGTACAGGTGGATGGAAATATTTGTCACAAAGTGCTTGGTACTGTGGCAAATTAAAATAGCTGTACTGAAAGGCCATTAGGAAAAAGTGGAAAACATTTTTTACTCGTTGAAAAAAGTTCATCTTGTCAGTGTTTTCCAGATCCTGTGATGGGGATGTAAGACATTTGTGAGGGAGCAATGTTAAAGTGTCCCTCACCAGTAGTGGTCCATCTCACATTATATACCATGGGTAACTTGAGTTTATGTGCCAAGAAGATGCCTGCACCCCATACTGGATCAGTAAGCATCAGATGATACTGCTTTTCTTGCAGTGCCTTCATAATTTCCTCACTTTCAAACATGTTTGTTATAAGCTGACATATCATTTTATGCATTTCATACATGTTACTAACCACATCCAAAAACAGCTGTACAGTGCTCAGCCAGTGGCTCTTTCCTCTTTCATGGTCAATTATTTTGGAGAGCATGTCTTCCATAAATTCTTCATCCATTCCTTTGGTGTTTGGTATGGTTATAGAGTTGTAATAAGTTGAATTCTCCTTTACGAACCAGCTATTATAGGTGCATATTACATCAATGCTGTGCCCTTGACCATGTAAAGCCTTGATGAGGATGTCCATGTTCACCCAGTGACTTCCCTCCAAAGGCACCACCAAGATATTGCCACCATCACAGAGAGAAAAAAGGACTACGACTGTTATCCAAAGAGAGACAGAAACCATGGTCTTAGAAAATGGTGTCATCTTGCCTGTAAATAATAAAATAATGGGATTACATAAAATCAGATAACATTATTTGTTTAGTTACTTCAGTTAATAATGTTGTTGACACTGTGCAGTACTGACACTGTACATAACACAATAAATAAATGAAATAGATTCAAAGTAGTAGCCTAGTTTATTTGGGTCACCTCATTATCTGAATGCTTTGTCAGGCAAATCAGGCAAAATAGTTCATATTGAAGGTTCCAAGGTGGAATGACTTGTTGTTCCAGAAAAGCTGGTGCCTAGATAACGCAGTTCTGTGACACAGGGGGTCACTTCTTACCTAACTCAGGGTCTGGGTTTCCGCTGTATCGTTGATGAAGAGATGCTTCTGCCTATCAGTCCATGTTTGGAAATTTACTTTGTGTATCTATTTCTCAGCCAATCAAAATCATTCAACCTGACGTGATGACGTATAGTTAGTGATGTGTTAGAGTATAATTGATGTTGTTCTGAGACTGTAACTCCTTTTGAATCTTGAAGCTGACTTCTACCCGATGAAACTGCAAACTATCTTCAGTAAAATTTTCTCCAATTGACTGCACATCTGACTCCAGGTCTTCATTCATCATTCTGGGTCTTTAACTGTCCCCACCAATATAGTTTATTAGCTTACACAAACAGAATACCTTTGAAAATGTGAACAGCAATAGTTTAAACTTAACGTCAAAACTTTATTAACTTTTTGAAGAGCGTGAACTAAGTGTGAAGAGCGTGAATCATTTGCTTGACATCTCAAGAATTAAGGGGCTGCTGATGAATATTCATGAAGCCTTGTCTAGTGGAAACAAATACCTCAGGATAACTGGTTCTTGGTTCGTCAGTTTAACGCTCACAGGTAATTTTTCAGACCACGCAAATGCAAATAAATAAATAAAATCAGACTTTTTTTACTTCATCAATGGATAATTATACTGTACAAGTGCTGTCACCTCCATTATCGGATGCACTGGCTTTGATAAATTCTAAGCATTTCAAAATAATCTATCTGTTATTTTAATATTTTGAATAGAATATCAAAATATGAATTGAGCAGTTCTCCTGGCCAGACATTAGAAAATAGACTGCAAATGGGTGTTTAAAGGACAATACAATATTTTATTAGCATCTTATCAGGCTTCTCTATACTCACGACATGATCTTAGAAAATCTTTAATAAAATTAATAGTTTTAGAGATATCATCCTGAGATCTGAATTGAAGCATGACCACACCTGTGGTATCAGTTTATTGGTGGTTTTAAGTTATACTACATTCACATATTTTTATACATTTAAAAATTATATTCTTAATATTTTTTTTTTTATGTTTGAGCTTATATATCTCCATATTAATAATAGTCTGAGTAACTGAGTCTTAAACTCCCAAGTGTTGGCATTCTAAATATTGGTTGGTGTTGGTTAAGAGAATGACTTATGAGCAGCAACCTTTTTATTTTGGGTATGTCATTTATGCCCCACTTTCCAAAATGGGGATGTTGGGTATTTTTTTTTCCCATGCAATTGAAGTCAATGGGCACTGAAAGAGTTTGGTACCAACATTCTTCAAAATATCATCTTTTATGTTCAACGGAAGAAAGAAATTCACACAAGTTTGGAAAAACTTGAGAGTGAGTAAATGATAACGTCTCGGTTACGTATGGTAACCCTCGTTCCCCGAGGAGGGAACAGAGGTGTCTGTCATGACCGACGAATGGGAATCTCGCTTGATTTATCGCATGCGATAATTGCTGTGCATCTTTGTTTTTCTGCTGATGAGCCGTATTTGTGATTCGGCCGTACAGCGGAAGCTCAGCAACTCTGGCGAGGGGACATACGTATATCACCATACGTAACCTGAGACATTCCCCTTCGTCAGTCACTACTATGTTGGTCATGACTGACGGATGGAGATATCTACCAACACCCCACTGCTGCTGGCCCTTCCAGCACTCCGCTTGAGTCTCCTGGCCTAACCGCAGTGTTGGGCAGAAAGTAGGAGCTCTAAGCAGAGAAGGTTAGTCACTGCTGTTCCGCACGACCCACTCAGTGTGACTTATTGGATAACGCTGGGAAAGCGTGCCTTTGGAGAACGGGATGCTGCGGAAGCCAAGTCCTACCCCGGAGGGAAATACTGTGGCGGTTACACATAAGGATTAGCTTAGCAGGGTAGTGCAAAATATGGCAGTGTCTGGGGTGGTTCCAGCCTAGTTCTAGGCAAGGCAAGGCAAGGCAAGTTTATTTATATAGCACATTTCATACACAATGGTAATTCAAAGTGCTTTACATAGAAGAAATTAAAATAATCAAAAGAAATCAGAATAATATAAAACAGTTTAGAATAAAATATAAAATACAGAAATAATCAAATGAAATCAGAGTAATTAAAACATAAAATAAAATACAGTGCAAAGTTCCTCTTCTGGAAGCTGGTTTCTGCTGCGGCTGGCATAGTAGCTAAAAGCAGACTCGCCATGCTTAGAGTGAACCCTTGGTATTTCTAGCTGATGTGATCCTAATGATCTTAGTGATCTGTTGGGTTTATATTCAGTGAGCATATCTGCAATGTATTGAGGTCCTAGGCCATTGAATGATTTATATACCAGTAATAATACTTTAAAATCAATCCTAAATGTAACTGGCAGCCAGTGTAAAGACCTGAGGACTGGTGTGATATGTTCATATTTTCTGGTTCTGCTCAGAATCCTAGCAGCAGCGTTCTGTATGAGCTGCAACTGTCTTATGGTCTTTTTGGGAAGGCCAGTGAGAAGTCCATTACAATAATCCACCCTACTGGTGATGAAAGCATGCACAAGTTTTTCTAAGTCTTGACTGGAAACAAAGCATCTAATTCTTGCAATATTTTGCAGTTGATAGTATGCTGATTTAGTTATTGCTTTGACATGACTACTGAAACTAAGGTCTGACTCTAGAGACACACCCAGATTCCTGACTTGATTTTTAGTTGTTTGACCCCTAGACTGAAGGTATGCGTTCACCTTGAGAACTTCATCTTTGTCTCCAAACGCAATGACTTCAGTTTTGTCTTTGTTTAACTGAAGAAAGTTTTGGCACATCCAATTGTTTACTTCATCAATGCATTGGCAAAGGGAGTCAATGGGGCTGTAATCGTTAGGCGATAGGGATAAGTAGAGCTGTGTGTCGTCTGCATAGCTATGGTAAGCGATTTGGTTCTTTCTCATTATTTGGCTCATTGGGAGCATGTACAGGTTGAATAGGAGTGGCGCAAGAATTGAGCCTTGCGGGACTCCGCATGTCATGGATGTCCACTCAGACTTATGGTCTCCTATACTCACATAATAACCTCTGCCTCCTAAGTATGACCTGAACCATTTTAGGACTATCCTGGAAAGCCCGACCCAGTTTTCCAGCCTGTCAAGAAGTATGTTGTGATCGACAGTGTCAAATGGAGCACTGAGGTTGAGTAGTACCAGCACTGATAATTTGCCTGTATCAGTATTTAAGCGAATATCATTTATTATCTTTATGAGCGTGGTCTCTTTACTGTGGTGCGGTCGGAAACCAGATTGAAAATTGTTAAAGTATCCATTCGAGCTTAAGAATTTGTTCAGCTGATTGAAGACAACTTTTTCAATGATCTTGCCTATGAAAGGAAGATTTGAGATCGGTCTATAGTTGTTTAATATGGTCTTATCCAGATTGCTCTTTTTCAGAAGGGGCTTGACACCTGCAGTTTTCAGGGAGTTCGGAAAACTCCCAGTGCGAAGTGAGGCATTTACCACTTCTAGGAGATCTGCTTCTAAGCTGTGTAACACATTTTTGAAAAAAAATGTGGGAAGTGCGTCAAGGGCACAGGTTGATGTTCCCTTTCAAGGGAACTCGAGCTGCGTCAAGCTGCGGGGAAAGCCCCTGCGTGTGTGCGTCATGAAGCACGTATGGAATCAGTCCAATGGAGAGACGGAACGTCATAGGCGGGTGACGTCATCGACCAGGAAACTATAAAGCACCCCCAAAACACAAGCGCGACAGCTTCTATGCCTTCAGTAAGCGCTATATGTGGATCTGTCTCAAGTGTTTTTGTCTGTTACTAAGCAGGAGTTTCACTATTTCAAAAAACTATATAAATATATATTATATTGAGAGACAATGGCGAGCGAACAACAGTTTAGGAAGTGTGTTCCTCCCTGCTCGCGCTATTTAACGGGCGGGGATACACACAGCCTATGTGTTGTTTGTTTGGGAGTGCAGCATGCCCAGTCAGCTCTCGAGGGGGCTGATTGTGAGCATTGCGAGCGTTTGCCTCTTAGAACGCTCCGCTCCCGCCGATCACTCTTTGAGGAGAGTGGTTCGGTTCGCGATCCCCGCGGATCAGGTCCCGCTTCTGCCGAGGCTGAGCGGCGACGTCATTCGTGGGGATCGCAGATGGATCCAACAGCGGGGCTTGAGACGGGCTTTGCCCTATCTCAGCCCTTACCTGTTTGATCCAGTGCCTCAGTCTCGGGTTCAGAAGCACGCTCTGCGGTTTCTTCCCCCCCGAACTGAGGCCCCAGTACTGCAACTATCCAGTTCCGAGGAGCTGGATGTTGTTAGTCTGGATGCGGGAGATATCGATGATTCGCCATCTCGTTCTCCCGAAAGTGAGGAGCTTATGGAGGTGCTCACTCGTGCTGTTTCTAAATTAAGCATTGAGTGGCCAGCTGTTAGGCAGGAGTCTAGAAAAAAATCTAAATTAGATGAAAGATTTTTGCCTTCCCGTTCTCAACCTCCACGCCGGTGCTTGCCCTTCTTCCCTTATCTTCACACAGAGGTTTCGAGATCTTGGAAAAATCCAGTCTCTTATCGAATTTTTAGCCCTCAAACTTCCACTTATTCAAATATGTTGGGGGCTAAATCTCATGGTTATGGGGCGATGCCCAAAGCGGAAGAGGCACTTGCGAGGCGTATTCGGCGGCCGGTCAAGCCTCGGCGTGCCTGCACACGATGTCCATCTTGCAGGCATACCAGGCTGACTTATTAAAGGACGTGAGTGACAGTCAAGAGGTCAGCACTGATGTAGTTCGCGAACTGCGTCAGGCTGCAGATTTATCTCTGCGCGCCACCAAGGAGTCGGCCAAGCTAATGGGCCGTACTATGGCAGCCCTGCTGGCCGCAGAGAGACATCTATGGTTGAATCCGTCTGGCATGAAAGAAAAAGACAAAGCTTTTCTTTTGGACGCTCTGCTTTCTCCTCATGGTCTGTTTGGTGACTCAGTAAATACCGTCATAGATAGATTTCAGGAAGAGAAAAAACAGTCGGCGGCGTTCCAGAAATTTATGCCTCTTAAAATTCATGTCCCCTGTACTGCTGGGCGGGAGCAGTCCAGGCCGTCAGTCAGCTCCTCACATAGGGCGCAACAGAAGCAGAGTGTCGCGTCTCGCGCTCCCCCTTCCAAACAGTGGGACCAGACGCAGCACTCCCAGCCGAAGTCTTCTGGCAAAACTGATCTGAGGACAGTTATTATTGCCAAGAAGGCTTCGGCAAAGAAGAAGTCCTGACGCCACAGGCGTCATATGCTGAGGGTGGTCCCTGCCGTGGGAGAGAGGTGTTCACCGCATTACACGGTGCCCGCTCTTCCTCGGTGCCCTCAGGGGCCCGTTCTGCCATCCCCGCCTTCATGCCGGGGCACAGACGGTCCCAGCGAGCGCTTTCCCGAGGGACGCTCGCCCCCTCTGAGGGGGGTCTCAGAGCAGTTAAGCCAGTCGTTCCCTGCCTGTGCGCCGTTACAGGGCGCTGTGTTTGCTGCTCAAGTTACACCAGAGGCCAGTCTCGAGAGACTGGTACCCTTAGTAGTATTTCTGGCAGAGCGGAAAAGCCTTCCAAAAATATCTCAGTGGGTTCTGCACACAGTAAAAAAGGGTTATGCTATCCAATTCAGGTGTCGTCCACCAAAATTCAGAGGGGTTCTGCCCACAGGTTTTTACAGCCGATATTTCATCGTTCCAAAGAAGGATGGGGGGTTGCGTCCAATTTTAGATCTGCGCCTGTTGAATCGCTCGGTAGGGAAGTTAATATTCAAGATGCTCACTATCAAGCAGATCGTGTCACAAATCAGATCCGAGGACTGGTTTGTCACGAGAGATCTAAAGGACGCGTACTTCCACATTTCCATCCTTCCACAACACAGGAAGTTCCTGAGGTTCGCCTTCGGGGGCGAGGCGTACCAGTACAAGGTTCTTCCATTTTGCCTAGCTTTATCTCCCCTCACTTTCACGAAATGCATGGATGCAGCTTTAGTGCCCCTGAGGCTTCAGGGCATTAGTATCCTCAATTACATCGACGATTGGTTGATTTTAGCTCAGACAGAGCAGATGGCGGTTCGGCATCGAGATGTCGTTCTCGCTCATATCAGAAAGTTGGGGTTGAGGCTGAATGCAAAGAAAAGTGTATTTTCTCCTTCTTAGAAGACCACTTCTCTGGGCGTCGTTTGGGATTCGGTCTCGATGCGGGCGCAACTTTCTCGCATCGCTTCGATTCTCTCAGCTATGAAACAAGTAAAGCTAGGCCAGCTACTCACTGTAAAACAGTTTCAGAGACTGTTGGGTCTGATGGCAGCAGCGTCCAACGTTATACCTTGCGGCCTGTTGTACATGAGACCACTACAGTGGTGGCTCTGAACCAAGGGATTCTCCCCGAGGGGAAATCCCCTCCGCACGATCAAAGTCACGCGGCGCTGCCTTCGTGCTCTGGTCATGTGGAAAGAAACTTGGTTCCTATCCAAAGGGCCTGTGTTGGGGGCTCTTTGTCGTCGCATAACGCTAACGACGGATGCTTCCCTCACAGGGTGGGGGGCGGTCATGAGTGGTCGTCCAGCCCAAGGTCTGTGACAGGACCATCATCTATCATGGCATATCAATTGTCTAGAGATGTTGGCGGTGTTCCAAGCTTTGAAACACTTCCTAGCGGACCTCAGAGGTCATCATGTGCTAGTTCAGTCAGACAACATGTCGGTGGTCTCGTATATAAATCATCAGGGGGGCCTGCGGTCGCGTCCACTTTACAAGTTGGCCCGTCAGATCCTTCTGTGGTCCCAGGGGAAGTAACGATCTCTGAGAGCTATGTATCTTCTGGTTATTTGAATGTGGTAGCAGACTCCCTGTCGAGGCAGGGGCCGAGGCCGGGGGAATGGAGACTCCACCCCGAGGTGGTGGAGCTCCTTTGGGTGAGTTTCGGTCGCGCCGAGGTGGACCTATTCGCCTCCAAGGAGACAACGCACTGTCATCTGTGGTTCTACTATATAGCAGTAAGCCATCCGGGAACTTCTCCCCTACTCCTATATGAATACTGATGTTTCGAACGTACTGCTTCCTTCACGTACTGTTTTCGCCTACTATATAGTAGGAAAGTAGGCACATTCGAACGCACTTAAGTCCAAATCTCGCGATAATTGGTACGTCACCCAGGTAATTCTCGCCTACTCTTTTGGATTAATACATACTTTTTCGCTCGCCTACTCTTTTCCCATACTAAATAGTAGGGAAGTATGCGGTTTGGAACGCAGCAAATATCTGCAAAATTAATCAGATCCAGTTCTCGCCCCGAGTGTAAAGCCTAACGTGATTGGTTGTAGCGAGAACGTGCTACTATTGGTCAGCTCAATGTGGCCGTTTTTTGATTGGCTTAGGTAAAGGGTGGGTGGAGTCCACAAATGCGTGAGGGGATTTACAAATGCACAGGAACCGATTCACAAACGCGTGAGGGGATCTACAAATCACAGGAACCGATTCACAAATGCACAAAAAACAGTTCACAAATAAATGCCAGGCAGAGTTGTGTTTGTGGTATAAACAACATTTGTAAATATATTTTTTATTGCAAATCTCATTCTATTTATTTGTGAGTTTTATAATTCTTTGTGAAACTCTTTACATTTATTTGTGGATCTTAATCTATTTATTGGTGAATTTGATATATTTTTGTGAATGTATTTACATTTATTTGTGGATCATAATCTATTTATTTGGAATAATGCAACAATTCTACCCCCATACTTAATTTGTAAGTTGATTTGTGATAGGCCCATCTGTAAGATTATACAGCAGATTTTTTAAAATTTGTTTTGTATCATATAGTATGTCAAGTTTACAGATGCAGAAAAGTTCCTGATATTAAAAGTGTTACGTCATCACTGCTCATTGGGATAGTTCACACCAGGGGCGTGTCTAGAAGGGGGGCACGGGGTGGCACTGCCCCCCCCCCTGAAATATGATTGGCCCCCCCTGGTGCCCCCCCCCCCCCCCAACATCATTGGGCTAGATTTACTGTCAACCTGACAATGCCCAACGCCATTGGATCAGAGCGCTGTCCATCACTGCTTGATTTGCGATTCGCAAAGCGGAATCACAGGTCCACGTTTTTCAAACAGTAGAGAGAGAGAAACACCTCCACACTTCACTGTTTATGGTATATACACACTCAATTACAGTATATAATTTGAAATATCGCACCATATGTTGGTTTGATTACTTTCATGTGTGACTGATCAAGCCAGTAACGTTAGATTAGCTAACGTAATTTCGGCAGATGACTTGTCAGTGTTATTCCGCGGCAGTGCGTCTACATAAATATAAAATAGATACATGGGTCATTCCTGGTATGCGGTGACTTTCCTGTCCCAATGATTTATTTACTCATATTTTCTCTAAAATGAGTCACATATTTATAATAAATGGCTTGTAGATTTAAGTATTCTTTACCATTTAATCAGAGATAATAGACATTAAAAATACTATTTTGTATTTTACACAATTTTAATTGATGTATGCATTCAATTATATCATGTCCTCAGTGCACAGTAATCAACTTCTGCAAGAAATATAAACCATGAAATGACAAAAACCTCAAAATATTTTTAAATTATGTTATAGACTTGGCTAAATTGCCTCTAATCATACATAAATCATGTGGAAATATAGGTCTTTTTCTTAAAATTTTCTTCAATTACTGCGTACCTGAAGTCATCTTCCACCCTGTTAGTATGTACTTTTTTGCCTTCCAAATCCAACTACAATTTCCTTCAGACCATTTTCAAGAAGTGAAATTTATTTTCTTTTACCTGCTGGAATTCAACTGTAAAAACTGAGGTATGCTTCAGCTCTCACTCCTAACTTTTTTTTTAGTTTTTGAAATGTTATCCTGCTTGTCCCACCATTAAAGTTCCACCCTGTTAGGCTATGTTATGGAGAATGTTTGTCCTATCAAAAAAATTTAAAAACAAATCTGACATAGTTATAAAAGTTCTGTTCATCTGTAGAAGGTTAGCTAGCTAAAAATGTTGATCACTCAAAGAACTATGGCTAACTTAGCTCAGAATTTCCAACCCTGTTAGATCTATAAACCTAACAGGGTGGAATGTTAAACATAATTGTTTTGCTTGTTTCAAGAAGAAGAAAAAATCTAAGATGGCATAAGGGACATATACTATGCAAGAAAAGCTCATTATTGTTTAACATTTACATTATTAACATGTTGTGATATACGTATATGTCCCTAACAGGGTGGAATATTTTTATGGACAGTGTCTGAACAATCTACCAATAATTATTATTATAGAGTCCCTGAGCTTGACCTATATGTCAAACATCAAACCTATATGTTAAACATGTCACTATTTTGATAGAATGCTAAAAACATGAAAATCATGCCCTTTTTTTCCCAACATTTATGAAGCCAAAATGTCCCCGCTTACCAGGAATGACCCACATATTACTTTATCTTTTGTTTTAAAGACTAAAGGCACTATAATTACAACTCCGTGTAATTTATACTGAATCGGTTTTTGTTTATTTTTACACCGCAACAGGACATCCAAGGTTTCTTTAAGAAGAAACCATGTCAGAGACAGATTTCATTCAGAGAACGTTCGCCAACACACCCACACACACACACACGCACGCACGCACACACACACACACACACACACACACACACACACACACACACACACACACACACACACACACACACACACACACACACACACACACACACACACACACACACACACACAGTGTTTGTGTTGAGAATAAAGCATGTTAAATGACTAAATAATGCCTAGGTGATGTTTTTTATTTATTAGAACAAAACTGTGTGGTCCAATCCATGTATAATCAAAATGATTTTCTGGCTCTTGTTCAGAGCCACATTTAATACCATCTATATTAGGTCACTGAGCATTGCAAAGATTTTTTTAAAATCGTGCTTAATATTTTCTAAACACGTATTTATTTCCATTGGAATTTTCTGATTTCCCATGGGCCCCCCCGGACTGGATCTTGGTCCCCCCTGTGCCCCCCCATTTATAAAATCCTGGAATCGCCCCTGGTTCACACAGATATTAAAATTCTGTTCCCCTTCGTCAGTCATAACGTACGCTATTGTGACTGACAAAGGGGAACAGAATTTTAATTTCTTTGTGAACTATCCCTTTATGGTAATGGGGATCTCGTTTGAGAGGTCAATCTACTTCAAGTGTACACTAAAAGAGCCAGTGCACATTGGCATGCAATAATTGTACCAGCTGCTGTGCATCATGGCACGAGCATATAATGACCTGCGTGAAGTTGGCCCCCCACCCAACGCAAAACGTCGTCAAACTATACTCAATCATTTGTGCTCCGTTTGTGTTGGTTTGTGCTGTAAAAAGTTTAGTTTGTGCTGTTTCGGTTTTTTAGATATTAAAAGAATATTTTTAGGTCATTCTGAGGTCACTCAGCCCCCCACATGCTCCAAATTCACCCCAAATAGGCTCGTTCGTTTGTGCTTCGTTTGTGCTGGTTTGTGCCGGTAAAATTTTCGTTTGTGCTGCGTTGGGTTTTAAAATATCGGAAAAAATTGAATTATAGACGATGACGTCACCAGCCCCCCCACATGCTCCAAATTCACCCAAAATAGACGCAATCGTTTGTGCTCCGTTTGTGCTGGTTTGTGCTGTAAAAAGTTTCGTTTGAGCTGCTTCAGTTTTATAGATATTAAAATAATATTAGGTGGTCATTTTGAGGTCACTCAGCCCCCCACATGCTCCAAATTCACCCAAAATAGTCTCGTTCGTTTGTGCTTCGTTTGTGCTGGTTTGTGCCGGTAAGAGCTACATCTTTGTCGCATCTTTGTCTTTCGCTTCGGAGCTAGATGGTGAATTCTGTTCCTGCTCTGCAATCTTATCGGAGAGTGTTTTAACTTCATGAACGAGTCTGCTTCTTCAGGAGAACGCCGCTTCAAAGCTGTTGTTGATGTTACACCGCAGACAGCGCTGGCCGCGATCTCACAGAGAGCCAAACAGCTGTTTTCAGAGCTTTGAATGTTGCGCATTCAATGAGAATGTGAGTGCTCACATCAGGCTTGCACTATTGTCCTGTTTGTAGCCGAGCAGTTTCCTGAAAGAGCATACACTGTTTGACACTGCGTCTTTTTGAATGTGACAGTGGCCACCAGAAAAGGGCTACTTTGGCTAATAGCACTGGTGATCTAAGGATTACAGTGTGCGTTCTCCGATGAGACCACTTCCTTGGGCCCCTCACTCCTTTAGCTCATCGCAAACATGTTGAGATTGTGTTCGTGGGTGGTTTATACTCTTTCATGAGAGCATGACCACATCGGCATGTTGTTCATCTTGCCTTTCTCGTGAGGGCTTGAGCGCTCAGCATGCCGTGTGCCATCGAGTTTGACGGCCATGTTCACTGCCTCGCATGCCTGGCAGCTTCCGAATGGGATTACTGGTCATTCTCATGAGGGATCAAGCATTTCATTCGGGGCTCCAGGGGAAGATCAGATAGGAGAGAGGGCTGTTACGCTCTGGAAATGAATATGCTGCTGATTTCCCACTATAATGGTGTGTGTGCTCATGCTGAATCAGAATCAGACTTGACAGCCACACTTTTCCGGGCTACTCTGGGGGCACTGTGCAACGCGTAATCGCCTTGCCCCGCCCACATGCCTGCCTGGATGTGTGACTTTGGCAAAAAACTTTGGCAGTATGGAAGCATATTGGCGCCAATATGGCAAGCCAAACATGCCAAAATCTGCAGAAAAAGTTTTTCCCCTTTCACTACCCTTGGTGGTGGGGTGGCTGTGTTAATTGCAGACTGCCTCTTCCCTGCATGTGATGGCCACCCTACAAGTCTGTGGAAGGCCAAAACACTCAATGCAAGAGGGAAGTTCTGAGTCGGGGTTGAGCTGCGCATAGTGACTGACTGTGGTTTAAGTCACAGCGCTGGGCCTCGGTCAGACGATGTCCACGCTGGTGGTTCAGGAGCGCCCCATGGTTAAAACTTGCATAGGGGTGAGACATCGCCAAAGTTCGATTTTTCGTGGCCTTTTTTCGTCGACACTGCTGGAGACTTTGCCCAGCGGTTCTCCACAGTTCAGAAGCAGGATATACTGGATATAAACTGGATATACTCAACTCTCTCTTCTCTATGCAATAACAACTCGTTTGGATATCATGCAATTACACTTACAACTCCCATTAGGATCCATACTGAAGTTATTTATCGCCCCCCAGGTCAACTGGGAAGCGTTGTTGAGGAGCTGGATGTGCTGCTGTCCTCTTTCCCTGAGGATGGCACCCCACTCGTAGTCTTTGGTGATTTCAACATTCATCTAGAAAAGGCGTATGCAACAGACTTCATCTCTCTTCTAGCCTCATTTGATCTCAAACGGCTCATCACCACAGGTACCCACAAGTCAGGCAACCAACTGGACCTGGTTTTCACACTCAACTGCATCACAGACAACATTTTGGTGAAACCTCTCCATGTTTCAGATCATTTCCTCATTACTTTCAATCTACAACTCACTAATCATGCTCCACCAACTCCCCTACCAGTTACTTTCAGACGTAACCTGCGCTCACTTTCTCCTTCCCATCTTTCCTCTGCTGTGTCATCTTCACTTCCCTCACCCTCACAATTCTCATCTCTAGATGTGAATACCGCAACAGATACTTTATGCTACACTTTAACTTCTTCTTTAGACAATATCTGCCCTCTCTCCTCCAGGCCAGCACGCGCTACTCCCTCTAACCCCTGGTTATCTGAGGTTCTTCGTGAACACCGGACCAAACTCAGGGCAATGGAGAGGAAATGGCGCAAATCAAAAGACACGTCTGACCTGAGTATGTATCAATCTCTGCTCTCTTCCTTTTCTGCTGATGTTCACGCTGCAAAATATTCATATTTCCACAGCAAGATCAACAGCGACTCTAACACACGAACACTTGTCAAGATATTTAACTCTCTCCTCTGTCCACCTCCACCATCACCCACCTCCTCTTTAACTGCTGATGACTTTGCTAACTTCTTCACCAACAAAACAACCTCTATCAGCAGTCAGTTCTCAACTCCACACACACAGGAACCCAAACCATCCTCTCCCACTACCAGAAACCTTCTCTTTACCTTCTCTCCGCTAACCGAGGAAGAAGTATCTAAACTTCTCCTCTCCAGTCATCCTACCACCTGCCCTCTAGACCCCATCCCCTCACACCTTCTACAAGCCATCTCTCCCACACTTCTACCAGCACTCACACACATCATCAACTCATCCCTCCACACTGGCATTTTCCCTACAGCATTCAAGCAGGCTTGGGTAACTCCACTGCTTAAAAAAACAACATTAGACACATCCCTTTTAGAGAATTACAGACCTGTCTCTCTCCTACCTTTCATTGCGAAAAAACTTGAACGAGTTGCTTTCAACCAAGTGTCATCTTTCCTGTCTCTGACCAACCAGCTAGATGTCAACCAATCTGGCTTCAAGAAAGGCCATTCAACCGAGACTGAACTACTGTCGGTCACAGAAGCCCTGCGGATCGCAATCTTCAGTTCTCATTCTGCTGGATCTTTCTGCTGCCTTCGACACTGTGAATCATCAGATCCTTCTGTCCACCCTCTCATCACTGGGCATCAAAGGAACTTCCCTCCACTGGTTTGAGTCCTATCTCACAGGTAGGTCCTTCAGGGTTACATGGAGAGGCGAGGTATCCAAAGCACATCAACTGAACACAGGGGTTCCTCAGGGTTCAGTTCTTGGACCGCTCCTATTCTCCATCTACACCACATCATTGGGACCCATCATACAGGCACATGGTTTCTCTTACCATTGCTATGCTGATGACACCCAGCTCTACCTCTCATTTCAACCAGATGATCCCACAGTAGCTGCACGTATCTCAAGCTGTCTGGCGGACATCTCGGCATGGATGAAGGAACATCACCTGCAGCTCAACCTGGCAAAGACTGAGCTTCTCGTCCTCCCTGCAAAGCCGTCTCTACAGCACGACTTCACTATCCAGCTAGAGTCATCCTCAATCACCCCATCAAGGTCGGTCAGAAATCTTGGAGTAATATTTGATGACCAGCTGACCTTCACAGACCACATTACAAAGATAGCTCGATCATGCAGGTTTGCAATGTATAACATCAGGAAGATCAGGCCTTTCCTAACTGAGCATGCAACACAACTTCTCGTCCAGGCCCTGGTTATTTCTAGGCTTGATTACTGCAATGCTCTTCTAGCTGGACTTCCATCATGTGTTACTAAACCTCTACAAATGATCCAGAATGCTGCAGCCCGCCTTGTCTTCAACGAGCCCAAAAGGGCTCACGCCACTCCTCTGTTCATCTCACTGCATTGGCTACCACTCGCTGCTCGCATCAAATTCAAAGCTTTGACGCTTACTTACAGATCTACCACAGACTCAGCTCCGTCCTACTTTCACTCCGTACTACAAGTCTACGTCCCTACCAGAAGCCTACCATCGGCCAAGGAGCGACGGCTTGTGGTGCCATCACAGATACCCCTTTTCCACCAAGGCAGAGCTGGTGCTGGTTCGGAGCCAGAGCCTAGTTTCAATTCGGTTCTTTGGTTTTCCACACGCAAAGCACCAGCTCCGAACCAGGAAAAGTGGTTCTTAAGTAGCACCAAATCATTGCTGGTCTAGAACAGAGCCAAGTAAGAACCACTTGCGTCAGGGGCTGGGGGCGGGGTTACCGTGACCAACAAGACGAATAGAAACTTGTGACCGCCATTTTTAAATAGCAGCTAGTCGAGCTAATAGCAGCTCGATTATAAATATCCGTCTATGTAAGTTACGGCGAGCTGCACAAACGCGTTGGACTCCGATTTTTTTGTAAACCCATGAGCATCCATAGTATTGCAACGTCCGTTATTGTTGATGGCTTGTTCGAGATGCATCGGAGCGGCGCGGACCGATCGGAGCTGCGGGAGTGTTTGGAGAACATACGACTCCTTGTGCTTTTAGATCGCTATCGCAGTGCTTTGATGTCATGCGGAGATCGATCTGCGAGAAGCCGATGCCTCTCGAACAAACCTGGCGTACTGTTTGGCGCTACCGCACTAGCGTTGCTGGGCAACATGAGACGTATACAGTGACGTAAGATCTGGCTCTGTTGTGGCTCTCTAGCCAGTGGAAAGGCAAATCGGTTCTTATTAAGCTCGTCAGTCGAACCCACTCTGAACCAGCTTTGGCTCTGGCTCTGAACCAGCACCCGGTTCTTGTTGGTGGAAAAGGGGTAAGAGAGGCACTAAATCACTCTCCAGAACATTCTCATTCACGGTTCCATGCTGGTGGAATGATCTCCCCACCCTCGTCCGTAATGCAGAATCCCTGACAGCATTCAAAAGACAACTGAAAACTCATCTCTTCCGTGAGTACTTAACATAAAAAAATAAAATAAAAAAAAATTCTTCTCTTTTAAATCTTTCCTTCCCTTTTAAATCTTCCCTTGTCTGGCTTTTGCTACTCTGAGCAATCCCTGAACTTTGTATTTTGAGCACTTCTTGCGTCGTTCTTCCCTCTTCACGATGACTCGCTTGCTTTAGTCCTCAGATGTAAGTCGCTTTGGATAAAAGCGTCTGCTAAATGACTAAATGTAAATGTAAATGTAATGAATGTTAGCCAAGCTTGAGTTATATTCAGGGGATAAGTTTCTCAATGAAAAATACACCGCCCCAATTTTATGGATTTTTGTTTTTTGGTCCCGCCCTCAATCAGTGATGATTGTCTCATTCAGTTTAGAGGAAACAAAAATCAGTTATCTTTAATTTATGGAAAGTTACAACCCAGATAGCAATGAGTCGGCGGACCACCGTCGGTTCTCCGGCGCCAGTAGAAGCGTCAGAATGGCGACATCGCAAACACGTTGGACGGCGCACCGCCGGCGGCAGCCGCTTTTTAAAAGCGGCAGCCGCCTTCATACCGCCTTCGTTAAGCGGCCGGCCCGCGGGCCAACCGCCGTTCCGCCGCCTTTATATTGAAGGCCGTCCTTCCGCGGCCCGCCGGAGGCAAACGCTATTTTCGAGCGCTCTGCCGCCGCTTATTCTGGCTATATATATATTTTTTTATTTATAGCATGCAGTTTAGCAAGAATAATGATTGCTCAAACCAGACAAATTTACAATTGGCATTTTTATTCCACATTTCAAAGTACAGTAACTGTCATTTAAACAAGATATTTCAGATCACTGAAACATAACAGAAAAATAAATAAATCAATATACTAACATGCAGGTTTCCAATTCAATTTTGGTTAAACAGCCTTACAAGCAAATTACAACACTTACAATAAGTGTTCATATAAAAAGGACAGCTCTAGGGTAAAAAATTACCAGTAAACATTATGACAAGTAAAGAGGATATTTGATACCAAATAATGTGCAAGATACCAAATAAATAAAAGTATAACTACATTTACAAGCCATTTCTAACAATATGATAAGTGGTAGTAATTTATAGTAAAGCTCTGGAGTAGAATAGGCCATTATAACGGCAATGCTGACCTGTGGCACAAGGATTTACAAGCTTTATTTGAAAAAGAAAAAAAGAAAGTAATTTCCACAGTGAGTGAGTGTAGTCTGACACTTCTGACTTCTTTAGGGGTCTTGATTCTACTGACTGCAAGATAAAGAAAGGATTCCAGTTGTCAGTGATTCTGGGGTGTCAGTAGTCAGTCTAGTTTTAAGTGGTCGGCTGTGGGTCCCTCTCAGCTGTGCGGCGCCTTTTTCTGCCTTCACGGTCAGATGCTCCTTTCAGGTAACGCGTAACGTTAACCTGGACCGCCTCATCAGTGCATCCTGGGTTGCCGGGTCCTTCCGGATGGCTAATATAGAAAATACAGATCTGTCATTTAATTGTAATTGCATGAGGACAATAGGACATACACATCTACTTAAATCTAAAAAAAATATCCAACTTACTTTGAACAATGGTCTTCAGGAACATGTCTCTAAAACATGCTTTATCCCCTACACCAAGCTGAAAATCCAAAAAAGTGTTACAAATTACATTTCTCTGAAGCTTCTCATAAATAAATAAAAAATGTGAAAGGCTAAGGATTCAGACTGTAATATATGCAGTATACAATCTTAAATTTTACTTTATATCTAGGTCTACTACATGTACAGGTAGCCCCAGTGGGAATTAAACCGACAACCACAGGTGCTGTTTGCAAGTTGTGCCTAATTGCTCAGTGCAAGCAAACGTCTTCAACATTGTTTGTTGAACTTGTTTCACCTGCTCTTGAAGTAAGATTTTACAATTCGTATTTTTATATGTAATATTGTAGTGTTTATTATAAATGATTTATCTGTGCACTTCATTATTCTTTTAAAATTCATGTAGCCTTATAATCTTTAATCAAATACGTTACCCTTCCCTCCCCCCTCGAAACGACTTCTCTTCTCTTCCGGTCATGTGCTATGGTGCGAGGGCGTGGCAACTCCCCTCAAACCGTGCTATGAGCAGAGATGGAGAAGAGGAGCGCTAGAGTAAAACCCTGCCCTCCGTTCAATATACCGTTTCACTTTTAAATACGTCACAACACTGGAGAAAAGTCGTTTGTAACTTCCGGTTCATGCCGACATCAAATAGAAGCAATAGTTTCCAAGACAAAAAAACTTCACAAATAACATCACTTACTTGTACTCAAACTCTTGGCTCGGTGAAGTGGAGTCTGGATTACTGGGGAGAAACCTGGTTGCGAGAAAGAGGAAACAGAAATTTGAAAATCTAACAAATGGTATAGTTTAGTGGCAGGATCACAAATCCAGCATCACAGCAATAGATTTTACATACCAGTTCAGCATTTTTCTGGTTTTCTGGAATCGATGCATCTTTCTAGAGTTTTTTTTTTCTTGAGACTTCCGAGATTCTAGAGTAGGGAATAATGAATGAAAGAGTCAGTTATCCACAATAAACAGAAAATAAATTACACAGATGAAATACAGGAAGATCAAATACACAAGTCAGACCCATTTACCTGCTCCCTTCATGAACTTAAAATGATGTTTCTCCCAGGTGCTGTGTGGAGGTGTGCAGAGGATGGGTAAATTGTTGCCTTTGTCTTTTTGCTGAGGTTAAATGGGGGCCAATGGCACATGCTCTCGCTGAGCCACTCTTGCGGAACCACTGCAAATGGCAGATCCTCCTCGTTGATAAACTGAACAATGTGAACCATCTAAAATAGAAGAACATTTTGCATAAAGTATACTTTTTGATTAATTTCCAGGCAAAATCAATAACATTAAAATGCTCACCCCTTCAAAAAAACTAGTCATTTTCACAAGTGGATCAACAGAAAACCATGTTCAGACAAACACAATCATATACATATACACACACATATATACATATAAACACATATATACACATTATATATATATATATATTATATATATATATATAACACCAAAAGTTAAACTTTCTAGATGTAAAGCTTTCTTTCTAGATGTAAAGCATTGGCGATTTACTGTAGCTAGATACATTTCAACATGTCGAACATGCTTGAATTCAGTGAGTAAAAAAGGCGAAGCAGCATGTGTTAGCTAACACTGTAAGTTAAACTAGACTAGCAGCATGGTTGTCGAATCAAACAAAACATCATTATGTTTAGTTAGAAAACAACACAAGTTATACTGATCAGTCTTTCTTGTCGTAAAGATTTTGCTAACGTTACCATTCCCACGTGGGCGGGAGAATTGTCCTTCAGGATTTGGTTACGTAAGTTAGTTAATTATTCGACTGACCAATACTATCTTAAACCACATACTGTAGTACTCACACTGGCATAAACATACGTAAATATAGTTAAAAGAAGAAAAGAAAAAACTAACGCCAGGAAGAAACTAAGTAACGTTAGCCTAACTAACGTTAGCTATGTCAGAAACATCACGGAAACTTTGTAAACAAGGCTAACTTACTAGCTTGACTAGTAAGGCAAGAACATATTTGAAAAAGATGAACTAAAAATGTAAAAAATGAACATAATATTGCGTTACACAAAAAGGAAAAATGTACTTACTTTAAAGATCGTAGTCAATGACTAGATAGGATATCCTCTCCAAATACTGAAATCGTGTGACGAGTGGCCACTGTTGTGTTGGTAAATCTGCTTTTTTAGGTACTGCCCCTCTCGGCCGGTGGAGGTACTTCTCTGTTTGTGCTTTAATACTTTCTTAAACATTTGTACAGATTGCAAAACTCGCAATTGCAAATTAATCCCTTATACCTGTAAAAGGTCAAATAAATAAAAAAATCGAGCTTGTAAAAAAATGAAAGACATAAACGAAATTTCCTGGGGTGACAGAGAGACAAAATATTTCTAAATATTTCACTTTATCTTTCAGGTCAAAACAGGGATTTTCATGTTTATTACAAATATTACCATGGTTGCAAATTAATAAAAAAAATCTAAAGCATACCCAAGCTTTTGTCCAAGTTGCAGATGTCTTTCACTGTTCACTGATTTCAGGCATTGGTGAAAAGTCTAACTTCATCCATTTATTCTGCTAAATTGTTCATACCATGAATGAAATATTTATTTTAAAACCTAATCAGAAAGATATTTATTGCCAAGTAAGTTTTACAAAAGGAATTCTTTTTGGACTATTTGTGCATCTCAATTGTGCATAAATCAAAGACATGTAAAGAATTGTCACCTTAAGTGACTAAAATAATTCTATATATTTTACATAGGCATATCACTGAATCGCTTCAGAGTTTCAACGTAATTTAAATGTATTTTCCTAAACCTTATAATGGAATCAGACTGAGTCAAATCTGTTATAAACCCTAATGACTTTGGAGCAACAACAACAACAAAATTTGATATAATTCACATAATAATTATAATCGCTTTAAATGTGAAAGTTAAAATGCTGTCAGTTCCACTCATGCCAATGACATGGCTGGTCGATTTCAAAGCGGCTTGCCGCCAGCCGGCCGCGGTTCATTTAGACGGCGGCAACCGCCAGAGAGAATGAAGTCGGCGGCCCGGCGGCTGTTCGCCGGCGGCATCTCGCAAGAAATGGGAGTGACGTATTCGGCGGCAAACGTTTCATCTCCGCCAGCGGGGCGCACCTATAGCCGACAGTTTGTGGCCGGCGGCAAAAAGAAGCCGTGCCGATATTTTTTGGTATCTGGGATGCAGCTACTTCTCCCTCTACAAACTTGATCTACTTCTCCCTCTACAAACTTGATCAGAGAGGAATGGGAGCGAGAGATGGGGATTGGAATCTCTGAAGAGATTTGGCAGAATGGTTTAGAGGATATTGATAAACAATCGGTCAATACAAGATTATGCCTCATTCAATTTAAGGTCTGACATAGATTACATTTCTCAAAAAAGAAATTACATTGGATTTTCCCCAAAGTCTTGCCTCTTTATGATAAGTGCAAATCAGAGGAAGCTGATTGAGCCCACAGTTTTATTTTCTGCCATAAAATACAGGGATTCTGGTGTGAGGTTTTTAAAATACTTTCAGATGTACTTAATGTAAACCTGGAACCAGACCCAGTGCTCAACAGAAATTTCTTACATATTGTCTGATAACAGCCAAGAAACTGTTACTACTGTTTTGGGAAAAGGTTTACCCTCCTGATGCTGAACAATGGCTTCAGGAACTGATGTCTACTCTACACCTGGAACGAACTAGATACCTTTTGAAGGGCAACATGGGACAATTTCACAAGATTTGGGATCCTTTCATCTGTTACCCCAATAGGAATGTTATTCTTTAATGCAATGTATTGTAGGCTGATTTAAGAGCAGTGTATTAATGTCATTGGATTGTATATTAACAGGCGGAGATGGGGTGTTGGTTATAGTAAGTGTTTTTTTAAATTTTTTATTAAGTTTATTATTTTCGTGCATTTAAGAAAATCTATCCTGAAACCTGTAATTATTTCAAGGCTATTTGATGTCTGAATAAAAAACCAATTTAACAAAAAAATAAACCGCCCCCATTTTATGGATTTTTGTTTTTGACCCAAGAGGATTTACAGTCATCAAAGTAAATTTGAATTTGTAGAGAATTAGGGTGTCTTTTGTACAGTTTGTGGTTTGCAAAATGATCACCATCACAATAGTCCTACATCTTGCCATCTGCTCCTCTATGAGACTGCAAATAGAGGGTCTGAAATCTCTCATTACTAAAGATAAATCTTAGGGTTTCAAGGATGGAAATATACTGAAATGTATCCGCTGCAAGTGTTTGTTACCATTTTTTTTATGGTCTCAGCTCTATGACCTAAGAAGATCTCTGTTGGCTTAACAAGAGAATACTCTGTTTCAAAAATATTTGTCATTTTATATGGGTTATCTATATTGTCAAGGCACTCTTTAGCAGCCTCAAACTCTTTCATTAATGAACAAAACCTCTCATTGTCATCTGGAACAGCCAAGCTTTTAAACAATGCACTGGTAGATGCTTGAAGGCTTTCAATAGTCCTATCCAAAAGTTTTTTTAGTGCAAGTTACACTTCTTTGTACATCACTCAATGTTATATTAGAGCAAGAGTACATCTTTGCAGCAAATGTAGCTGCATGACTGGTAACTGACACTGCATAATCAGACTTTGAATAACACATAATGGCATTTTCCTCACCAGCTGATGTTGTGTCAGTTGTCAAATGAGTGTTGTTGCTGATATTTGTGTCTAAAACGTTGTCTGACCCATCTCTTTCTGAAAGCTGGTTAGCCATGCATAGTAAGCTATCCTCTGATGAATGCTCCCTTGCAAGATGCTTAGAAAAAGAATTGATGTTATGGTATGAACGCTGACAGCCATTTTGGCTGCAAAATATGGTGTAGTCCTGTCCATCAGATAGGGAATGTACGTTGCGAAGATGCCAGATTAGTCCCCTGATCTCAGAGCTAACTGGCTTTTTACATATTGGACAACAGTACATGACAAGCTGATTTAGTCAAAAGCCTGAAGCTTGCTAATAAGATCCAAAACTTTGGATCTTCTTACAGTCTTAGACATTGGCAAGTTATATACACATTCCAGAAAGGTAAAAATTGAAGCAAGCTGGGGAGGATATGAAAGGTTGTAGACCCAGAAGAACTTAAACAGCTTATCCAAGGAACAGGTTAGGCTCTCCTCTTCCAATGGAATTACAACTTTGTCATTTTTGGCAACAATGACTAACTGGCGGGACTCACTGGTCAGGTTTCCAATGCAGACTAGTTGTGGCTGCTGGCTCCTTGTGGTGATGTCACCACTGTCAGATATACTGGAGATCCTCGTTCCACACTATATAGAAATATAGATGAAGAGGTATAGAGATTTTGTGTAGCATTGTGAAAGAGATGGAGGTAGATGAAGACGAGGAGATAAAACACCCAGAGAGAAAAAAATATACTTTTTTTTGACAATGCACATGTTAAATATAATTATGTTTATAGATAATAAAATTATTGTCAGTGCTCCAAGATTCAAGATCATAATAAATAACTAAATAAAAATTACCGGTACAAAGTCCAGCAAATATGAAATAGCAGATCTGACACTGCACCAGCTTGACTCTGCACCTCTTCCTGCAGTTGGTGGAAGTAAGTGTGTCAGGACCATAGACTGTAAAAAAAGATGGTCGACGCCCCTTCATTCTCTTCCATTGGCGAGAAGTGAAGCCGCCATTGTCCCTATATGGCGCTGACATCTTGGGACTTGAGTCTGCGCAGTTGCGATTTCGGGACCAGACATGCGCAGTAGTGAGCAGGAAGTAATGCCACGAAATCAAAGTCCCGCTCTGGTCCCGCCCTCACTCTCGCTGAATCAAGCGTAAGCACGCGCCTCTGCTGCGGAACAAACCATTATGTCGGTGTGAAATAATTAATTATAGAAATGTATACATTAAATTTAAAGCTCCAATCTCCTCAGCCCTCCAAAGATCCCGAAAAAAAGTCTGTTGTTGCTTCAGTGACTACTTTGCTCAGAGAACCTGTCAATCACAGCTGTCAATCATGTATGCCACAGCACCGTTTTTATAGCATCAAATAACTAACTAAAAACAAACTTATTTTAAAAACAAACACTTGAAATTACATCATATGTGAAGTGTAATTTAATTGTTTAGTTGGTCTCACATCCCATTGAATAACACGGGGAGGCGGAGTTTATGAGCTATACTAGGACCAGTCACCGGGGGGCGATCGAGACGCTTTGGCTTCACTTTTCAGGGCTTGTGCGGCACGCTTGGTCAGGACCTGCAGCATGATGTATCACTTCTCATCTATTTAATGTAAAAGAGAATAAGATGGTGGTGGTGACTGTTAGTAAGTTAAAATTATGTCTGTAACTAACCAATTAATGCATTGTAATAACGCTGAACAACTTTTGAACTAATTGAACTAATTAACACGGACTGATCGCCACGGACAGTAGCCTAACACGTTCATGGAGTCAACAAATGCACACTTCAGAATATTTGACAGCTGGATTCGATTTAATATATAAGGTTTGTGAAATTCAATGTTTATTAGATATTCCAAGATTCGTTTAACTTATATAAATACGCATTTGCTGAATGTTGACAGTAAATGAGAAAGTATTCATAGTGTTTGCCTTGCTGTTACTAATAATATAAAAGCAAATGCTATAATACTTTTTAAGTTTAAGTCAAAGCTGATAGATGACATACTTCATATTTATGCATTTAATTATTACCATCATTACCGGTTGAAAGCTGATCCAACAGAAAGGTTACACTCCCTTTCTCCAAAGCTGCAATCTGTTTCAGTTTTGGAATAACTGATGATTCCCATTTTCTGATTAGCATCTCCCCCTTTCCATCAGACATCTTTCAAAACTCTGCATCTAGCTAATAGAATACCAGAATCCAAGTTATTTCAAGAAAACATCATAATGGTTAAAAGTAATTCAAATCTCTCCAGTAAATTAAAAGGAATAAAACTGTGATTAATTTATTTTTTACATCCACCGTACTATAATTTGCTCAGCGCACACACATACCCTATAAAATATCCAATCTATACATCAATATTTGATTATCTAAAAACAATGCCACAGCGTTGATACAATTCAAATAAAAGTCTTACTAGGGATGGCATGTCAATGAAACGGGGGTACTGTTGGCAAATGTCACCAACTGTTGGTGACTGCATACTGATCCAGTTCCTACGTTGATTGAATGTCTTTTCCATTGCGGTTCTGATGGAGGCGATGTTTTCAGATGATGGCTTCATTCTCTTGATGACAGTCAACCATTCATTTATGTCTTCATCGATAGATGATGTTACTGAGGCTCCCGCAGACACACTGCTCGTAGCTTTACGTTTTCTCCGATAGCGTCGCTGTCCCTCTTCAAGATGCCGCCTCATATTTCGAAGCTTCATTTCGATGAATCCTTTATGGGACACAGGGTCATATAGATGCTCCTACAAACACATTTTATTGAAAGTTTGTAAACAACACACTTTTGCCAATAAAATACACATTTCAGCAGAACTATGAGCTCAATTATGCTAGATTAAATTTTAATACTTACATATCCTTCATTCTCTCCAGCAAGGCTGAGACTTAGAGAGGGGAACACTGCAATCAAAGATTTCGCTAAATTCAACTTGTCAGCAGTACAGGGGTAACTGTTTGAGACAAAAACATGATACATGCAAGAAATTACTATAAAAAGTTACAATTTAATAACATGCAGTTAAATAATGTGTAGCCTACTTGTTTTTTCATCAATTTAGAGCTTAATAACTTTAAACAAACTACATATTATTTATTTTAAGTCATGGAAAACATCCATAGTCAAATATTATGTCTGAATTAAATAAACGAGAAAGAAAGGATTTTTTAATGAATTCATCTAATTATAATTGTTGGGTGATGGTGCTAAACGCACATGATCGTTCTCTTAAAAGTGCTTGGACAGGAGAGTTCAAGATACTCAGAATCATACAATACATACAAAAATATATAATGCACACTTATTTGATGTGAGTTTTTTTTTTAATTATTGTTAGTTTATTGATTATGAACACAAAGATAACCATGGAAAATCAAATCTATATTTATTGCATTAAAGGAGTAGGTCACTTAGCATCAGGGTGTTTATTAATATAATTTATTAATATAAAAGTCATATACACCTAGAATGACTTGAGGGAGAGTAAATCATGGGCTAATTTTCATTTTAAAGTGAACTACTCCTTTAACATAAGCTACCATCAGTACTAAAGCGGGCATGGGGATAATTACAAACTAAAGTCACTATGACTGTTATCTATTTCTAAAGTAAGTAATAAATGTATGTGTAAAAAGTTCTGCTATGGGATTCGTCAGTCTCCAAATTCCTTGCATCTCTTGCCATGCACTATATAGGGTTTGGATTTGAGAATCATTAAACAAGTGAGCGATTTCAGACACAGCGACATTCGACATCGAGAGTCGATTCCTGTGCTGGAGTCAACCCTGACTCTGGGGCATTTCAGGGTCATCACTTAATGTAACGGAGTAGTGACGGAGTAGTACAGATTTCAGAAAACAAGAATTTCGACTACGCCACCCATGGGAATTTCACCCCGGTAAATATGAATGAAACCTAAGAATATGAATGACGCATCCCAGGCCACAACCAACCAGCTCTTAAATAGTGGATACTCCCTGCTGGTTGTTGCTCACAACCGTCAATCACCACCACTCATCTCATACATTCGGTTACAATCCACCCCCAGCTTCTGCACCGACGCCCTGACGGTGAACTCAACAGAACCTACACTCTGAGCCCTCACTTCCATGGCCGAAACCAAGTAACAGATGTACTACCCACTATACTAGATACCGTCCCTACCCCCACAGATCGAGGGAGGTGATGTACATTTGGGTGCTGTCCAGCAGTACTCCTTCCCGTCCTCCTGACCACAGCAGAGTCTGAAGGAAGACTCGTTACCGGCTGCAGGGTCACCTCCGTCTCCAGATTCTCTTCTGTTCTCTGGGACTCACCAGATGGTACTTGCTCAGGCCTCTGAGGGACAGAAGGTGCAATACCCCGAGGAACCCGCCCATGACTAACTTGGGATGTTTCCGGCACCAAGACAAACAATTCTCCATCCTCTAGATCTTCCTCTCTAGGAAGCTGAATAGGTTCAATCACTGGACGTTCCTGCAAGACGGGGGAAAGGTTCCCGCTAATCTGAAGTTTCAGCAAGGATCGGTGCACGTGCTTTATCTTATCCAAATCTGTGACGGGGGCAATAGTATACACCACACCCCTTTCCTTAGGTGCCCTCAAGACTTGGTACACCACTGAGCTCCACAGGTCATTGATCTTATGTCTACCCCTCGCGCTATGGTCGCGGAGGTATACCAACTGACCCTCCTTCAGTGGTGCTTCCCTTACCTGCAGATCATGCCTGGCCTTCCGACGATCTGCTGCGGCCCCCAATCGCTCACGAGCACCCTCAAAAGCAACCTGCAACCGATCCTGATGCTCAAGAACCCACCTATGCACACTACCTGCCAGTGGTTTTTCAACCCTACCCAGCAGGAAGTCAACTGGAAGTCTAGGCTCCTGCCCAAACATCAAAAAAATAAGGGGACTCCCCCGTAGCTTGATGAGGAGTAGTGTTATAAGAAAAGAGTACCTGAGGAAGACAGACTGGCCAATCCCCTTTCTTTGATACCGGTAGTGTGCGCAGAAGATTATGCAAAGTTCGGTTGAACCGTTCGCACTGGCCATTTCCAGCCGGATGGTAAGGTGTGTTACGCGATTTTTCAACTCCATATAGGCAGCAAAGCTGCTGAATGAGAGCTGACTCGAAATTACGTCCCTGGTCTGAGTGGATCCGACCAGGCACCCCAAATTTGCAGAACCATTCAACTACCAGGACCTGGGCCACGGTCTCAGCTCGTTGGTCCCTGGTGGGTACAGCCAAAGTGTACTTGGTGAAAATATCGGTCATGACCAACACATTCTCAATACCGGTACTTGAGGGCTCCAACAATGTAAAATCTAAGGCTAAAATCTCATTTGGCCGTGCCGCCATCAAATGTCCCATGAAACTAGCATGGGTAGGCTGATCTCCCTTGGCACACTGACATCTCTCACATTCTTGGCACCAGCGGGCAATGTCAGAGGACATCCTTGGCCAATAACATCGCTGCTGCACCAGCTGGGTGGTGCGCTCCACCCCCTGGTGCCCGTGCTGCTGGTGAAGTTGAGTCAGCACTTCAAACTTCAAAGCCGCCGGTAAAAGCACTTGGAGAACCTCCGCTCCACCATCCGGGCGAAATACCTGGCGGTAAAGCACTCCCTCGTTCTCCACTAAGCGGTCCCATTGCCGCAACATAATCACAGCAGCTCTGGAGAGCTTCTTACGCTCTTCCGAGCTAGGAGGTGACTTCCGCCTCCAGAACGCCAACAGCTCCCCAACAACTGGATCTGCCCTCTGCTGCATGCCCATATCACTGGTAGGGCAGGGAAATGATGCAATTTGATTTACCCAAGTGGTCAACCCACCTTGGGCGGCTTGACGCAACAATACCGGGACAGCTGCACCCTGACACAAATCTTGATCTCTCTCCCTCTGGAAGTTTTGGCGTGACAAAGCGTCAGCATTGCGGTTACTCTTACCTGATCTATATTTAAGCTCAAAGTCAAAGGCTGCCAGCTGGGCAGCCCAACGCTGCTCCATGGCCCCCAACTTGGCAGAGGTCAGGTAGCTAAGAGGGTTATTATCGGTGTACACAATACACCTATGCTGTACTTGAGTGCAAGAAACTCCAGTTTCATGGAACTATAGTTAGATGTATTGCGCTCAGTGGGCCTAAGACCCCGGCTACCATAAGCAATGGGACGCACCTTGCCTTGTTGGTCCTGTGAGAGAACCGCCCCAAGTCCCCCATGACTGGCGTCCACCTCCAGAATAAACGGAAGTGAAAAATCAGCATAGGCAAGTACTGGAGCTGTGGTAAGTTTCCTCTTTAACTCCTCAAAGCCACTCTGACCCTCTGCAGACCAGGTGTCACCGATACGCTTGGACTTCTTTGAATGCTTGGGATTTGTCAGCTCCGCCACCAACCGATGTAGGGGGGCAGCTAGCCTAGCAAATCCCTCCACAAAACGTCGGTAATAGCTGGCAAACCCTAAAAATGACCGCAACTCTGTCACATTGGTTGGGAGCGGCCACTGTGAAACTGCTGCAATCTTACCTGGGTCCGTGGAGACCCCCTCCGACGAAATGACATGACCCAGGTACTGCACTTCTTGTTTAAAGAACGCACACTTAGATAACTTAGCCTTCAAACCCTCCTTCAGTAGCCGGCTTAGCACTACCTCCATCCGTACCAGATGTTGATCAACTGAAGAGGAAAACACTACAATGTCATCCAGGTAAAGAACCAAAGACTGGCACTGTTGGTCCCCAAACATCCGTTCCATCAATTGTTGGAAGGTGCCGGGGGCATTGCACAAACCGAAAGGCATCCTGTTCCATTCAAAGAGGCCAAACGGAGTGCAAATCGTCTTTGGTCGATCCGCCTCAGTAACGGGAACCTGATGGTACCCGCTGGCAAGGTCCCTGGTAGAAAACCAACGTGCCCCCACCAGCGAGTCCAACGTCTCCTCAATCCGGGGAAGAGGAAAGGCATCCTTCCTGGTCTTAGAATTTAACTGACGATAGTCTACGCACATGCGCAGACAACCGTCCTTCTTCTTGACCTGGACGATGGGTGACGCATAGGGGCTGCAACTTTCTCTAATTATCTGGGACTCGAGTAGTTGGTTTATATGAGCTTTCACGACCTCGTACTCAGAGGGAGAAATACGTCTGTATCGCTGCCGCACAGGGACATCATCCAGAAGGGGGATATCATGGGAAAGAAGATTGGAGCATCCCAGGTCTCCCTCATGCGTGGAAAACACAGTCTCGTACTTTCCAAGAAGTGCCCTTACCTTACCTTGTTCCTCTACTGACAGTACAGATAAATCAATCGCCCCTATCTGTTCAGATATAGTGGAAGAGACCAGCTGTGTACTCGCTTTAGCCGATACCCCTTTAACCTCAGTGACCTCCGGAGGTAAGCTAACCACGTAAACCTGATTGACAGTACCTATGACCGTGCCAGCATATAGTAATACGTCTGCCTCGCTAACATTAACCACGGGCACATAAGCTGTACCACGCTCCACTGGCACCAACGAAGGAGAGGCCAACAAACCAGCAGGAAGACCAGCCTCTGGTGGTTCAAACAGCACTGTACCATTCGAGTACTGTACTGAGCAGGTCACGACAACCAATTTCATTGTGCCGCCCGGGATGCGGCACACCCGACGTCCACGCACTCTAACTCGTCCCCCTTGATCCGAAACTGACTGGAAGTCAATGTGACAGCAATGTTGTAGGGCCTGGAAAACAGAACTAGGGGCCTGCGACACAACAGGTAAATCAAAAAGACTCATGCCATGCTGGCCAAAGAGCTCCTGGTAGCAGCGGCTCAGGACATTCATCCCTAGAACGCCGGGAACCTGAGCACACAAACCACCCGGAGGGTCCTTGACCACTAGCACCCCGCAACCCAAAACCACTCGCCCGCAAAGCTCAACATCCAATTCTAAATAACCGATGTACGGAATTGAGAGGCCATTGGCGGCCCGGAGCTGTAGCCAATGGCACGACCGAAGCTGTTCCTGACCCCAAGATTCAAAATTTTTCAAGAAACAACTCTCCGTAATGGTGGACACCATAGAACCTGTGTCCACCAGGCAAGGTACCTTGACCCCCCCTATCCCCACGACGAGTTGCGGACAAGTTGACATAAGACGAGACATAAAATCTGAACCAAGCAAAAAATCCGAGCCTGTCTTCTCCCCAACCGAGCGGCGGCCCTGCGGCTCGGCGGGAAATAGTTTCCCGACGACTGTCTAGATGGTGACTGCGCACTCCCTGCCGCAGAGGAACCCGCGAGTGCTGGTAGGAAACGTGGTGGTCGCCGCTCCCCATCACAATCTCCGGCATAATGACCAGGTTGTTGACACCTTCTACAAATAATGCGATTAAGCTGGGGTGGTCGCAGTCGAGGTTGAGGATTTTGAATTTGAGCTATGCTTTGAGTCAATTGGTTCAACTGATGTTGCTGCATTTTCAGCATCTCTCGTAATTCGCTCAATTCAGATGCAGTTGACGCAGCGTTACTACCCGTGTGCTGATGTCCCTGTACTCCATACTGAATACCATACGCAGAAGGGACAGATTGACTTCGACCACGTGTTCCCCCCGGCACTCCCTCACGTTCCCAGCGAATAGCTTCACTGCGAACGTCCAACAACGTAGCAGTAGGTTGGCGACGGACTAGCTGTTTTAGTTCACGCCGGAGGGCACCGTCATTAACATTCCACAAATTGATCGCGCAAAAGAACTTCCGCATTAGGCATACCATAAGGTGATTGATTTTTTACCTTTTCCAGAAGACCCATCAGAACCAGGGAGAACTCCAATAAGCTCTCCCCATCCTGTTGTCTCCTGGAAAAAAACGACTCTTGAAGAGCAACATATGATTTCGTACAACCATACAGGTTACGCAAGGCCTGAATAATTGTCTCGGGATCCTCCCTCTCGTCCCTCGACCGATAACGAATCTCTTCCCTTGCTTCTCCCTCCAAATGATCAACCAAAAAATATGCCCGATCAGTATTAGAAAGGTGACGAAGCCGCATGCAAGCCTGGGCCTCCTCCACCCACTCATCGATAAAAATGCCAGACCTACCATTAAATTTTGGACACTTTCTGTCACGAGGGACAAAAACAAATCGCTCTGTTGCACTAGAATCAGTGAGCGGAGGAGGGTCTACAGCGGCAGATAGAGGAGCACTAGATGAACCAGGCTGCGCCGCTGGCATCTGCTCCTGTCGCAATCTTTCATTGTCTGCCTTTAATTGGAGTACTAATTCTTTTAACTCACGCAGTTCATCGTCCATGACTATAAATCACGCACAGCACTTACCAATACGAAACTCACCGGTCCGTTTTACAGACCCCCGAAAGAAACTGCCGCTGTCTGGTTTCTCCAAAAAGAAAAACAAAAAGAAAAACCAAATATCCAAAAACACTAATACCAACTAAAAACAATACCCACGTCTTTGCACTACACAATAGAGACCCTGCCGACTACGCCAGTTTGTGACGGAGTAGTACAGATTTCAGACAACAAGAATTTCGACTACGCCACCCATGGGAATTTCACCCCGGGAAATATGAATGAAAAATAAAGAATTTAGGTCACACAGGTTCGACTCTCTTAAGAAGGTAGGCAGAAACGTGGGTACCATGAAAAAATACAAAGTTTTATTAATACAAAGTCATATTTAAAAAGAGAATGAGATTCACATTAAAATAAACTCTGTTGCACCAGAATGGGTCTAGTGACTCGTTAGTGCATGGCTGACATCGGCTTCAAAACAAACAAAACAGCAAATGACATACAACGATTTACATAACTAATAATTACACAACTGACAAAAGAAATACAACCTTAAAGGGCCGAGGTTCACCACGGAGAAGTGATCACAAAGCTAGTTAGTCAAAAGCACACTTGCACACACACACCACCGTGCATTTAGATCACGCAACCAAAACACTTCAAAAGTGTTGCACGGCAACCGTAGGAGGAGCACCACCACCACAAGAGACCCTTCACCCGTGGGACCCCGGCGACTGAAAGAAAACAAAACAAACTTAGAATAAACTTCAAAAACAGTTACAATAAATCACAATTTGATTACATCACTGTATGATCAAAAGAACAGGCAGTGATAAAGTCATATCAAATCACAAACAATATACAAATTTTCGTACAATAGAAAAAGAAAAGAAACAAATTAACTCAATTCAAATAATAGGGTAGACAGGCTGGAAGGAAGCAACCGCGGGGTGATTTCTTTCGTATTTCACAAATTAGTGCACGTCAACCCCAAAATACACTAAACTATAATATAACGAAACCAAACAGCGACAATCCCCCTGAACAGCTGGACGATACGGCGTTCTCGCAGTATGGCAGCAGAGAAGCAAACGGGACTCCGACTATAGCAGAGACAAATCGCTCAGGAGCGAGAGAGAGAATCCTGAGACAAATACACACAGAAAACAATTACTAAAATGCATACATCACCTGCTAAAATTCTCGGCATATAACCACGTGCATGATAACACTTACCGAAAAATGGAGATAAGCTCTATTAGCCCTTTACAGGCACGGGTATACGGGATTCATATAACTGCCGTTCGGCGGAGATACAGGGAATACTGCACACAACGCGAAACATCAACTAATCCCCAAACCCCACAAGGCTAACCAATCTGCTTTCCATAAAATAGTTTGCACATACCTGAGAGGTTAGCAGTCTTAGAATCCACTTAAAATGAGCCAAAGGAACCAGAGAGGGGAAAAGACAGGCTAGAATGCACCATGAATCGTTACTGCCATGCACACAGCAAACAACAGAACTTGCTACATGCTAATGAAACATACCTGTGTCCACTGTCAACAACAGAAAACGGGGAGGAGCCGGACGTGACGCATCCCAGGCCACAACCAACCAGCTCTTAAATAGTGGATACTCCCTGCTGGTTGGTGCTCACAACCGTCAATCACCACCACTCATCTCATACATTCGGTTACATAATGTTACAAATATTTTTTCCCTAACATTCAATTAAGACACAACAGATAATGTTTGCATGAATACTCGTCAAGATAGATATTTTGAAATAATGTAATTCTGTGTATGTGTACAGGTGAAATTCGGAAAATTAGAATATGGTGCAAAAGTTCATTTATTTCAGTAATTCAACTTAAAATGTGAAACTTATATGTTATATAGACTCATTACATGCAAAGTGAGATATATCAAGCCTTTATTTGTTATAATTTTGATGATTATGGATTACAGCTTATGAAAACCCCAAATTCAAAATTAGAATATTGTGAAAAGGTTTTCAGAGCTGTAATCCATAATCATCAAAATTATAACAAATAAAGGCTTGGTATATCTCACTTTGCATGTAATGAGTCTATATAATATATAAGTTTCACATTTTAAGTTGAATTACTGAAATAAATTAACTTTAGCACAATATTCTAATTTTTCGAGTTTCACCTGTATTGGGATGGTGCATTGTCTGAGGCGTATTTGTGCATGCATCAGAATGTCAATCAGCTAAATAAGATTGTTTCGTTTACATCAGCATGAACCGAAATTCACTCCCCAAAAAATCATTACTTGGCAATGCTTAACAAAAGATTGTGATGCTATGATGTATCAATACCCCCCCCCCCCCCCCCCCCACACACACACATTTATGCTACATGTCACTTTACATAGTAATGATTAGAATCTGTCTTTAAAACATAAACTTACAATCCACTTTTTGCAACAAGATCAGTGACGCTGATAGTGATGATCTTTTTTCTTTCCCTTGTAGATAGGATGCCTGTGCGATGATATTCAGCCATTATATCAGACGCCTTTTGGTCAGTAAGGACTGTAATGGTGGAGAGTCTTCCATCTAATCAAATTAACAGATCAAAAGTTGTTAAGAGTTTTTGATTTAGTACACTGAAAAAAGTGCATATGGCTTGTCATTATGTTAAATAACTTTTTTATACTTGAACTGACTCAATAAATTCACCTTTCTGCCTTGGCATTGGTCTAATGTAATTGAGTTTATTTGTCTTGAAGTAAAACTACATTTTTTCGGTGTAATTTAAACTTTTGCTTTAAATCAAATTTCAATTTTACGTCCACGACCAAAGCACGTGACACCATGACGTCATCGAATTTGGTTCGAGAATTTTCTTTTCAGCTGCCATCTTGTATTGCTGTATGAAGACCGCATTGCTGATACTCAATTTCCACTGCATTGGTGAGTAATCCTACAAATAAGTTTTCATTCAGTTTTATCGCCGTTGATATACACTTGTATACTATTAAAGTAGATTGCACATGTTTTGTTGAATATTTGTTTTATTTTGCTCATAGTCATCGGGTATTTCAAGTGTAGCTATAACGTTAGGCCTTAACCATTAGTAATGACGTCAAAATCTTTATGTTAAACGATGGATAGCCATTAATAAATACTTTAGAAATAGATAATTTGTGGACTTTAAATTACATTATTTATTTGGATTTTTCCTGCATCGAGAATTACGAGGCGGTCGCCTCCGTCAAATGATGTGCCCCATCCGGCTGTCCAAAATACTCAGACAGGCTGTCACGACTCGCATAGGCCTACTCAGATTAGGCCTGACGCAATAATTAAATAATCAGAGGTATATATCTGTGTTACTCAATCCCTCAGAAATTCTAATATATTGATTAAAGTGGTCTAAAGCCATTTATATCATCTTGTGAGGAACAAAAGAAATTTTACATCGTTAAATTGAAGTTCACCCAAATTCGTCTTCCCGCCGCTGCAGCTGTCAATCATTCTCCATGCAGCATTCAAACAGCGCGTCAGTACGGTAAGTTAAAACTCCTCGTCTACCAAATTTAATAATCGTGACAGCCCTAGCTCGGGATTTTACCACTTCACCTCATTTTGAGCCAGGAAAAACCCTAAATAGTATATAATTGTGACTATGGGTAGAGATTGTATACATTGCGTGTATATCTGCATTGCGTTAATTGAGTGGTTGCGTAAATTTTCTGACATTTGATTGATGAATTGATGAATCAATCTTTTGACTGCGCATGCGCGTGCGATCTGTGTTTGTGTTTGGAGCTCCGTCGAATTGATTCATTAATCCCTGATTTTCTTCTTTACCACTCATTTATAAACAAGCACTTTCTATTTTTATATCATGTGAACTTATCCTCGACACTATTCCTTATAAAAAACAATCGGATTGCTTTGATATTGCTACTTAGATCCAACTTTCCGAATCTCGGCTACTAGCCTTTAGCCCGCTAGCATTTCACGCGTGGCCTCGCGCCTATCGACCCTCTCATTTTACACCCGTTTGACTGAAAGGATACGGGTTATATCCATCATTTCAGTCCTAAATTAGTAGTGATATTGGTAGTATCACTACTAATTTACTGTTCATCTGTTATAATGGCGAACATATCGGATGTGTGTCTAACGTTACCTCTGAGTGCAGGTGAGGACACATTCGAGCTGGTTTCGGTACGATTGGAGCTGGAGTCGGTGGAGAAACAGATCCGCGTTCTGCTGGTGAAGCAAGCCGAGCTGCGAGATCGGCGATCAACGCTTGAAACATCACGCGCCGATGCTCACAAGTCAGTGGTTAGTAACTTTTTGACTCCGACTTCGTCTACTCCGTGCGTTTCTCTGCCCAGGAGGACGCGATCATCTCTGCCTTCATTCACTCCGGCACCGAGGCAACACCATGGACCCTGGGTGATCCCACAGCGGAAGACACGAGCCAGGACCAGACCAAGGACTTCCCCGCCCCTCCCGGTCTTCGAGATCTCCACCCGGAACCGCTTCTCCCCTCTTCGCGAGCCGGAACGAGACGCCGCCGTGATCATCGGCACTTCCATGGTCCGTCATGTCCGTGCTACCTCAGGTAAGCGTAAGGTGCGCACTCACTGCTTTCCTGGTGCTCGTGTTCTTGATGTCGCTGCACAGATTCCCGAGATCCTGAACGGTGACGAGCGCGTCGGAGCTGTGGTCCTACACGCGGGGACGAACGACATCAGGCTGCGGCAGACGGAGGTTCTGAAGAAGGACTACAGAAGCATCGTTCAGAAGCTACAGAAGCACGATCATCGTGTCTGGACCGCTTCCCACGTACCGACTAGGACAAGAAAGGTTCAGTAGATTATTTGCTCTAAATGAATGGTTAATGTCATGGTGTAATGAACAGAAACTGCTCTTTGTAAATAATTGGAATCTGTTCTGGGAGCGACCTAGGCTCTACCGTGCTGATGGCCTGCACCCCAGCAGAATCGGAGCGGCTGTTCTGTCGGACAACATCTCCAAGACGTTACACACCATATGACTAGTAAGTCAAAGTCCAAATCACAGTCTTTGCTGTCCCAACTTAATTGATATAAGTAGTGTAGAACATTATATAGAAACTGTGTCTATTCCTCGCTTAGTGAGGCCAAACAATAAATCTAGTGTAGGATCTAGCAAAAATCTTATTGTAATTAAACCAGAAAATCTAAATATCAGTGAACAAAAACAATTTCTAAAGCTAGGTCTTCTAAACATTAGATCGCTCACACCTAAGGCGGTTATTGTAAATGAAATGGTCACAGATAATAGTTTCGATGTACTTTGCCTTACTGAAACCTGGCTTAAACCAAATGATTATTTCGGTCTAAATGAGTCTACTCCACCAGGATACTGTTATAAGCATGAGCCCCGTCTGATCGGTCGTGGCGGCGGTGTTGCAACAATCTATAGAGATATTCTTAATGTTACTCAGAAAACAGGTCACAGGTTTAATTCGTTTGAAGTACTTGTGCTAAATGTTACGCTCTTAGATGCAAGAAACAAATCCATATTATCTCTAGCCTTGGCTACCCTATATAGACCTCCAGGGCCCTATGCTGACTTCCTAAAAGAGTTTGCATACTTTCTCTCAGATCTATTGGTCAATGTCGATAAAGCAATAATTGTTGGAGACTTTAACATACACGTAGATAATACAAATGATGCGTTAGGGACTGCGTTTACAGATTTATTAAACTCCTTTGGGGTCACGCAAAACGTCAGTGGTCCCACTCATCGTCTAAATCATACACTAGATTTAATTATATCATATGGAACCAATCCAACTGATATAAATATTATACCGCAAAGTGATGATCTCACTGATCATTACATGGTAACTTGTATAATACGTACTGCTGAAATTTGTCATGTTGCGCCACGTTATAGACCAGGCAGAACAATCCTTCCAACCACTATAGATAGATTCTCAAATAGCTTACCTGATCTATCTCAGCTGCTCAGTGCACCCAAACAAACAGATGAACTAGAGGAAATGACTAGCAGTTTGAGCACCATGTTCTCTAGTACACTAGATATTGTTGCACCAATTAGATTAAAAAAGGTTAGAGAGAAAACTAAAGCACCATGGTACAACAGTGCTACGCATGCAATCAAGAGAGAAACTCGTAACTTAGAGCGTAAATGGAAACAAACTAATTTAGAGGTCTTTAGAATCGCGTGGAAAGACAGTATGTCACGTTATAAAAAGGCTCTAAAAGCAGCCAGGGCTGAGCATCTCCGCAAACTTATAGAAAATAACCAAAATAATCCAAGGTTTTTATTCAACACCGTGGCTAGACTAAAAAATAAACAAACATCACCAGAGCAAAATATTCCATTACAATATAGTAGTAATGATTTTATGAATTACTTCAATGAGAAAATAGAAAGCATCCTAAACACAATTGTAAATATACAATCCTCTATGATGTCTTATGATTCAGCCTCAAATATGGCCCCTCTAGAACAACTACACCGCTTTACAACTATAGGACAGGAAGAGCTAAATAAACTTATCATTGCATCTAAACCAACAACATGTTTATTAGATCCAATACCCACTAAACTACTGAAAGAAGTGTTACCTGTAGTCGAAGAGCCTCTTCTTAATATTATTAACTCGTCTTTATTTTTAGGTCATGTTCCAAAAATATTCAAGCTGGCAGCAATAAAACCTCTCATTAAGAAACCGCAATTAGATCCAAATAACTTAGCAAATTACAGACCCATCTCAAATCTTCCATTTATGTCTAAAATACTAGAAAAAATTGTGTCTGCTCAATTGTGCTCTTTCTTACAAGAAAATTATATCTATGAATAATTCCAGTCGGGATTCAGACCGCATCATAGCACAGAAACTGCGCTAGTTAAAATTACAAATGATTTACTTTTAGCTTCTGACCAAGGCTGTATCTCAATACTAGTTCTACTCGATCTTAGTGCTGCGTTTGATACTATCGATCATAAAATACTCTTGGATCGACTACAAAACTACACTGGTGTTCAGGGACAGGCATTAAGCTGGTTTAGATCGTACTTATCAGACCGTTACCATTTTGTCTGTTTAAATGGGGAAAAATCAAAGATAACGTCAGTAGACTATGGAGTGCCGCAAGGATCGGTGTTAGGCCCTCTGCTATTCTCAATATATATGCTGCCACTTGGTAATATTATAAGAAAACATGGAATTAATTTCCACTGTTATGCTGATGACACTCAATTATATATCTCATCACGACCAGATGAAAACACTAACTTATCTAAATTGACAGAGTGTCTAAATGATATAAAATGCTGGATGACGTGTAATTTCCTGCTATTAAATTCAGATAAAACAGAGGTACTACTTATTGGTCCAAAAAACTACCCACAAAATCCCTTACAATACAACTTTAATTTAGAAGGATGTCCTGTTACTTTATCCACTACAGTAAAAGACCTGGGTGTTATACTAGACCGCAACTTGACTTTCGAAAATCATATTTCATATATTACAAGAACAGCCTTTTTCCACCTTAGAAACATTGCTAAGCTACGCAACATGCTATCTGTTTCTGATGCAGAAAAGTTAGTTCATGCATTCATGACCTCGAGACTAGATTACTGTAATGCTTTATTAGCTGGCTGTCCTGCATCCTCAATCAACAAGCTACAGTTAGTGCAAAATGCAGCTGCTAGAGTTCTTACTAGATCAAGAAAATATGATCATATAACACCTATTTTATCATCTCTACACTGGTTACCTATTAAGTTACGTATCAATTACAAAGTATTCCTACTGACCTATAAAGCCCTAAATGGTTCAGCTCCTGTGTATTTAACAGACCTTCTATCGCCATACAATCCATCGCGCTCTTTAAGATCACTAAATTCGAGGCTTCTGGTCATTCCTAGGATATCTTAGTCCACTAAAGGAGGGATGGGCGTTCTCGCATTTAGCTCCTAAACTCTGGAATAGCCTTCCTGATATTGTACGAGACTCAGACTCGCTGTCCCAGTTTAAAACTAGATTAAAGACGCATCTCTTTAACCAAGCATTCACTTAATGCTTAACCTTTGATACTACTGCTGAATCAGTTCGAATGCATTGACATTATGAACATCAGCTATGCTAATTATTTCCCATCTGCCTTTCTGCTGTTATCTCGGGACTAGCGTCCCGAGGTAAATAGCGTTCGTCAGCTCCAGTTTGTATCCAGCCTCTCACGGAGACTTCAGATGCCCCAACGCCTGTGAAGAGACGACTCGACGCCTGTGAAGAGACGACTCAAAGCCGGCGATATGTTATGCCATAAATTAATACTTGATTAACTAACTGTATTTTTCTATGTACATTTACGAAATGCAATTTCTGTAAAGCTGCTTTGAGACAATGTGTATTGTGAAAAGCGCTATACAAATAAATTTGAATTGAATTGAATTGAATGAAGAAACATTGGTGAATGAGAAAAATTAAGTAAGAGTGGTTTATACTTAAAAATGAGCCAAGTACCAGTTTAGTTAGTTGGTGTGATGTAACTAAAATTATTATGCTTAAAATCAAATGACAATTTTGCGTTCCATTTAGGCATGTGACCACTGACGCTGGTTTGGCTTGTGAAAAATCTTACTGTACGTTCACACCGCCGCCGGCGAGAGCGGCAAAATTCGCTCTCGTCGCCCTGCCAGCCACGCCGTGGAAAGATTCGTGGACGCTCTGATGCTCTGACGTAGATCGAACGCGTGCTCATTTTTACACTGTATTTAAAGGGGCCACAAAGCATCAATCATGTCGATCGTTATTTTTGCAGAAAATTGATCGATGGAAAAAACTTAACAATTATAGTGACATGTTTGCTAATGAAATAAACAAATTAAAAGCCATTTGTGTGGTGTGGCTTTTGTGTTCATGGTTAAGTGCTATTATAATTTACATTCCCGCTGAAAAACAAGCGTTCTAGCGCGAAAATATTGCCTATAAATAGTGTTGCGCGCCTTCTTATCGAATTCAAATGATCAACCTCCTCTATTTTGCTTGGGAACTAATGTGGTCGGAACCAAAGTTTACAGGACTGCGTTCTCTGGACTCCTCTCAAACGGAGCACTTCTATATTCCGATTTGTTGCCGCCGGTTGCCGCCGAACCGCGTCATTGCTTATTACCATAAAGTTGACCTGACTTCAACTCTCCTCGCCGCTCTCACCGTCCAAGACGCGCCGCGACGCTCTCGCCGGAGCTCGCCGCCGGCTCTCATTGAAAATGAATGACTTCCGGCCACTTTGACGCTCTCGCCAGCGGCGGTGTGAACGCACAGTTATCACCCATCTTCTTTGTCTGCAGGATAAGGTGGTTATCACAAAATTACATATGGTGAGTAATCTTACAAATTATGTTGAGTTTGTTACAACCGTGCATTTATAATCACGTAAGGATCAGTTAACTGTTAACTTAATGCAAGTGTTTTAGCAAATAATTGTATTTTTCAATTTAGAAATTTAATTTGAATTAATATGATTCTGGAATAGAATGGAAATCTGCATGACATCTTTGCAACTTTTAAAATAGTTACTTATAAATGTTCAAATTACACTTTATTTAATAAATGTATAATTTAAAAATAACAAAACTTGCCAAACTTTTTGCTCTTAGGTGCAAAAGTGTATCCATGCATTTTTATTTTCTTTATGAAAGTTGGTGATTGCTGTGTTTGTCTTTTTTTAAAGATGTTGAATGACAACAGTTGAGACATTGTAGTCCAGTCACAAGATAACATAAGTAAATTGGTCTTTCTATTGGTAAGAGCAGTTTAATTTATGAATTTGGTCTTGGAGTAAGAATTATTTCTTTTTATTTTGCTAACTGTAGTTTGGATTTTTATAGCAACTATTTTTTTTCCAGTTCAGCTAGCTATTATTGAATGTGGAAATGCAAAGACTGTGGTGTCATCAAATGCAAGAGATCTGAACTTCTCAAGAATTATAAGCTTGACCACAGACATTTTGGACATCATCTTGCTTACCCTTGCACTTATTCAAGCTGTCCTTGTTCATTTAAAACCTGGACTGCCCTTAAGAGCCATTTGTCAAGAAGCCACTCTGAACATGATTCTCAAAAAGATAAATTGACAACATTTAAATGTGCACTGTGTGAATACAAACACACATCATCGTTCAAAGATTATCTTCATCACATTGTGCAACATCTGAAAAATCATGAAACTGTTACCTGCATTTTTCATGGTTGCATGTACAAGACCAATATTTATGGATCATTCAGAACGCACAAGTCAAGAAAACACAAGTCATTCTCTATAAAAGATTTGAAACCTGGCATTGTTGACGATGAAAGACCAGGGGCCTCATGTACAAAGACTTGCGTTGAATTCATACTAAAACATTGCGTACGGACAAAGCTGTAAATGTGCGTACGCACAAAAAAAAAACAGATGTATGAATCTCTGCGTACGAAGGTTCCCACGCATATTCTCTTTGTACATCCCAATTAACGTAAAATTGAGCGCACATGCACGAACACAACGCCCCACCCAGTCTCCTCCCTCAATTAAATCATTTAAATATGGTAGTTAGTCCAATTTGGAAAAAGAAACCTGCAAGAACATGGCTAAAGCAAGCAAGAAACGAAATTTCACTGAAAATGAATTAGAGGTCCTACTATTAGAGGTAGAAACAAGAAAAAATATTTTATTTGGAACTTTGGCCTCTGGAATGAATAACAAAAGAAAGAAAAAAGAGTGGGAGAGTTTGTCTGATGCCGTCAACGCGGTGGGATCTGAGAGTCGCACTGTAAATGAACTGAAGAAGAAATGGTCTGACATAAAGGTGGAAGTTAAGCGGAGAACTGCTGCGCACCGCCACAGTGTGGGCAGAACAGGTGGTGGTACAGGGGCCGATGAACTTTCACCCTTTGATCAGAGAGTTGCCTCTATTGTAGGAGACACGTTAATCTCTGGAATCGTATCCGTTGATGTGGGAGACTCGGATATACTGCAGGACTGCCAGCAAGGTAACTAATGTAAAATGTATTTCCTTAACTTTGATACATATAGCCTACCAGCCACCATTTTAATTTTAAAATGCATGCAATGTAGCAAAAAGTACACCAGAGATTTTTCGTATCCACTGCTTTTATTGCAAATGCGTGTACCCATTAATAAGGAACCGATTCAAATTACTGTTAACATGTGGCTGTGTTTATTTGGACTTAGGAACCGCAGGAACAACAGCAGGAACGTCCACTGGCACGCACTCAGAGTCCGCACCACCAGAGTCTGCACCACCCGAGCAGCCAGAGCCCATTCAGTCCAGCGTCTCCGGTGTCTCTAATGCTCCCCCCAGTGCTGAAGCCCGTCCATCTGGCCGCGTCTTGACGCATGCTGTTCTGGAGTCACAACAGCAAATTGTTAGGGCCATTGGAGAAATTAACAGTCACCTGAAAAATGTCACTGACGCACTCACAGAAATAAGCCATTCATTAAAGGAATTGGTGAAAAAATGAACTTTGTGTCTGAGTACCATTTATATTGTCGCAATTACACGTTGACGGGCCTGAATGGCTTGTTGATTGTGCTGCACATATACTGGTCCTGGGTCAGAGTCATCTGGCAGTGCTGCCGCCTCACCAAGGGGTATGCCATGCCTGTGCGCGACATTGTGCAGCACTCCACAGGCCAGTATGATGTGGCAAACCTTGTCAGGGCGGTATAACAGCATCCCCCCGGTCCTGTCAAGGCAGCGCCACCGACATTTCAGCTGCCCAATCGCCCGCTCCACAACTGACCGAGTGCGAGAATGGGCATCATTGTATCTGCGCTCTCGGTCAGTTTGTGGGTTGGTGAGGGGGGTTAACAGCCACGTCTTTAGTGGATAACCACTGTCTCCTGATGGGCAGTTGAATAATAACACACAAAAATTAAACTTTTAGATAGAACCATACATTTAAATGCATAACTTACCAAGTAGCCACCCATCGCGCACCCTGCCAGCTTGGAGTCTCATCCCAACCATGCTATTTGTAAGGATATATGAATCATGGGTTGCCCCAGGCCACCTTGCCACAATATTTGTTAGGCGCATTTGTGCATCACATATAATCTGCACATTTATTGAATGAAAATGTTTCCGATTCACATATACAAATTCTTCTTCAGATGGCGCCTTTATAGCAATATGTGTGCAGTCGATCGCTCCGATTACATTAGGAAAACCGGCTATCGCAGCAAATTGCGCTTTAATGTTTGGCTGGTCACCTGCATCGTATGGGAACGTTATATACCTGGTAGACAAGCGGATGATCCCGTCCCATACAGCTGGCATTGCACGGCTCAAACACGACTGGCTTATTCCTGAGCGGTCTGCCAGTTCTCTTTGGAAAGAACCAGTTGCCAGGAAACCAAGTGTAGTAAGCACCTGTAAAGGAACGGGCAATGCGTGGCTCCTCACTGTCTCTCTTTCCAAATTCGGACCCAACTCAGCGCAGAGTTCCAAGAGTATAGGCCGTGGAAATCTGAAACGGCTGATAAGCCAGTCATCATCGTGGGCCAGAAAATCATTGTGGTCCCTAAAAACTCGTTCTCTCCGTATTCGTCCATTGAAAATGTCCTCTAATAAAGCCAACGCTGCCATTGCTAGACGGGTTGTATCAATTTGCACATGCTTTATATATGTTCTTACTTAATTGCATAATTAATAGAATATTTTAATAAGACTTGTGTGACAATAATATGTCAAATAATTGATCAATTACAAATTATAAGCAATATCTGACAGCTGGTGGTGCGATAGAACAATTCGTAGTGTAATGTTTGCCACTTCACTTTATTGCCTCTATGAGTCGCCAACGGACAAAAACTATGAGAAATGTACGTACGCCAGACATGAGATCGGCGTGGAGGAACGCACATTCTCGCGTTAATTTCACTGTTAGTACATCCGACCGTGAGCGTGAAAGCTGGCGTACGCCGTGTTTTTGTGCGTACGCAGTGTTGATACATGAGGCCCCTGATGTTGAAGACTCAGTAGACAATGTTGAATCAGATGAAGATGTTTTAGTTGATGAGACAACTACTTTTTACCATGGCACAGAAATAACAGAAGATTTGCCCAAAGCTATAGAGCGTAAAATAGCCTCGGTTTTGTTAAAGTTAGAGCATGTATTCCTTGTACCTGGCGTGGCCATCGATGATCTTCTGCAGGAATTGCAGTATTTAATTAGCAATGTGTCTATCCCAGTCATCAATCAAACCATAATCCAGCAACTGCAAGAATGTAATTTGGAGTTTGATCAAGCTCTTGTGCAGGAGTTAGCCTCTGTCATCTGGCATTCACATCCAATTCAAACTGCGATTGGAGAGCAAGGTTCCCTTTCTTCTACGTGGAAAAGAAAGGCATACTATAAAGCTAATTTTTCAGTTGTAGAGCCTATAGGGGTATGTGCTTGACCGAAAAGATGGAAGGACATTTCAGTACGTTCCCATACTCAAGTCTCTGCAGCAGATTCTAAATTGCCAGCCAATACTTAATAATACATTACATTTAAAATCTGTTTACAGAGGTGATAAATGTAAATATACATGCTTTTTTTGTTTCAAGTAACTTCCAAGAGAATGCTCTGTTTTCAGACAGTGCTATTTCATTGATATTGTATGTTGATGAGTTTGAGATATGTAACCCCATTGGAACATCAAAGAAAAAACATAAAATTTTTGCAGTTTATTGGAAATTAGGTAATTTGCATGCAGGATGTCAGTCTTCCCTGTCTTCTATAAATTTAGCTGCATTGTGTAATAGCATTGATGTTAAGCATTATGGGTACAACAAAGTGCTGGAACCAGTGATAGATGACCTTGTCACATTGGAGCAACACTCCAATTTGTTTATTGCGAATCTGGGAAAGACAATAAAGGGCACAGTTCAGTGTATTGCTGCTGACAACCTTGGTGCTCATAGCCTTGCAGGATTTGTGCAGATTTTGTACTGCAGAGAAAGAAGAATTTCAATCTACAGAAGTTGGATCAGGAACATTTTGTCTGAGAACTGAAGAAATTCATGCTGCTCATCTTCAGGTTGTCAGGCACAATGACCCGAAAATTTATTAAAGACATCGTTAAAATAGTCAAAGTGACTACAGTGGCTCAATCTTAAGTTTATCAAGCAATGAGAATACTTTTTGTGCGCATAAACAAACAAAAATAACGACTTTATTTCAACTATTCATTTCCTTCTCTGTTGGCCTCTAGCCAGTTAACGTAGTGTGATTGCGTAGAGCTACGTCACACGCAGGCTCACTATTGGCTGAGGCTGGTCATGTGTGTGATGCGTGTGACGTACAACAACAGAAGCTTTCGCTGTTACACTAGTGAACTCACTCGAGGCCCACAGAGAAGGAAATGAATAGCTGAAATAAAGTCGTTATTTTTGTTTGTTTTTTGCGCACAAAAAGTATTCTCGTCGCTTAATAAACTTAAGATTGAGCCACTGTAGTCACTTGGACTATTTTAACGATGTCTTTAATAACTTTTCGAGGCCGGCAAGTTTCAATCCCTGAAGAAGGCTATGGAGGAGTGATCCAGTGATCAAACTCAAAAATATCTTAATTTGTGTTCCGAAGATGAACGAAGGTCTTACGGGGTTGGAACAACATGAGGGTGAGTAAATACTGACAGAATTTTTATTCTGTCATGCGTTTGTGTAAGAAAAATATACATATTTAAAAGTAAAATATCTAGCTCCCGCCAATACCGCCTTCCGTATTCAGCGTATTAAGAGTGTAAAAGTGTTGCAGTTCAAAATACTTGCGCTACGTCCTGCGCCTTCCCTATTCAACTTGCGCTAAAAAGCGTAACTGACGTCACTTTTTCGTATGTTACAGAAGGCTGTCTGGCGGAAGCTAGATATTTAACTTTATTGAGTTTTAAATATGCATATTTTTCTTACACAAATGCATAGCTTCGCTTCAGAAGGCATTTATTAACCCTTGCAGAGCCGTATGGAACACTTTTATAATGGATAGATGCACTTTCTTCAGCCTCATATTCTTTTCCCATTCACTGCCATTTATAAAGCTTGGACGCGTCAGGATATTAAAGGGGTGATGAACTGAGAAATCAAATTTTCCTTGAGCTTTTGACATCTAAGAGGTCACCATATTATAAGAATATCCTGTAAGTTTCAGAACTGAAATCGTCCTTGTTAGTCCAATAAATGCTTTTATTGACACCAGGCTCAGCAAACGACTCGTTTTTCAAACTGGGGAACTATGACGTCAAAGAGGATAAAACACCACCCCCGCAGAAGAAGATCAACGCCTACTTCAACACGGCCGGTTTAGCCCCGCCCACCGATTCGCGCATTACACGCATAGCTAAATAACATAGGCCTACCTCGTGATGACAAACCGGATCGAGCTACCGAGCAGTAAACATGCCGTTTACTAAATATTGTGCAGTGCCTGGTTGTGGAAGAAGACAGTCGCTGCATAAGCTTCCTCTGGATTCCAATATGAATGCATGGTTAAAATTTATTTTTAATGAGGTTCCAGCTGATGTGGGTAAAACATTGTCCGTTTGTTCGCTTCATTTTGCCGAGGACTGTTTTGTAAACAAGACACAGGTCGAGACAGGATGTGCAGACCGATTAAGATTGAAAAACGGTGCTGTGCCTTCTATATTGGATCCGAAAGGAATGGTGCAACACACTTATGTGAGTAAAATTTCTATAAAAACATTAAAGATAGCCTACATTAGAAGTAGCATAAACAATTAACAATAACTTACCACGCTGTCACAGGCTGAAGTATCCGTTGTATTTGAGGTGTTGTTGGTTCATTGTCCTGCGATTCGGGATCGGACTCTGGGTCGAACATGTATGGGCGAATCATTCTGGTTGCCATTTTACAACATTGGAAGTTTTCAAAACAATTTCCCCCACGTGCACTGACGAGTGAGTTGAAACTCATTATTATGCAAAACTGTTATCCACTCACAGCAGTGGGCGTTTACTTCCAAGTCTTCAATGCGAGACGCCCATAAAAACCGAGCGTTTTTGAGCTAGGCTCAAAACTAGGGTAGAAAATAGCCTATTACTTATCCATTTTGATGTTTTTGAATGTAGAAACCAAGCGAACGTCATAAGTTGACCTCAGACAACAATATATTTTTTTTTTAAAAGCCACTTCATGACCCCTTTAATATAACTCCAATTGTGTTCATCAGGAAGATGTAAGTCATATTCACCTAGGATGGGTTGTGGATGAGTAAAGCTTGGGCTAATTTTCATTTTAAAGTTAACTAATTCTTTAAGATATTTTGATGAAATCCAATAAGTTTTTTTTTATCCTTAATAGAAAGCAATAAAATGACCACATTCAAGGTCCAGAAACGTTGAACGACTCTTTTGTGTGACAAAACAAAAATAACTACTATATTCAACAATTTTTCCATCAGTCTCGTATGTAGTTAACGCAGTGAATGCAGTTCAGAGCTTCCTTGCTAACGTCCAAATGCCGACTCCTATGTCAACATCACACAACAGCGTCGGCCAATACTGAGTCGCCGTTTTGACGTAGAACATGTAAGCACTGCAACTAAAATAGCATAGGAGAAAGACAGGGAGAGACATTTACTTTTTTTGCACACAAAAAGTATTCTTGTCACTTCATAACATTTTAGGTTGAACCACTATAGTCACGGTGACTATTTTAACAATGTTAAACTTAAACTTTACTACTTTTCTGGACCTTGAATTTGGTAATTTCATTGCTTTCTATAATTTAGGATAAAAAACCTCTTGGGTTTCATAAAAAAATATCTTAATTTATGTTCTGAAGATGAACGAAGGTCTTACGGGTTTGAGACGCGATGGGAACCCCATACCCACTACGCCATAGTGACAAATGCCCATTCTGTGTGAAGTCCTGCGCACACTAAGAAGCAAGCAACCTCGCCCCAGGAGTGGAGAGGTCAAGGTCATAAAACCTGACAAATGTATGCGGAGAGGACCATCCTGCCGCATTACACACGTCAAGAAGGGAAACTCCCGAAGTTAAGGCCATAGGCATTCTTTAGAAATGTTGGCCCATATTGATAGGATAGCATCTTGCAGTTGATGGAGATTTGTGGGATGCACATCCAGGGCACGAAGCTCCCGTTCCACCAAATCCCAAAGATGCTCTATTGGGTTTAGATCTGGTGACTGTGGGGGCCATTTTAGTACAGTGAACTCATTGTCATGTTCAAGAAACCAGTTTGAAATGATTTGAGCTTTGTGACATGGTGCATTATCCTGCTGGAAGTAGCCATCAGAGGATGGGTACATGGTGGCCATAAAGGGATGGACATGGCCAGAAACAATGCTCAGGTAGGCCGTGGCATTTAAACGATGCCCAATTGGCACTAAGGGGCCTAAAGTGTGCCAAGAAAACATCCCCCACACCATTACACCACCACCACCAGCCTGCACAGTGGTAACAAGGCATGATGGATCCTCTGTTTACGCCAAATTCTGACTCTACCATCTGAATGTCTCAACAGAAATCGAGACTCATCAGACCAGGCAACATTTTTCCAGTCTTCAACTGTCCAATTTTGGTGAGCTCTTGCGAATTTTAGCCTCTTTTTCCTATTTGTAGTGGAGATGAGTGGTACCCGGTGGGGTCTTCTGCTGTTGTAGCCCATCCGCCTCAAGGTTGTGCGTGTTGTGGCTTCACAAATGCTTTGCTGCATACCTCGGTTGTAACGAGTGGTTATTTCAGTCAAAGTTGCTCTTCTATCAGCTTGAATCAGTCGGCCAATTCTCCTCTGACCTCTAGCATCAACAAGGCATTTTCGCCCACAGGACTGCCGCATACTGGATGTTTTTCCCTTTTCACACAATATTTTGTAAACCCTAGAAATGGTTGTGCGTGAAAATCCCAGTAACTGAGCAGATTGTGAAATACTCAGACTGGCCTGTCTGGCACCAACAACCATGCCACGCTCAAAATTGCTTAAATCACCTTTCTCTCCCATTCTGACATTCAGTTTGGAGTTCAGGAGATTGTCTTGACCAGGACCACACCCCTAAATGCATTGAAGCAACTGCCATGTAATTGGTTGATTAGTTAATTGCACTAATGAGAAATTGAACAGGTGTTCCTAATAATCCTTTAGGTGAGTGTATATGTCACGGTGTGGGCGTTGTGTTTTGTTCCTTGTTCTTGTCTGTCATGTGTTTCCCTGTCTTTACATGTTCAGCTGTTCCCCGTTCTGTTGATTAGTCTCCCCATGTGTTTCTGATTAGCCACGCCCCCTTGTTATCTTGTTTAGCTTCTTTGCCTGTGTATTTATACCCTTGTTCTTCAGTTGGTGTTTTTCGGTCATTGTTTTTGATGTTGCTGGTAGCTGTTCCGTGTTCCTGTCCTGAGTCCATTGGATTACCTGTTTGTTTTATTAAAGTGCTTGCATTTGGATTATCTCTCCGCTTCTTCCTTGCTGCATCGTAACTATATATATATATATATATATATATATATATATATATATATATATATATATATATATATATGATTTAATAGCATTTAATACAATTTAATAAAACTTAAAAAAATGCTTTTCAAGTTAAACAGTCTTGCTGTATAAACTGACAGACTGACATATCACTGAGTCATGCTTTCACGCATAAATGAGGTATCATTGTCTCTCCTGAAGACAAAGACTTGGAGTGACTCTCCACAATAGACATTTAAAATTGATACACAGAATAAATTGCGTTAATTTTCATTTTTGAAAAAGGAGATATGATTAAAAGGAAATAGGATTAAATTACTCTAGTTCGCTTCGCCCAAGAAATGTGTTCAGTTTTGCAATCCAACATCCAACTTTTGATAGTATGCTAAATTTAGAAAACTATAGCTAGATTTTTCTGACTATTATTTCATATGTAAGGCTTTACAGGGTTAATGATTTACAGCGTTTGACAATAATTGTATTAATGGAGAGTGTGACCCTTGTGTGACACTAGGTGATGATGATCACAAGTGACCAAACCACAAAAAAAACCTTCTCACTCTCATGTGCGACAGGAGATGGCAGTATAGACCCACTAACTGAAAAACCCATCCAACAAGTCCAGAATCATCCTTCTGTCCTCTGATCTCCAATCCTCATCTCATCCATCACCATATTTGTACAAGTTTGTTGGCTTTATTATTCTAATTGTTACTTTGTATTTTACAATACATAATAGAGAATAGATATTGTGTTATAGCAGGATATCCTGGAGGATTGAACAGTCAGCTCTTGTGAGCTTTGTATATAAGAGATTGAAGTGAGCAACGGAGCTTAAAAAGCTCAGTGTGGTTTATGAGAGTGAGGGGCCTTCTGAGGGAATACAGGAAGAAATCTCAAATTTCACTCTCCCCTTACTGCAACACCAAACTCTCCCCTTCCAAACAGTTTTGTGCGTTCAATGTTTTAATATGGAACATAAAGTGTTAATCCCAATCACAAATATATGTCATAAATAACATGAGCAGAAAATGTGAATCCAGAAGAGACAAAGTGCTTTTTTCTGTGCACTTGAGTTAATGACAGAGTGACTGGGCAACACTGCATGTATATGCGTGACACAGATGACATTTCTATATGTATGTGTGCGTTTTCATGAGAACACGGGCGTAATGAGTGTTCCACTTGAGCATACACAGAAAGATAGAGGGACAGTAATTATCTCAGCCCAGGGGGTCGCCGTCCTTTCACATGTGCACACACTCTCTTTAGCCATTTCTCTATTATTCTGTGAGAAGGTAAGAAGTGGAAAAGACCACGGGAGGCCCATTTAAAAAAAACACACAAAAAAACATGGCCTCTCCATCTCTGACTTACTTCTACCTTTAAACATCCTCAAAATTCGACATATGTTTCTGTAAATCTGCCTGTTAACGTTGGTATTCAGTGGGAGTTTATTAATAATATAAAATTCTCCATTAGTAATATCAATGAGTTTCAGTTAGGGAACGGGGGAAATGTAATACATGGGACTGGACTTCTTCCCTTTGAAACACCAATCCATATTCAGATTCTGGCTGCGTCTGAAAACTGAAAAAAGCTACAGTGGCACGTCCAAATCCTATAATCGTGTCACATCCTGTGTACTGAGATCTGATTGATTTTAGAAGGCAACTTACTGTAGATGTATCCTCTGCTGCCTATGATATCCCATAACAGGGCAGCAAGGGAACAAGTCAGCTGCCTAAGTTTTCTGAAGCAGCCCCCATTTTGTTATTTAGGTTAGAGCACAGCAGACAGGTGGAATGATGCTGTTCTGGTCATGGTGAGGATCAGATCAGGCTTTAGGGTCAAAGTTATGTCCCCGGGTGAGAAATAGGAACTTTAGAACCGGGATTTGTTGCATGGGGGAGCGACTTCCGGTGTAACACCGGTTCCGGTGACATGTCATGGCCGCCGGCATTGACGAGCGCCAGCTGCGGACACCAATCAGGCCGTTTTCAGTGAGCACATGCGGGAAGAGGGATATATAAGGGGAAGTTTGAAGACATGGGGTGTGGTTCTTGGTGCTTAGTTTTCACATTGGGTTCCCCTTGGCGTTCTTGTCAGCAGACAACAGAAAGCAGCAACCGCAGCGAATATAAAGTGTGGGGATGTCTGTGCATTGAAGACGGGTGAGTGATTGACACATGGGACTGAGAGGACAGAGTGATTAAAGGCCGCACTGAGGATGTATGCTGTTATCAAGGAGAGAAGTTAAGTGCACTTTTCATCAACGTACGAAAGGGTGATCTTATGAATACCTACCAAGAACATTTTTGAATACTGACTTGTGCTGGCAGTGTGTGGTGTTTCTCCCATTGTGAGTCTCAGAGATCCAAAGAAGAACTGGGCTTTATAGGATCTTTCTTGAAACCTGATACCCCCATGCGAAAAGCCATCTGTGGAGTGTCTGACCCTGCAAAGATGGAGTGAAGGCCTGTTGTTCACGAGAGGTGATGTGGCATTGCAGTGTCTGAAAGTGTGAAGTGAGCACGTGTAAAGAGTTATAGTATTGATGCATGCACGAGTGTGGGAGATCAAATCATTAACCTCACTCTATCATCTTTGTTCGGGGAAGCCTAACCAGTGGGACATCAAGAGTTAAACTTGATCTGTCGATTGTGAAGTTGTGTCCAGGTTCCGGAATCATCATTCTGAAGTGAGTCTGCCGACCACTGTGTTCAATCTGCTGTCATTCTGTGAACGGAGAGATCCTGTGTATCATCCTTCCGAAGTGAGTCTGCTGACTGCTGTGTTCGATCTGCTGTCGTTCTGTGAACGGAGAGATCATGTGAATCATCATTTTGGAGTGAGTCTGCCGACTACTGTGTTCAATCTGCTGTCATTCTGTGAACGGAGAGATCCTGTGAATCATCCTTCCGAAGTGAGTCTGCTGACTGCCGTCTTCTATCTGCTGTCGTTCTGTGAACGGAGAGATCCTGTGAATCATCCTTCTGAAGTGAATCTGCTGACTACTGTGTTCAATCTGCTGTCATTCTGAGAACGGAGAGATCCTGTGAATCGTCCTTCCGAAGTGAGTCTGCTGACTACTGTGTTCCATCTGTTTGCGTTCTGTGAACTGAGGGATCCCGTGAATCATCCTTCTAAGTGAGTCTGCTGACTGCTGTGTTCGATCTGCTGTGTTCAATCTGCTGTCGTTCTGTGAACTGAGAGACACTGTAAATCATCATTCTGAAGTGAGTCTGCTGACTACTGTGTTCTATCTGCTGTCGTTCTGTGAACGGAGAGACCCTGTGAATCATCCTTCTGAAGTGAGTCCGCTGACTGCCATGTTCTATCTGCTGTCGTTCTGTGAACGGAGAGATCCTGTGAATCATCCTTCTGAAGTGAATCTGCTGACTGCTGTGTTCGATCTGCTGTCGTTCTGTGAACGGAGAGATCCTGCGAATCATCCTTCTGAAGGAGAAGCTGCTGACTGTTGCGCTCGATCTGCAGCTATTCTACGAGCTGGGACATCCGGGAGTGAAGAAAAGGAACCCAAAGTCATTCTGTTGCTGTTTTAAGTGTTATTAATTAATAAAAATAAAAGAAGAGTTTTTTTACATTGCTTGCTGTCTTGCCTGATCGGTGCCTTGGTGTCGGCTCCTCCGGAGTGTGGTTATCAACCCTTGGCTTTGGGAAACGGTTACATCAAAATGGCGTAAATGTCCGGTGCCTGGTGGACACCGGATCCCAGGTCACCCTATTCGCTGAAAGTCTGTCCAAAGAACTGTTTAATGCCCATCACCTACCAGAAACCGAAGTCCCCTGGCTCACACTACGGGGAGCAAATGGTCTGAATATCCCGTATATCGGGTACCAAGTGACCGACTTTGAGATCCATGGGACTGTGATACCACAGAAGGGAGTAGTAGTTGTCCGAGACTCTTGCCTGGGGGCGCATCGAGCCTTGCTGGGGATGAACGTGCTGATGGAGTGTTGGGAGAAATTGTTTCAAGCCGGGCCCCTTCGTACCACTTCTTTGGCCGAGAAGCAAGACTGGGAGCGTGTTGTTACGGATTGTCGGCGAGTACAGGCCGCAAGTTTCCAACAAGATCGAGAGGACGCTGGCCGAGTTGCATGTCGGTATGCTATCTCCGTTCCGGCCCGAAGCGAGGTGGTAGTCTGGGTTCGTCTCCCCGCTCGGACTTATGGTCCAGAAGATTGGGTTCTTGTGGAGCCCCATTGGGAGTGCCAGAGTGTGGAGGTGGCTCGAGGGTTAGCGGTGGCACGTCGAGGCCGAGTCTCAGTACGGGTGAGGAATGTGAGCACGTATCCAGTACATCTGTTCCGTCACCAACGGTTGGCTCGTGTTACGCCGGTGAGTCCTCACCAGGTGAGAGAGGGGCAGGAGGTCCGTTTCTGTCAAGTGAGTGCAACGGTGGTCGAAGTAGCCTTGACGTCGGAAGAACTTCGGTCCGATCCTGTTGGGAGGAGCGTGCCGGCTTATCTTCAGGGTGAATCACTGCAGGGCGAGGGCTTAGTAGAAGAACAAACGTACCAGCTTCAGCACTTTCTGGCCAAGTGGCAGCACGTCTTTTCCACGCATGACGAGGATTACGGATGCACGGATGTGGTGAAGCACTCGATACCTACTGGGGATGCCATGCCTAGTCGAGAGCGGTACCGTCCGGTCCCTCCAACCTTGTACTCCGAGATCCGTACCTTGTTGCGGGGGATGCTAGAACGAGGAATCATTCGGGAGAGCTGCAGCCCATGGGCAGCCCCGATTGTGCTGGTGCGCAAGAGAACTGGCTCTTGGAGATTCTGTGTAGACTATCGTAAGCTGAATCAGGTCACCAAAAAGGACGCTTTTCCCCTGCCGAGAATTGAAGACTCCCTCACTAGCCTAACCCACGCCGCCTGGTACTCTACCCTTGATCTTGCGAGCGGATACTGGCAGGTGCAGGTGGAAGGAAGAGACCAAGAGAAGACTGCCTTTACTACGCCCTTTGGGTTATTTGAGTGGGACCGGATGCCCTTCGGACTCTGCAACGCCCCCGCCACGTTCCAACGGTTAATGCAGCGATGCCTGGGAGGGCAGTTGGTGGACTCCACTCTGGTCTATCTAGACGACGTGATCGTCTACTCACCTGACTTTGACTCCCACCTGTTACATCTGGAGCAAGTATTCCGAGCCATGGAAAAGTATGGGTTGAAGCTCCAGCCTGGGAAATGTCAGCTCCTTCGGAAGGAGGTCAAGTTCTTGGGACATCGTGTGAGTGCTGCGGGAGTGGCCGTAGACCCGGATAAGGTGTCTGCTGTGCAAGGCTGGGATCCCCCTAAAACGGTGAAGCACGTGAGGTCCTTTTTGGGATTTGTGGGATACTATCGGCGCTTCATCAAGGATTTCTCCCGGATTGCTAAGCCCTTGAATCAACTGCTCGCTGGTTCAAGCCGTCCACGTGGCCGAGGTTCCCCGGTGATAGTCTGGAGCCCAGAGTGTGAAATAGCCTTTCAGAGGCTGAAACAGGAGCTGTTGCAGGCCCCTATTCTGGCCTATGCCGATTTCACTCAGCCATTCGTCCTGTACACGGATGCCAGTAATACAGGGCTAGGGGCGGTACTGGCCCAGCGGCAGAACGGAGTGGAGAAGGTTATTGCCTATGCCAGCCGGAGCCTCCACCCAGCGGAGCGGAACGATGCAAACTATAGCTCCTTTAAGATCGAACTTTTGGCCCTGAAGTGGGCCTTATGTGAGAAATTCAAGGACTACCTATGGGGAGCTGAAGTATTGGTGGTCACTGACAACAGCCCGCTGGTTCACCTCCAGACGGCTAAACTGGGAGCGGTAGAGCAGAGGTGGGCGGCCCAACTCGCCAACTTCAACTACCAGCTGCAGTATCGGCCAGGCCGTGAGCACGTCAACGCCGATGTCTTGTCCCGATTACCTGTGGCCAGAGCTGGAGAACATCTAGAGGAGGAACTGGATGAGGGGCTGATGGTGGGAGTGATAGAGGCGCCTGGAGCGCGGTCGGAAGAAGTTCTGGCTAGTTGGGGATGGGACCCGCAACGTTGGAGGGAACGACAGGGGGAGGACGAAGGGCTGTCCACCTTGCAAACTTACCTGGAGCAGGGTACATTACCTGGAGCGGCGGAGCGACAGGGCCAAGTGTTGACGGTGAGGAAACTTTTGGGGCACTGGAGACGGCTGTGTTTGCGAGATGGGGTGGTCTGTCGATCTATCCAGGACCCAAGGACTCGTGAGGCTGTACATCAGGTGGTGGTGCCAGAAGCCCAAGTTCAATCCCTGCTCCAGGCATACCATGACCTGCTGGGGCATCAAGGGAGGGAGAGAACAGTGTCCTTGTTGCGTAGGCACTTCTATTGGGGCAAAATGGAAGAGTCCGTGGGGAGGTATGTGCAGAGTCGGAGCTATTCCGACTCTGGATCAGACGGCCACCACGACAGCGAATGCCCTTTGGAGAACAGTGTTCCAGCCCTTTGGGTGTCCCGAAACTCTCCATTCGGATCAAGGGCCGAATTTCGAGTCCCGTGTGATCAAGGAGCTGTGTCAACTGTACGGGTGTAGGAAGACCCACACTACTCCATACCACCCGCAGGGAAATGGTGGCTGCGAGCGCTTTAACCAGACGCTGTTGAGTCTGTTGGGGACATTGGATACGGACCATCAGAGCCAGTGGACGGATAGTCTCCCTGCCTTGATACAGTCTTACAATAATAGCGTCCACAGCACCACAGGATACGCCCCCACTTACCTGATGTTTGGGAGACACGTACGCTTGTCTACGGATCTGATACTGGGAACTGCTGCAACCGGAGAGACCGCCACCACTACGGAGTGGGTACACCGACACCATCGGCAGCTTCACGCTGCCTACGAGAGGGTCTCTGAACATCTAGATACAGCTGCTAAGAAGAACAAACGCCTGTATGATCGAACCACTCGAGAGGCCCCCTTGCTGCCTGGTGAGCGGGTGCTGGTGCGCGATAATCGGCGCCAAGGGAAGGGGAAGCTTAGTGACCGGTGGGAGACCGTACCATATGTGGTGGAGCGACGACAGAACCCTGACCAGCCCGTTTATGCCATTCATCCGGAGGGAAGAGCCGGGCCTGTGAGGGTCTTGCACCGTAACTTGCTTCGCCCATGTCCCAACTACCCGAGGCAAGTGGTCGAGACCCCGCCCGCCCCAGTGGCCCCTGGACCCCCTTGGACGGGTTGGGCTATGGTTCCTAGAGTCCCCGTTGCTGAGCCGAGGAGAGAGGAACCGGTTGTGCCGTTGAGGCGCTCGCAACGAGAGACCCAGGGAGTCCTTCCTGCGAGGTACGGGGAATGGGAGTCGGGCCCCCGTTCTCGGGACTAGAATGGATTGGTGAGGGAGGGTGTCACCGGGTGAGAAATAGGAACTTTAGAACCGGGATTTGTTGCATGGGGGAGCAATTTCCGGTGTAACACCAGGCCGGTTCCAGTGACATGTCATGGCCGCCGGCATTGACGAGCGCCAGCTGCGGACACCAATCAGGCCGTTATCAGTGAGCACATGCGGGAAGAGGGATATATAAGGAGAAGTTTGAAGACATGGGGTGTGGTTCTTGGTGCTTAGTTTTCACATCGGGTTCCCCTTGGCGTTCTTGTCAGCAGACAACAGAAAGCAGCAACCGCAGCGAATATAAAGTGTGGGGATGTCTGTGCATTGAAGACGGGTGAGTGATTGACACATGGGACTGAGAGGACAGAGTGATTAAAGGCCGCACTGAGGATCTATGCTGTTATCAAGGAGAGAAGTTAAGTGTACTTTTCATCAACGTACGAAAGGGTGATGTTATGAATACCTACCAAGAACATTGGCCACCTACCATGGCATTTTTGAATACTGACTTGTGCTGGCAGTGTGTGGTGTTTCTCCCATTGTGAGTCTCAGAGATCCAAAGAAGAACTGGGCTTTATAGGATCTTTCTTGAAACCTGATACCCCCATGCGAAAAGCCATCTGTGGAGTGTCTGACCCTGCAAAGATGGAGTGAAGGCCTGTTGTTCACGAGAGGTGATGTGGCATTGTAGTGTCTGAAAGTGTGAAGTGAGCACGTGTAAAGAGTTATAGTATTGATGCATGCACGAGTGTGGGAGATCAAATCATTAACCTCACTCTATCATCTTTGTTCGGGGAAGCCTAACCAGTGGGACATCAAGAGTTAAACTTGATCTGTCGATTGTGAAGTTGTGTCCAGGTTCCGGAATCATCATTCTGAAGTGAGTCTGCCGACCACTGTGTTCAATCTGCTGTCATTCTGTGAACGGAGAGATCCTGTGTATCATCCTTCCGAAGTGAGTCTGCTGACTGCTGTGTTCGATCTGCTGTCGTTCTGTGAACGGAGAGATCATGTGAATCATCATTTTGGAGTGAGTCTGCCGACTACTGTGTTCAATCTGCTGTCATTCTGTGAACGGAGAGATCCTGTGAATCATCCTTCCGAAGTGAGTCTGCTGACTGCCGTCTTCTATCTGCTGTCGTTCTGTGAACGGAGAGATCCTGTGAATCATCCTTCTGAAGTGAATCTGCTGACTACTGTGTTCAATCTGCTGTCATTCTGAGAACGGAGAGATCCTGTGAATCGTCCTTCCGAAGTGAGTCTGCTGACTACTGTGTTCCATCTGTTGGCATTCTGTGAACTGAGGGATCCCGTGAATCATCCTTCTAAGTGAGTCTGCTGACTGCTGTGTTCGATCTGCTGTGTTCAATCTGCTGTCGTTCTGTGAACTGAGAGACACTGTAAATCATCATTCTGAAGTGAGTCTGCTGACTACTGTGTTCTATCTGCTGTCGTTCTGTGAACGGAGAGACCCTGTGAATCATCCTTCTGAAGTGAGTCCGCTGACTGCCGTGTTCTATCTGCTGTCATTCTGTGAACGGAGAGATCCTGTGAATCATCCTTCTGAAGTGAATCTGCTGACTGCTGTGTTCGATCTGCTGTCGTTCTGTGAACGGAGAGATCCTGCGAATCATCCTGCTGAAGGAGAAGCTGCTGACTGTTGCGCTCGATCTGCAGCTATTCTACGAGCTGGGACATCCGGGAGTGAAGAAAAGGAACCCAAAGTCATTCCGTTGCTGTTTTAAGTGTTATTAATTAATAAATAAAAAGAAGAGTTTTTTTACATTGCTTGCTGTCTTGCCTGATTGGTGCCTTGGTGTCGGCTCCTCCGGAGTGTGGTTATCAACCCTTGGCTTTGGGAAACGGTTACAGTTAGTTCCGGCTAGTCTCAGAGAGCCAAATTTTCCCTATTAACGCAAACAGACCAACTGCAGATACTGTATATAACACAGATAATATAGAGGGAATGCACGTGACGTCACCGTTGGCCGGAGTGACTGCAGTTACGCCCACAAGTGGCAAAAAGACTGAGCGGCAGCATTGGTTTTCAGTGTGAATGCTGCAAAAAAACACACAAAACGTGTCTAAAACGGGAAAGAGCTTTGAGACTGACTGTACAACTAGATTTGACAAGAAATATGAGGAATATTTTTACAGACTGCCGAAAGCTACAGAACAGAGAAGCAAATAGATCGCTGCAATTCATAGAAACAACTGAACTCCAGGCAGCGAAAGGTGGATTTGCAGTTATCATTTTTGTGTCAATATGCTGAATTTAGTGGTAAAATCATTCTCTATATATTGTATTGTTATATATTGCAGTGACAACTCATCAATCAAATATTTACCACTGTATATTCTGTATAATTTGACATTTTTAAATAAACACTGACAAAAAACTATACAAGTTTTAAGTCTCTAGATGATATGATGATATATATAACATTGATAAGTGATCACCTGGATTTAGACCTGCCTATTTTGTATTTATATAAAGCATTCACAGGCAAATTTGCTGTATGTATTTCCCTGGTGTCGAAATCAGGCACATATAAATGTCAGGAAACACGATTCCTGGCTGCATGTTAATATCCATGGATCACTGGATCTTTAGTAAGTTGTAAGGAACACCGTATTGAGTCCAATCTTTAGTTTAAACTGATAATCGTTTGTTTTACTTGCGTTTTCGCAGTTTCCCCTATTAAATCCAGTCACGCAGCTGCTCTTCTGCCACTCAGTCCGGCTGAGGGGGCGTGTTCCGGCGGGAAAGTGACGTTAATGCATTCCCTCTATTAAAACGATAGTTCACACTTCACCCCTAACAATTTAAATTCTGTCAAAATTAACCCTCATACCATTCTAAACCTTATTGATTTCTTCTGTGGAGGATAAAATAAGTTTATTTGAGATATCAGTGTGTTCTTGTTCATATAATAGAAGTCAATTCTTCCAAATATCTTCTTTTGTGCTCGTCAGAAGAAAGTCATACAGGTTTGGAACAACATGGGTTTAAAAAAAATCAGGGCTGAAATGGATTATTAATAATCACTGGTTTTGTGGGCAATATTAGTCATTAAAGCTTACATGGATTCATACTTTGGAAATCTACCGAAAATAGTGACCATACGGGGACTTTTAGCATACTCTTTTCAACATGCTGCTTTGGAACACACTTATTCTAAATTCACATACTATTTAGTAAAGATAGATTACACATTGGGATGCAGGGAAGGTCTTCAGGATTACTAGAAACCTCCAGACAGTGTGATGATTCAGAGAGCTGGTTGAAGCTGAGCTCTCTGCAGAAAGGAGGCCCTCCATGAGTAGGATTAAAAGGCAGAGGTTTAGGTCTTCTTTTAACTTCTAAATAACTTCATTTCCTACAGCAAAATATATTTTAAAACATGTAATGCCACTTTGGCAAACTGATAAATGTGTTAGTTTCAATTGAAACCTGTAATTGAAATTCAATTGAAAACAGTAATGATGTTTTTCAGGCTGCCATTATGTTTCACACATTGTTTTGTTGCACTTCACTATGACCTACTCTGATATCCATGTGTTATTTCCACCTCTGTATTCTGTTGGTTTTATTAGCATTTTCCATCTTCTACCATGAGGAATACTGGCAAATGGATAATTGAAGCATGCATTAAGTTTAACTTCTGGAAGTTGAAAGAAGTTGTGGTGGTCAGGGTTATGGCCAAAATCAAAATTATCATGTATAGATGCTTTAAAAATCCACTAGTAAATCCACTTGTAAAAATGTATCATCTGCACTTTGGCATTCTATTTTCATCATGATTTTTCACAGTTCTAATCCTACATACTGTTTATGAGGAATGTGAATTGCCAAGTCAGGTTTTGGCTGAAGTCTAATGGCATAATTACATACTATCTGATTCATTGAAAGTTCTTTATGTTTGTATTATTCATCTTAAATGCCTCTTGAGGTCTGTTACATACACAAATTCTAACAACCCTTAACCGCAAAGAGAAGGACTGCAACTCTCAATGTGCCTGTGTTTGGAGAGGAGACACTCAGTGGTTTTGTATTTCTGAGTGTGAATGTTTATCTGTAGGGGGGTCTTTTGTCTCTCCGATTGTATTTAGCAAACACAGCAGGTCTATCAGCATATGAACGGCGCAACAGCGGAGGTTACGCATAACAGAAACGAAGCAAGCCATGAAACCACCGAGCGCACACTACATGCATCTACATGAATGCGTGTGCATCTATGGCCATGAATGCAGGCACTCATACACTTACAGTGTTTTCCTTGGACATCAGCCTAACCCAGCAGTGCTGTAATTGAATGCATTCACTGAATTTTTACATGTACGCGCCCAATGCACACCTCTATTGTGTGTGTGCTTTTAGAAGACCCGTGTTAAACACACACTGAGCTTGCTGCCTACTCTTTCATATACTTTTGCATTTCCTTACTGAGCTGTAATAATGATCAGAAGCTGATGAGTAAGCATGAGCAGGTGGTTAAACTGTTGTTCAGCAGCACATTCCCTTGTGTAGAATACACTACTCCTCAAAAAAAGTTTTCTCCTGATCATTTTATGTATAGTATATATTTTTTTATAATTGTATAACTAATGAGTGTTTATTTCTATTCAGTACATTAATACATTTGAGTTGGAACCACATTAATAATTTTTATAGTGTGAAAGTATCATTGCTGATTGAAGAAACAAAGCATTTAAAAACTCTGAATCAATTGAAATGCTAAATTGCTAAATGATTTGCTGTTTCGAAGTGATTGAAAAAACACAGGCTGGCGGCACCTGGTGGTCAAAATAGTGTAAATGCAACATAAACTCACCCCAAACATGCATGACACCTTTTGCAAACTAATTATAAATGTATATATATATATATATATATATATATATATATATATATATATATTAGTGGTGGGCATAGATTAATTGTTTTTATTCTAGATTAATCCCACTGTAATCTTGGAATTAATCTAGATTAATCTAGATTAAAATGGCTCATTTGAATTCTGTCGAAGGCATTCAGAATATCTGTGCTACCCAAATAATGACTAAAAGTAGACCTGTCTTTGAGAACGGGTTTCTCAAGCCAGGTGGCGCATTAGACCAGGGGCTCATCTCCTGACTCATCTCCACACTACAATTCGCGGTCTGTAGTGTATATTATGGCTGGGACTCGGAGCAGGAGCATCGATAAGAGGAATCGTTAATGTCAAGGGCATACAATATCGATGGTTCGTAAAACTTAGAACCGGTTTTCGAGTGGAACCGGTTTTCAATTCCCATCCCTACCCCCTACAGTGCAATTTGGCTAGGTATACATCCGCGCTAAAATATCAATGTGAAAGTCATCATAGCTTGCGTAGTATAGACCCAGCTCAGCTCCCAACCCAACTTTGAGAATAGATTAACGGCGATATTTTTTTTTATCGCCTGATAAGAGTCTCACGTTAATGCAGCACGTTAACGCCGATAACGGCCCACCACTAATATATATATATATATATATATATTAGGGCTGCAACTAACGATTATTTTAATAATCGATTAATCTGTCGATTATTTTTTCGATTAATCGATTAATCGGATTAAAAAAACAGAAGGAAAAAAAGCATTAATTTCCAACCCTTTATTCAAAAACAGAACTGACAGTGCAAATTCACAGTGCGAAAGTGCACAAACAGGTCACTCCTTGAACATCCCTGAGCTGTTAAAGTAATAATAATAATAAAAAATGGACTAACACAAAAAACATACACATGTATGCTTTACATCTGCCAAATATATAGGCTTTTTTAAAATAGTGAACAAAAAGATGTATATTTTTGTAAAAAGGGACCTGAGCTGTTAGAACAATAAATAATTTGATTTTAAAATGATTTGTTTGAACGTCAGAACTTGCTCTCTACACTACACCCACAGACGCACACAATCACAAACTCTCACACTCACAGACGCACACATTCACAAACTCTCACACTCACAGACGCACACACTCACAGACTCTCACACTCACAGACACACACACTCACAAACTCTTAACACTCACAGACGCACACACTCACAAACTCACACTCACAGACGCACACACTCAAACTCTCACACTCACAGACTCTCACACTCACAGATGCACACACTCACAAACTCTCACACTCACAGACGCACACACTCACAAACTCACACTCACAGACGCACACACTCACAAACTTGTGTGTTGTTTTGTTTTTTGTCAAATATGTTGTAATCTAACAAAATGTTTGACATTATTTGACAAGCACATGCACACAAAAGACAAGTCTCGTGCAGTCGGATAATAGGTAATAATAATAGCAACAATAATAATTACAACAGAAGAATATCTCTAGTCTATCCTAATATTAATTATAAATACAATGTATATAAAATATATACAATGGATTGACTACCTCATATGGTGTGTAAGGCCTATTTTGCAGCTCATCCATTCGGAGCATATAGTGAAGTTTCTCGGAGTCATTTAGAATGAAAAATTCAGTGCTGCAAATTGTGGAAAAAATATTCCTCTTGTAGTGGTACTTGGGACAGACAAGAAAGTGTTTTCATCTTCTGTCTATCTGATTGAAATCACAGTCTGCTAATTCAGTGGTAAAAATTTAATTGGTTTTATTTATTGTTGTCCATTTATCGAACTCCCATGCCTCTTAATAATTACATTCCTATGTACCAATTTACCAATGCTCGGACACACTCGGTCTCTCTCGCGCGCAGACACACTCGGTATCTTTTGCACACTGTTGCTCGCGCGCTGACACACTCGGTCTCTCTCGCGCGCAGACACACTCGGTCTCTTTTGCACACTGTTGCTCGCGCGCTGACACACTCGGTCTCTCTCGCGCGCAAACACACTCGGTATCTTTTGCACACTGTTGCTCGCGCGCTGACACACTCGGTCTTTCTCGCGCGCAAACACACTCGGTATCTTTTGCACACTGTTGCTCGCGCGCTGACACACTCGGTCTCTCTCGCGCGCAAACACACTCGGTATCTTTTGCACACTGTCGCTCGCGCGCTGACACACTCGGTATCTCTCGCGCGCAGACACACTCGGTATCTTTCGCACACTGTTGCTCGCGCGCTGACACACCCGGTCTCTCTCGCGCGCAGCGTCCAGTCCGGCGCCTCATAGCTCTGCTCCGCGCTGAACACATTTTTTTATACTCAAACATCTCCGCGACTTATTGATAGTCGCGCGACACAACGAATCTATAACGAAATTCGTTGCCAACTATTTTAATAATCGATTTTAATCGATTTAATCGATTCGTTGTTGCAGCCCTAATATATGTTTTTTTTTTTTTTTTTTTTTTGGAGGGGGGCATAGATAAATTGTTTTAATCTAGATTAATCTCACTGTAATCTTGGAATTAGTCTAGATTAATCTAGATTAAAATGGTTCATTTGTATTCTGCCGAAGGCATTCAGAATATGTGTGCTACCCAAATAATGACTAAAAGTAAATCTGTGAGAATAGTTCACCTCGCATAGGGATGTGAATTTCTGCCAAAAAAGCCATTCGACAATATAGAGGAGCAAAAGTCCAATATCGTTCAAAAAAAAAAAAAAAAACGCACACTCACAATGACAGAAAGGGAGGCCAATTTCATCTTTAGCGATTTATCATCAAACAAACTGTTTATTAATTGAACAAGTAACATGTTTTCGTCGTTTTTTAACATAGTAGGCTAATTGGAAGAAGAAAAAAACAAGCACGACGTATAGGCTGCAGGCCGTTTTTGCATCGCCAAACCAGATGCTCGTTAGACCAAAAAATAATGTCATATGTCATAATGATTTTATGTGAACCTGCCTTTACCGGCAACAGCCTCCTCCTTTTTAAACAAATTAGTTTCAATCAATGTAAACTATTCGTGTGACTATGCCCCTGCGCAATACACACACATTACCGCGGGACGGCGGGTGTTCATTTCATAAACTGTACACAATGGTAGCCTATTTTACCTGTTAACCTTTGCCAGTGCGCCGACGCTCTGAAGCGTTTTTTTTTTTTTTTTTTGTAGCCTATAAGTTAATGTAGCCTATATGTCCAAAAAACAGATAATGTAATACTTTTTAGTAGTGCTATCGTGGCGTAATAATCTGTTTGGTTGTAAAATGTATTACCTGAATGAAATGAAATCGAATGTATCGTCCTGTGGAATCATTCATTCACAGACAGCATACGAAGATGTTCAACTAATAAAGATCTTCATCGTTGGCAAAAATATGATGCATTTGCAGATTTGCTTTCACTAGACTAAACTGTAGATCCACTGCCACTTCATCCAACGCTCTTGATGTTCTTAAATCTTCCTGTTACGAATCCGAGTCGAATGTGATTGAACGCGCTTCAGACGATTCAGTGCGTGAGGAACTGAACAGATCATTCAGACTGATTCGCGAACCGATTTAGACAGATCTGCCAACTTGTTTGATGAAGTCTTTGAACAGAATCGACTCAAAAGAGTGATTCGTTTGTAAATTGAGCATCGCTCATGCCCATAAAAAGGTACAGCGCACTTGAAATAAACTCATTTAACAACATGTAATTGCATTAAAATAAAGTAATGAGAGGAACGTCGCCCAACGTAACATGTAAAAGTATACGCCTTGTTTCCCTGACAGGAAAATACCCTGCTGCGCGATCTGTGACAGTAGGTGCGGCGTCAATTATGTCAAATATACTAGGCTACACATTGGAAAATATAACGATATTCGAAAAAGTGATTTTATGATCCCAACCCAACTTTGAGAATAGATTAACGCCGATATTTTTTTATCGCCCAATAAGAGTCTCACGTTAACGCAGCACGTTAACGCCGATAATGGCCCACCACTAATTTTTTTTGTGTGTATGTTATTAGTCAGGGCTAAATATTGTGAAAATATTCACATATGGAAATGCTCATGTAAGATGTAGGTGTAAAATTAGAAGAGCCATCTGTGTGCCCCCCTGACTTTGTCGTTTGTTTGCTTTCATCCATTACGGTTTTCTTCTCATGCATTGATTCGCTAAGCTGAACATCCAATCAGAGTGATTTCTGCTCAATCGGCCAAAAACTAGTGCAGATGGTTCGCAACACACCGCAAAAAGCTGGGCTGACTGACGCTCAACGGAGGCCCGACTTTGGCCAACAACTGATCCTTGGCTTGGTGTGTCACAGGCTTTAAACGGCCTTGTTCATGAATTTAAACCTCACTCATAACACACCACACTATTTCAGTAATTACCTAATGGCTCATGGCATTGTGTGTCCATTTGCTCTGTGAATAGAAAATAGCCTGACCAACGTGTGTGTGTGTGTGTGTGTGTGTGTGTGTGTGTGTGTGTGTGTGTGTGTGTGTGTGTGTGTGTGTGTGTGTGTGTGTGTGTGTGTGGGTGGGTGTGTGTGTGCTGGGGAGCAGATCTCCTACTGGAGCTTTGACCTTCCTTTGCTGACTCTGTAGAGAGAAGAACAGGTCAGGCAGTTGGTTTTGAAGGCCATGGCCATTGTGTGTTGGTGTGTTTGTACTACGATTCTCATAACAATAAGGTTTGTGACCTTTGTTTTGCCTTTCTGCTGTCCATGGTAACCCCTTATAGAAGCATAGTTCTGAACTATCCATTGATCATAGCCTGTATTCTGTCAGGTCCTGTATTGCAAAGACTTCCAACACTCTGTTGTGGTTATGAATATGAAACTATTTCTTGCATTCATGAATTTTCAGTGCAAGAAGCAAAACCATTTCAGTGTGCTTTTAAAAAAGTGCTCCTGGCATACACGAAAGTGTGAGTCAGGCCCTCACACTCTGTGCCTGTAAAGTCTGTCTGTAAACTGTCTCTCACCTTGAGGCAACTGAAATATTTTCTCTGCATCTGTTGCTAGTTAGAATTTTACCTTTGTTATAAACACATTCTCAGCATGTTCGTCTCTTGTTAACGATAATGAACCACTTTTATGGCAAAGGTTTTATTAACATCATCTGTGACATGCTGTCTGTTATCACAGACAATCATTTTGAATAATAATAATAACTAGAATGTACATTTCCAGAAGAAAATGTGAAGTGGTGCTTGCAGTGGCAAAACTCGGCACTCGGTTGCTATGGTGTTGCTAGGCGGTTACTAGGGTATTCTGGCTGGTTGCTAGGGCGTTGCTAGGCGGTTGCTAGGGTATTCTGGGTGGTTGCTAGGGCGATGCTAGGTGGTTGCTAGGGTGTTCTGGGTGGTTGCTAGGCGGTTACTAGGGTATTCTGGGTGGTTGCTATGGTGTTGCTGGGCGGTTGCTAGGGTATTCTGGGTGGTTGCTAGGTCATTGCTAGGTGGTTGCTAGGGTGTTGCTAGGTGGTTGCTAGGGCGTTGCTAGGTGGTTGCTAAGGTGTTCTGGGTGGTTGCTATGGTGTTGCTAGGTGGTTGCTAGGGTATTCTGGGTGGTTGCTAGGGCATTGCTAGGCAGTTGTGTAAGTCAATGGGGCAACTTTGAGCAGCTCCTGACCCCCAGGGGTGCAACTTTTACCCCATTGTGAGGTATGTTCTTACAGAGCCTGTCAGCCTCTTCAAATGTGGCAAATCACACGTTTCTGTGAAATCAGATTTCTGAGCTATGACTCGTCAAAGTTTGTTGCAATTTTAAGTCTATGGGATTTTTTGGGCGCTTTTTTGCCCCTGGGGCAATTACCGTACCCCAGATCTCTTAGAAAAGATGTAGCACACCTCTCCTCAATAAGCCGCACGATTTGACGCCTTTCTCAGGGGTCTGTGATGTCAGCATGTATTTTTTATAACATAGTAAAAGATAGTTACTATAGAGTTATTATAGAGTTCTTAAAATCTTTATTAAAAAGTGCCTTATCCCTATGGCCTACGGTTGCTAGGGTGCTGTAATTGGTTGCTAGATTGAGGCTATGAAGATTTTAGACCATTACTTATTGGCTGCTTGATAATATAAATCCTCTGAGGGAGAGAGAGAGGGAGAGAAATGCAGGGGTGTCAGGCCCTTTGTGTCTGTGTGTGTGAAAAAGTCGGTTGGGATTTGAAATTCTGAACATTCCGCAATGTTAAGTCAATGGGATTTTTTTGGCCGCTTTTTCGTCCGCTGTGCGAACATCGTACACCCGATCGCTTAGAAAAGTCATAGCACACCTCTCCTCAATGAGCCGCACGATTTGACGCCTCACTCAGGGGTCTGTGACAAAATTTGCGGGACGAGTTACGCGCCAAACTTTGTCCAGAATAATAAGAATAAGTATAACTAGAATGTACATTTCCAGAAGAAAATGTGAAGTGGTGCTTGCAGTGGCAAAACTCGCCACTCGGTTGCTAGGGCGTTGCTAGGCGGTTGCCAGGGTATTCTGGGTGGTTGTTATGGTGTTGCTAGGCGGTTGCTAGGGTGTTCTGGGTGGTTGCTAGGGTGTTGGTAGGCAGTTGCTAGGGTGTTGCTAGGGTAGTTGCTATGGTGTTGCTAGGAGGTTGCTAGGGTATTCTGGGTGGTTGCTAGGGTGTTGCTAGGCGGTTGCTAGGGTATTCTGGGTGGTTGCTAGGCGGTTGCTAGAGTGTTCTGGGTGGTTGCTAGGGTGTTGCTAGGCGGTTGCTAGGGTATTCTAGACGGTTGCTATGGTGTTGCTAGGCGGTTGCTAGGGTGTTGCTAGGCAGTTGCTAGGGTGTTCTGGGTAGTTGCTATGGTGTTGCTAGGCGGTTGCTAGGGTATTCTGGGTATTCTGGGTGGTTGCTATGGTGTTGCTAGGCGGTTGCTAGGGTGTTCTGGGTGGTTGCTAGGGTGTTGCTAGGGTGTTCTGGGTGGTTGCTATGGTGTTGCTAGGGTATTCTGGATGGTTGCTAGGGCGTTGCTAGGCGGTTGCTAGGGTAATCTGAGTGGTTGCTAGGGCATTGCTAGGGTATCCTGGGTGGTTGCTAGGCTGTTGGTAGGGTGTTCTGGGTGGTTGCTAGGGCATTGCTAGGCAGTTGCTAGGGTGTTCTGGGTGGTTGCTAGGGTTTTGCTAGGGTAATCTGGGTGGTTGCTATGGTGTTACTAGGTGGTTGGTAGTTGTCAAATATGGTTACTGTTGAGTTTGTAGCATTTTATTGGCATGATTTAGCACTTAGCTAATCAATATTAGCATGTAGCTATTCACTGCTAGCATGTGTAGGATGTAGCAAGTCCCGTTTGCTAGCATGAGTCAAAAGAGCCAACCCCCATCTCTATACGATGTTCTGATACAGAGATATAGGTCTTGCAAACCGGTTGCTAGGGTACTCTGTTTGGTTGCTAGGGAGTGGCTTTGCAGCTGCCAATCATGAAGCTCCAAAGTCAATTCGAATGTATAAACCAACCCCCATCTCTATACGATGTTTTGATGCAGAGATATAGGTCTTGCAAAATGGTTGCTAGGGTACTCTGTTTGGTTGCTAGGGAGTGGCTGGGCAGCTGCCAATCATGAAACTCCAAAGGCTGCTTGTCAGTATAAATGATATAAACCAACTCCCATGCCTCTGTGACATTCAGAATGGAAGATATCCCTGTTTGGATTTTGGTTGCTAAGGTGCTCGACAATGGTTGCTAGGGCGTGGCCAGTAAGTGTTGAGGTGATTCAGGACTGGCTGTTTGCTGCCCCGAGTCAAACGAGCCCGCCCTCATGTTTCTATGACACTTATATCCTGAGATATCCCTTTGATCTGTTTCAATGGAAGTCTATGGAACTTGTTGCCTAGGAGCTCTAAATGGTTGCTAGGGCGTGGCTTGATAGCTTCACAATGATCCTGAGAGACTGATTGGTCGTCTGAGTAAAATGAGCCCGCCCCTTTGTCTCTACGACACTGTGATCCAGAGTTATGTTCAATATAAAAGCGGTTTCTATGGTGTAGGACGGCCCATTTCATGGGCCGTCCTACACCATAGTAAGTCAATGGGGCAACTTTGGGCTGCTCCTGCCCCCCAGGGGTGCAACTTTTACCCCATTGTGTGGTATGTTCTTACAGAGCCTGTCAGCCTCTTCAAATGTGGTAAATTACACGTTTCTGCGACATCCTCCTTCCGAGCTACGACTCGTCAAAGTTTGATGCAATGTTAAGTCTATGGGATTTTTCGGCCGGTTTTTCGCCCCTGGGGCGAACATCGTACCCCCGATCCCTTATAAAAGTCAAAGCACACCATTCCCGAACAGGCCGCACGTTTTGACACCTCATTCATGGGTCTGTGACAAAAACTGCGGGAGGAGTAGCGCGTCAAAATGTGGCCAGAAGAATAAGAATAAGAACTAGAATGTACATTTCCAGAAGAAAATGTGAAGTGGTGCTTGCAGTGGCAAAACTCGCCACTCGGTTGCTAGGGTGTGGTACATGATTGCATACGAGCCAACAAACATGTCTCTACTATGTTCTGGTGCTGAGATATGGCTTATTCATGTTGTTCAGGTGGTTGCTAGGTGGTTGCTAGGGTGTTCTTGGTGGTTGCTAGGCGGTTGCTAGGGTATTCTGGGTGGTTAGGGCATTACTAGGTGGTTGCTAGGGTGTTCTGGGTGGTTGCTATGGTGTTGCTAGGCAGTTGCTCGGGTATTCAGGGTGGTTGCTATGGTGTTGCTAGTCGGTTGCTAGGGTGATGCTAGGTGGTTGCTAGGGTGTTCTTGGTGGTTGCTAGGCGGTTGCTAGGGTATTCTGGGTGGTTGTTAGGGCGTTGCTGGGGGTTTATTGGTGGTTGCTATGGTGTTGCTAGGGTATTCTGAGTGGTTGCTAAGGTATTCTGGGTGGTTGCTAGGGTGTTGCTAGGGTGTTATGGGTGGTTGCTATGGTGTTGCTAGGCGGTTGCTAGGGTGTTCTGGTTGGTTGTTAGGCGGTTGCTAGGGTATTCAGGGTGGTTGCTATGGTGTTGCAATGCGGTTGCTAGGGTATTCTGGGTGGTTGCTAAGGTGTTTTGGGTGGTTGCTAGGGTGTTCTGGGTGGTTGCTAGGGGGTTGCTAGGGTGTTGCTAGGCGGTTGCTAGGTTGTTCTGGGTGGTTGCTAGGGTGTTGCTAGGCGGTTGCTAGGGTGTTCTGGGTGGTTGCTATGTTGTTGCTATGCGGTTGCTAGGGTATTCTGGGTGGTTGCTAAGGTGTTTTGGGTGGTTGCTAGGCGGTTGCTAGGGTGTTCTGGGTGGTTGCTAGGGTGTTGCTAGGCGGTTGCTAGGGTGTTCTGAGTGGTTGCTAGGGTATTCTGGGTGGTTGCTAGGGTGTTGCTAGGCGGTTGCTAGGGTGTTCTGGGTGGTTGCTAGGGTGTTGCTAGGCGGTTGCTAGGGTATTCTGGATGGTTGCTATGGTGTTGCTAGGCGGTTGCTAGGGTGTTTTGGGTGGTTGCTAGGGTGTTTTAGGTGGTTGCTATGGTATTCTGGATGGTTGCTATGGTGTTACTAGGTGGTTGGTAGTGTTCACATTTGGTTACTACAGAGTTTTTATAATGTTAATGGCATGATTTAGCACTTAGCTAATCAATATTAGCATGTAGCTATTCACAGCTAGCATGTTTAGCATGTTGAAAGTCCTGTGTGCTAGCATGAGTCAAAAGACCCAAACCCCATCTCTATACGATGTTCTGATGCAGAGATGTAGGTCTTGCAAAATGGTTGCTAGGTACTCTGTTTGGTTGCTAGGGAGTGGCTTGGCAGCTGTCAATGATGAAACTCCAAAGGCTGCTTGTCAGTATGAATTATATAAACCAACCCCCATCTCTATACGATGTTCTGATATAGAGATGTAGGTCTTGCAAAATGGTTTGCTAGAGTACTCTGTTTGGTTGCTAGGGAGTGGCTTGGCAGCTGCCAATGATGAAACTCCAAAGGCTGCTTGTCAGTATGAATGATATAAACCAACTCCCATGCCTCTGTGACATTCAGAATGGACGATATTCCTCTTTGGATTTTGGTTGCTAAGGTGCTCGACAATGGTTGCTAGGGCGTGGCTAGGAAGTGTTGAGGTGATTCATGATTGGCTGTTTGCTGCCCCGAGTCAAACGAGACCACCCTCATGTTTCTATGACAATTCAGTCCAGAGATATCCCTTCGATCTCTTTCAATGGAAGTCTATGGGAGTTGTTGCTAAGGTGCTCTAAATGGTTGCTAGGGCGTGGCTTGATAGCTTCACAATGATCCTGAGAGACTGATTGGTTGTCTGAGTAAAATGAGCCCGCCCCTTTGTCTCTACGGCACTGTGATCCAGAGTTATGTTCAATATAAAAGCGGTTTCTATGGTGTAGGACGGCCCATTTCATGGGCCGTCCTACACCATAGTAAGTCAATGGGGAAACTTTGGGCAGCTCCTGCCCCCCAGGGGTGCAACTTTTACCCCATTGTGTGGTATGTTCTTACAGAGCCTGTCAGCCTCTTCAAATGTGGTAAATTACACGTTTCTGCGACATCCTCGTTCCGAGCTACGACTCGTCAAAGTTTGACGCAATGTTAAGTCTATGGGATTTTTCGGCCGGTTTTTCGCCCCTGGGGCAAACATCGTACCCCCGATCGCTTATAAAAGTCATAGCACACCATTCCCGAACAGGCCGCACGTTTTGACACCTCATTCATGGGTCTGTGACAAAAACTGCGGGAGGAGTAGCGCGTCAAAAAGTGGCCAGAAGAATAAGAATAAGAACTAGAATGTACATTTCCAGAAGAAAATGTGAAGTGGTGCTGCAGTGGCAAAACTCGCCACTCGGTTGCTAGGGTGTGGTACATGATTGCATACTAGGCAAAAAACATGTCTGTACTATGTTCTGGTGCTGAGATATGGCTTATTCATGTTGTTCAGGTAGTTGCTAGGGCATTGCTAAGGTGTTCTGAGTGGTTGCTAGGGTGTTTAGGGTGGTTGCTAGGGTATTCTGGGTGGTTGCTAGGGTGTTCTGGTTGGTTGCTAGGGTATTTTGGGTGGTTGCTAGGGCATTGCTAGGGTGTTCTGGGTGGTTGCTAGGTGGTTGCTAGGGTGTTCTGGGTGGTTGCTATGGTGTTGCTAGGCGGTTGCTAGGGTATTCTGGGTGGTTGCTAGGGCGTTGCTAGGTGGTTGCTAGGGTATTCTGGGTGGTTGCTAGGGCGTTGCTAGGCGGTTGCTAGGGTGTTCTGGGTGGTTGCCTGGGTGTTGCTAGGCGGTTGCTAGGGTATTCTGGATGGTTGCCAGGGTGTTGCTAGGCGGTTGCTAGGGTGTTTTGGGTGGTTGCTAGGGTGTTGCTAGGTGGTTGCTAGGGTGTTCTGAGTGGTTGCTAGGGTGTTGCTAGGCGGTTGCTAGGGTATCCTGGGTGGTTGCTAGGCGGTTGCTAGGGTGTTCTGGGTGGTTGCTAGGGCGTTGCTAGGCAGTTGCTAGGGTGTTCTGGGTGGTTGCTAGGGTGTTGCTAGGGTAATTTGGGTGGTTGCTATGGTGTTACTAGGTGGTTGGTAGTTGTCAAAGATGGTTACTGTTGAGTTTGTAGCATTTTATTGGCATGATTTAGCACTTAGCTAATCAATATTAGCATGTAGCTATTCACTGCTAGCATGTTTAGCATGTAGCAAGTCCTGTTTGCTAGCATGAGTAAAAAGAGCCAACCCCCATCTCTATACGATGTTTTGATGCAGAGATATAGGTCTTGCAAAACGGTTGCTAGGGTACTATGTTTGGTTGCTAGGGAGTGGCTTGGCAGCTGCCAATCATGAAGCTCCAAAGTCAATGTGAATGTATAAACCAACCCCCATCTTTATACGATGTTTTGATGCAGAGATATAGGTCTTGCAAAATGGTTGCTAGGGTACTCTGTTTGGTTGCTAGGGAGTGGCTTGGCAGCTGCCAATCATGAAACTCCAAAGGCTGCTTGTCAGTATGAATGATATAAACCAACTCCCATGCCTCTGTGACATTCAGAATGGAAGATATCCCTCTTTGGATTTTGGTTGCTAAGGTGCTCGACAATGGTTGCTAGGGCGTGGCTAGGAAGTGTTGAGGTGATTCATGATTGGCTGTTTGCTGCCCCGAGTCAAACGAGACCACCCTCATGTTTCTATGACAATTCAGTCCAGAGATATCCCTTCGATCTCTTTCAATGGAAGTCTATGGGAGTTGTTGCTAAGGTGCTCTAAATGGTTGCTAGGGCGTGGCTTGATAGCTTCACAATGATCCTGAGAGACTGATTGGTTGTCTGAGTAAAATGAGCCCGCCCCTTTGTCTCTACGACACTGTGATCCAGAGTTATGTTCAATATAAAAGCGGTTTCTATGGTGTAGGACGGGCCATTTCATGGGCCGTCCTACACCATAGTAAGTCAATGGGGAAACTTTGGGCAGCTCCTGCCCCCCACGGGTGCAACTTTTACCCCATTGTGTGGTATGTTCTTACAGAGTCTGTCAGCCTCTTCAAATGTGGTAAATTACACGTTTCTGCGACATCCTCGTTCCGAGCTACGACTCGTCAAAGTTTGACGCAATGTTAGGTCTATGGGATTTTTCGGCCGGTTTTTCGCCCCTGGGGCGAACATCGTACCCCCGATCCCTTATAAAAGTCATAGCACACCATTCCCGAACAGGCCGCACGTTTTGACGTCTGTGACAAAAACTGCGGGAGGAGCAGCGCGTCAAAAAGTGGCCAGAAGAATAAGAATAAGAAGAATAAGAATAATAAGTATGTGAGATAACGTCCTGGTTGCGTATGCAACCCACCGTTCCCTGAAGGAGGGAACGGAGGACGTAGTCGACGCGACTGAAATGGGACTACGTCCTCCGTTCCCTCCTTCAGGGAACGGTGGGTTGCATACGCAACCAGGACGTTCCCTTTCAGTCGATAACGTCGGACGTAGTCGACGCGACTGAAATGGGATCACGCTAGGGAGCCTATCATCTTCGAGTACTATTGAACGAGCCAATGTAATTGGCGTGCGTGATTCGCATCACACACTCCGCCCCCGCGGCGCGGGTATAAATACGGAAGTGGATGCACGCACTAGTTGCTTTTCGCTGAGGAGCCGAGAGTAACCCGGGGTCAGCGGTGGTCCAGCGGTAGTGGCAAGGGGACTACGTCCTCCGTTCCCTCCTTCAGGGAACGGTGGGTTGCATACGCAACCAGGACGTTCCCTTTCAGTCGATAACGTCGGACGTAGTCGACGCGACTGAAATGGGATCAACCATTGAACACGCCACTAACGCTGCCACCTTCCAGTGCCTAAACCAAAGCCTCCTGATGCCCCCGCAAACTTAAGGCGGGGAAGGACAGGGCTTAGGCCAGGGAAGTCACTGCTGTTCCTACAGGACCACTGGGAAAGCGTTCCCCGTACGTTGGAAGGAAGGGACGCTGCGGAAGCCACATCCAACCCGAGGGAGGAAATGTGGAGAATACACATATGAACTGGGCGGAAACCGGGCAGTCTAACATATGGAATGTCACTGGGGTGGCTCCAGCCTAAGACGGGGGGAGACACACCGGACAGTGACGGCAGAGAGACTCTGCCGAGGGAAGACACGGGCTCACCGCAGGGAGCCGTATCGTGGAAGAATACACATATGGGGTCACCGAAGGGACCGCAACATATGGACCCAGCCTAACACAGGTTCCACACTGCTTACGAGTGGTAGGCCTAACACCAGACGTTCCGCACGTCCGACGTCGGAGGGGTGTGGAGGAACTCAACAGGGTTCAATTTTAAGGGAACTCAACTGGAGTAGAAAGGCGCACGTATCCAGTCCATAGGAGGGGAATGGCGCAGCAAGCCGACACTTGAACCGGGCTCACGGTGAAACTGGCTTCATGAGAAGGGAGCCCACGGGAAGCAGCGGTTCAACTAGGTGTCGTCCAGCCCCCAACTCTAGAATCTGTTTAGCCAAGTATATCGTCAACGCCCAGGCGGAGCACTTTACACTCATCATAGAGGAGCTCAACACCTAAGTGGACATGTTGCATCTCGGATCTTTGCCGAAATGAAGGCAAGCACTAAGTGCAACTTTGCATGGAAACAGCCTTCCCTCTCTGCTGAATTCCACAGATATTTGAAGAGCTGGTCTGAGGTCTATGACTTGCATTCTGTACACGTCCAAGCGAATCGGACAGAGAAGCCAGGGCTGGATCTGCCTCCTCCAGGGCAGCGCCTGCAGGCTCACCACCTGCTCCTATTACGGGAGAGGTAGGAACCTTGGGCACAATCCGAGCCGGGATCTCAGCTTGTGAGAGTTAGCCGGCCCAGACTCCAGGCACAATACGTTGACCGAAAGCGAGCAAGTCCCTACCCTCTAGTAGAGACCACGCGAGCAGGAGAACTGATATAACAGAATTTTTAACTCACTACCTGCAGTGGCTCAGGGGCGGTCTCTGCAGTGCAGTCGCACCAGGGACAAGGCCCAAGAGGATAAAGAGGGACACAAGGATTTACAAGACCTTGCTCCTCAGGAACCTGACAATCAGAACGTGCTTCTGCATACTTCTGCAACACGATGAGCGTCGTTTAAACACCGAGGCAACATCATTTTGAGGGTGATTTAGGAAAACAGCCTACTGCAACCCATTTTGCAGGAAAGAGAGCACTGAAGTGATCGAAAGCTTTCAGGATCTCCTCAGGGGAGAAGACGCACTCAACGACTAGGTTCCACTTCTAAAGGCGTAAGCACGCTACCCAATTCTAGGGGGTGCTCGCAGAAGTGATGGTAACTAACACATGTTCTTGTGATAGCCACCTGAACCTCCGCGTTCGGATGTAAGACCGCCCGGAATCTCCGGGGGAAGAACGCGTGTGCCATCGTGCCCCGTCCCCGAATCCAGGGGAAGTCAGGAAGGCTGTTGAAGGGAACCAGGTCTAGTTGGGCCAATGAGGGGCAACTATGAAGACCTGTTCCTCTCCTGACATGGCACGTAGGTGCAAGTGACGGGCGCAAAAGACAGGAGCATTGCTCAACACAACATGTGAAGATCACTGGGCTTCAGGAGCATTTTCTGCTCAGCACTTCGGTGTGACAAGTTCACTGAGCTTCAGGAGCATTCCTGCTCAACACCTGAGTGTGATAAACTCACCGAGCTTCAGGAGCATTTCTGCTCAACACTTGAGTACGAAGAACCTCACTGAGCGACAGGAGCATTTCTGCTCAGCACTTGAGTGTGACAAGTTCACTGAGCTTCAGGAGCATTACTGCTCAACACCTGAGTGTGATAAACTCACTGAGCTTCAGGAGCATTTCTGCTCAACACTTGAGTGCGAGGAACTTCACTGAGCACCAGGAGCATTTCTGCTCAGCACTGCCTGTGATGAATTCACTGAGCTACCTGTGATGGACTCACTGAGCTACAGGAGCATTGCTGCTCAACACCAGAGTGCGATGAACTTCACTGAGTTTCAGGAGCAAATCTGCTCAACATGAAGAGTGATGATTTCACTGACTTGCAGGCGCAAGGCGACCATGAGTCGCAGTCACTTTTAGAAGGCTCACTGGGGTTAAACGCATTTCTGCGGGCCCCTGGGGCCGCTGAGTCCCAGTGTTTGTCCAAGGGTAGTCCGCTCGGTTTACACAAACACTGGCGGAAAAATAAAACCGGGGGGGCAACTGAGCGGCCCCGGAATGGTCATGACCCAGCCGGACCCAGGGGATGGAGTCTCCACTTGCCCTGGCTATAACTGTCGTGAGGCTCGATGGCGGCACGATTGAGTAAGCAGGAGGAGTGGAATAAGGCGCCCTCAGAAGCGTCTGACTCCAAGGAGGAGGTGACGGGTGAGTTTGTGACATGCAAGGGAAGCTTGCGCAACGGTCGCAATGTCTAACAACTCGAGGCACGAATGCCCGTGTAGTCGGGGGTCGCCCAGGCCCCCGTTAAAACACGCCCTTTGTACATGGCCGCTCTGTTGAAGAGGGTTTGGCAGCAGACCGGGATGAACTATAGTCACACAGGGTGAGCTGCTCTGCCACGGTCACCTCGGGACTCGATCGTGAAGCTAGCGCTGAAGCGGTCACATATGGAGGGAGCCAAAGGCTGCGACTACCATATACCCCAGGAGCCTCTGAAAGTTCTTTCAGTGGGACCCTTTCTCACTTCAACACCAGCTGAACACATTCTCATTGGAGAGACATGTTGGACCGAGTACCTCTCCAAAACTAGAAAAGAGATACTCAGCCCGTGGGCGAGATTACTCTCTTCCAGTTGACCTGAAGACCCAACGGGCTCTGGAGCACTCGAGGGGAAGGACACTGTACTGATACTCCACCCTTAGACGCAACACACAGGATGGCCTGCGGTGCGGGAGGTAGAGATCTGAAGCACATGTCTTTCAGGTCAAAGCTGCAGACCAATCTTGGGCCAAGATGGTCACGACCCACCACCTAGTAGCACGAAGAACGAGTTTACAACTGGCCTTCGTACCGGCTGGAGGAGCGGCTATATCAAATCCTTCGCCAGCAGGATAAGATAAGCACGCACAAGTCAGGAGCACTGCTCAACACTCGGTGTGATGAATATCACTGAATTTTCAGGAGCACGTCTGCTCAACACCTAATGTGATGACTATCACTGACTTGAGCGGGGTAGCCGAGCCTGAGGTGGGGCAGCAAAGTAGAGAGAGTGGTGTTAGTGTGCTGTGCAACACTTACCTGTCTCCACAAGCGGCAGGGGGCGCGTGAGAAGGCGGATGACCGGGTCCTCGAACGCACCAAGCTGCCTGCTGGCGACCAAGGGGGAGCTGAGGGGTGTAAGGCTATACAGGGTCACACCCGCCAGACTGGCCCTCTTGGGACCCAGGAACAGATGAAATTGCTCTCTCTTTGAAGTGTGGGTACCGCTTGCTCCGCTTTTTTTTTTTTTTTTTTTTTAGGGAGCCAGCGGCGGAACAGACACACACACAAACAAAGGCTCCACCCGGCCCTCACCCGGGGGGAGGGAGTGATCGTGCCACTCCAAGAGCATCTCATCCATTCCTGGGCGGCCCGCTCCGGAATGCTTTCGCTGTCGCTTGCCACCTGGCTTGGCAGCGCCTGGAGCGGGCTGGGCGTCTCTACTGCGGCCGGCTCCCTGCTGAGGCCTGGGTGGAGGCTGCTGCGGAGGGCCAGCAGGAGCGGCGGCCGGAGAACGCCCACGGCGACGAGCAGGCGGAGGAGCTGCCACCGGCGGCGGGTGGAGGCAGCAGCTGGCCACCGGGGCAGGATGTGCCGGATGACCTCCGTCTGCGCTTGAGCGGCAGAGAACTGTTTGATGCAGTTCTCCACCGCGTCGCCGACCAGCCCAACCTGGGAAATTGGGGAGACCAGGAACCGAACCTTGTCCGCATCCGCCATACCAACCAGGCTGAGCCAACGAAGGCGCTACTGGACCACCAAGGTGGACATCGCCAGACCGATCACGCACGCTACGACACCCGTACCCCGGAGGGTGAGGTCGGATGCAGTGCGGTGCTCACCTATGAGCGCACGGTCTGGATTACCCTCGTGCATGCCATGGGTGCCCTAGCCTGCAGCAACGCCATGGCACGCAAGAGGAAGGGGCTTGCCCACAGGCTTTGTAAGCTCTGCCCGTCGGAACGGACGAAACTCACAGGCCTTAGGGGGGAGACGAGGATCCCCCCAAAAGGCAGCGGCCGCCTGGACACAGGTGCACCTGTGTCGACAGACCGCTCCAATGGAGGGACACCTCGCAACCCTTCACCGTTCCTCCATCAAGGGTAATGAGGGGGAAAAGCTATTCAGGCAGTTTCTGGCAGAGAAAGATGCTGTTCACCACCTGATAAGCTCTCCATGCATTTCGGGAAAGAAAGGCACTGGGGCGGCGAGCTGAGAACCAGCGCGGCCCGCCCCAAGATACCAAACTCCAGATTCCAACCGAGACTGAACGGGACACGGTGGAGGTTCCACTCGAGCCCGGCAGCCTCGGCGGCCCGTTTCAGCATAGCTGATAATTCTGGATCCGCTCGGGCAACATTGAACTCCCGGAGGGAGACAATGCAGCCGAGTCATCATCTCCAGAAGTCAGCTCACCCTCTGATGCTGCAATCGGCGTCCTGTCCTCCAGGGGAGCCCCGAGTGAAACCGCTGGCCCACCCATTACAGATGGACCAGCAGAAAACACCGGAGGCTCCAGTGGTTGCAGTGGAAGGGAGGAGTGAGGAGCCCACAGGGAATGGTTACCGGGCGGGACATCCAACACTATCCTCCGGTCACCCATCCCACACAGCACCCGAGGGTGGGGCATGGTAATGGGGACTCGCTCTCCGCGAACGAAGGCGAGTCTCGCCCTCAACACTGCGACAGTCATGTTCCCACAGTGAAAACATGAGCTGTCCACAAAAGCTGTCTCAGCGTGCTGTAAGCCAAACACGTGACACAACAGTTGTGACCATCAGAGAGAGACAGGGAACGACCGCACCCAGAAACGCACGGGCGGAATGACATCTTGAAAAAGACGCAAACGCACCCGTGTTGCTCTTTCAGAAAATAGGACCGTCACCAGTGCCGGAGCACACAGGGAAATGACCGCGGCAACACTGAACAGAGAACTGAAACAGTGAAGCACTCACTTTTCCGCCTCTAACCAGCCATCAACACACACAAACATTTAGAAATTTGTTGCTGTTAAAACAGCAGTTGAGAGCTCAAAGCTCGCGATCACCGCTGCACTCGCGCTGTAGAACACCAGCACTGGGAGAGTCTTCCTGAAGAACACCGACACACTCGCTCGTTGTAGACAACAGCACTCTCAGAGACATCAAACGATCGGCTCCGAAGCGAAAGGCAACTAGTGCGTGCATCCACTTCCGTATTTATACCCGCGCCGCGGGGGCGGAGTGTGTGATGCGAATCACGCACGCCAATTACATTGGCTCGTTCAATAGTACTCGAAGATGATAGGCTCCCTAGCGTGATCCCATTTCAGTCGCGTCGACTACGTCCGACGTTATCGACTGAAAGGGAACGTCCTGGTTGCGTATGCAACCCACCGTTCCCTGAAGGAGGGAACGGAGGACGTAGTCCCATTTCAGTCGCGTCGACTACGTCCGACGTTATCGACTGAAAGGGAACAATAGTGTTGCTTTGCCATAGTCAAGCACCACTAATAAGAATAAGAATAACTAGATAAAAAGTTTGTTGGCAAACTTTAAGTTGGCTTGAAAAAGCCTAGCCAGAAAGTTTGAAGTAGTTTTAAAAGCTTTCAGTTTAAAGGTTTTCAGTTTGAAATAGTTTTAGTTAGATAGATAGATAGATAGATAGATAGATAGATAGATAGATAGATAGATAGATAGATAGATAGATAGATAGATAGAGAGGCAAAAAAAAAGAAAATACTTTAAATGTACTTAAATGAAAGAAAGAAAGAAAGAAGAAAGATTAGTTAGAAAGAAAGAAGAAAGATTAGTTAGAAAGAAAGAAGAAAGATTAGTTAGAAAGAAAGAAAGAAAGAAGAAAGATTAGTTAGAAAGAAAGAAAGAAGAAAGATTAGTTAGAAAGAAAGAAAGAAAGATTAGTTAGAAAGAAAGAAAGAAAAAAGAAAGTTTAGTTAGAAAGAAAGAAAGAAAGAAGAAAGATTAGTTAGAAAGAAAGAAAGAAAAATAAAGAAAGAAAAAGAAAGAAAGAAAGAAAGAAAGAAAGAAAGAAAGAAAGAAAGAAAGAAGAAAGATTAGTTAGAAAGAAAGAAAGAAAGAAGAAAGATTAGTTAGAAAGAAAGAAAGAAAGAAAGAATTAGTTAGAAAGAAAGATTAGTTAGAAAGAAAGAAAGAAAGAAAGAAGCAAGAATAGTTAGAAAGAAAGAAAGAAGAAAGATTAGTTAGAAAGAAAGAAAGAAGAAAGATTAGTTAGAAAGAAAGAAAAAGAAAGAAAGAAAGAAAGAAAGAAGAAAGATTAGTTAGAAAGAAAGAAAGAAAGAAAGAAAGAAAGAAAGAAAGAAAGAAAGAAAGAAAGAAAGAAAGAAAGAAAGAAAGAAGAAAGATTAGTTAGAAAGAAAGAAGAAAGATTAGTTAGAAAGAAAGAAGAAAGATTAGTTAGAAAGAAAGAAAGAAAGAAAGATTAGTTAGAAAGAAAGAAAGAAAGATTAGTTAGAAAGAAAGAAAGAAAGAAGAAAGATTAGTTAGAAAGAAAGAAAGAAAGAAAGAAGAAAGATTAGTTAGAAAGAAAGAAAGAAAGAAAGAAAGAAAGAAAGAAAGAAAGAAGAAAGATTAGTTAGAAAGAAAGAAAGAAAGAAAGAAAGAAGAAAGATTAGTTAGAAAGAAAGAAAGAAAGAAAGAAAGAAAGAAAGAAGAAAGATTAGTTAGAAAGAAAGAAAAAGAAAGAAAGAAAGAAAGAAAGAAAGAAAGAAAGAAAGATTAGTTAGAAAGAAAGAAAGAAGAAAGATTAGTTAGAAAGAAAGAAAGAAAGAAGAAAGATTAGTTAGAAAGAAAGAAAGAAAGAAAGAAGAAAGATTAGTTAGAAAGAAAGAAAGAAAGATTAGTTAGAAAGAAAGAAGAAAGATTAGTTAGAAAGAAAGAAAGAAAGAAAGAAGAAAGAATAGTTAGAAAGAAAGAAAGAAAGAAAGAAAGAAAGAAAGAAAGAAGAAAGATTAGTTAGAAAGAAAGAAAGAAAGAAAGAAAGAAGAAAGATTAGTTAGAAAGAAAGAAAGAAAAAGAAAGAAAGAAAGAAAGAAATAAGAAAGATTAGTTAGAAAGAAAGAAAGAAAGAAAGAAAGAAAGAAAGAAAGAAAGAAAAAAGAAAGATTAGTTAGAAAGAAAGAAAGAAGAAAGATTAGTTAGAAAGAAAGAAAGAAAGAAGAAATATTAGTAAGAAAGAAAGAAAGAAAGAAAGAAAGAAAGAAAGAAAGAAAGAAAGAAAGAAAGAAAGAAAGAAAGAAAGAAAGAAAGAAGAAAGATTAGTTAGAAAGAAAGAAAGAAAGAAAGAAAGAAAGAAAGAAAGAAAGAAAGAAAGAAGAAAGATTAGTTAGAAATAAAGAAGAAAGATTAGTTAGAAAGAAAGAAGAAAGATTAGTTAGAAAGAAAGAAAGAAAGAAAGATTAGTTAGAAAGAAAGAAAGAAAGAAGAAAGAAAGATTAGTTAGAAAGAAAGAAAGAAGAAAGATTAGTTAGAAAGAAAGAAAGAAAAAGAAAGAAAGAAAGAAAGAAAGAAGAAAGATTAGTTAGAAAGAAAGAAAGATTAGTTAGAAAGAAAGAAAGATTAGTTAGAAAGAAAGAAGAAAGATTAGTTAGAAAGAAGAAATATTAGTTTGAAAGAAAGAAAGAAGAAATATTAGTTAGAAAGAAAGAAAGAAAGAAAGAAAGAAAGAAAGAAAGAAAGAAAGAAAGAAAGAAAGAAAGAAAAAAGAAAGATTAGTTAGAAAGAAAGAAAGAAAGAAGAAAGATTAGTTAGAAAGAAAGAAAGAAAGAAGAAAGATTAGTAAGAAAGAAAGAAAGAAAGAAAGAAAGAAAGAAAGAAAGATAGAAGAAAGATTAGTTAGAAAGAAAGAAGAAAGATTAGTTAGAAAGAAGAAAGAAAGAAAGAAAGAAAGAAAGAAAGAAAGAAAGAAAGAAAGAAAGAAGAAAGAAAGATTAGTTAGAAAGAAAGAAAGAAAGAAGAAAGATTAGTTAGAAAGAAAGAAAGAAAGAAGAAAGATTAGTTAGAAAGAAAGAAAGAAGAAAGATTAGTTAGAAAGAAAGAAAGAAAGATTAGTTAGAAAGAAAGAAGAAAGATTAGTTAGAAAGAAAGAAAGAAAGAAAGAAGAAAGAATAGTTAGAAAGAAAGAAAGAAAGAAAGAAGAAAGATTAGTTAGAAAGAAAGAAAGAAAGAAAGAAGAAAGATTAGTTAGAAAGAAAGAAAGAAAAAGAAAGAAAGAAAGAAAGAAAGAAAGAAAGAAAGAAAGAAAGAAAGAAGAAAGATTAGTTAGAAAGAAAGAAAGAAAGAAAGAAAGAAAGAAAGAAAGAAAGAAAAAAGAAAGATTAGTTAGAAAGAAAGAAAGAAGAAAGATTAGTTAGAAAGAAAGAAAGAAAGAAAGAAAGAAGAAAGATTAGTAAGAAAGAAAGAAAGAAAGAAAGAAAGAAAGAAGAAAGATTAGTTAGAAAGAAAGAAAGAAAGAAAGAAGAAAGATTAGTTAGAAAGAAAGAAAGAAAGAAAGAAGAAAGATTAGTTAGAAAGAAAGAAAGAAAGAAAGAAAGAAATAAGAAAGATTAGTTAGAAAGAAAGAAAGAAAGAAGAAAGATTAGTTAGAAAGAAAGAAGAAAGATTAGCTAGAAAGAAAGAAAGAAAGAAGAAAGATTAGTTAGAAAGAAAGAAAGAAAGAAAGAAAGATTAGTTAGAAAGAAAGAAAGAAAGAAAGAAAGAAAGAAAGAAAGAAAGAAAGAAAGAAAGAAAGAAAGAAAGAAAGAAGAAAGATTAGTTAGAAAGAAAGAAAGAAAGAAAGAAAGAAAGAAAGAAAGAAAGAAAGAAAGAAGAAAGATTAGTTAGAAAGAAAGAAAGAAAGAAAGAAAGAAAGAAGAAAGATTAGTTAGAAAGAAAGAAAGAAAGAAAGAAAGAAAGAAAGAAAGAAAGAAGAAAGATTAGTTAGAAAGAAAGAAAAAGAAAGAAAGAAAGAAAGAAAGAAAGAAAGAAAGAAAGAAAGATTAGTTAGAAAGAAAGAAAGAAGAAAGATTAGTTAGAAAGAAAGAAAGAAAGAAGAAAGATTAGTTAGAAAGAAAGAAAGAAAGAAAGAAAGAAAGAAGAAAGATTAGTTAGAAAGAAAGAAAGAAAGATTAGTTAGAAAGAAAGAAGAAAGATTAGTTAGAAAGAAAGAAAGAAAGAAAGAAGAAAGAATAGTTAGAAAGAAAGAAAGAAAGAAGAAAGATTAGTTAGAAAGAAAGAAAGAAAGAAAGAAAGAAAGAAGAAAGATTAGTTAGAAAGAAAGAAAGAAAAAGAAAGAAAGAAAGAAAGAAATAAGAAAGATTAGTTAGAAAGAAAGAAAGAAAGAAAGAAAGAAAGAAAGAAAGAAAGAAAAAAGAAAGATTAGTTAGAAAGAAAGAAAGAAGAAAGATTAGTTAGAAAGAAAGAAAGAAAGAAGAAATATTAGTAAGAAAGAAAGAAAGAAAGAAAGAAAGAAAGAAAGAAAGAAAGAAAGAAAGAAGAAAGATTAGTTAGAAAGAAAGAAAGAAAGAAAGAAAGAAAGAAAGAAAGAAAGAAAGAAAGAAAGAAAGAAAGAAAGAAAGAAAGAAAGAAGAAAGATTAGTTAGAAATAAAGAAGAAAGATTAGTTAGAAAGAAAGAAGAAAGATTAGTTAGAAAGAAAGAAAGAAAGAAAGATTAGTTAGAAAGAAAGAAAGAAAGAAGAAAGAAAGATTAGTTAGAAAGAAAGAAAGAAGAAAGATTAGTTAGAAAGAAAGAAAGAAAAAGAAAGAAAGAAAGAAAGAAAGAAAGAAGAAAGATTAGTTAGAAAGAAAGAAAGAAAGAAAGAAAGAAAGAAGAAAGATTAGTTAGAAAGAAAGAAAGAAAGAAAGAAGAAAGATTAGTTAGAAAGAAAGAAAGAAAGAAAGAAAGAAAGAAAGAAATAAGAAAGATTAGTTAGAAAGAAAGAAAGAAAGAAGAAAGATTAGTTAGAAAGAAAGAAGAAAGATTAGCTAGAAAGAAAGAAAGAAAGAAGAAAGATTAGTTAGAAAGAAAGAAAGAAAGAAAGATTAGTTAGAAAGAAAGAAAGAAAGAAAGAAAGAAAGAAAGAAAGAAAGAAAGAAAGAAAGAAAGAAAGAAAGAAAGAAAGAAAGAAGAAAGATTAGTTAGAAAGAAAGAAAGAAAGAATTAGTTAGAAAGAAAGATTAGTTAGAAAGAAAGAAAGAAAGAAGAAAGAAAGAAGAAAGATTAGTTAGAAAGAAAGAAGAAAGATTAGCTAGAAAGAAAGAAAGAAATAAGAAAGATTAGTTAGAAAGAAAGAAAGAAAGAAAGATTAGTTAGAAAGAAAGAAAGAAAGAAAGAAGAAAGAAGAAAGATTAGTTAGAAAGAAAGAAAGAATTAGTTAGAAAGAAAGATTAGTTAGAAAGAAAGAAAGAAAGAAAGAAGAAAGATTAGTTAGAAAGAAAGAAAGAAAGAAAGAAGAAAGATTAGTTAGAAAGAAAGAAAGAAAGAAAGAAGAAAGATTAGTTAGAAAGAAAGAAAGAAAGAAGAAAGATTAGTTAGAAAGAAAGAAAGAAAAAGAAAGAAAGAAAGAAAGAAAGAAAGAAAGAAAGAAAGAAGAAAGATTAGTTAGAAAGAAAGAAAGAAAGAAAGAAAGAAGAAAGATTAGTTAGAAAGAAAGAAAGAAAGAAAGAAAGAAAGAAAGAAATAAGAAAGATTAGTTAGAAAGAAAGAAAGAAAGAAAGAAAGAAGAAAGATTAGTTAGAAAGAAAGAAGAAAGATTAGCTAGAAAGAAAGAAAGAAAGAAGAAAGATTAGTTAGAAAGAAAGAAAGAAAGAAAAAAAGATTAGTTAGAAAGAAAGAAAGAAAGAAAGAAGAAAGATTAGTTAGAAAGAAAGAAAGAAAGAATTAGTTAGAAAGAAAGATTAGTTAGAAAGAAAGAAAGAAGAAAGAAAGAAGAAAGATTAGTTAGAAAGAAAGAAGAAAGATTAGCTAGAAAGAAAGAAAGAAATAAGAAAGATTAGTTAGAAAGAAAGAAAGAAAGAAAGATTAGTTAGAAAGAAAGAAAGAAAGAAAGAAAGAAAGAAAGAAGAAAGATTAGTTAGAAAGAAAGAAAGAATTAGTTAGAAAGAAAGATTAGTTAGAAAGAAAGAAAGAAAGAAAGAAGAAAGATTAGTTAGAAAGAAAGAAAGAAAGAAAGAAGAAAGATTAGTTAGAAAGAAAGAAAGAAAAAGAAAGAAAGAAAGAAAGAAAGATGAGTTAGAAAGAAAGAAAGAAAGAAAGAAGAAAGATTAGTTAGAAAGAAAGAAAGAAGAAAGATTAGTTAGAAAGAAAGAAGAAAGATTAGCTAGAAAGAAAGAAAGAAGAAAGATTAGTTAGAAAGAAAGAAAGAAAGAATTAAATAAGAAAGAAAGATTAGTTAGAAAGAAAGAAAGAAAGAAAGAAAGAAAGAAAGAAGAAAGATTAGTTAGAAAGAAAGAAAGAAGAGAATTAGTTAGAAAGAAAGATTAGTTAGAAAGAAAGAAAGAAAGAAAGAAAGAAAGAAGAAAGATTAGTTAGAAAGAAAGAAAGATTAGTTAGAAAGAAAGAAAGATTAGTTAGAAAGAAAGAAGAAAGATTAGTTAGAAAGAAGAAATATTAGTTAGAAAGAAAGAAAGAAGAAATATTAGTTAGAAAGAAAGAAAGAAAGAAAGAAAGAAAGAAAGAAAGAAAGAAAGAAAGAAAGAAAGAACGAAAGAAAAAAGAAAGATTAGTTAGAAAGAAAGAAAGAAAGAAGAAAGATTAGTTAGAAAGAAAGAAAGAAAGAAGAAAGATTAGTAAGAAAGAAAGAAAGAAAGAAAGAAAGAAAGAAAGAAAGAAAGAAAGAAAGAAAGAAAGAAAGAAAGAAGAAAGATTAGTTAGAAAGAAAGAAAGAAAGAAAGAAAGAAAGAAAGAAAGAAAGAAAGAAAGAAAGAAGAAAGATTAGTTAGAAAGAAAGAAGAAAGATTAGTTAGAAAGAAAGAAGAAAGATTAGTTAGAAAGAAAGAAAGAAAGAAAGAAAGAAAGAAAGAAAGAAAGAAAGAAAGAAAGAAAGATTAGTTAGAAAGAAAGAAAGAAAGAAAGATTAGTTAGAAAGAAAGAAAGAAAGAAAGAAGAAAGATTAGTTAGAAAGAAAGAAAGAAAGAAAGAAGAAAGATTAGTTAGAAAGAAAGAAAGAAAGAAAGAAAGAAAGAAAGAAAGAAGAAAGATTAGTTAGAAAGAAAGAAAGACAGAAGAAAGATTAGTTAGAAAGAAAGAAAGAAAGAAAGAAAGAAAGAAAGAAAGAAAGAAAGAAAGAAAGAAAGAAAGAAGAAAGATTAGTTAGAAAGAAAGAAAGATTAGTTAGAAAGAAAGAAAGATTAGTTAGAAAGAAAGAAGAAAGATTAGTTAGAAAGAAGAAATATTAGTTAGAAAGAAAGAAAGAAGAAATATTAGTTAGAAAGAAAGAAAGAAAGAAAGAAAGAAAGAAAGAAAGAAAGAAAGAAGAAAGATTAGTTAGAAAGAAAGAAAGAAGAAATATTAGTTAGAAAGAAAGAAAGAAAGAAAGAAAGAAAGAAAGAAAGAAAGAAAGAAAGAAGAAAGATTAGTTAGAAAGAAAGAAAGAAAGAAAGAAGAAAGATTAGTTAGAAAGAAAGAAAGAAAGAAGAAAGATTAGTTAGAAAGAAAGAAGAAAGATTAGCTAGAAAGAAAGAAAGAAGAAAGATTAGTTAGAAAGAAAGAAAGAAAGAATTAAATAAGAAAGAAAGATTAGTTAGAAAGAAAGAAAGAAAGAAAGAAAGAAGAAAGATTAGTTAGAAAGAAAGAAAGAAAGAATTAGTTAGAAAGAAAGATTAGTTAGAAAGAAAGAAAGAAAGAAAGAAGAAAGATTAGTTAGAAAGAAAGAAAGATTAGTTAGAAAGAAAGAAAGATTAGTTAGAAAGAAAGAAGAAAGATTAGTTAGAAAGAAGAAATATTAGTTAGAAAGAAAGAAAGAAGAAATATTAGTTAGAAAGAAAGAAAGAAAGAAAGAAAGAAAGAAAGAAAGAAAGAAAGAAAGAAAGAAAGAAAGAAGAAAGATTAGTTAGAAAGAAAGAAAGGAAGAAAGATTAGTTAGAAAGAAAGAAAGAAAGAAGAAAGATTAGTTAGAAAGAAAGAAAGAAAAAGAAAGAAAGAAAGAAAGAAAGAAGAAAGATTAGTTAGAAAGAAAGAAAGAAAGAAAGAAAGAAAGAAAGAAAGAAAGAAAGAAAGAAGAAAGATTAGTTAGAAAGAAAGAAGAAAGATTAGTTAGAAAGAAAGAAGAAAGATTAGTTAGAAAGAAAGAAGAAAGATTAGTTAGAAAGAAAGAAAGAAGAAAGATTAGTTAGAAAGAAAGAAAGAAAGATTAGTTAGAAAGAAAGAAAGAAAAAAGAAAGTTTAGTTAGAAAGAAAGAAAGAAAGAAGAAAGATTAGTTAGAAAGAAAGAAAGAAAAAGAAAGAAAGAAAAAGAAAGAAAGAAAGAAAGAAAGAAAGAAAGAAGAAAGATTAGTTAGAAAGAAAGAAAGAAAGAAGAAAGATTAGTTAGAAAGAAAGAAAGAAAAAGAAAGAAAGAAAGAAAGAAAGAAAGAAGAAAGATTAGTTAGAAAGAAAGAAAGAAAGAAAGAAAGAAAGAAGAAAGATTAGTTAGAAAGAAAGAAAGAAAGAAAGAAAGAAGAAAGATTAGTTAGAAAGAAAGAAAGAAAGAAATAAGAAAGATTAGTTAGAAAGAAAGAAAGAAAGAAGAAAGATTAGTTAGAAAGAAAGAAGAAAGATTAGTTAGAAAGAAAGAAAGAAAGATTAGTTAGAAAGAAAGAAGAAAGATTAGTTAGAAAGACAGAAAGAAAGAAAGAAGAAAGAATAGTTAGAAAGAAAGAAAGAAAGAAAGAAAGAAAGAAAGAAAGAAAGAAAGAAAGAAAGAAAGAAAGAAGAAAGATTAGTTAGAAAGAAAGAAAGAAGAAAGAATAGTTAGAAAGAAAGAAAGAAGAAAGATTAGTTAGAAAGAAAGAAAGAAAGAAGAAAGATTAGTTAGAAAGAAAGAAAGAAAAAGAAAGAAAGAAAGAAAGAAAGAAAGAAAGAAAGAAAGAAAGAAGAAAGATTAGTTAGAAAGAAAGAAAGAAAGAAAGAAAGAAAGAAAGAAAGAAAGAAGAAAGATTAGTTAGAAAGAAAGAAGAAAGATTAGTTAGAAAGAAAGAAAGAAAGAAAGAAAGAAAGAAAGAAAGAAAGAAGAAAGATTAGTTAGAAAGAAAGAAAGAAAGAAGAAAGATTAGTTAGAAAGAAAGAAAGAAAGAATTAGTTAGAAAGAAAGATTAGTTAGAAAGAAAGATTAGTTAGAAAGAAAGAAAGAAAGAAAGAAAGAAAGAAAGAAAGAAAGAAAGAAAGAAAGAAAGAAAGAAAGAAAGAAAGAAGAAAGAATAGTTAGAAAGAAAGAAAGAAGAAAGATTAGTTAGAAAGAAAGAAAGAAAGAAGAAAGATTAGTTAGAAAGAAAGAAAGAAAAAGAAAGAAAGAAAGAAAGAAAGAAAGAAAGAAAGAAAGAAAGAAAGAAAGAAGAAAGATTAGTTAGAAAGAAAGAAAGAAAGAAAGAAAGAAAGAAAGAAAGAAGAAAGATTAGTTAGAAAGAAAGAAGAAAGATTAGTTAGAAAGAAAGAAAGAAAGAAAGAAAGAAAGAAAGAAAGAAAGAAAGAAGAAAGATTAGTTAGAAAGAAAGAAAGAAAGAAGAAAGATTAGTTAGAAAGAAAGAAAGAAAGAAGAAAGATTAGTTAGAAAGAAAGAAAGAAAAAGAAAGAAAGAAAGAAAGAAGAAAGATTAGTTAGAAAGAAAGAAAGAAAGAAAGAAAGAAGAAAGATTAGTTAGAAAGAAAGAAAGAAAGAAAGAAATAAGAAAGATTAGTTAGAAAGAAAGAAAGAAAGAAGAAAGATTAGTTAGAAAGAAAGAAGAAAGATTAGCTAGAAAGAAAGAAAGAAAGAAAGAAGAAAGATTAGTTAGAAAGAAAGAAAGAAAGAAAGAAAGAAAGAAAGAAAGAAAGAAAGAAAGAAAGAAGAAAGATTAGTTAGAGAGAAAGAAAGAAAGAAAGAAGAAAGATTAGTTAGAATGAAAGAAAGAAAAATTAAAAAAGAAAGAAAGAAAGAAGAAAGATTAGTTAGAAAGAAAGAAGAAAGATTAGTTAGAAAGAAAGAAAGAAAGAAGAAAGATTAGTTAGAAAGAAAGAAAGAAAAAGAAAGAAAGAAAGAAAGAAAGAAAGAAAGAAAGAAAGAAAGAAAGAAGAAAGATTAGTTAGAAAGAAAGAAAGAAAGAAAGAAAGAAAGAAGAAAGATTAGTTAGAAAGAAAGAAAGAAAGAAAGAAATAAGAAAGATTAGTTAGAAAGAAAGAAAGAAAGAAGAAAGATTAGTTAGAAAGAAAGAAGAAAGATTAGCTAGAAAGAAAGAAAGAAAGAAAGAAAGAAGAAAGATTAGTTAGAAAGAAAGAAAGAAAGATTAGTTAGAAAAAAAGAAAGAAAGAAAGAAAGAAGAAAGATTAGTTAGAAAGAAAGAAAGAAAGAAAGAAAGAAAGAAAGAAAGAAAGAAGAAAGATTAGTTAGAGAGAAAGAAAGAAAGAAAGAAGAAAGATTAGTTAGAATGAAAGAAAGAAAAAGTAAAAAAGAAAGAAAGAAAGAAGAAAGATTAGTTAGAAAGAAAGAAGAAAGATTAGTTAGAAAGAAAGAAAGAAAGAAAGATTAGTTAGAAAGAAAGAAAGAAGAAATATCAGTTAGAAAGAAAGAAAGAAAGAAAGAAAGAAAGAAAGAAATATTAGTTAGAAAGAAAGAAAGAAAGAAAGAAAGAAAGAAAGAAAGAAGAAATATTAGTTAGAAAGAAAGAAAGAAAGAAAGAAAGAAGAAAGATTAGTTAGAAAGAAAGAAAGAAAGAATTAGTTAGAAAGAAAGATTAGTTAGAAAGAAAGAGAGAAAGAAAGAAAGAAAGAAAGAAAGAAAGAAAGAAAGAAAGAAAGAAAGAAAGAAAGAAAGAAAGAAAGAAAGAAAGAAAGAAGAAAGATTAGTTAGAAAGAAAGAAAGAAATAATTAGTTAGAAAGATTAGTTAGAAAGAAAGAAAGAAAGAAAGAAAGAAAGAAAGAAAGAAAGAAAGAAAGAAAGAAAGAAAGAAAGAACGAAAGAAGAAAGATTAGTTAGAAAGAAAGAAAGAAAGAAAGAAGAAAGATTAGTTAGAAAGAAAGAAAGAAAGAAAGAAAGAAAGAAAGAAAGAAAGAAAGAAAGAAAGAAAGAAAGAAAGAAGAAAGATTAGTTAGAAAGAAAGAAAGAAAGAAAGAAAGAAAGATTAGTTAGAAAGAAAGAAAGAAAGATTAGTTAGAAAGAAAGAAGAAATATTAGTTAGAAAGAAAGAAAGAAAGAAAGAAAGAAAGAAAGAAAGAAGAAATATTAGTTAGAAAGAAAGAAAGAAAGAAAGAAAGAAAGAAAGAAAGAAAGAAAGAAGAAATATTAGTTAGAAAGAAAGAAAGAAAGAAAGAAAAAGAAAGAAAGAAAGAAAGAAAGAAAGAAAGAAAGAAAGAAGAAAGATTAGTTAGAAAGAAAGAAAGAAAGAATTAGTTAGAAAGAAAGATTAGTTAGAAAGAAAGAAAGAAAGAAAGAAAGAAAGAAAGAAAGAAAGAAGAAAGAATAGTTAGAAAGAAAAAAAGAAGAAAGATTAGTTAGAAAGAAAGAAAGAAAGAAGAAAGATTAGTTAGAAAGAAAGAAAGAAAAAGAAAGAAAGAAAGAAGAAAGATTAGTTAGAAAGAAAGAAAGAAAGAAAGAAAGAAAGAAAGAAAGAAAGAAAGAAAGAAAGAAAGAAAGAAAGAAAGAAAGAAGAAAGATTAGTTAGAGAGAAAGAAAGAAAGAAAGAAGAAAGATTAGTTAGAATGAAAGAAAGAAAAAGTAAAAAAGAAAGAAAGAAAGAAAGAAAGAAGAAAGATTAGTTAGAAAGAAAGAAGAAAGATTAGTTAGAAAGAAAGAAAGAAAGAAAGATTAGTTAGAAAGAAAGAAAGAAGAAATATCAGTTAGAAAGAAAGAAAGAAAGAAAGAAAGAAAGAAAGAAATATTAGTTAGAAAGAAAGAAAGAAAGAAAGAAAGAAAGAAAGAAGAAATATTAGTTAGAAAGAAAGAAAGAAAGAAAGAAAGAAAGAAAGAAAGAAAGAAGAAAGATTAGTTAGAAAGAAAGAAAGAAATAATTAGTTAGAAAGAAAGATTAGTTAGAAAGAAAGAAAGAAAGAAAGAAAGAAAGAAGAAAGATTAGTTAGAAAGAAAGAAAGAAATAATTAGTTAGAAAGATTAGTTAGAAAGAAAGAAAGAAAGAAAGAAAGAAAGAAAGAAAGAAAGAAAGAAGAAAGATTAGTTAGAAAGAAAGAAAGAAAGAAAGAAAGAAGAAAGATTAGTTAGAAAGAAAGAAAGAAAGAAAGAAAGAAAGAAAGAAAGAAAGAAGAAAGAATAGTTAGAAAGAAAAAAAGAAGAAAGATTAGTTAGAAAGAAAGAAAGAAAGAAGAAAGATTAGTTAGAAAGAAAGAAAGAAAAAGAAAGAAAGAAAGAAGAAAGATTAGTTAGAAAGAAAGAAAGAAAGAAAGAAAGAAAGAAAGAAAGAAAGAAAGAAAGAAAGAAAGAAAGAAGAAAGATTAGTTAGAGAGAAAGAAAGAAAGAAAGAAGAAAGATTAGTTAGAATGAAAGAAAGAAAAAGTAAAAAAGAAAGAAAGAAAGAAAGAAAGAAGAAAGATTAGTTAGAAAGAAAGAAGAAAGATTAGTTAGAAAGAAAGAAAGAAAGAAAGATTAGTTAGAAAGAAAGAAAGAAGAAATATCAGTTGGAAAGAAAGAAAGAAAGAAAGAAAGAAAGAAATATTAGTTAGAAAGAAAGAAAGAAAGAAAGAAAGAAGAAATATTAGTTAGAAAGAAAGAAAGAAAGAAAGAAAGAAAGAAAGAAAGAAAGAAAGAAAGAAGAAAGATTAGTTAGAAAGAAAGAAAGAAATAATTAGTTAGAAAGAAAGATTAGTTAGAAAGAAAGAAAGAAAGAAAGAAAGAAGAAAGATTAGTTAGAAAGAAAGAAAGAAATAATTAGTTAGAAAGATTAGTTAGAAAGAAAGAAAGAAAGAAAGAAAGAAAGAAAGAAAGAAAGAAAGAAAGAAAGAAAGAAAGAAGAAAGATTAGTTAGAAAGAAAGAAAGAAAGAAAGAAAGAAAGAAGAAAGATTAGTTAGAAAGAAAGAAAGAAAGAAAGAAAGAAAGAAAGAAAGAAAGAAAGAAAGAAAGAAGAAAGATTAGTTAGAAAGAAAGAAAGAAAGAAAGAAAGAAAGATTAGTTAGAAAGAAAGAAAGAAAGATTAGTTAGAAAGAAAGAAGAAATATTAGTTAGAAAGAAAGAAAGAAAGAAAGAAAGAAGAAATATTAGTTAGAAAGAAAGAAAGAAAGAAAGAAAGAAAGAAAGAAAGAAAGAAAGAAAGAAAGAAGAAATATTAGTTAGAAAGAAAGAAAGAAAGAAAGAAAAAGAAAGAAAGAAAGAAAGAAAGAAAGAAGAAAGATTAGTTAGAAAGAAAGAAAGAATTAGTTAGAAAGAAAGATTAGTTAGAAAGAAAGAAAGAAAGAAAGAAAGAAAGAAAGAAAGAAAGAAAGAAAGAAAGAAAGAAAGAAAGAAAGAAGAAAGAATAGTTAGAAAGAAAAAAAGAAGAAAGATTAGTTAGAAAGAAAGAAAGAAAGAAGAAAGATTAGTTAGAAAGAAAGAAAGAAAAAGAAAGAAAGAAAGAAGAAAGATTAGTTAGAAAGAAAGAAAGAAAGAAAGAAAGAAAGAAAGAAAGAAAGAAAGAAAGAAGAAAGATTAGTTAGAAAGAAAGAAGAAAGATTAGTTAGAAAGAAAGAAAGAAAGAAAGAAAGAAAGAAAGAAAGAAAGAAAGAAAGAAAGAAAGAAAGAAAGAAAGAAAGAAGAAAGATTAGTTAGAAAGAAAGAAAGAAAGAAGAAAGATTAGTTAGAAAGAAAGAAAGAAAGATTAGTTAGAAAGAAAGAAAGAAAGAAGAAAGATTAGTTAGAAAGAAAGAAAGAAAGAAAGAAGAAAGATTAGTTAGAAAGAAAGAAAGAAAAAGAAAGAAAAAAGAAAGAAAGAAAGAAAGAAAGAAAGAAAGAAAGAAGAAAGATTAGTTAGAAAGAAAGAAAGAAAGAAGAAAGATTAGTTAGAAAGAAAGAAAGAAAGAATTAGTTAGAAAGAAAGATTAGTTAGAAAGAAAGAAAGAAAGAAAGAAAGAAAGAAAGAAAGAAAGAAAGAAAGAAAGAAAGAAGAAAGAATAGTTAGAAAGAAAGAAAGAAGAAAGATTAGTTAGAAAGAAAGAAAGAAAGAAGAAAGATTAGTTAGAAAGAAAGAAAGAAAGAAAGAAAGAAAGAAAGAAAGAAAGAAGAAAGATTAGTTAGAAAGAAAGAAAGAAAGAAAGAAAGAAAGAAAGAAAGAAAGAAAGAAAGAAAGAAAGAAAGAAAGAAAGAAGAAAGATTAGTTAGAAAGAAAGAAGAAAGATTAGTTAGAAAGAAAGAAAGAAAGAAAGAAAGAAAGAAAGAAAGAAAGAAAGAAAGAAAGAAAGAAAGAAAGAAGAAAGATTAGTTAGAAAGAAAGAAAGAAAGAAGGAAGATTAGTTAGAAAGAAAGAAAGAAAGATTAGTTAGAAAGAAAGAAAGAAAGAAAGAAGAAAGATTAGTTAGAAAGAAAGAAAGAAAGAAAGAAAGAAAGAAAGAAAGAAGAAAGATTAGTTAGAAAGAAAGAAAGAAAGAAAGAAAGAAAGAAAGAAAGAAGAAAGATTAGTTAGAAAGAAAGAAAAAGAAAGAAAGAAAAAGAAAGAAAGAAAGAAAGAAAGAAAGAAAGAAAGAAAGAAAGAAGAAAGATTAGTTAGAAAGAAAGAAAGAAAGAAGAAAGATTAGTTAGAAAGAAAGAAAGAAAGAAAGAAGAAAGATTAGTTAGAAAGAAAGAAAGAAAGAAAGAAAGAAAGAAGAAAGATTAGTTAGAAAGAAAGAAAGAAGAAAGATTAGTTAGAAAGAAAGAAAGAAAGATTAGTTAGAAAGAAAGAAGAAAGATTAGTTAGAAAGAAAGAAAGAAAGAAAGAAAGAAAGAAGAAAGAATAGTTAGAAAGAAAGAAAGAAAGAAAGAAAGAAAGAAAGAAAGAAAGAAAGAAAGAAAGAAAGAAGAAAGATTAGTTAGAAAGAAAGAAAGAAAGAAAGAAAGAAGAAAGATTAGTTAGAAAGAAAGAAAGAAAAAGAAAGAAAGAAAGAAAGAAAGAAAGAAAGAAAGAGAGAAAGAAAGAAAGAAAGAAAGAAGAAAGATTAGTTAGAAAGAAAGAAAGAAAGAAAGAAAGAAAGAAAGAAAGAAAGAAAGAAAGAAGGAAAGAAAGAAAGAAAGAAAGAAAGAAAGAAAGAAAGAAAGAAAAAAGAAAGATTAGTTAGAAAGAAAGAAAGAAAGAAGAAAGATTAGTTAGAAAGAAAGAAAGAAAGAAAGAAGAAAGATTAGTAAGAAAGAAAGAAAGAAAGAAAGAAAGAAGAAAGATTAGTTAGAAAGAAAGAAAGAAAGAAAGAAAGAAAGAAAGAAAGAAAGAAAGAAAGAAAGAAAGAAAGAAAGAAAGAAGAAAGATTAGTTAGAAATAAAGAAGAAAGATTAGTTAGAAAGAAAGAAGAAAGATTAGTTAGAAAGAAAGAAAGAAAGAAAGAAAGAAAGAAAGAAAGAAAGAAAGAAAGATTAGTTAGAAAGAAAGAAAGAAAGATTAGTTAGAAAGAAAGAAAGAAAGAAGAAAGATTAGTTAGAAAGAAAGAAAGAAAGAAGAAAGATTAGTTAGAAAGAAAGAAAGAAAAAGAAAGAAAGAAAGAAAGAAAGAAGAAATATTAGTTAGAAAGAAAGAAAGAAAGAAAGAAAAAGAAAGAAAGAAAGAAAGAAAGAAAGAAGAAAGATTAGTTAGAAAGAAAGAAAGAATTAGTTAGAAAGAAAGATTAGTTAGAAAGAAAGAAAGAAAGAAAGAAAGAAAGAAAGAAAGAAAGAAAGAAAGAAAGAAAGAAAGAAGAAAGAATAGTTAGAAAGAAAAAAAGAAGAAAGATTAGTTAGAAAGAAAGAAAGAAAGAAGAAAGATTAGTTAGAAAGAAAGAAAGAAAAAGAAAGAAAGAAAGAAGAAAGATTAGTTAGAAAGAAAGAAAGAAAGAAAGAAAGAAAGAAAGAAAGAAAGAAAGAAAGAAAGAAAGAAAGAAAGAAAGAAAGAAGAAAGATTAGTTAGAAAGAAAGAAGAAAGATTAGTTAGAAAGAAAGAAAGAAAGAAAGAAAGAAAGAAAGAAAGAAAGAAAGAAAGAAAGAAAGAAAGAAAGAAAGAAAGAAAGAAGAAAGATTAGTTAGAAAGAAAGAAAGAAAGAAGAAAGATTAGTTAGAAAGAAAGAAAGAAAGATTAGTTAGAAAGAAAGAAAGAAAGAAGAAAGATTAGTTAGAAAGAAAGAAAGAAAGAAAGAAGAAAGATTAGTTAGAAAGAAAGAAAGAAAAAGAAAGAAAAAGAAAGAAAGAAAGAAAGAAAGAAAGAAAGAAAGAAAGAAGAAAGATTAGTTAGAAAGAAAGAAAGAAAGAAGAAAGATTAGTTAGAAAGAAAGAAAGAAAGAATTAGTTAGAAAGAAAGATTAGTTAGAAAGAAAGAAAGAAAGAAAGAAAGAAAGAAAGAAAGAAAGAAAGAAAGAAAGAAAGAAAGAAAGAAAGAAGAAAGAATAGTTAGAAAGAAAGAAAGAAGAAAGATTAGTTAGAAAGAAAGAAAGAAAGAAGAAAGATTAGTTAGAAAGAAAGAAAGAAAGAAAGAAAGAAAGAAAGAAAGAAAGAAAGAAAGAAAGAAAGAAAGAAAGAAAGAAAGAAAGAAAGAAAGAAGAAAGATTAGTTAGAAAGAAAGAAAGAAAGAAAGAAAGAAAGAAAGAAAGAAAGAAAGAAAGAAGAAAGATTAGTTAGAAAGAAAGAAGAAAGATTAGTTAGAAAGAAAGAAAGAAAGAAAGAAAGAAAGAAAGAAAGAAAGAAAGAAAGAAGAAAGATTAGTTAGAAAGAAAGAAAGAAAGAAGGAAGATTAGTTAGAAAGAAAGAAAGAAAGATTAGTTAGAAAGAAAGAAAGAAAGAAAGAAGAAAGATTAGTTAGAAAGAAAGAAAGAAAGAAAGAAAGAAAGAAGAAAGATTAGTTAGAAAGAAAGAAAGAAAGAAAGAAAGAAAGAAAGAAAGAAAGAAAGAAGAAAGATTAGTTAGAAAGAAAGAAAAAGAAAGAAAGAAAAAGAAAGAAAGAAAGAAAGAAAGAAAGAAAGAAAGAAAGAAAGAAAGAAGAAAGATTAGTTAGAAAGAAAGAAAGAAAGAAGAAAGATTAGTTAGAAAGAAAGAAAGAAAGAAAGAAGAAAGATTAGTTAGAAAGAAAGAAAGAAAGAAAGAAAGAAAGAAGAAAGATTAGTTAGAAAGAAAGAAAGAAGAAAGATTAGTTAGAAAGAAAGAAAGAAAGATTAGTTAGAAAGAAAGAAGAAAGATTAGTTAGAAAGAAAGAAAGAAAGAAAGAAAGAAAGAAGAAAGAATAGTTAGAAAGAAAGAAAGAAAGAAAGAAAGAAAGAAAGAAAGAAAGAAAGAAGAAAGATTAGTTAGAAAGAAAGAAAGAAAGAAAGAAGAAAGATTAGTTAGAAAGAAAGAAAGAAAAAGAAAGAAAGAAAGAAAGAAAGAAAGAAAGAAAGAAAGAAAGAGAGAAAGAAAGAAAGAAAGAAAGAAGAAAGATTAGTTAGAAAGAAAGAAAGAAAGAAAGAAAGAAAGAAAGAAAGAAGGAAAGAAAGAAAGAAAGAAAGAAAGAAAGAAAGAAAGAAAGAAAGAAAGAAAAAAGAAAGATTAGTTAGAAAGAAAGAAAGAAAGAAGAAAGATTAGTTAGAAAGAAAGAAAGAAAGAAAGAAAGAAAGAAAGAAAGAAAGAAGAAAGATTAGTAAGAAAGAAAGAAAGAAAGAAAGAAAGAAAGAAGAAAGATTAGTTAGAAAGAAAGAAAGAAAGAAAGAAAGAAAGAAAGAAAGAAAGAAAGAAAGAAAGAAAGAAAGAAAGAAGAAAGATTAGTTAGAAATAAAGAAGAAAGATTAGTTAGAAAGAAAGAAGAAAGATTAGTTAGAAAGAAAGAAAGAAAGAAAGAAAGAAAGAAAGAAAGATTAGTTAGAAAGAAAGAAAGAAAGATTAGTTAGAAAGAAAGAAAGAAAGAAGAAAGATTAGTTAGAAAGAAAGAAAGAAAGAAGAAAGATTAGTTAGAAAGAAAGAAAGAAAAAGAAAGAAAGAAAGAAAGAAAGAAGAAAGATTAGTTAGAAAGAAAGAAAGAAAGAAAGAAGAAAGATTAGTTAGAAAGAAAGAAAGAAAGAAAGAAGAAAGATTAGTTAGAAAGAAAGAAAGATTAGTTATAAAGAAAGAAAGATTAGTTAGAAAGAAAGAAGAAAGATTAGTTAGAAAGAAGAAATATTAGTTAGAAAGAAAGAAAGAAGAAATATTAGTTAGAAAGAAAGAAAGAAAGAAAGAAAGAAAGAAAGAAAGAAAGAAAGAAAGAAAGAAAGAAAGAAAGAAAGAAAGAAAGAAAGAAAAAAGAAAGATTAGTTAGAAAGAAAGAAAGAAAGAAGAAAGATTAGTTAGAAAGAAAGAAAGAAAGAAGAAAGATTAGTAAGAAAGAAAGAAAGAAAGAAAGAAGAAAGATTAGTTAGAAAGAAAGAAAGAAAGAAAGAAAGAAAGAAAGAAAGAAAGAAAGAAAGAAAGAAAGAAAGAAAGAAGAAAGATTAGTTAGAAAGAAAGAAGAAAGATTAGTTAGAAAGAAAGAAGAAAGATTAGTTAGAAAGAAAGAAAGAAAGAAAGAAAGAAAGAAAGAAAGAAAGAAAGAAAGAAAGAAAGAAAGAAAGATTAGTTAGAAAGAAAGAAAGAAAGAAAGAAAGAAAGAAAGAAAGAAAGAAAGAAAGAAAGAAAGAAGAAAGATTAGTTAGAAAGAAAGAAAGAAAGAAAGAAGAAAGATTAGTTAGAAAGAAAGAAAGAAAAAGAAAGAAAGAAAGAAAGAAAGAAAGAAAGAAAGAAAGAAAGAAAGAAGAAAGATTAGTTAGAAAGAAAGAAAGAAAGAAGAAAGATTAGTTAGAAAGAAAGAAAGAAAGAAAGAAAGAAAGAAAGAAAGAAGAAAGATTAGTTAGAAAGAAAGAAAGATTAGTTAGAAAGAAAGAAAGATTAGTTAGAAAGAAAGAAGAAAGATTAGTTAGAAAGAAGAAATATTAGTTAGAAAGAAAGAAGAAAGATTAGTTAGTTAGAAAGAAAGATTAGTTAGAAAGAAAGAAAGATTAGTTAGAAAGAAAGAAGAAAGATTAGTTAGAAAGAAGAAATATTAGTTAGAAAGAAAGAAAGAAGAAATATTAGTTAGAAAGAAAGAAAGAAAGAAAGACAGAAAGAAAGAAAGAAAGAAAGAAAGAAAGAAAGAAAGAAAGAAGAAAGATTAGTTAGAAAGAAAGAAAGAAAGAAGAAAGATTAGTTAGAAAGAAAGAAAGAAAGAAAGAAAGAAGAAAGATTAGTTAGAAAGAAAGAAAGATTAGTTAGAAAGAAAGAAAGATTAGTTAGAAAGAAAGAAGAAAGATTAGTTAGAAAGAAGAAATATTAGTTAGAAAGAAAGAAAGAAGAAATATTAGTTAGAAAGAAAGAAAGAAAGAAAGAAAGAAAGAAAGAAAGAAAGAAAGAAAGAAAGAAAGAAAGAAAGATTAGTTAGAAAGAAAGAAAGAAAGAAGAAAGATTAGTTAGAAAGAAAGAAAGATAGATTAGTTAGAAAGAAAGAAAGAAAGAAAGAAAGAAGAAAGATTAGTTAGAAAGAAAGAAAGATAGAAGAAAGATTAGTTAGAAAGAAAGAAAGATAGATTAGTTAGAAAGAAAGAAAGAAAGAAAGAAAGAAAGAAAGAAAGAAAGAAAGAAAGAAAGAAAGAAAGAAAGAAAGAAAGAAAGAAAGAAAGAAAGAAAGAAGAAAGATTAGTTAGAAAGAAAGAAAGATAGATTAGTTAGTAAGAAAAAAAGAAAAAAGAAATATTAGTTAGAAAGAAAGAAGAAAGATTAGTTAGAAAGAAAGAAAGAAGAAAGATTAGTTAGAAAGAAAGAAAGAAAGAAAGAAAGAAAGAAAGAAGAAAGATTAGTTAGAAAGAAAGAAATAAAGATAGATTAGTTAGTAAGAAAGAAAGATAGATAGATAGATAGATAGATAGATAGATAGATAGATAGATAGATAGATAGATAGATAGATAGATAGATAGATAGATAGATAGATAGATAGATAGATAGATAGATAGATAGATAAGTTCATTAGTACATATAGAATGGTAGTTTAATTGAGTCTTGGGCTTCAGGGAGTTTAGATTTGAGTTTTTGTGTTGTACACTGCTGGGCCACCGTAGCCTTGGCTCAATTTGAACTGTTGCAATGAAAGTCAATGGGATTTTTATGATTTTTAATATTAATTTTTAAGAAATCTGAAAGTCAAATCAGTCTGAAAAGATATAGCACACTAAGTCAGAACAGTCTGAAGGTCTGACCCGAGTTTGGAGTTTGTAGAGTTAAAGCTCTAGGAGGAGTAGCAGTCAGAAAATTTTGGTTAAGAAAAAGAAGAAGAAGAATAATAATAAGTTTAAATAGGATTTCAGTAAGTTGGCTTTCACAAGCCAACTTAATAATAAGTTTAAATAGGATTTCAGTAAGTTGGCTTTCACAAGCCAACTTAATAATAAGTTTAAATAGGATTTCAGTAAGTTGGCTTTCACAAGCCAACTTAATAAGTATGCACAATAACACTAGTGTTGCTTTGCCATAGGCAAGCACCACTAACTAGAAACAGAGCATTTCCTGCGGAACATGCGTGTGAATGCTTAAAATGCTTAACTGAAATGCAAAGAAAGAAAGAAAGAAAGAAAGAAAGAAAGAAAGAAAGAAAGAAAGAAAGAAAGAAAGAAAGAAAGAAAGAAAGAAAGAAAGAAAGAGAAAGAAGGATTAGTTAGAAAGAAAGAAAGATGGATTAGTTAGAAAGAAAGAAAGATGGATTAGTTACAACGAAAGAAAGATTAGGTAGAAAGAAAGAAAGAAAGAAAGAAAGAAAGAAAGAAAGAAAAAGAAAGAAGGATTAGTTAGAAAGAAAGAAAGATGGATTAGTTAGAAAGAAAGACATATGGATTAGTTACAAAGAAAGAAAGATTAGGTAGAAAGAAAGAAAGAAAGAAAGAAAGAAAGAAAGAAAGAAAGAAAGAAAGAAAGAAAGAAAGAAAAAGAAAGAAGGATTAGTTAGAAAGAAAGAAAGATGGATTAGTTAGAAAGAAGGAGATTAGGTAGAAAGAAAGAAAGAAAGAAAGAAATAAAGAAATAAAGAAAGAAAGAAAGAAAGAAAGAAAGAAAGAAAGAAAGAAAGAAAAAGAAAGAAGGATTAGTTAGAAAGAAAGAAAGATGGATTAGTTAGAAAGAAAGAAAGATTAGGTAGAAAGAAAGAAAGAAAGAAAGAAAGAAAGAAAGAAAGAAAGAAAGAAAGAAAGAAAGAAAGAAAGAAAGAAAGAAAGAAAGAAAGAAAGAAAGAAAGAAAGAAAGAAAGAAAGAAAGAAAAAGAAAGAAGGATTAGTTAGAAAGAAAGAAAGATGGATTAGTTAGAAAGAAAGAAAAATTAGGTAGAAAGAAAGAAATAAGGATTAGGTAGAAAGAAAGAAAGAAAGAAAGAAAGAAAGAAAGAAAGAAAGAAAGATAGATAGATTAGTTACAAAGAGAAAGAAAGAGGGAGGGAGAACAGGAGAAGCAGAAGCATAAATGCAACAAAAACCTGTAAAGTTCCTTCAGAAAAGAGCTCAGTGACTGTGCACCAATCAGAACACAGGACCAATTATGTGTGTCTCCCTTTGATCTGTGCCCCTTTGATCTGTGCTAATCAACATCACCTGTGCAATCAGCTTTCCTATTTAGACAGAGGGCAAAATCGCTGATACTTGGCCTCGAACAAACCTCCCTAGAGACAAAACTATAGGTTGTATCGGCGAAATGACCTGACCGTGAGCGAGACAAGGCCTTTGTGAACGATGTGATGTATTTTTTGTGTGGATAGAGTTGAAAAAAGAGACCACTTTGGCAAGTTGAAAAACTAGTGATCAGAGCATTACGGACCAAAGTTTGACCTGAATTTATAATTGCTGCCAATGGAGGATTGTCTGTCACTCTTGTCCTTTGGAAGGACACAGAGGAAAAACTGTAAGTCCGAGGGATTTACTAAACACACGTGAGGAAGCACAACAAAAATACCTACGTTTCAAGTATAATTACATGCCCGAAGAGTTAAAATTGTGGCCAGGCCAGCGATTTAAAAATTATTTTTTACGATTAGTTTTCAAGCTGGCTCACTCTAGCAGATGACATCACGTGCTCTAGCTCTGAACAGTCTCTCTCATCCACTTCCATTAAAATCTGAGAAACGGCTTGAAAAACTTCATGAGACTAAAGTAGAGATTGTGAAAAAAGTATAAAAGATTTCAAAAAGTTGAATACAACGTTAATAGCTTAAAGATTTCTCAACATTTTAAAGTTGAAATGACAAAAATAGCTGAAAGTATGCAGAAGTAGTGGGCTTTGAAAGCAGAAGGAGCATAAAGCAGGATTTGAAGAATTCTCCATTGACTTACATGTTAAAAAAAATGCACAAAAAGATTAATAATTTAAAAAGTATAATAGTTATAAAAAAGAAAAATAATAGCACACATGTCCTTGAAAAGCTGAACATTTTGATACTTGAATGGTTTTTGTAGCACAAAGTAGAGAGGAGTTGAAAGCGACCATGGAAGAATACGGAATAATAATAATAAAGATTTGGATTTCAATAGTGTGAATGTTTGAAAGCATTCACACTAATAATAAGTATACACAATAACAATAGTGATGCCTTGCCTTTGGAAAGCACCACTAATAATAAGAATACACAATAACAATAGTGATGCCTTGCCTTTGGCAAGCACCACTAATAAGTATGCACAATAACAATAGTGATGCCTTGCCTTTGGCAAGCACCACTAATAATAAGTATGGAGAAGAACACTAGTGATGCCTTGCCTTTGGCAAGCACCAGTAATAATTATATTCAAATTAACATTATTATTAGAGATTTGAAAAAGAGATTTAAAATAAATGTTTACTTCAACAAAAATAATAATATAAATTGCTATCACTACTTATTTTATATAAAAAAAAAACTGCAACTATTCTTGTTTTCCAAATTAGTTCAGCCCAGAGTAGTCATAGTGGTAGCAGTAGTACATGCCTGTGTTTTAATGAAATACTGCCAATATTGTTTCATGGCCAGTAACAAATATTTATGGCCTGTATATATTCTCAAGTCACCAGCCACATGTGGCAAAAAAGTTGGATTTAAGGTCTGATTACGTGTTAGAGTAAATCGTTTACTAAACCTGTGTAGCTTAGAATAGCTTAGTAAACACATAACCAGACATTTATCAACTACAAAAATAGTCCCACCTCCGATTATTTAGCAACAACAAATCAACAGCATGATACAGATGCCGTCCATAGAGATAAAGTGAATTGAACCAAGAATATTGCTTTAGCTTATCAGGTGTGCAGTATTTGAGCTGTTTTTCTATTTCTATGTAAAATATGTATTACAACATTCTTGGGTTTAGAAGGTTCTGGCTCTGTGAACATGGGTATATATGTGTGTGATGCTCGTGACAACAGGATTTCATCTCTACAAGACTGAAGGCAGGGCAGCTCATATTAGTCTTTTATGTGCTGAGACAATAGCGGCTTTTGTGTAGAGAGAGAATGGCTTGCATTGTACTGCTGTATAAGGTGTATTGTGTGTGTACGTATGTGTGTACTTGTGTTTGTGGGTGTGTATATCTTTTGTGGCTTGGAAAATGGATACATTGGTCTGAATTGCCTTTCAGACACACAAAAACAGCATGTACTGCAACACAAAGACTCGCGTCCGGCTGTTTGAGGGATTTAACTTATGACTTGATGACCGACGGACCCTCCCTCCCTGAAACCATGGCGACAACAATCAGAAAAACCACAGAGTCGAAGACAGCAAGAAACAACACAAACTCAAAGCAATAGACATTTCTCTCTCTATGTCTTTGTCTTTCTCTCCCTCTCTGTCCCCAATGTGTTTCCAGTCTGCTGAGCTGAAGGTTATTGAGCTCCTCTGTGATCAAAGCGTTTACTATTCAAACCACTGACCCTCTAGCCCACAGCTAACCAGAGCACCCGAGCACTGAGGGGCCCCTTTACATCTCCTGTTCACTCTCAGCCTCTATTTTCATGTCTATTTCATACTCGCTTGTGATATATTCACACGTCTGACAGTATAAAGGAGTAGGACGAGGAAGGAGGTGGTGCCCCTGCTGTCACTATACAACATCTTCAGTGCCTTACGTTGACAGTGAACATGAAACGGCCTTCACAACTCAATTTAGCACTGTAATGACATATTTCAAAATAAAACATTTAAATTGTGTCCATTAGGAATTGAACGAATCATGAAAAGCAGATGTTTGACTTGCTAGCATCATCAATGGTGACCAAATGAAGATTTAAACATGCAAATTACTTTATTTTGATGGTCTACTTTAGACATTCTGCTAACTATGAGTACATTAGCAAATACATGTCAACTAACTCTCATTCGAGTATTAGTATTAGTCAGCAGACAGGGGGTAAAAAAAAAAGTATGTATATATATAATTTGTTTTACCTCCTGTCTTTTGCCATTTACATTCTACTAATACTCAGATATATATATATATATATATATATATATATATATATATATATATATATATATATATATATACAGGTCCTTCTCAAAAAATTAGCATATTGTGATAAAGTTCATTATTTTCCATAATGTAATGATAAAAATTAAACTTTCATATATTTTAGATTCATTGCACACCAACTGAAATATTTCAGGTGTTTTATTGTTTTAATACTGATGATTTTGGCATACAGCTCATGAAAACCCAAAATTCCTGTCTCAAAAAATTAGCATATTTCATCCGACCAATAAAATAAGTGTTTTTAATACAAAATAAAAAAGGCAACCTTCAAATAATTATGTTCAGTTATGCACACAATAGTCAATACTTGGTCGGGAATCCTTTTGCAGAAATGACTGCTTTAATGCGGCGTGGCATGGAGGCAATCAGCCTGTGGCACTGCTGAGGTGTTATGGAGGCCCAGGATGCTTCGATAGCGTCCTTAAGCTCATCCAGAGTGTTGGGTCTTGCGTCTCTCAACTTTCTCTTCACAATATCCCACAGATTCTCTATGGGGTTCAGGTCAGGAGAGTTGGCAGGCCAATTGAGCACAGTAATACCATGGTCAGTAAACCATTTACCAGTGGTTTCGTCACTGTGAGCAGGTGCCAGGTCGTGCTGAAAAATGAAGTCTTCATCTCCATAAAGCTTTTCAGCAGATGGAAGCATGAAGTGCTCCAAAATCTCCTGATAGCTAGCTGCATTGGCCCTGCCCTTGATAAAACACAGTGGACCAACACCAGCAGCTGACATGGCACCCCAGACCATCACTGACTGTGGGTACTTGACACTGGACTTCAGGCATTTTGGCATTTCCTTCTCCCCAGTCTTCCTCCAGACTCTGGCACCTTGATTTCCGAATGACATGCAAAACTGAGCAACAGTCCAGTGCTGCTTCTCTGTAGCCCAGGTCAGGCGCTTCTGCCGCTGTTTCTGGTTCAAAAGTGGCTTGACCTGGGGAATGCGGCACCTGTAGCCTATTCCTGCACACGCCTGTGCACGGTGGCTCTGGATGTTTCTACTCCAGACTCAGTCCACTGCTTCCGCAGGTCCCCAAGGTCTGGAATCGGTCCTTCTCCACAATCTTCCACAGGGTCCGGTCACCTCTTCTCGTTGTGCAGCGTTTTTTGGACACTTTTTCCTTCCCACAGACTTCCCACTGAGGTGCCTTGATACAGCACTCTGGGAACAGCCTATTTGTTCAGAGATTTCTTTCTGTGTCTTACCCTCTTGCTTGAGGGTGTCAATGAAGGCCTTCTGGACAGCAGTCAGGTCGGCAGTCTTACCCATGATTGCGGTTTTGAGTAATGAAACAGGCTGGGAGTTTTTAAAAGCCTCAGGAATCTTTTGCAGGTGTTTATAATTAATTAGTTGATTCAGATGATTAGGTTAATAGCTTGTTTAGAGACCCTTTTCATGATATGCTAATTTTTTGAGACAGGAATTTTGGGTTTTCATGAGCTGTATGCCAAAATCATCAGTATTAAAACAATAAAAGACCTGAAATATTTCAGTTGGTGTGCAATGAATCTAAAATATATGAAAGTTTAATTTTTATCATTACATTATGGAAAATAATTAACTTTATCACAATATGCTAATTTTTTGAGAAGGACCTGTATATATATTAACCCCGTGTCTGGTGCCATTTACATTACAGCTCATTTCAACTTAAAAAAATAATGACAGAAATATAATACTATTGTGCAATAGAATGTACCTTTCAAAGTCCTAATAACAACAATAATAAAGTAAATTATTAACACAATTTTTTGTATTTTAATTACACAATTAAATTGTGTAAACAGTGTAAAACAAGTCAATTATGTAAGTTGTTACATTTACATGATAGATTCTGAAAACACGCAGTGTTTATAATGAACGACACTATAGATTGTACAGAGTCAGATTGTGTGTTAAAGAAAGTAAATCACTGCTTATTGATTTTAACCACAAAATCGATCTGCAATCAGTCTTAAATCAATAATTAGAATTAGCATACATGTATTGCAGTTGGTCATTCACTCAATAATGGTTTATCAGTAATCCCAGGCATGCCCAGGTTTACTTTATCTAATCCTTGTGCAACTGAATATTTATTAATTCTTTATAAATATTTACTTTGCTCTCTGGCTAGGAAGAAAAACAATCATTGATATCATTATCTATACTCAGCATCTTTATGCATTTGCATCTGCTGAATAACTATTTAACCAACTCATTACCAAAAATAGCATTTATTATTATATTTCTGTCTCGCTCACATTAAGCTGTGTAGATGATATGCGGGTGTGATGTTGCTGTTCTTCAAACAGCATGTTAAATGTTGTTTAATCACGCAGAGAGTGTGAACCATAGTTAACATCCTTTTTGCCTGTTTATAAATAGAATGTCATAGTGTATTAGAGCAACACTGTTTTCCCAATGTAGATTTCAGTGTGTTTTGTTTTTTAATTAACTTATAATTCTGTAAATTCTCATTCTCTTCTGTTCACCACTTTGGACAAACATACACACGCTGGCTGGGCTGTACAGAGACTTGTTAAGCAGCTGTACATCCTGCAGAGACCCTATAAGAAAGAGAGATCCCTAGCAGGCTTTTAATAAACCTTACTAAGACCCCCTGCCCTAAGAGTCTGAAGTGCCCATTCTTCTCAGAAATGGAGAATAAACCCTTTATCACAGTCAGGGTAGAAAGAAAAGAAAAGACAGACAGGTCACATTTTTAATAACCTTTTAGCTTTTTTTTTTTTTTTTGCTGCTCACATCCCGTCCTGCGGTGTGACAAACAAATGTTTTAAAGTACAAATATTACAATTATCCAATTGTCTTTTAAGTATTTTGTGATAAAGGAAGGATTAAAATATGAAGTTAGAAAAATTATACTTTTCCAAGTCAGTTTAAAGGGATACACCAAATTAAAATCTTTGAGTCCAAATATTGCAAGTAGGCCTACCCAGCTAACAGGGGACATTCTCAGAACTTTGGCTAACATTTTGGCAAAGTTCTCTCAAAGTTATGAACAAACCTTCTTCCAGTAGCATTAACAGAACATTCGTTCAAACTTATCTGTGCTGAGTTTCCCAAAAACATTGAAGTTGATCAACAATTGACAAAAATTCGATTGACAATTAGCATACAGTTAGGATTGGTGGTATGGTTCTGTTCTGGGCAAGAACACCCTGCGCATCCATGCAGCCTATCATGGATAAGAGCAGGGAGAGCAGCAATAACCCCCTTAGGGTAAACCAAACAGAACCAACATGAATGTATTGCAGATATCATTAGGTCAACATTTTAAAGTACAACATAATTCAAGTTTTTATTCTGATTCAAGGGGAACTAACGCTACGCTTAATATTTAGAAGAATATTTCACCACAGAAAATGAACACAGTGTTAATCCTAATCCATACGACCCTAGTTGATGAATCAATATCTTCTGAATCGAAACAATAGGTGTGTATGAGTATATAACTATATACCTATAAACCATCGCTTCCGGCGAACTTTCAGTTGAACGCCTGCACGTTGTGAAGCAAGTGTCCCTTTAAATTAAAGCATGCCAGCCTGCTGTCACTGCTTAAAGTCGGAATGAAACAGAAGTTGTGGTAGTCTTGTCTTCGCTATTGTGATGTACATCCAAGTGAACAATGCAACAAAAATTATTTTGATTAAAGATTATGGGGGCACATGAGGGTACATTAAAAAAATGATGATGTGCACGGATATATCATTTATAATAAATACTGCAATATTCCTTAAAACATGGTAAATTTTGATTTCATGGTGACTTTAATGTCAGGTCAACAACCCATATATTATTATTATTATTGTATACATTAAGAGTATGAACACAGTGTAGGCTGTAATTAAGTTTATTGGTCTGTCGATGTAGTCATACACGCAAATCCTTTGTTCAGTCTGGTTTGGTGCTTACCTACAGTGTTTTTATTGCTGTGTTTGTGTGTTGGGATGGGAGTAGCATGTTGTGACAGTGATCAGGTGCTCTTGTGTTGTCTGGCTGCTTTTTTGTGGTTGGGTTTTTCCGTGACCCTCCTCCCGACAGTATACACGCATGCACTAACACACACTCTGCCCCAGGGACAGGCCCAGGTGAGAGTGTGCCACAATGACGTATATCTTTAGAACTCCTTTTGAGTCTGTGTAAGAAGTGAAGAAGAAGCATTTTTTACCTCAACCGGACAAACCATCAACAAAGCTTAGCGATAGTTAGTTTATGAAGTGCAAACTTATGTGCACACTTCATTTGAATGATGTTCTTTTGGTTTAAAGTGAGGGTGTCAAATTCATCTCAACACCAGCTCTTCTGGAGCTAATAAAGTCCTGAATTAATGTATGCTGCTTGGGAATTGGGGAATATTATTTCAAACAATCATATTTCAAAAAATAATATTGACAAGAAAAAAAGAGAATGTTCTTTGTTGTATTACTTTAGTTGCTTTCATTATCCATCTGAAACCGAAATTTAAAGTCAGTGTGAAATCAGAATTGGCAATTCTTTATGGAGTACTTCTACATTTATCATAAATGATTTATCTGTGCACATCTTTTTTTCATTTTCTTTTCATGTGCCCTCATAATCTTTAAACAAAATCAAGTCCCGCACTACATTTTTTCTTGTTCAAGAAGCTTTTTTACTCAGATATAAATAATTACAATAGGGAAGAAAAGACTATTGGAACTTCTGTTTCATGCCTGACTTTAACACAAAATTGGGCCTAAAAGCAACTTTATAATGTATTAGACCTCGGTCAAACTCTGACAGCATTGATTCAGTAGTATTGTCATATCTAACAATCATCCCCTGAAGACTTTTGCAAAAAAAATCCAGTTACCTATCCATATTGACATCAATGTTGTAGACAACATATTTTAAAGTGGGACGATATGACGATACTCGGTTACTAACGTAACCTCGGTACTCTCTAGAGAGGGAACGAGTATTGCGTAAGTTTAGCTTACGCTACGGGAAAGATTCATCTTCTCGAGATATTGAAGCCAAAAAAGTATCCTTAATTTTGTATTCATTGTCAAAACAGCAGTGCAGCAGCTAGCAGACCTAGAGCAGGCCATCTCGCGTGCTCATTGGCTGCCCTGCGGGCAACTGCTGCAGCCTACCAGTGAGCCCGGCGTGACGTCACGCCCAATGAAGGGCGCACGCGCCTTCATAGCGTCACAGCCCGCAGAATGAGAGTGGCTTAGCGTATAAAAGTAGGGGCTGCAGGCTGACTTCCCTGGTTTTTCATTGACTGAAGCGAAGTCGCTCGAGCACGGCCGGTTACGCAATACTCGTTCCCTCTCTAGAGAGAACCGAGGTTACGTTAGTAACCGAGTATCGTTCTCTTATGAGAGGTTCTCTCGTATTCCGTAAGTTTAGCTTACGCTACGGGAACACTTTGTCAACGCCGTGCGCGCCAAGCATCCACCATGAGACCCCGAACTTTCAGGGGAACCCCATAAGTGGAAAAAATAAGGTGGCCAGCCACGCGGGTCATCACTTGTACATAAGCACACATAGGGAATACAGAGCAGCGCGCCGTCTGTATAGGCACATGGCATATACCCTACTAGTGCAGCTCAACCAGGAGAGCTGAGTCACGTGAGAGTGATCTGAGCAGGAAGATCTGGGCAGAATACACCTCTCCTTCAATCTGACAAAAGCTTAGCCTGCAAGGCAGGAACTTCTAGGTTATAAAACCTGACAAAGGTAGACGGAAAGCTCCAGCCCGCTGCTACACATATGTCATGGATAGAAATCCCACTGGACCACGCCCACGACGAGGCCACGCCTCTCGTGGAATGAGCCCTGATGCCCAGAGGGCGTTGCACACCTTTTGACGCGTAAGCAGCTGCTATAGCGTCCACTATCCATCTGGACAGGCTCTGTTTCGAGGAGGCGAGACTCTTGGTGCGCCCACCAAACTAAACAAAAAGCTGTTCTGAACGCCTGAAGGAGGCGGAGCTTGTAATGTAAAATCTCAGCGCCCTGACAGGGCAGAGGACATTCACCTCACTTTCGCTGTCAGATGCTGGCAGAGCTGACAGCGAAATAACTTGCGCTCTGAATGGAGTGCCCACTAGGAACATAGCCATGTCTAGGTCTGAGGATGACTTTAGAGTCATTCGGCCCCAACTCAAGACACGACGCGCTGACGGACAGCGCATGCAGGTCCCCCACACGTTTTACTGACGACAGTGCAGTCAGAAAGACGGTTTCCAGTGATAGATATTTCAACCCCACGGAGTCTAGTGGTTCAAATGGAAAGGCTTTCAGGGCCTCGAGGACCAATAAAAGATCCCACATAGGAACAGACGGGGGGCGCGGCGGGTTCATCCTTCTAGCTCCTCTCAGGAAGCGGATGACCATCTCATGTCTTCCCAGTGACTGGCCGTTCGCAGAACGCTGCCACGGCCGCCACGTATACTTTGAGCGTGGATGGGGACCTCCCCTTATCCAACAGCTCTTGTAGGAAGGTGAGCAGATGCGCCACCCCGCATGTCCGTGGGTCAAGTCCTCTGTCGGTGCACCATCCGGAGAACACCGACCATTTAGACGTGTAGAGCCTTCTCGTGGAAGGAGCTATAGGCTGCATGATCGTGTTCATCACTCCTTCTGGCAGGGCAACGAGTACCCGTTGATCAACCATGCATGCAGAGACCAGCGCTCTGGATGGGCATGCCATCGATACCAGCGAACGCAGTTGCATCTGAGACCAAATAAGGAGGCGTTCCGTCAGATTGCAGAGATTTCTGGATCTGACACCGCCCTGACGGTTTACATAGGACACCACAGACATGTTGTCCGAGGGGAAAATAACATGTCCTGTATGAACGAGAGGAAGTGCTTCAGCGCGTTCTCGACCGTTATCATTTTCAGACAGTTTATGTGAAAACACTTCTCTTGGTCTGACCACTGGCCGAAGACTGGTCTGCCCTCGAACAGCGCGCCCCAACCCGAGTTGGGCGCGTCTGTCGAATGACTTTCCGATAAGAGATGGTTCCCATCATCACTCCCTGCTGGTACCAGTCGGCTACTAACCAGGGCTGCAGAGCCGCTATCCAGGTCTGAGTCACTCTGATTTTCTGGCCGCCAGAAACCCAGGCTTGGCGGGACGAGCGAGCATTCAACCAGCGTTGGATAGGGCGCATGCGCAGTAGGCCCAGCTGAAGCACCGCTGCAGCTGATGCCATACAGCCCAACATCCTTTGAAATGTTTTCAAAGGGAGAAAGCTGCCCTTCTGGAAAGATGCGGCTAGGTGGCGAACACGGCGCGCACGCTGTGTCGATAAATTAGCCGTTATGGTCACCAATCCAGTTCTATTCCTGAAAAGGAAATTGACTGGCAGGGCAGTAATGAGCTCTTGGTCCAGTTGACCGTGATACCCAAGCTTTCCAAGTGACTGAGAAGCACTGTTCCATGAGATAGCAGTTCTGTCTCTGACTGTGCCAATATCAGCCAATCGTCCAGATAGTTCATTATACGTAGCCCCTGACTTCTCAGGGGGGTGAGCGCCGCGTCCATGCACTTCGTAAATGTACGGGGTGCTAGGGACAGGCCGAACGGCAGGACGGTGTATTGATATGTGACCCGTCACAGAAACCAGGGACACAAGTCGGCAGCACAACTTTCGAGCAAAATGAGAAAGAAGAGTTTTTTTTTCAAAATTGGTGATTTTCAATTTTTTGGAGAATCTGTTAATTGAAATCACGAAGAAGCCTCTCCATGTTTGAGATAGCAGTATTGGTATATTTAAAAGCTTACATTTTGAGGTTGAAATCGGCTTGTTTTCGGAGATTCTAACATGCAGTAGGGGCGTGGCGTGTCATTGTCTGTGTGTATTTCCATACTGAATAACCCGGCGCTTTTGCCCCCGCCCTCCAAGTCAACCACATGGCTACTTATTATGCTGTGCTCTGGCCAGCTCTCTCTGATATCAAAATTCAATGAAGATGGATGCCGCAAAGATTGTCGCAGACGAGATGAACCGTCTGGCAGTTACACCGAAAATGTTTTCGCCGCACTTCGTGGGCTCGGGAAACTGAACCGGAGGTATGGGCGCAGCGCGCTCGCCCTCAGTGCTTCAATACGGCGGCTCGGCTCGCTGACAGCGGTGGCTGGCTGTTTCATATGTGACGGAGAATCGAAATAGAGGATGCAGTTAAGACCTTTGCTGCTGCGATGAAGGCCTGCCGTGCGTGTTTCTGAAATGTAAGTTAAGCTTCATTTGCTCTTTAGTCGTTATTTAAGATGCTGAACCTGCTGATGATATAATGTGCTTGCGGACATTTCATTTGTGTGTGTATACGCACATAAGAAAGTGGTGTAAAGAGATTTGCAACAGTAATTTGAGGAGGTGAAATGTGATTATTTGGAAAATTGCAGAAATGACTGCTTAAAGAAAAATGCCAGCAGGCATTTGCCTCCTACATAAACTTTAATATTGTTGACATTTTGGGCACACGAGCGTTGCGTACTATTTGCGCTATATGTAGGCCTATGGCTTATTGGTCTTTGTTTGTTGTTGTTGGTTTTGCGTTATATGTATATGGCATATTGGTCTTTGTGTGTTGTTGCTGGTTTTGCGTTATACTGTATGTATATGGCATATTGGCCTTTGTGTGTTGTTGCTGGTTTTGCGTTATATGCAGGCTATATGGCATATTGGTCTTTGTGTGTTGTTGCTGGTTTTGCGTTATATGTATATGGCATATTGGTCTTTATGTGTTGTTGCTGGTTTCGCGTTATATGCAGGCTATATGGCATTATTGGTCTTTGTGTGTTGTTGCTGGTACGTTGCAAATAGAGGGGCAGCACAATTGTTTTTCGCCTAGTGCGGCAGAAGTGCACTCATTCGAAGTGTAAAAAAAGCTGTAAAGCACATGGAGGAGCTTTACAGGGGGTATGGCTTATCTAAATGAGATGTAAATGAGCCCTATTGTCACCCCCAGCAGCAGAGACAGGTGAGAACTGCACAATCTTTAGCTCGTTTTCTCCTCTTTGAGCTTTTTTAAGTGCCTACTTTAAAATGGCCACAACTTCTCCAAATATTATCAGATTTCCACATGTTACACATCGTTGGAAAGCTTGGATATTACACTCTCAGAATCTATGAATAACTCAAAATGCCCCAGAACCGACTTGTGTCCCTAGTTTCCGTGACTGGTCACATATACCTGACCGTCGAAGGCGGATCTCAAAAATGACCTGTGACGGGGTATTATCTGAATTTGAAAATAGGCATCCTTAAGATCTAGAGAAATAAACCAGTCCCTCGGGCGAAAGTGCGCCCGAGGGACTGGGGACGCTGAAGTAGGTGTGCTACTTCCGCATTCACTATCGTCGCGGTCCGGGCTTGAAAGCACGGGGGACGGTGAATGAATTGAAGTGTATAGCCCTGCTTTATTGTGCTCAGCACTAGGGGTGGGAATCTTAAGGCACTTAACGATCCGATCCGATTCCGATTTTGGGAGTAACGATTCGATTCCCAAAACGATTCTAACATACATTTTTTGTAACTATTAATCCTGCTGTGCAAATACATGAACTTTACATTTTAACCAAAATTGGAGTTACTATCCTTTTTGTTTATAGTATTGCCATATTAAAAATGATTATGAAGATTTATTTCAATACTTTTATTTTATTAACAAAGTTATATTCAGGATTAACAAGCTCTGAATGAAACATGGTAAGCCATACAATTGCAAAGAACAATCATTAAGAATAAACAGTTCTCAATTTACAACTAAGTGTGACAATTTTTCAGTTTCTTAAGAACATTTTAACAAAAAGTTGTCTTTAAAGCAAAAAAAGTTTACTTTGGTTAGAGCCACACACAAAAAAAAAAATTCTTTAAACATAGGCTAATGTAGAAGAAAAAACGTCAGGGGACAAATTAAATACAAACTTCAATATTCAACATCTAGGCCTACCATAGTTTATCTTATATTATACTTTTAAGTTTTTGTGTAGGAACAGCAGTTGGTCCACATGTTCAGAAGTAAGTGTGCTTCGCTGTGCTGTAACAATATCTCCTGCAGTGGAGAAGACTCTCTCTGCAGAGACACTGGTTGCAGGGATGCATAAGTATCTCTTTGCCATTTTGGAGAGCAAAGGAAATGACACCTTGTTGACATGCCACCAGTTGAGGGGGTCCTCTGTTAGAGGGAGTGGTGGGGTACTGGAATATCTGGTCATCTCCTCTTCAACCAAGGCACAGGCTGACTGATGATGATGTGGTGTATCTGAAGCATCAGAGAAGGTCTGTCCCAGCAGACTGTGAAGCAGAGATGAAGCTCTTCCTTTTGAAGTAGTAGGACAGTCATCCTGCAACTCTGTGACTTCAGGATGTGGGCTCACTGAGAATTTGGCTTTCACTGTGCTGTCTTCTAGATTGACATGCTCTTTTGCCCCATATTCCTGCTTTTAAGCAATTACAAGAAAATGAAATAAACACAGAGTGTAGATCAGAAATAACTGTTCCAGTAATTAATTGAGGTAATGTAATCCACACAGTATACATTATTTGTACACACTGATAAATATTTAAATATTTAGAGAAATTAGAGGGATTAATTTAATAAATTTAAGACATGAAATCATTACACAAATAAGCCTTAATAATATTAAGACAGTAATATTGCACTCTGTAATAATGTCACATGCTAAAACTTTTTGTCATTAATGATAACAGATATTGTGTACAAATAATTACCTCTTGTAATGATGAAGCTTCAGTAATCCTCTCTTTTTTCTTTGGAAAGAAAAGGCAGTGCCTTAAAGCGCGGGTCAAGAGAAGCACATTTGTTAAGAAGGCTAGTCTCCTGCTCAGTGGTGTACCTTTTGCTGAGGTCCTCACATATGACCCTCTTTATCTCCCTGATCATCACTGATTTCTCCTCAGCGTTTTCTTTCATGTCCTGGATAAGTTTAGCATGCAATGGGGCAATTAAACACGCTGTGGGGCTGGTCTCCTCTGACATTAGAAGGGTGGCATCTTTCATAGGCTTGCTAGCGTTTATTACATCCTCAGCGCATGAAATATCGGATTCCGTGAGAGTGAAAATTTCAGCCGCGCCTTTTCTCACCTCCTGTGATAGTAACGCAGCACAGACAGCCGGCTGTTGTTCAAGAAATCTTTCAAGCATCTCGTATGCGCTGTTCCATCTAGTGATGACGTCTGATTTCAGTTTGTGACACGGAAGATTAAGTTGTTTTTGCTTCTCCTTCAACTGATGGTTTGCAATTGTGCTGCGGTGGAAAAAAGTCACGATCCGCCTCACCCTCCCTAACAACCTTGACACTGACGGCAACTTTAGCGCTCGCTGAGAAGCCAAATTCAGTGTGTGTGCATAACATCTCACATGTGAAAACTTGCCGAGCTGTGCTGCAACGACCATGTTAGAGGCATTGTCACTCACCAAAACTAAGTCTTTGTCCAGAATTTTCCATTCGTTTGAAACATTGTGCAGTAGTTCAGCAATATTCGCCCCTGTGTGACTTTCGCTTATAGCACGTGTTTGCAGAACACAAGCCGCAAGCTTCCACTCATCTGTAATGTAGTGTGCCGTAATAGTGACATACGATTCTGTTGTAATTGAGGTCCATGCATCGCATGCTATTGCCACTCTGTCCGTATTACTTAGGGATTCTAAGATGTGATCTTTACACTCACTGTAGAGTGCGGGGACCGCTGTCTCACTAAAATAACGACGTGAGGGCAAACTGTATCGTGGCTCAAGTACCTGTAACATCGTGCGAAATCCTTGGTTATCCACAACGGAGTAAGGGCGCAAATCTTTGGCAATAAAACCCGCCACTGACCGGGTAATTCGTTTCGCCTTGACAGAATTCGGTGGAAGCTTTGCTACTTGCTCGAGGGTTCTTTGACTGTAACCGGGAGTGTTCGTGATTGGAACAGAATGCTGTTTCTCCAGCTCTGAGTGGAACCTCGTAATATGTTTCTTCATATTAGTCGTGTTGCCGAAATATTTGAATTTGATGCCACAGACTTTGCACACAGTATGGCTTTTATCAACGATACCTTTTTCGCTGTCTTCAGAAAATCCAAAATGTTGCCACACAGTCGATTTCAAATTTGATGGAGCAGGTCGTAGTTTGTCTATTTTATCTTAAGCGAAAATTCACCAGCATACAAACGTTCATCTATCAACGGGTTTTTCTGTTTGGCCAGTGACCACGCGCGCATAGTGGTGAAGTGGCAGTTTGAATTGAACACAGAATCGATTCTGAATTTTTGAGAATCGATTCTGAATCGTTAGTTAATGAATCGCGATGCATCGATGCATCGAGCTTTTCTCCCACCCCTACTCAGCACCCATTCTGAAATCCCTGGGATAGTCTCCCACGCAGCTATGTGAGCCGCTAGGGGGCGAATGGCCTCCGGGTTCAGATCGCCGCCATTTGCGGCCTTTTGAAACTGAACTGGAGCCGAAAGCGCGGCGCGGGCGCTCTCGGTTCTGGGCAATGGCTGCTCGCTGAAAACCGAAACCGGCTGATTTATGTGAGATGTCCCAATCATAAGGGATGGGGAACATTCTTTTTCACTTTTTGACGCCCGAGCCGCGCTCCGGACGGAAAAGCTTCCTGTAAGCGTGAGTGCGTGTGCGCGGGCACGAGACTTACAAGTGTATTTGACACCCCGATCATAATGGACGGGGAGCGTCTTATTAATGCCCAGCGTTTTGTGATAACACTTAAACGCGCGGGTGGAGCCCGGGGGGAGGTTTGTGTTAGCAAGCGTGAACGCTCTCTGGCGGGCAAGAGACTTACATTCATAACCTGCTTTTTTGATCGTGTAACAGAGCGGGCAGATAGTGGGCACAGACCTGTGGACACATTTCTTACATTCAACACTCGAGCGGCTTTTCTGCGCTTTATGAGAGTGTGCTCTGTGAGTGACACGAGATTTGAAGTGCTTGTGTGTAGGGGTGAACACTGGGGCGTGGGCACTTTAACTACACTTAAAACACTGACGGCGTGAGCCGGACCAGACATTATACTCTTTTTGAGATTTCTCTGGGTCGCCGTGAAAACGGCGTTTGTGTGCAGGCGAGAGGGTGAACAAACCGGCTCGTTGGCTGCTAAATGAACCACTGCAGTAGCCTGTTTGAAGGGGACTGACAGGGAAATAAACTTTGACGGCGGTCCGGCCACAGCGGGACACGTGAGTCTTTTCGGAGGCGATGTGTCTGTTAGTAAGCGTGAGCGCTCGTGAGAGGGCACGTAACTTACTTAACCTGACATGTATGAGGCTGTTCTGGCCGTGAGACAGAGCAGGCAGAAAATAGGCGTGAGCACAGAGTTGTGGGCACGTTTCCTTCATCTAGCACTCGAGCGGCATTTGCCAGCTTTATGAGAGTGGGCTCTGCGGAAGACACGGGGGGTATCGTGTTTGTGTGTAAGGGTGAACACCGAGATGTGGACACCTTTTCTACACTCAAGACACCAACGGCGTGAGCCGGATAACCAGACATTATACTCACTTGAGATTTCTCTGGGTCGCCGCGAGAACGGCGGATGTGTGCAGGTGAGCGGGTTGCATTACCGGCTCATTGGCTGCCAAGTACACCGCTGCAGTAGCCTTATCTAAGGGGACTGACAGGGCGAGACATTTCGACGGCGGCGCGCAAGCCCGTCCGGGTCATGCAGAGAGCTTGAGAGGGCTCTGCATGATGCGCGAATGGGGACGCGAGGGCGGGGTAGCTCTCTTGTAACATAAAGAGAGCTAGCCACGTGCTCGTTGGTCACACAGAACTGTATAAAAATTTCTGCTCTTACCATGCATCCAGTACGTCACGTATGTTGATGCCCGTCCAGGTCAAGCAGAGAGCTCTGCATGACGCGCGAACGGCGACGCGAGGCTGGGGTAGCTCTCTTGTAACGTAAAGAGAGCTAGCCGCGTGCTCGTTGGTCGAGCAGAACTGGGAACAGTGTTTGTATGAGGGCGCCCGCACAAGTATTGGGCACGGGACCTACATGTGACACAGATGATGCCTGTCCGGGTCATGCAGATAGCTCGAGAGGGCTCTGCATGACGCGCGAAACGGGTGCACGAGGGCGGGGAAACTCTCTTGTAACGTAAAGAGAGCTAGCCGCGCGGCGCTGTGGTTAAAGAGTTCGATTCGAGCCCGCAGGGTCGACATTTTCCGTGCTCGCATTCTCCATCGAAGGGCGAGGCTGCGTGTTCCTGGCCCAGGCAGAGAGCGCAGATGGGCGGTCTCCAACGCTGAGCGGCTCTGCACGAGCCATAGGAAGTGCGAGACATCTTGAAAAAGACGTCTCGCTGCTCTTTTAGGAAGTGTAGAACACAGAATACAGAGATAAAAGGATATGTCGCCGGATAACGTAGCTCGCACGGATGGCTGAAGGTGGCGAAGACGGCCGGCTTCCTCAGTGCTGTCCTAAGCTGGCTGTTTCGCTTGTTCAACGGCGGCGGTGGCTTCTCTCAGATCCAGCGATGCGAAGAGCTCGCTGAAGAGACGAAAAATCAGGGAAGTCAGCCTACAGCCCCTACTTTTATACGCTAAGCCACGCCCATTCTGGCGGGCTGTGACGCTATGAAGGCGCGGGCGCCCTTCATTGGGCGTGACGTCACGCCGGGCTCACTGGTAGGCTGCAGCAGTTGCCCGCAGGGCAGCCAATGAGCACGCGAGATGGCCTGCTCTAGGTCTGCTAGCTGCTGGACTGCGTTGACAATGAATACAAAATTAAGGATAATTTTTTGGCTTCAATATCTCGAGAAGATGAATCTTTCCCGTAGCGTAAGCTAAACTTACGCAATACTAGAGAACCTCTCGTAAGAGAACTGGGTTTTGCTGGAACAAATACTTAAAGATTCAGTTTTAGGTGAAAAGTGTGAGTTCATGAAATGTGTGCGAGTGGCAAAATGCTTAAATGAAACATTTCTTGAAGCATGAAACAAAACAAATTGTATCAAGTTTACTTGACTTGCTTTAGCTAAATAGTATAATGAATATAATAGAGTAATAATATTAACATTTCACATTATGTGTGTGAAAGGAGAATGTATGTGTGTGAGAGTAGAAGAATGAATTTTGGCTTGTACCGCCCCTCATATTAACATATAATATTGATACTGTCATGATTATGTACTTTCAGTCTTCATTTCGTTCACCTTTTGTCATTTAATTAATAGATCTCCTGTTTCAAATCTCTTTGGATTCTAAGACCACGACAGATACAGTTTTTTTAACATATATTTCTAAATTTTCCCTTAAATGATACCATGGTCTGGACTGAACTCCTTCACGGCCATATTCATCCAGCGGGCCACATGTTCGACAGCCCTGTTTTAAGGTTACTTGAACTTGATTAACACTTTTGCTTTAAACCACTTAAATGCTTTGCCCCATAGACTTCCATTGGAACATTCTTTTAATGCAACACTTCTCCAGCCTATCAATATCTATAGCTGCCCAATTTTACCTCTAGTGATTGTCCAGATTGTTAAGTTTTGCAGATATTCACGCGAAGTGAACATGGCTTAAAACTTGTGAAATTACTTGAATCCTTATTGATGCTACGTATACCAACACTGATCTTGTTTTTTATCTGCACAGCGTGAATACAAAAAATACTGATATGTGAAAATATCCAAAAATTGTGCTTCTACATCAGCGTCACCTCCAGTCTGCAGCCTTGCGACACTAGTGTGAACTGCTGAGTTACTGTGTTTCTTTAGCATCACTGTGTTATCATCATTCAGTGCCATCAACGTGTTCCCATAAATGTTACAGCAAAAATGCTAAATTAATTCTGTCATCATTTACTCACCCTCATGTCAGACACAAACTACTTCATGGTGCTTTTCTTAGAGCTTTACAATCCTGATCCCCATGGCCTGTACTGTTCTTTAACCTTTCTCAATTAGTGTTCCTCAGAAACAAGAAAGCCATGCAAGTTTGGAACAATGACAGGCGGCTATTCCTTTAAGACATGATATATAGATTAAAGGGGACCTATTATGACCTTTTTCAAAGTCTTGATTTTGTTTTTGGGGTCTACTAGAATTGGTTTTGTGCTTGAATGTTCAAAAAAACCACATTAATTTTCAAATGTTTAACATTGTTGCAGCACCTTTCTTCCCAGTCTGTCCGTAATGGTCTGTTTAATTCTGATCTCTAAAGCCCTATTCGAACTGGATTAGACTGGAGGTGGAGTAAAGTAATTATGACTAGAGCTTGTCAGTGATTTTAGTCCCGTCCGAATGTGCCATCTCAGTAATCATTACGGACAATGTCAGTAAAGATTACGGCGACTTTTACCTTCTGTAAAAAGGTCCGTAAAAATGACCACAGGTGATTTTAATCCCGTGCGAATAGACCCACTGTAAATATGTACTTAAATATTTAGTCATATAATCCCTTTAACTGTCTGCTCAACCAAATGGTTGAGCACATTTTGAGTCACTATATTTTATTGAGAGGATTACCTAACTTAACTCAAACTGATTGAGCCATCTCTACCATCTGGTTGAGGTATGTTATCCCAAAGAAATCCACTAGATGTCACAGTGTCAATCCACAGCACTTGTCACAACACTTCTTCTAACATGGATGTCAGATACAAATAAATCACCCCAGCCAGGTGTACTGTTTCTGGTGAAAATTTGCAAGCTAAGCAATTATTTTTATTTTTTTTACATATTACACTGTAAGAGCCCTAACTTTACAAAATTATGTTAATTGGTGCCATGAAAAAACTTAAGTATGTTTTTAATATTATTTCAAAAACATGCTCAACCAAACGGTTGATTTGGCCCATAACGGTTAACTGTCACCCCCCTTTTTGAGAATGGACATTACAATGCACTATAAAAACGTAAGTTTGGTCTTGTTGTAAAGAAAACACTCAGCAGATTATTGCTGAAGTAAAAGCACTTCAAAAAATAAAAGTATGAAAAAGTTATGGGTTTTAAATTTACATTAAATCAAATATACTGTACTTAATATTTTTTTATACAAAATATATATTTTACAAAATATTTTTTACTATAAAATTACTATAAAATCAAAGCCATATATCTAACCAAGTTGTGTTCCAAATTTCAAGTTGATATCACAAAAATTGAAGTTCCCATGAGATTTTGTTTAGGCGTAATACCAAAAATGACATAAATTCAATTGAATTTAACGCTGTAACAAATTAATAAATTTGCCAAATATCCAAATGGCGGGGTTCCAAATATCCAAATATCACTTCTGTCACAAAATATGGAACCTTGAGACTTAGACCTTTCTGACAATGTGTTTTGTCAAGATTAGAAAAGGTTTTGATCATAAATTATGATGGGCAATGAAAAAGTATGGCAAAGTATGTGTATGAATTCCGGTACCATTTTTTACCATTAAGTGACATCTCAACCATTTGGTAGAGGCCGATATTTTAAAAATTATGGGATGTGTTGAAAAAAAAAATACATTGAGTGTGGTTACTAGCGACATAAGGAGATAAGAAATGCAAACAAAAAAAATTGGTAACACTTTAACGGTCTACTGAAAGTCTACTACAGTCCACTAATACTCTAATTACAGTTAGTTGACATGTAGTTGAAAAGTTACTTATAGTTAGTAGAATGTCTAAAATGACTATCAAAATAAAGTTTAACCAAAAAATTTCCATCAAGCACTTTTTTCTTGGTGCGGACTTTGTTTATAAGTACTTTTCCGCGGCTTTTCAGGTATGGAGGCGCTTGAAAAAGCATTCAGTAGGCGGTGGGATGTCAAGTCTGTGGCAAAACTCTGCATACCATTCAGAACAAAAAGAAGGTTGAAAGCACTTGTTGGAGGCATACAATTTCTTTTAGCTTTAGGTAAGTGCCTATTACCAAAATAATCCAATCAGAATTTAATTAATAAATTGTTCGATGGGACCTAACTTTTATATACAGGTTTTAAAGATTCTATGTGTTTGCGCACATGATAGCAGGATGCAAAGTAATACGCACGTGAAGACAGGCAGGTGACGGCAGTGCCCTCCCACTTCAAAAACGCTAGTTTTACTGAGATTTCTTATCCTGTGTGAATTGGCCATTAAAATTGCATTACTCCATCTACCCTTGTAAAACTAATCCCATCCAAATAGGGCTTTAGTAGCACCTGTTTCAGAAAAGCACAATGTGCTCTGATTGGTCAGCTGAACCAGTGTGCTGTAATTGGTCAACTGCTTCAAGGTTGTTTTGGAGATGTCACCCTTACCATAACTACGAGTTTAAACACAACTCTTACACAACTCAAGCAGGCCTCGCTCTATCATTTGTGTATGCCTTATGTGTATCCGTATGGAATAATTTAAATGAGGAATACTGTGACGTCTACTACGTTCCTGAATGAAAACTCAAGACTACACTGGAGGCGTTTCAGGGAGTTCAGAAACAGTGCTTACTGATATAGAGAAAATCTCGCTTTGGAGTGGACCTTTTTATGTTCAAACAGCAACTATAGTCTTTCGCACAGGAAGAACCTTTTCATAGTTCCTAGAACTATTTGCAGAAGAATCCCGGATGTCGGCGTGTTCGCACCGCAGGAACTAGGAACGATTTTAGTTCTAGAAACTCTTTTGGAGGAACTAATTTAGCTTCTACTTCAGAGTAAGGTCTAAACCAGCACTATAGGAACTACCAGTGATGTTAGTGTTTGCGGATTAGCCAAACGCACGCGAAACACCAGCACCCGCCATTTAAAAAAAAAAGACATGTAAACACACAGATTATAGCCTATATATTTACTCCAGAAACTAATTCTACGAACATGGAAAACAGTGATAGATGGGCCTCTCAACCTTTACGCTGAGGAGAATATCCAACGCAGCTTTGAGGAGACCAAGCGAAGCATGATCATGTATTTCTGCTCAGCTAGCAACACTGAATATCAACACTTTAAAACTCCATAGAACTCGTCCGTGTGATGAATATGAATGTGCTGGTTATTCTTTGAGTGCTTTTAATGAATGTTAGGTGCATTTTAAAATTCTTCTCATTGGAAAAGAAGACCATGAAATGTGCTTTAGACACCTTTCCCAAATGATAATGATACCTTCCAGATGAAAAACAGAGAGGAAAGAATTTGTGCGGCACAGGATATAATTGCTACTTTCTAATCACTGAGAAAAGACTTTGGACAATTTTTCAAGACTACTGCTACTTTGAGAGTTGGGGGACGTAATGTTACATTTATTCCAGTAAAAGGGACAATCTAATGAAGAATGCTTGGAATTAAATTCCATCCCAAAGAAAGAAAGAAAGAAAGAAAAAAAGATAGAAAGAGAGAAAGAAAGAAAGAAAGAAAGAAAGAAAGAAAGAAAATAGGAAAGAAAGATTCTCACTATCATCGTGTGAACACTTATTCTCATTACTGCAATATTATTAATAATATAAAAATCATCCTGTCTGGACACAATCAACAGCATAAATTAAGATTAGGGTCACACTTTAGATTAGGGTCGAGTTCTCACTATTAACTAACTATTAACTATGACTTTTGCCTCAATAAACTCCTAATTGCTGCTTATTAATAGTTAGTAAGGTAGTTTTTAAGTTTAGGTAATGGGTAGGATTTGGGATGTAGAATATGGTCATGCAGAATAAAGCATTAATATATATGTGCTTTCATAAATACTAATAAACAGCCAACATCCTAGTAATATGCATGCTAACAAGCAATTAGTGCAAAAATGCCACCTATAAAGGCTTAATTCAAATTATTAAATAATAAAAAATAATAATAAAAAAATGAAAAGCTTTTTTATGGGGGGTTACTGTCAAGTAATTCTGAATTGGATAATAAGAATTTGCAGGGAAAATGTCCTTATATTACTATAATAAAATTATTTTTTATAATGGAAATGTCCATGTCTTAAGATTAGGCTTAATTTTCTTAATTTTGGTGTAAAATATACTTTGGCAATTCAATTCAGAACTGTAACCGAATGTCATGAAAACTGATGTTGGTTTCAGTTTTTTGATTGTTGTTGCACTTAAATAGTTTTGGTTTTTTCCCCCATTCCTAACCTATTTGAAAACATAGAAAATGTCCCCTAGACCCACCCGCCATAAAGCTCAGTGATGGTAATTCAATTATTTCTTGTTTACAATAATGTGGTGGCCTTGGGTTCCTCTTAAGCAGCTTGTATTTGTGCAAACCCTGTCTCTTCTCATGTGTTTTTTGGAATCTCATATCCAAGGGATCCCAGCTGCCCTGTATAACATCGAGGATGTTCAATCATACAGAAGCATTTGAGAGCAACAAATACTCAGGAATGTGTGAATTCAAAGGATGTGGAACACCTCGCTCCGATGAGAGAGAAACCGTAACAGCGAAAGTGCGAGTAGGGATGAAGGCTGCATATAAATGTGGCTTTCTAGAGCTGGGCCTCTCTGGGAATTTGCCACAGCTCTGTGTGAGGAAATGTAGTGACCACAGTATATGTGTGTGTGTGAGAGGGAGAGATATTTTTTTTAAAGGGTGTGATTCTTCTAGAATGCTTGCTAAAAGCAAATGAAGTGCCACTTGTGCTAATAAAGACAGGACAGCATTGCCTCACAAACAGCCATTTGATGTCTGTCTCACATCAGATGTCTCGAATTAGGCACCATTTAAACACCCTCAGGCTTGCATTTGGCTGACTGTGTTAAACAGGACATTGATTGGTTGATGTTTCAGTCAGAGGTCATATCAGTGAAATTGCATGTCCAAACACTCCTCCCTGGATAAACTCCAGAATCACAGAGGGTGGCTGCATTTATCTCAGAGGAATGTGGGATTACCCATAGCGTGTCTCTACCTGTGCTAAGATCAAGAAACCTTTTTTAAATACAGGTAGAAGGCATTGGGTTTTATTAATGGTTCTAGAATGTCTGCATTTGCCAATGCAGAACTAAACTGCTCAGACAGTGTTCACTGTATCGCTAATCAACAGTAGCCCTACGCTAAAGAAAGGATGTTTAGCTCAACTGTGAAACTGCAGATGTGATGATGGTGAAAGCTTTGAAACAAAGACAGTATACTTTAGATTGTCTTTCTATTGTGTTTTAGCTATACTTGCTGGTTAAACACAGGCACATTTGATTTTACTCTGCTCTAAACCACTAGATCAGTGTTTGACAATGGAAATTTGGCAACGCACAGTTGATTCTGTGCTAATTTGATCTAACATTAAGTGGGTTTTTTATGTTATAGATGTAACATATGAGAATGAATGAAATTAGCTAATATTTTGAGAAAAATAACTTTTTAATGATTTTCAGTTTTTCAATAATATGTAAAAGTATGGAATTTGGGGTAAAATATATATTTAAAATAGATATGATTATAACAGCTTTATTTGTTGCCATTTGTTGATATGACATTGTTAGCTTCAGATGGTCAATATAATTTATTATTTAGTTTAGCCTTAGAGATAATCAACATAAACTGCCCGATACGACTGACCGAATACGTTGGTTCTCCGTCTACTTGTCGCTGCAGGGGTGAACCCGGGAGGAAGGATTCTTAGACACCAAACATCGCAACACTCTCTGCAAGTCTTGGTTGGCTCTCTCGGTTTAGCCATTGCTTTGAGGATGATAACCCAAAGACAGACTGACCGTCGCTCCCAGTAATGTACAAAACTCCTGCCAAAATTTGTACACAAATTGGGGCCCCCTGTCGGAAACCATGTCCATCGGGAGGCCATGTAAGCGAAAGACGTGATCTTTCACGTAGGACCGTAGTTCCTCCGACACAAACAATCGACTCGGTGGGCAACCGGGCGGAAGTGTTACCCCTTTTAAGGCTGTGTTGACTCTTAACTTTATCTCCCATGTGAGCGTGGAGACAATGTGTCTCTCAGGTAAAATGCATTTGGGAGTGGACAGGCGTTCGATCAAAAATGTGAGGCAAAGCATCGGGACAAAGCAACCTCTGAAGTACTCGTCTGACGTGCTGAACGTGTTCCTGGAGAGAAGATGAACATATTAATATTTCATCCAGGTAGACATATATGAACTTTTCAACCATATCTCTCAGCACGTCATTGAAGAGTGCCTGAAAAACCGAGGTACTTTGTGGGCACATTTGACAAATTCACAGAATCCTCCTGCAAAACAGAACCAGACACAGACGAACAAGCAAACATTAGACAAGATGCATAACAGGGAGTGCTCCAAGCCGAAACAGAATTGTGGCCCCAGTCAACCTTGGGACTGTGCTTTAGCAGCCAAGGATGACCGAGGACTTTTGGAACCAGAGGAGAGTCCAGGAGAAGAAACAAATGTGATGAGAGTGGTGGTGAGAGATATGCTGGAAAGTTCTTGACCATTGAGTGCGTTAACCGAAATCTTGTTTGTGGGCGATGTGATGGGAATCTGGAGTTTACGAGCTAAGGTTAAGTTCATAAAATTACCTTCCGCTCCCGAGTCCAGTAAAGCTTGGCAGTGGTGTGACCGGGTTGCCCATCGCAGTCTTACCGGGAGGAGAGTTGAAGATGAGGTCCTTTCCATGGAGATCCCGTCCGACAGTAGCCTCAAACTTACTACCGGGCCCGATCTATTACTGGACAGGTATTCAGGAAGTGACCAGCTCCTTCACAGTAAAGGCACAGTCCCTTGGATCTCCGTCCTTCTCTCTCCTCCCAGGAAAGCCGAGCTCTACCCACCTGCATGGCCTCGTGATCGAAGATGGGGCTGACCGTAACGCTGCCGCTGGCTTGAGGACTCTCGAAACTCCCGGGGACCAAGGTCATATTAGCTGCTCCAGGCAATATAGACGAGAGTCTACCCATAGAGCCAACTCAATCAGTCCATCTAAGCTCTTGGGAAGATCAAGATGTATATCTCCTTCTGGATATGGTCAGCCAACCCATGCAGGAACATGTCCCACTGCGCTTCCTCGTTCCAGTGGCCCTCTGCAGCAAGAGTACGAAACTCAATAGAGATGTCGGAGACAGGACTGTTACCGTGGCGACGATCCGCGAATTGCCGGACCACCTCTCGTCCCACGACCGAACGGTCAAACACTATCTTCATCTCCTCAGAAAGTGCCTGGAATGAGGAACAGCACTGATGTTGGTTCTCCCACACCGCCATTCCCTATAGAGCCGCATGCCTTGACAACAGCGTCACCAAAAAAGCCACCTTGGACTTGATTCAGTATTGACTATTTGTGGCAGGAGAGAAAAAAATATTGAGCATTTGGTCAAAAATGCTCTACAAAATTTAGGCTCACCCGAATATGCCTCCGGAGTAGGCAAATGTGGCTCCGGTTTACGGCTGGGTGCTGGAATAGTTGGGGGAACAGGCGGTTGGGGTGGCACAGTGGGACCCGCTAGTTGTTGTAGCTGCTGGGGTGAGTTCGGAAACACCTGCACGACCAGTAACGTCCAGGTTCTCTTCCTGTTGATCCATACGAGCGATGCTTTGGGAAAGGAACTCACTCAAATCAGGTGTACTCGCTGAATCCATGATGGTCAGATTGTTCAGTCATGCCCAGTAAGACAGAGGATTCAATTGCGAGTGTAACAAAGGAGTTTATTGATAACAAAGTGAGAGTAGCCATAATGGGTCGGATGAAGAAAGGTGCCGGGAATTAATTTAAATACTTTCCTCCCATAAATGCTGCATCTGAAAGGGAAACTCCTACAAATGCATATGCAATAAGGTCATCTGCAAAAATAACAGTCCACACCTTTTCAGAGCAATTTTTTCCACTAGTTGCCTTTAGTAAATCTTGACATTATTTTTTTTTTAACGCCAAAATAGGGTTTGCGCTGGTGCAAGCTGTTAGAAAATCTGGCCCTAAAATTGCTATAGAAAAGCCATATGTCTAACCAAGCTGTGTTCCAAATTTAAAATGGATATCACAAAAACTGAAGTTCCCATGAGATTTTGTTTCGGTGCCATATCAAAAACTCCTTTCACAAATTAATACATGTATGTCACAATATCACTTCTATCACACAACAGTGGCCAAATATGGAACATTGAATCTCAGACCTTTCCAACAATATTTACAACTAAAATATTTGAATATAAAATAGTGCAGTACATTTTGTACACTGTGAAACATGACACTGCCCACTAGGGGAGGAGCCTAGGTTTTAAAGTACCTTTCCATGGTAATACACTGGCTGCGTTCCAAACCGCATACTCAATGAGTAGGTACTTAATTTCAATGAGTACTTACTTAACGAGCGCTAAAAGAGTAGGTACTTTATAGCCAAATCTCGTTGAGTATGAATGCGACCCGGACATCATCCGCCATGTTGACGTTATCATGTGACCTACGACGCGTTATCACAAGCGCAACAACTTAAAAGATGACACGTTTAATTCATCTATCTGAAAATATCTTGATATTGATGAAACTTGCTCATTTTGTGGTATTGTTGAAGAAACAGCTGCCAATTTGTTTTGTGAATACATTTAGGGTTGGTTTAAGTTGTTATATTTTAAACCCTACTAATGTGACCCACAGTTCCTTATAACGATTGTTAGAAACCCCAAAATCGTCATCTCTTGAATATGTTGTTAATTTCTTTATTGTATACCCAAAAAGTTTCTCCTTTAAGTTTTCCTCTTTTCATGATGAATTTACCTCTCGTTTCATCCCTCAGACTTATAACAACAAAACAATTTTTTTAATGTAGGGCCTATTATGAAGAACTATTTAAAGATATTTAGCCTTGTTATTGTTCTTTTTTCCTGTGTATATATCATATTATGATGTACACAAACCAATAATCCTTATGTTTTCTGTTTTGTCATTATGATTGTTCATTGTTAGAAACAACTATGGTATCTTTCTATGATCTTTATGTAATAAGTTTAAATTATATGAGCGACAGGTGCACTAACACTTCATAACATCAGTAACTCGACAGCACAACCTAGAACAGTTTTCCTCGGCGTTTGTAATGTCTGCATAAGGAGACGGGCCGCTGCTCGAAGATCTCCTGTGGAGAAAACTGTTGATTTTATACTCGAAAAATGTAAGTATCGCTCCTTAAAGATTAATATATTACCTCAGAATGAATTGCATTGTTAGCCCACCCCAAAACTTAAACAAAATAATATTAAATGCTAACCAATACTTAATTATATTATTTTTTTATATACTAAGAATGATATAATTTAATAAAACAAGCAAAATGTAATTTTTGTCATATGAGTTATGCATGAATACATCTCAATTGTCAGTCAAGCAATGAATTAATGTATACATTAAATAAATATATTTTATATACTGACAACAATAAGAAACATGAATAAATGAGTAAAAGAACAAATAAAAGTAACCATCACACAATAAACAAATGCATATACAATTCAACAACACATGAAACAAATCTTTATTCAAACTACAAGCATGTATTTACAGGCGCTGAACCCCACATACTGCCATCTCAACACAGCGGTTCCCATTCTGCGGCTTTACTCTGATGAATTCACCAGAGGTGACCATGCCTTCGTGCCGGTTCTGCGCTGCGCTTCACAATCTGAGGCGATAAGGGCAGATGGAGAGATGGAGCGTCTCATCCATGGCACCGTTTCCAGGATTCAGCTCTGGGCTCCTCATCCTCAGTGCTCACACCAGTCTGAATAAAAACACGATTAGTTACTTTAAATAGATTTGTTTATTTACCTTATTTACAGCACATGTGTCTAATGTCAACACTGTTGACAACAGTGAATTAACGTTATCCTATAATAATGCCACACATACATCACTCAGATGTCTTTTTCATGTTGTGATGTGCTCATCTGCAATATGTCAATACTTACAATATTTTCCTTTCAGATGTAAATAGACATTTTAAATAAGCGTGTTTAAGATGTTATGTAAATCCACTTTAGAGACGTTACGTGTGCTTAGAGCTCGCCTGTTAGCTAGCTATACAAAACATGTTTTTACAGCAAAATCACAACTATACTATACTGTCTAACTACTTTACACCATCAACAGTTAAAACATCTACTCTATAGTAGTTTAACACATAAGGAACCGTGTTTACTCACATTTGAAAACCCCCGGCGTCGCAATCTCCGTGATGTTTGATAATGACGTATGCTCTCGCGTGGCCTCCTGGGATAGAAGAGTACGCATCGGACAGCACTCAAAAATCGGGCCGGAAGCAGTAAGCCATCCGGGAACTTCTCGCCTACTCTTTTATGAATACTGATGTTTCGAACGTACTGCTTCCTTCACGTACTGTTTTCGCCTACTATATAGTAGGTAAGTAGGCATATTCGAACGCACTTAAGTCCGAATCTCGCGATAATTAGTACGTCACCCAGGTAATTCTCGCCTACTCTTTTGGATTCATACATACTTTTTTGCTCGCCTACTCTTTTTCCCATACTATATAGTAGGGAAGTATGCGGTTTGGAACGCAGCCAATGTCTGATTTCCATTTCCATTTCAACTACTGTAGTGTATTCTTTGAAAAATCCTGAAAAGTGAAGCCAAAGTGTGTCGATCGCCCCCAAGTGGCAGGATGCAGTGTAGGCCAGTATAGGCCTGCCCCCTCTCCATGTAATCTAATGGGACGTGAGACAAACTAAACAATCAAATAACACTTCAAATAAATTCTAAACCATGTTCAAGTGTTCATTTTTTAAATATGTTTGGTTTTAGTCAGTTATTTGATGCTATAAAAACAGTGATAAGTAATAATGCTGAGATTGACAGCTTCTCTGAGCGAAGTAGTCACTGAGGCACCAACATACTTTTTTTTCGAGATCTTTGGGAGATTTGAGCTTTAACTTCATTTCTACATTTCCATAACTGTTTATTTCCCACCGACAAAATTAGTTGTTCTGCAGTAAACTGTTCTAACCGATTCTGCTGGAGTGTGGGCATTAGAGTGTGGGCCATATTTGGGCATTGGCGGCTTCACTTTTCTACAATGGAAGAGAGGGAAGGTGTGTCATTCATCTTTTTTTACAGTTTATGGGTCAAACAATGTTGTTTGCAGCCAGATGGGGAAATTACAGCATTTACCAGGAGGGGCAAATAGGGCTAGTCTAACCAGCAAAATCTTGACTCTTTTTCTCCAATAGTATTGGGTTCCAAACATTTTAACATTTATTTCAGATTTATAGTTCTTAAAGAGATTACTAATAGCTCTGCAAGAGGAAAGGAATGGGTTTGATGTGACTCCTGCATTAATAGCTCACATTTAAAGCTTTGAGATCTAGGATGTTCTGGTACTAAGCATCTATTGTTCCCTTTTCACTTCCCTGAGCTTGTTTGTGTGTGTTCAAAGTCCTAAATTTGAGATGAAAATGATGATGAATGTCTAACTTAAGGTGTTTTTGTGTTCACGTTAAACGTGAAAAATGACTTGTACGTGTATATGTGTGTATATCTGGAGAGTTTGGTCAGACTCCATTAACCAATGCTTGGTTTGCAGGTACATTGACAATGCTATGAATCAAAGCACATAAGCCTGGGGACTGTGTGTGTGTGTGTGTGTGTGTGTGTGTGTGTGTGTGTGTGTGTGTGTGTGTGTGTGTGTGTGTGTGTGTGTGTGTGTGTGTGTGTGTGTGTGTGTGTGTGTGTGTGTGTGTGTGTGTGTGTGTGTGTGTGTGTGTGTGTGTGTGTGTGTGTGTGTGTGTGTGTGTGTGAAGAGAGATGGCAGTGCTTGTTGAAATATTCCGCCGCCGGCTGGTGTAATTACAGTTCATGCAAACCCCCTTTATAGAGAATAGCTGTGATTTCTCACCATTTAACCTATTATTTTATTTCCATTCAATTGCACACCTTTAAAATTCTCACTGTAAAAAAAAAATATATCATGATTTTAATGGTAAAAACCGTACTATATAGCTACAATGAAGAATAACTGTAATAGAGCTAACCATGCAATTAATGTAATTTTACAGTATACGATTACATTTACAGTTTTGGAAGGGAAAAAGAACAAGTCATTATATCATTTACAGTGAAAAACCATAAATTGACATTCCCAGAATTCTCTGCGTGACACTTCACATTTGATGTATTTTTGTTGAAATAAATACAAACAAAATTTCACATTATGAAAATAATTGTTTTTCTCCAAAACAAGTTGGCCACAATTAGTGGCACGCTTTTATTAAATACTTTTTGCAATCTCCTTTGGCCAAGATAACAGCTCTGAGTTTTCTCCTATAATGCCTGAATGATCTGGAGAGATTCTGTATGAAGGAATGGTCTCTGATCTCTTGTCAGGTGTTCTCCAGATTCCCAGCTCCATGTTGGTGCTTCTTCTCTTCAGTTCACTCCACTCATCAGGTCAGGGAACTGGGACGGTCATGGCAGAAGCTTCATTTTGTGCTCCGTAACACATTTTAGTGTTGATTTTGATGTTTGTTCTGGATCGTTGTGATGATTGAAGATCCAACCAGGGCCCATTATAAGATTTCTAGCAGAAGCCGTTAGGTTATGATTTTTTATCTGTTGATATTTGATAGAATCCACGATGCCATGTATCTGAACAAGATGTCCAGGACCTCCGGCAGAAAAATATGCCCACAACATTAAAGATCCAACGGTATATTAAATTGTACACATGGGGTACTACTTTTTTCCCTTGTGTGCACCAAACCCATCTAGCATGTTTGCTGCAAAAAAGTTATTTTTTTAGTTTCATCTGACCACAGAACCCTGTGCCGTTGGTAGATCCAGTCGTGTCTGACAACTGAATTTGCTGGAGTTTTTCTTTTGGATGAGCGAGGAGGATTTTTCTTGAAACCCTCCCCCAAACAACATGTGGCGGTAAGGGGTTGTTTGATTTTTTTTTACCTTTTTTTTTTTACCCCAAGACTCAAGTAATCTTTGCAATTCTCCATCTGTGATCCTTGAAGAGTCTTTGGCCACTCAAACTATCCTCCTCACCGTGCATTTAGACAATATAGACACATGTTCTCTTCCTGGCAGATTCGTAACATCTTCAGTTGATTGGAACTTCTTTGTTATTGCCCTGATGGTCAAAATTTCTTACAGCCACTTCCTATTTTGTGATGCTCAACAATCTTTTAATATCTTTTAATGCACATCAGAACTATATTCTTTGGTATTACTCATTGTGATGAATGATTAAGGGAATTTGTGTTTCCTCATATTTTAACTCCTATGAAACAAGAAGTCATAGCTAGACAATGTCATGTTCCTAGTCACCCTGGTGTACTAAAAAAAAGTTAATATTAATGGGAATATACTTCAGAGATATTTTGCTCATAAAAAATTCTAGGGGTGCAAATAATTGTGGCCAACGTGTTTTGGAGAAAAACATTTATTTCATAATGTGATCCAACTCCCAATATCACCTAATTGCGTGATGTAATTACGTTAATAAGACAAAATTCACATGCTTCAGTATTTTGTTACATTACATTATTTTAACGTGATAAGGATATGAAATTAATCACATTTCATTTATTTGATCAAAAATACAGAAAAAACAATAATGTTGTAAAATGTTACTACAATAAAGTTTCCTATATATATATATATATATATATATATATATATATATATATATATAAAAACTATGCACTATTATGCAAACAGGATAATAGACAAGGGAACTATCCACTTTATGACCTTCATAACCAATTATACACATTCTGGAATAAATTCTTGAATAGTCCAGACATGTCTCACCTAAACATTCAAAACATTGGCCACTACTGAAATTCTAGTAAAGTCTCTCAAACGATCTTGGATACCTGATGATACCAGTGAGTGTGTGTGCGTGTGTGTATGTGACTGTAGTCTGAGCCAGTGGAGCAGATGTTGGGTGCTCAGCTTACAAATGACTTTGGAGGATTTCCCAACAAGATGTGGAATGGCTTATTCTCCACCGAGATTTCAAAAAAGGGTCTAAAATAAAGTCTGTGCAAAGTCTCTTTGTGAAGACGATAAAAACATCAGTCATGCAGCTCTAAATTTCACAGGTTCAGGATGCAGAGGGACTGTCAGTATGTGTTGAGGTTCAGTGTTCATTTGCAAAATATTTGCATTTCAGAAAATTTGAATTCAAACATGCTTCAAGTTTAAAATAAGAGTTCACCCAAATATTACACCCTTTTTCCATTTACTCGTCCTAAAGCGTGGAGTCACACCAAGTTTAACATCATGGTTGGCAAATCCCATGATTCTCAGGTGTCCCATGACTGCAGATTATATTTTCATCTATTTTACAAGTATGTGTTGCAGATGTATCATTCTTCATTACCAAAAATACAAAGAAAACATTTTCTGTGCAGTAATATTTTATTTCAACTATACATGCCGTGTTAAAAAAAGTCAACAAAAATATTCTTAAACAATGACTGTAATTATTTACATTTTCTCAGAACAGCTTTACAATATCTACACATTAAAATATTCCAGAAAAGAAACGTTGTATTTCAACTGCCAATGTTTGCAAAGTATTAAAAATAAAAGGTAAACCAGTCTGGTTTCTTTGCACATATATTGACTGAACAATAAAGGCTTGAAGTCAGATTGCAGATTTATATTGCAATATACAAGGCAGCTCAACACAGGACAACTTGAACCAGAGCACAGGATCAACTCTCTCTCTCCTTTAATAAAACTGATCTTTAGCAGGTGATGATGCATCAGCCTCCGCTCAGTTGCTCAAATACAATCAGAACATGTAAACAAACATGGAGCTTTGGGCTTGAAGAGGCTAGTTTTACCTCGGTACACTGAAATTCCCTAGTAATTTCAAACAAACTGTGAGTCCCTAATCGTAGATACTCCTCTCTAAAAACGCATCTTGTTTTGACCCCCATTACATGTTGTGAAATATTGTGAGCTGAGAGTTAGTTGATAACATTTTAGATCCACAATACATTCAGTACATGGCATCTTATCATCACAAATTAGCACCTTCCAAAAACGCACAAGAACAAAGTAGAAATAAGAAAATGGCTTATAGATTATATAATTAATTATTATAATCTTTGTTTGCATTCATTTTCATTCTGAAACTTTCTTATTTACCTGCCCCCACTTCAAATATATTTAGATTATTTATAATTTCCTAAAGGTTTACCTTCTCTGCTCATATTGAAAAAAAAAAAAAAAAAGTTTGTTGACTGTGAAATTTCCAAAATCAAACCAAGCTCTCATGACTTTAATAAGGCACACAAATACACAAATCCCGGTCTACTTGCTTTTAAAATGTCCACACTTAAATAGTTGTATATTTACAATAACAATAATCACTGGCACGACTCTGCAAGACACACTGGTAATGTATTGCAGTGATTGTACACTTATAGTGAGTATGCAATTGAGGCCTCTATTATTTAAAACAAGCAGAGTGAAGCTTATCTTTTGGATAGGGTCTAGTATAGAGCTGAGGTGTGGTTTAAAGTAAGGAATGTGTTGTTTGCAGTTTTATGCAATACTTTGCCCAGGAACCAAGAATCAAGTTCTCTAAAATTGTGTACACTGGAAGGAAAATTGTTCATATGGTGAATATGGTTCAGTGGGAAGAGAAATAACTTTATAGTCCCAACAGCAGTATTTGGCATGTAGGAAAGGAGAGAGATTGATCAATGATCTGCCTTGTGTCATAGTTGAAAGTTGACTTTATGGGATTACAGGATTCCCATTGATTTTCTGGAACTAAAAACAGAACATAGTACATTTGACCAGCGTGATCCTGTGCTGAGTCTGTGGGTTTAAAAGCTTGCAGCAGCTTGACACGCAGAGCCTCTGCATGGAACGTCACACTGGAGTTAAACACTGTCATCATCTACACTTAGCAGCACAAATGTTGAGGGCACTTATACCCTGTGAGTTTTAAAATCAGTAGTCCAAGTAAGGGGCCCTGGGCATTTCTTTTGCACACAGAAATGATTAATTAATGTCTGGACTTCTGTGTCCAAACACATCTGATGTTAATGCACCTTAAATGGAATTTAGTTTTATGACAGTGCTGACTCAAACTTGTTCTCAGTTTACTGAAAAAACATGGGCAATGAATGCACACTGGTTAGCCCCAGAGACTAATCAAACACAGACATGTCCCTTTGACTCTTTCTGTCTTCTTGAGAGATATCCAAGCAAGAATACAAAATTTTCCAAACAGCCTAACAAATACAGTTCACATTGATGGGGAGAACAGTGCAGGGGGGAGCATTCACTGCCCGACCGCCACAGCAACTACACAGCAGGTTTGCACAGCATGTCAGCTGTGACCTATGACCTCAGGCGTCCCTGCCGCCTTAAAGATCAGAATCCGTCACCTGTCACTCAAGTGTGACGGGATATGGTCATTGAGAACTAGCACAACTACCCGAAACAGAAGCTCTGGCATCCGATTCATTTCCCTTCAAAGGAAAGGCCATATCTCTGCGGGCCTAGCGCTTTTACTCACACTGTCCATTCAAAGAGTAAGATCTTGCTAAGCATTTCAGTAGCTATACTTGTTCACTGCCCTCATTTGTGTAGTCTGTGGTGCAAAACCGTTGGGTTTGGGTGGCACATCAGGCTTTAACGATGCTGTCCGTTTGATGGATGTTCGTGGTAAAGATCCGTGACCACTGTAGCTGCTCTGTCGGGATACAGAAGGTGTCATTGCCATTGGTACCCCGTGAGAGTCTAGTCTAGTAGGTGGGGTAGGAGTTGGGGGCATGTACCCCCCTCTGTTCATACTAGGTTGGCGGGACACTATGGCCCCGTTAGGTGAGTGCAGCCCTTTGGGCGGGGATGACATGGAGTGTCGCTGGGAAGAGCTGCGGTGATACCGCTGTCTCTCGAGTGTTCCCATTTGCCCTGTGGGTGATGTTGGTGTAGTCGGCACATCCACTCTTTTAGTCGGGCTATTCCTGGGTAAAGATGAAGAGGGAGAGTACAAGGAGGCCTCTCGGCTTGGGACTTTAGGTGGAATCTCCGTTGGGCTTACAATGGGTTCCAGCATTAGGTGCTGCCGGGATTTGGGCATCTCCACCATGATGGCCTTTGGGGGGTTGCTCTCATTCAGATGCTTCAAGAGGTCGTTAAGCGTGTTCCTGGCATCCACAGTGCGCCGCTGGTCTTTACGGACAGATTTGGAACCATGTTGATCGCTATTCTGGATCTTCTTTTCGGCTTGAGGCCCTTCGGGAGTACTGAATGATCCCCTGATCTCATGTGTGGCATTTGGCAGTACCACAGCACTAGGGATGTGGGGGTTGCTAATGGCAGAATGGGGAGGAGGACTGGAGGGAAGGTATTGTGGGCTTTTTGGTGGTTCTTCTTTGCGGGAGCTACTTATCTTACCATGAGCTCTCTCCCACTGGTTCTTGATTGGCTGAAGGCCCTTCTGTTGCAGCACAGGTGTGGACTCAGGTGTAGGCAGTGCTGCTAGTTCTGGAGGCTGCCCACTCAGGAGCATTGTCTTAGTGTCTCCGGTGGTTGGGACCTCCCTCCCATTGCTCAACAGGTTGGTGTAGAGTTTGGGAGAATCCATATCGGGTTGGTACTCTTTGACAGGACTGTCGAACAGACCATTGAGCTTGGCAAAGCTGCCAGTGGAATCAGTGCAGGACTGTGCTGACTCTGCATCTTTTTGGATCTTGCGTGGTGTGCGAAGAAAAGCGTCTCTATAGCAGTAAACAACCATGCCGGCGATGAATGCACCAAGCAGGAATGCAGCTAACACACAGGAGATAAGGATGTTCATGTGCACCATCTGGTTAGATTCACCTGCTTGTATTTCCCACACACCTGCAACACAGATAGCCAAACAGCATGTTAGCACACTCAGACAGTTGAGCACTGAACAACTCTCTCTTAAAGCAAAAAGTCCTTTCCCCCCAAATATGCTCAATCATTTGGCGTGAATCAAAAGTGTACTACTGTTATTTTCAACATTTTAGAAACTTTTTAAAGAAACATACATAGCAAGAAATTCAGAAAATACATTGCAGTACCTTGTTATTATATTAGTGAAGGAGGCAAATTAGTAAAGAGGTGTGGTGGAACATTTTATTGCACAAGGTTTGAGTATCAGGTGAGTTAGTATGTTCGGGTTTTACATGAGAGTTTTCCCAAAAAGAATTAAGCCCACTGTCTTTGTCTATTATTCGAGGGTGAGTTTTGTTAGCATCCGCAGATATTCAAAAGTGTTAGTCAGTGAATAATATTGCTTTAAAGTGTTGCTTAGTGGCAAGGCCTTTGGAAGATTTTGTAAAACCCAAAACAATGGGCAGATAAAGAAATGGATGAAAGAAGATAAAGATGTAGCCATTTAGGACAGATTGAACAAAAAAATCCCATAGAAAATGCATGAAACTAGAAAATATATATAAAATAAAGTTGAAAGTGGAGAACAAATCATAGGAACATAAAAGTAGGAGAAATAATAATAAAAAGCTTTATACGCTGATGGAATCTGAGTATAGCTGCTTGTATAATCTTAATACACTTCAAGACAACAAGGCATTGTGCTGATCTGAAAGTTTTCAAAAGCGCATGCATTAGGAGCCTGTATCTCTACTTTGCTAATGTAGTGTGACTGACTGCAGAATTGCTTATGAAGCCATTTTCGTAAGGAATGGGCTGCTATCAGAGATGTACGCACTCTCTCATATGACTAGCAGCACTAATAGCAGCTATTACCCAGAATTCCATGCAGCAGCGCAAAGCGCTCTGGTCAAGGCCTTACCCTCCAGCACACCTGGTATAGGCTCAACAGAATGTGAAGTGGCTGGGTCATCGCGGAGCACAGATTTCCGTGAGCCAAAGAGTTGGGGAGTCTGAGTGGGGATGGTTTGGAGTGATTGTATGGGTTCAAAACTTGCGGGCACTGTGACTGACGAGGATGGCAACTCCATGTCTGTAGCGACAAACAAACTGTTAAGAATTGGGGCCCATGATAGGCGCAACGTAACGATCGGGGGTTAGTGCATACTGACAGGACTGACATATGTCAGTTTATACGATTCATTGAGGTTATTTTTTAGAGATTGACTCTTTGGGCCATTGTAGGTAAGTAATGGCTGTGCAGAGTCTAAGGTAAGGAAAACTTCAGCCTGAGAGGAGGGAAAGGATGAAGACCATCTTTAATAGAATGAGACGGCGACAATATAGTCCAGGGAGATGATAAGATGGAGGTAGCACATATCCATGCAAAAACAAATGCATGAAATGATGGAAAAGCTGGAGATGAGAGATCAGGTGCCATCTTAATGATAGTGATGATGGTGTGATGAAGAACACATAATTAAAGATAGGTGGCAGCAGAAGAGGAAAAAAGACGAAGATTTGGAGAATGATGAACTCAAGGGAAGGAAATCAGTGCAGTACAGGAAACTAACCAGAGGTTGGGTCGCCATATGATTTGAAATCTGGCGCTGATGTAGTGGCCAAAAATTCTAAAAGAATTAAAGGAACAGGAAATCAGCATAAAATAACAAAAATAAAACGTTGAAATTATAAAAAAAGCTACAACTGTTTTTATCAAATTATCAAAAAGTGTATGTGTTCCTCTGGTTTACGCTGTATCGCTCTTTCACTTGCAGGTGAATGTTTCTGTGATGTTCAGGCCTACACAATCTAATGTGTACATATGTGTATGTTTAATTGTCAGAGGAATTAGTATGATGTTTGTGTGATATGTGTTAATTTCCATCAACTGAGAGTGTAAGGGGGTTATTGATGTGAGAACTACAAACTAGTATTTCTTAAAGGGGGCACGTGTTGATTAGCTCACCATGACAATCGCCGAGATGAGCAGTGTTGCCATATTCAACATCTTGCTCATAACCAGTTCTGCAAAAAAGGAAAAGACAGAGGGATAAGACATTTTGTTCTAAGGACTAAGGAAATAAATGTGGACTGATGGGTGAATCTAGTTTAGCTTTGCAGGAAATATGTCTGTAATTTAATTTAGTGGAATCGTTTTTCCCCAAGGCATTTTCTAGGTAAATCTGACTGTTTTAAATGATTGTAGGACTTACTGCATAGCTGCAGGAATACGTTCACAAGCTCCATGTGACATCCACCCGCAGTACGGGTCTCTAGAAGCAATACAAGACCTGCAACACAAAAACTAATGTTTATACCGGCACAATATGAAAGATGAACACACCTTACAATGGCTGAGAAGGTTTTTTGCTGTTCAGACTAATAAAATTAAATGTAGATATGCCAATGTTTCTTATTGTGCTGCCTGTATAAACAAGGCCTAAGCAGAGCTGCATTCAGCACTCACTTTTGACAGGAACTGTGTCGTTCACAGCGGCTGAGTGGTATTCTGACCACACAGCTGGAAAAGGCCACATAGAGTGTGTGGGTGTCTTTATCTAGGTGGAAAGACAGAATTCCCCTATCATCCTCATTGCTGGATAAACACCTGGGAAAAAACAGAACAGAGGCAGGGAGACAGTGAAGAACAGATAAATCATATGTTATCGGATCTATCTGTCAGTCAATACTTTCTTTAGCAAGAGAACAAAACACACTGACACTGCAGAGGGAAAGTGAAAACCTTTTGCTTTCACATCAAACATATCTAATCTCATCTCAAACAATCCAAAACTCTCATTCAGGTCACAAAAAGACAATTAATTTTTTAGGGTAAATAGACAAGATAGTTTTTATAAAATGACTCTTGGGTCTACATATAAGTTTCTCACAATTTAAAGACAAAGAGAATGATCATGAGATAATTATAGGATTAGAACATACTTGGCTTGGTTGAAAACGTTGATCTCTTCCAGTAGGACGCTGTCATTCAAAGACAGAGGGGATGTCTTGGCCAGAACTTTTAGCAAGATGCCTGCCTCAGAGCCAATGAATACCACTGTGTAATTCTTATGGGGTCCTGCAGTGTTATCAACGGCGAGTGCCGTTAGCCTATACCTACAAAGAAGAAGGAAAAACACTTGAGTGCAAGGCTGCTTTTCAGTTACAAGGAGACGCCTGAATTACAAAAGCTTAACTTGAACTGGCACAGGACAAAACATGTTGAAACACGACACATCTATCAAGACCTGAGCTAGTGAAATTAGGCGTGCCAGTTGTTTAGAACGTGAAACCAACGCTCTTTGCTGGGAGGTTTATAAAATGTTTACCTGATGCTTATTTAACAGCTTACACTGAGTCTAGATGGCAAACTGGTCAGTGTGTTCTTATGAAATTGTATAATCGGTGTAGGTATTGGATTTTCTTCTGATGGGTATTTTTTTTCTTCTGCTTATGAAATGTAACCATTTAAGATAAATCCACCGTTAAAAAAGTCTAATAAAAAGGAGCTGGGTTTACATGTTGATCAGATAGTCTCTTCCTGTCAAAGTAGGCAGTACTTTGCAGTTAGTCAAAAGTCTCGGATGCAGCAAATCTTGCGATAGTATAAGAACAAGGTTTTGAGACAAGGCTGAATGGTGGCACTTTTCCCATACCTGACTCTTGTTTTGGTGAACCACGGTTCGTCTCCAATGGAGGGGACCGAGGCGTCCATGAGTGGGTGTGACTTGATGAACTGAAGGGTCTCGTCTGGAAACTCGATGGAGGTTTTGTAGGACTCCCCTGAACCGTGTCCCGCACAGCAGCCGGGTCTGAAAAGACAAAACGCACACACATGCAGTTCTGGTTGAGGGAAAGAGGGCAAAGAACCATGTGCCACATGCCTGTAAATCTATACCCGCCTCCATATGGCCACTGCACACACAGGTTAAATATGCAGCATGTCCAATTATCACATGTTAATTATTAATCTCGCAATGATTAGCCCGTCACGCACTAGTGCCATGCACCAACCTGGGCTTGGGCAGCTTTTCCTCTGGAAATGGTGTCCACACTGAATCTGCCGTCTTCTGCTCTTTGAAACGGCCACGGAACGCTTTCTCAATGTCCTCCATGGAGAACGCACACACCGCGGAGCCAGGGATACTGAATAAATCGAAACAGTGGTGTTAGCGCTATTCAGCCTGTTTTCATGTTTTTATGAGATTTTATGGAAAGGATTGTGACAAGCTTTACCTGTTCAACTGGGTGGTGAAAACTCCAACCACAGAAGGCACCCCATTAATGTCGATTATGTCTGTAATGGCCTGAAGGACGTCAAAGTAGAAAAATGATTCTCCAGGAACGGAACAGTTCAGGCGAGCCTTAACAAAAGATGTCCAGTGTTTCTCCAGCACCCGCTGAGACCCTCCCATGTCATTTTTACAGATCCGAGCCACTCTGGAGTAAACCGCCTGCGGTGAGAGAAAAATAGTGGGAGAAACTCAGCATCTTTCTCTAAATAATAGATCTATCTCCCAAGCGGCTCAGTTGAATCTAAATATACGCAAGAAATATTTTTTCTCTTAGAACAAAACTGCAGTGTGCTTGAGGGCTTGAATTAGCACCATGTTACTACCTTAATAATTCACTACTGTAAAACCTGCTCTCGATGCAGGTGTTGACTGCAAAATTAACAAACCTTAAATATTCATTAGTCTGTGGTACAAAGAAGTCGTTGTACGTGCCAATTTAAAGCAAATCCTGAGGCAACGGATGATATACTGACCCTCTGGGACAAATTCTCATCTCTAAATAAAAGCCTATGAATACTACATTAACATGCAAATCAGAACTGTATTATCACAGTTTAGATACAACAGAATTACCATAACTGTACCATGGTACCGTCACATTACTTTTTGTGTGTGTTTTGTGAACTTTAGCATATGTAGCAACGTTAGAATTGCAAATTAATTTCCAAGTCATACCTTTCCCAAGTTGTTGTGCTCGGCTGCGATTTCTCTGAAAAAGAAGTAGACGAAATCCCCATAATCCACTGCATGGAGGAAATGTGGTTCTGGGAGAGAAAGAGAAAGAAGCATTAGCATCTCCGTCGCTGACCCCAAGTTAAAATTTGATGCGTTTTTGTTGGCTGAGTGGAATGTGAGTGTTGACCTAGATCGTGCCACAGAAAGCTGGATTTTATATCAACACTCGCCATTTTCTGTTCTCCCACATTGACCCACTTCTTTAAATTATGGTTAGAGGTTATAGTTCAGATGTGTACTGGGTTCAACAAATTTAGCAATGTTAGCATAAAAAAACAGACTAGCAGACAACCAAGAGTTTCTGTACCTTTTAACCACTTGGAGTCATACTTGATGGTCCGAAGGGCAGAACCGTCTCCCATGCTGCGATAAATCACAGCATCGCTGGCCAGGAAGTCCGCCACCGTAGCCGAATACAGCTTACCATCTATGACACATAAATACATGAGCTTAAACACACACTTCGGCTTCATTATACAATTGCATACAACTCACGCAATGTACTTGGAATTAAGCACACATTCACAGAACACTAAAGGCATATTTACACGAGAACGAAACAGAAAAGCAAAACGAATTCGAAGACGAAGGACAGATCTATTTAGACCAACAGCAACAACAAAAGCACTCTGATTATTTATATTCGTCAAAGCAAGATACAGTGCACATGGTATTTCATAGCATTTTTTGCTTTTTACTTAAGTGTTCCTGCTATTCTATGTACAGTAAATAATCCTGCTTTCTAAATAATAAATAAATACAATGAATATAAATTCTTGTTTTAAGCATAAATTTAGTTAAATGTAATGAGTTTAATGCTTAAAACAAGAAAAATAGTTAAATATTATAACTGGAAAACAAGCCGAAAATACTGATTAAGAGGTTTTTGCAGCGTTTTCAGTACAGACTCATTCAGATGCACACGTGACATCACACTGTAATGTACTTTCACGGCATCTGATTTATGCGTAACATCAGTCTCTGCTGTCGTTGGAGCGTTAATTTTATCCAAAACCTTTAAAATTCATGGCAAAGTTATTTATCATCCTCCTCATTATCCTGACAGCTCTCATACCAGCAAACAGGGCAACGTTTGTCTGCTTGGCGTCAAATGGGCATCGGGCCAAACCGCTGATCTCTTCCCCATCAAACTCCAGGTTATCCAACTAAACAAGAGACGGAAATAGATAGAAATAAAAAGAGATGCAGAGTTCTTATCTTCATTGTACTGTAAAAATGTCCATTCAGATTAACCAGTCACTTATTAAGAGCAAAACAACAGCCAGACTGTCACGTAGACCTCATAAACAGTGTGACCTACCCTGTAGTAACGGCACATGGGGTTGAAACCATTTGTTCCGCAGATGAACACAAGATCATCATTTCTCGGAACCAGGACTTTAATGAAATTATGGCACTCGTCCTGAGAGGAAGACAAGACAGTGAGATTTATGGTTGCTTTAGTGCTGTAAATACTACAAGAGCAATGACAGCTAATTTATGCTGAAGAGGTGTAGGTCTCACTCTGTGCTTTCCCTTCATGGCACATGTCTCCCGGTCCGCCTGCCCCGACCGCCACGTCAGCTTCTGTGACATCACACACCCTTACCATTAGACACAGTTTCCCACCCGCACACTCATAAACATTAACACTGTACTACACTGCTTTCTAATCAGGCATGATACAAAAAGTTTCCTAGCTGTGAGTAACTATATATATATATATATATACACAGTGCTAGGCAACGATCCAAAATAAAAGTTTGTGTTTACATAATATATGTTTGTGTACTGTGTATAATTATTTTGAATATAAATTCACACATATGCATGTATATATTTAAGAAATATCTCCATGTATATAGTGTATGTAATTTTATTATATTATATGTAATTTTTATTATTTTAAATATTTTAAATATAAATAACAGATTTTTCTTAAATATATACATGCATATGTGTGTATTTGTATACAAAATAATTATACACAGTACACACACACATATATTATGTAAACACAAACTTTTATTTTGAATGCGATTAATCGAATCGTTGCCCAGCACTATTTCTATATAAATGACAATTTTTTTCTAATTAAGTTAATGTTTATAGCGCTGTAAAGTCCAATTTTGAACCAATACCATTTCACCGTGGGCAGGGACAGAAAGACAGAAACCTAGTGATTTACAAGAAGTGGTGCCATTACTGGAACTTAAGATAGTTTTTATTGTGTGCTGCTTTATTGTGTCCCGCCTGTTTAGAACAAGAGCATTCAGTAATAAAGTGATTTACTGTGAACCCACCCTGTATGGAATTATCTCATTCCTGTAGGACTCTCTTAGACTCACTAAATATACCTGGTCCCTGTGAGAAAGATAGAAACAGTTTACATTACACACACATTACTACTCACAGTTCTACTGTTCATCAACCAGCTTGTCTGAGCAGGTCAAGCGCTCGAAGACCTTGGTTCCCCATCCTGTTTAAGTGCTGACTTACCTGCCAGCGATGAAGAGTGTATCATGTATCTTGGTCATCAGCTGAAAGTCCAGTCTATGCTGAGATTCGTTGCCAGAGGGGCGTCCACGGAAAACTGGGTACTGTCGTGCATCTGCAGAACAAACAGATGCGCTGTTATTCAGTATTAGCGTCAACAGAGATCGATGTTGGTATTGATTGGCTGTTGCAACTGCATGTTAAACTGCCCTGAAGAAAGACTTTGCTAAAGTAATGAATATTACACCAGCAGCTCCCGCATTGACTTCCAGCGACTGCACTGTCAGCATGCCAGGGTGTTTGCTCACTGCAGAGCACAAAAGCACTAATGCAGCGACTATAGACGTGTATGTCTTCTTAAGAGTGTGGATGGCTGTATTTTCAAGTAATGGCACTTTTTTGTCCAAGAGGTTGATATTAAAACAAATTATTACTTGCAATATTTTAGAATGCCTTATTTATTTTTTGCTACCTTTCATATTACTTTGATTTTATTGGTTTAAATAGGCCTAGTTCCAAACCCAGACTTTCAATATTAAACTAGGAAAATCCATTATAAACATATAGATTATTATTATGTTGTTGTAGTTTTAAACCAACAATAAAACAAACCATTTCAATATTTAACATTTTAGAATATTTTTAGTGTGCGCCTTTTCCAATTTAGCTGTCATTTTGTCAATTGTGTAAAAAAAAAAGGGTGACTATGTAATTTAATTGTGCATATTTACGATACATAAATACTAATTATGAAATTTTCCTTTGGAAGACACAGGAGTTGCCATTTTATTCTATTTTATTTTAAAAATGCTGATAAAACTTACATGAATCGAGATGGTGGGAATGCAATTTGTTCAGAAAAATGACAAAAACTATTTTGTTTGTGTGTATTTATATCCACTGGCCATTGTTAATGGGAAACATGATGAGCTAGTGAGAGGGAGTTTATTTTCTAAAAGCCCGCAGGACCAAAAGTGCACTTAGTGCAACTTGATAAAGATCTTATGTGGATAGGGACAATTCACAAACAGAATGACGTTTCCCTGTGCTTACAGTGTCTATCCACAACATCTAAAGGGATGTTGTCCTCAGGAAAGCTCACAGCCTCTAGGTGGGACGCCATCAGCAGCAGTAGCAGCAGCAGGTCAGTCTTCAGTTCTCGCCACCCCATTGCTGGCACAGAGGGCAAACACCACCTGTACTGCACTTATGTAGATGTTACCTGCAACACACACAGAAATACAGATGTCAACATGCATCCCAGGCGCTGTTTCCTCTTTTGTTTTTGTGCATGACCTCTGTCAGGATTTGCTGCATAGATTAGAACGCCTGCTTTTTATACGCATACAGGTTCACTCCCAACAGATCATATAGTGTGTGTGTGTGTGTGTGTGTGTGTGTGTATTTGGCAGCCAATACCCATGATTGAAAATCTGTCCATGAGAGGAAGGTCAAAAAACAGACAGAGAGGGAGTGGAAAGTGAGTGTTTGAGACACCACAAACGCAAAAATTAATGTTGTGGTATCCGCTAGCACTGATACACACATTTACACTATTTTATTTTAAGATATAATTTGTGTACTATTAAGTGTGTGCGCATGTGTGTTTGGATTGAGTGCTACAGGTGGGAGTGTGTTTGCTGCGCCTGGCACAAAAGTCTTCAAACGGACATTCAAACAGGAAGATTTTCAAAGGTCTGCATGTTGTGGTTGGGGTCGTGTCCTGGAGAGACAATCATCTGTGCATATTAATGAGCTGTGTAAAGTCAAATATTTATAAAGCTACCAATTATTCATGCCAGCAAAGCCCGAACGGATATAAACAATTTACATGGAGACAACAAGCAGCTCGGTAGAATGAGAGTGAGTTAGTGAGTCAGGTCCCAAACACTCCCTGAGAGTGTCTCACCACACATGCTTGCATATAGTATTGACGTTTTTGCAATTAGCGGCCCTGTGCACCTGCTCCCACATTGTAATATGTATATGCTGCCTGTGCCACCCTGCTATTATTGATTAGCCGTTGATTGATCAGCTCTCAATTGATCAGCTGAGTGGGACGTGGCCTGGGGAAATTCTCCAACTGAAACATGATCCACAGTCTTGCAAATAAGGGAGTTTCTCTGCTCATCTGTTGCCATAATGGATCTTCATTACTACAGTTACAGCAAGGGATTCTGGGGTATCGAGCTTTGATCAGATCAATAGAAATGACTCTTTCTCTGGCAATTTTTTTAGATGAGATGAGAAGAGAGAAAAGGTTGATGATACGAGTAGACGAAGGGATGAGAAAGGATGGAGAGACAACATACAAGATGAGAAAAGGAGAGACGAGATGAGAAGAGAAGCGACAAGACAAGGTGAAAATTTAAGCAAGGAGGGGAGTGAGAGGACAAGATACTAGATGAGAAATATAAGACAAGAAAAGGAAAGAAAAGATGAGACTATGTGAGAAAAAAGGGTCAAGATGAGAAACAATTAGACAAGAGGAGCTGAGGCATGTATAAGAGACGAGAAGAGAAAAAAAGGAGAGACGATGATACGAGGTAAGAATTGAAGCAAGGAGAGGTCACGAGACAGGGATGACAGTCTAAATGAAAATAGAACATTTGAGACAAAAAAATAAGAGGAGAGAAGGAAAGAAAATATGAGGTAAGAAAAAGTGAGAGGTCAATGAGAAAAATTAGGAAATAGGACAAGACAAAACATAGAACAGATAAAACAAGGAGGACACATCAGATGAGATGAGACAAACATTAGACACAAGGTGACATGAGATGAGAAGAGATGAAAAGTATGGAAAAGATAGAATTAGACCAAACGAGGAAAGATTTGAAGAAAGGAGAGGCAAGAAGAAAGGATGAGAGGTTAGATAAGAATAAAACAGAGATAAAAGATTTTAAAAAAGAGATGAGACAAAAAATTAAGAAAAGACAGGCAAGGAGAGAACATGATACAGGAATGAGAAACTAGGTAAAAGAAAAGATAATACAAGAAATGAGAAAAGGAAGACAAGAAAAGCTGAGACAGGACAAAGATAGAATAGATAAGACAAGGACACACAAGATGACATGAGACAAGCATGAGAGACTAGATGAGACAAGAAGAAATGAAAAGGAGAGACAAGATGATGCCAGAAGATAGAGAAAGACAAGGTGAGAACAAAAGAGACAAGATGAGGCATGAATTGATGCAGGGGAGGCTAGGAGAAGAGATGAGACAGGGATGAGAGAAAGATAAAATGTGAGACAATATGGAGAAGGACACACAGAAATAAAACAGATGAGAAGGACCGGATGAGATGAGACAAGCATGGGAGACAAGAAGAGACGAGAACAAAACAATTGTGATGAGAAAAGAAGGATCAAGACGAGACACGGTGAGAAAATCAGGAGAGACCAGAAGACGGGACAAGAATAAAGATTGTTTTCTTCGCCCATGTGGTGCTTGAGCAATTAAAAGCTTTAACGCTTGGACACTTAGTGGAAGTCAAAGGTCAAGGGGTCAAAAAATGTGTCTATCATAACGGAGCTCCAAATGAATTTCTTTTCCCAAGCGCATCTTTGATCCGTACAGAAGTGCACACATCAGCAGAACAGAGCTCTCGGAGGGGCCGGGAAACACCGTATGGATTAAGCGATGTGTACAAGAGGAGCCCCAGTTTAATACAGCACTGAAAGTCTAATCACAGCTTCACAGCGCCATATCATTTCCTCCGCCTGGATATTACTTCATGAAATAAAGAGGGGATATTTCCAGTACCCTGGAACACATTCATTGTCAATGACAGAAATTCCTTACTCGCTCTAATCATTATTCATAGAAACACCACAGGGAGTTACAGAGACATGCTACAATACCAAAACAATTCCAATGCACGAAAAACACCAAGCTTGGGCAAAGAGAACAAGAGAAACCTAATGCAAAACAGAAACAAAGGACATACAAAGGTCAGTCGTCTTAAATTTCTTTTCAATATACACAAGCGCAACGTGTTTTCTATTGAATGTCTTGGTTTGGTTTTCCATTCTTGCCCTCCGGTGTATGAGCCCGGACAGGCCCAGCGTGGAGAGAGAGTCGACTAGTCACGCAACCTGTTAATATTTATCTGCTCCTTGGCTACTCTCATTACAGCCTCTCTCAGTGCGACACGATCACGGACTCGCTGATGTTTTTGGCAGTGTTTCCCGGGATGCTGGCACGCCCCTGGTGTTGGCAGGTCATTCCAGTAAGATTGCCTGCAGCAGATCCACCCAGTGCCCGCCCACCAGAGTCCAGCTGCATGAAACGCGACAGTGAAGGCCAAAAGAAAAAAGCCGGTCGGTAACGTTCAGTGGTTTCAGTTAACCTTGTGAAATAAACGCTCCCCACTGGATACATTAGTGCAGCAGATGTGCTATGGTTAGTTGTATGCATTTTGATACAGGAGAGAATTATATTGCTTAACTGAGGAGCATTTCAATCAACTTTAGCTTTAGTTTAACACAAACCCTGCAGATCTGCCTGAGGCCTGACACTGAGAAAGAAGATGAAGGAATAAATCAACAGAAGCTGTAAAATAAGGCTGGGAAGTATGATGGTATATACCACACAATGGCAGAAATGTGCCAGCTGGTGGAGACTTTGCTATATCGTGGTGGAAATATACAAGTGGCTATCAGTGCTCAGAAGTGATTTATGTTTACATACAAAAGCAATTAATAAAAATGGAACAACGTGACAATAAAGAGCGGGATGTGTGCCAAACCTCTCCCAAACTTGTTTTAGATCTTTAATTTAAGTTTAAAACTTGTATTTAAAGGTATTTGTTAGGCACAACACAACACAGTTTATTCATTTATGATTGCCAAGCAACATTGCCGCATTTCTGTGTTAATAAATATAATACAAAACTGATTTGTGGTCACAGGTGTGTGTATATTGATAATTTTACATTACACTGTGATGATGTCAGAATGCTGTGTGTGAAAAGTAATGTATAATGATTGTTTTACCGTATCATTCTGGCTTATCCAATCAGAATTCAGACTATGTACTATTAGATTAATGAAGTATCAGTTTACTAAGTAACTTAATCAAGTTGGACGTATGATTTGTTTTGAATAATCATAGATTTTGTTTGTGTCCACCAAATAAAAAAGTTGAATTAATAAATGAATAATCAAGTCAGATTAAGTATCTAAGTATCTAATTAGCTGGATTATGCACAATATAGGTAACACTTCACAATAAGTGTATTTAATTAGTAAATGTACTAATTAACATTAAAATGAGCAATACATTTGTTAAAATATTTATTATTTTTTTGTTAATGTTAGGTAATAAAAATGAAAATTTCATGTTAGCTCAGGTCCATTTAATAGCACCAACATACAACTTACTATAATAGTACACTGAACAAAATTATAAACGCAACACTTTTGTTTTTGCCCCCATTTTTCATGAGCTGAACTCAAAGATCTAAGACTTTTTCTATGTACACAAAAGGCCTATTTATCTCAAATATTGTTCACAAATCTGTCTAAATCTGTGTTAGTGAGCACTTCTCCTTTGCCGAGATAATCCATCCACCTCACAGGTGTGGCATATCAAGATGCTGAATAGACAGCATGATTATTGCACAGGTGTGCCTTAGGCTGGCCAAAATAAAAGGCCACTCTAAAATGTGCGTTTTATCACAGCACAATCCCACAGATGTCGTAAGTTTTAAGGGAGCGTGCAATTGGTATGCTGACTGCAGGCATGTCCACCAGAGCTGTTGCCCGAGAATTGAATGTTCATTTCTCTACCATAATCCATCTCCAAAGGTGTTTCAGAGAATTTGGCAGTACATCCAACCGGCCTCACAACCGCAGACCATGTGTAACCACACCAGCCCAGGACCTCCACATCCAGCATCTTCACCCTCCAAGATCATCTGAGACCAGTCACCCGAACAGCTGCTGCAACAATCGGTTTGCATAACCAAAGAATTTCTGCACAAACTGTCAGAAACCATCTCAGGGAAGCTCATCTGCATGCTCGTCGTCCTCATCGGGGTCTCGACCTGACTGCAGTTCGTTGTTGGATCTGGGTTTACGACAGCGTGTTCCAGGTCCTGCCAATATCCAGCAACTTCGCACAACCATTGAAAAGGAGTGGACCAACATTTCACAGGACACGATCAACAACCTGATCAACTCTCTGCGAAGGAGATGTGTTGCACTGCATGAGGCAAATGGTGGTCACACCAGATACTGACTGTTTTTCGTACAAATGGAAACTAACTATTTATATATTTTACACAAAAAATTGCTATATAGTGATATAATATATATAACTACATGTATTGTGATAAGATATTGGTCATAATGCACCCTCAAACTTTAAAATGATCTAGAACAACGAGCCCTCAGATCTACTCTCAAAACTCAACAGTTGTGATGTGTGTGGTTTCAGAGATGCTCACACTGAGATTAGAGCTCTCCCACAGAAGAGCACTGAAATCATAAAGTTGTTTAGTGGGAATACTGCTGAGGAGTAACGACTTGTTACTCCACATCTGTAAGACAGGTCAGGGCCCACCTGAGCAGCTCCACTCCCCACCCCCACTCTCCTAAAGCCCTATCCTGCAGGTGTGTGCAAGTGTGTGTGTTGAGGGAACAATAGCGAGCTCAGAGTCCGTTCAGTCCGGGCCAGTGAGGAGACCTCCATGCTTTAAAGGTTAAATCAGTTACTCAAGCCTGACCGAGACTGAACACAAGAAAGCAGGACTGGCGTGGGCTTAGTGGACACAATGTGCCCAGCTGTTGTGACTGACTATATTCACACACCCACATGAAAAGTGCTGAAACAGCTTGACAGTGATGTTTCAGAAGAGGTAGATGTTATCTGCCGCTCTCTGAAAGTGGGTTGACAGGTTCAGCAGAGATAAGAGGCTGCACACTTTTGCAGTGTGTTTAACAGATATAAACCTCTCAAACTCACACATTCATGAAGCACAAATTATCAAAAGCATGCATTAGGAGAACAGCATATGTCATTAACTTCCATATGGTCACACAGCAAGAAATGGAGAAGAGCGGAGAGTGTTGTAATCAAGAGTGAATTGTAACACGTTTAAAAATGAGCTACAGGGTGAAATCACTATCATACATGACCAGCATCCTTCTGAGGTGACAGTAGTTGTAAGATTTATTTGATATATACATCCAAACAAGCTATTTGTCTGAGTTGTGTGACTACCACATTATTTGTATCATTGTGGAGCCTTTACATTGACATGTTTTTATTCTAAGCAAATTATATTTTCTATTCCTGGCCCCTAAACCTAACAGTCACAAAATTTCAGCTAAATTAAGATGCTATTTAGATTATTTATTAAGCTCTTGTCCTCATGTGGACTGTAGGCTGCTTCACACGATGTAGGTAATTTCAGGTTTTAATGTCCTTGTAAAGACGTGGCGCTCTCAATCTCGACAAAAGCTCAGCACAAACATACACTTATGTCTTATGTTTTTAGCTTGTGTTGTAGTTGTTAGCTTATGTTTAATGTATTTGTTTGACATTTGTTGCTAGCTGGTTTGAATTAAAATGTTTTCAAGTTGTTTACTGTTGTGAATTACCATGTATAAAATTAAATGGGTGGATTGGGATGGTGGCATAACAATTGTTTTGAAAAATTAACTTTGATGTCTACAACTGCTGTACAGCATTTAAACGTATGTTTTCTATTAGTCTTGCAACCCACTCAAAGATGGTAGGCTACTTTCTATCGAGACATTTAATGTTAACTCAGTCTACTTCGTGTTTTGCAACAAGCAACATTCTGCGCGTACAAGTAATACAATTAAATGGTTGTGTGTAAAGAAAAAAATAACTTATTTCTTACAACTCATTCATTCGTCTGTTGACGGCTGCCACTCACTTTAAAAAAAAAACGCATTTCGCTTAATTTTCTATGTGCGTTTTTCACAGCGCATCTCGGATGTCACTCAACAGTTTGTCTATGACCGATATGAACAGCATCCTCAAAACCCTCTCCGTTCGGAAACGGACCTGAACTCCGCCTCTGAAGAGAGCATGCGAATCAAAGTATTCAGGCTGGCGCCGAGCCGTGACGAATCTCTTGAGTTGCAGTAAATGCATGAAGACAACAGTGGAGTGTTAGGTCGGTAATGGCTTCTGCTGGGAAATTGATTGTGTTAATGCAAGACCGTGGGCTCCAAAACCCACTTTACAACAGCAACACTAGCTATCTCTCTCTCTCTCCCTCTATACCTCGGACCATATTCTACAGGCAGTAGATATATTATTATTGTTTTGTTGTTTAAAAGATCGTATTAGTTTCAATGACATAATGTAGGCTAACTCTCAGGCAAAGGTTAGATGAATTTATGGTTGTGGATATTTCTTGTAGCCTACATCTGTGTGAACTTCGATCACTCAACACGGGACACAGGAGGGATCTAAAGTGCATTATGGAGACACATCTGTCCAATCCAATGTCAGAAATTAACTAGTATTGATTTAAAGGGGCATTTTTTTGCTTTATGAGGGCTTTTTGCCCCTCACATAAAGCGCACCGCCTATTTGTTCCAAACATTTAAAATGATTTAACTAATTAAAATTGACACTAAATCGGCTGTAAATGGACATGTATATTTCATACAATTCCTATTAGCCTATATAAATTTCAAATTTTCGAATTTTCGGTAAATTCATGCGAACTCACAAGAGGAACATATTGCCCCCATATTTTAAATCTGTATGGGGCATTTTTGCCCTACGTCTGGGTTAATTTCTGACCCTGTCCCATCTGACCCCGTTTATAGGCTAGTATACAATGAGAGAAACGATACAATTGAGGAATCAAATGCTTGAATCAGCTTGTCACAGCTTTGTGCGTTTTTCCACCATATTTAAATCCGTTTTTTGGCATTTATATTTTCATTTTATTTTAATACGCAGGGAAAAAACATGATACAACATGATAAAAAACACTTGCCTATAATCGAATAAAGCCACATATCAACAGGATGTGACAGTATTGATTTATCTCATTAAATGCTACATATAATCAGTTACTTTTATCTAAGCGCCTCCACCAGTCTCGAATCCGTATACAGAAAAAAAAAGTTTCGGTACAGCAGTAGGCTATTACGCAATTTACTTCAACATTTGTGTGACAACAAAGTGTGAAAATGAGAACAGAAATCCTACCTGAATGTTCTCCAAACGAGCATGTAGATTACGATATTTTCTCCGCGTTATATTCCAAAGTGTTCTACGCTATTAAATCCAGTGCAATAAGACAGCATGTGTGTAGCTCGTTCCATAAAGCCAGAGGATCCCCATGTGTTTGTTTTATCCGAACCACGCAAAACAATTCCCAGAGCCCACGGGGCTCGTCCAGCTCGTCTTCTGGATAAAGCTTTGTGATCTTCAAAAGCTCACCGATCAAATATCACCAAGACCCTCCCTCTCCTCTAGTACCATCCCCCCGTCATTCACCAAACCAATCCAATACAACCCAAATCAAATAAAACCAACTAAGTAATTACCTCAAGAGATCTGCTCTTCAGAATGAAGAACTTTAAGCGCGTGCGTCACTCCGCTTATAAACAATCCGAATCGGTGTGAACGGACCCAGGGTGAATAAAAATAGCTCCAGGTCTATTTTTGCGCTGCACCTAGAGTACTTCTGATGTTTTGGAAATCTTTTTCTTGCTGCTTCTTTTCCTTCTCCCCATTTTTACAGTCTCACGCGCTCGTAATGTTGCATTTTCCCAATAAAATTAAACTCACCTCATCTGAATCCGTGATTCTCTTTACGCGATTTGGATCGCAACAACTCTGAGTCAAGCTTGAAGTGTCTCTCTCCGTTCTGAGCGGGGGAAAAACAAACTAATGCACGGCAAATGGTGTAACTCGATCTATCCCGAGTCCATCCATCAGCAGAGCCAACCACAGCCTAGCCTAGAAACTGATCCCTCCCCATTCCCTCTCACTATCCCTCTCCCTCTCTCTTTCCCTCTACTCCCTTTATCCACTCCAGCACTAGTAGATGTGGTTTTTGGCTGCTTTCCCTTGCTAGGCTGTTTTTTTTTTTTCTCTTGCCAGAGTGTGAGACCTTTATTGTCTGTATATGTGTATGTATTGATGTATATAAAGATATGTACAATATTTATTAATGAGTTTGTAATGTAAACACTTTTAACACAGCAATAAAGTGTCTTGGATGTCTTGTGTGTATATATGTGAGAGGCCCTCACATCTTGGTGACCCTGAGCCCCCCCACCCCTCTCTTCCCAATCCCTTCCCCCATCAGTAAGCTGCTTGTTAAATCTTTTCCACAGAACTGTTTTGGGAAGGGAGGACAACGAACCACACTCCTTGGAACTGCTCTTTGCAAGGAAATCTTGACTTTCAGCTTGAGGCAAAAAAGAAAGGAGCGAAAAGAATTTATTTTGACAGTGTCCCCATGCATTTTCACCGTCAACCTTTTAGAACCATTTTCAATAACGTAAGGCGTCCATAGAAAACATTCTCTTACATCAAACACAAATAGAATTCAATCTTGTGATATATATATATATATATATATATATATATATATATATATATATATATATATATATATATATATATATATATACATATATATTTATATTTTTTTATTGTTGGTTAATTAATTAAATATTAACATAAGCTGCTGTGTGAATTAATTACAGATTCACTTTTCGCTGTATTGTGTACGGGTGTGAACATCAACACATACAAGCTGATAGTAAAACAAAGAACGTGGCAGAGTGTTACTTAGAGGATTTGGCAGCTGTGCAGAGACACTGCAGTCAACAGCATTTAGTATTGTGGTTCTTATAAATGCACAACTGTTGCTGTGAAATGCACACAAGCATCTAAAAGTCAATATTATCTCTGCTCTCAGCAATTGCTAATGGAGTAGATATAATGATTTGAACATTATATTACTGTGGAGAAGCAACTCAGAATGCCAACAAATGCTTGCAGGTAACTGGACAGACACACAGTGTACATAGAGGTAACAGTTTTACATTTTGTTCCACTGACCTAATTGAGTTTGCTGTTAATAAACTCATCAACACAGATGAATATTTTACAGGGAAACAGTCAATTGAAAAGTGAAAGTTTTACATCCTAAGACTTCCTAAAGGATTTTTTTTAATTGTTCAGAGATTGCTCCTTCAGAGTTCATGAGTCATAACTGAGACGTCCAGTTTCCAAGTTTTAACTTTACATTATATGTTTCTGAGTTTCTCTTAAACTTGTTTTAGAGGAATAAAAATAGAAACAAATTGTTGTCAATTGTTATAAAAATGAATGCGGAGATCAACTCAGATAATTCCGTTTTAATCAAATTTGATGAGAAATATTTGAGTTTAAATTGAGATCTTTGACTGCAGATCTTTGACTGCATCTTTCACAGTATTACTGCAGGTTAATACTATAATCCAATGAGTCATCTATACACCATACACAAACAAAAACGGCAAATATTTCTTGAGCAGCAATGGCAGAATAAAATGCATGCAGAGATTTTTATAATTCTTCCTCAGGGGTCCAGAGGTTGTAGTGATAACACCTTCCCCTGCCCCCATACACTCTCACAATTACATACATGCATGCATAAACACACTCACACACTTGTGATACACACCTCTCCATTATCTCCCCCAGTACTGTTCATTAACATTTGAATGTTTAGCAAGAAGGTCGAACGACTTCTAAACTACTTGCTACTGGTCAACCGTTGTCTACTGTACTGTATGTTTGAGATTGACGGCAGAGGAGCAGAGGTGGGCCCTCCAGGCCTCTTGAGCGCTCTGTGGGGGGTGTAGGGGTGAAGGGTCAGCCTGTGGACCTCTGAAGCCCATCCACTCTCACTGCTCAGCCTGATTTAGTACAGTCCAGCCCCCACAGATGGCACAGAGAGACGCACA